>NW_025421293.1:655000-1287500 GCF_011764305.1 Mustela putorius furo
TGAGCCTTTTTAGTAAGGTGCCCAAAGCCTTTTGACATTTTTTTAAAAAGATTTTTATTTATTTATTTGACAGAGAGAGATCACAAGCAGGCAGAGAGGCAGACAGAGAGAGAGAGGAAGGGAAGCAGGCTCCCCGCTGAGCAGAGAGCCCGATGTGGGACTCGATCCCAGGACCCTGAGATCATGACCTGAGCCGAAGGCAGTGGCTTAATCCACTGAGCCACCCAGGCGCCCCCCTTTTGACATTTTTTAAATAACTTCCCCAAATCAAATTCTGAATAGTTTTTTTTCAACCTCCACCTAAATTTGGGATTTTGCAGTGGATCCCAGGAACATCTTAAAAGATTTGTTCTCTTGCCATATGAAAAGAGAGATATTAAAATAATTAAGCTTATTTGATATATCAAATTACATGGGAAGCATCTTCAAGTTAGAAGTAATGCTTCTGTTAATATAAGCGTTCCAGAAATTGTATGAAGTTTCTAGAAATCTTATATGTCCTCGTGTAATGTTACTAGTCATAATTCTAGTTATCTTAAAATGTTGCATGTCACAGAAATAACCAGGTTTTTCTGATCGGTAGTGAACTCCCCTCAGCTCTTTAGCAACAGGTATTTTAAAATCTTTTGTCATTTACAATTATTGTTTTACTCCGATGCTTTTGTAAAAGTGAGTCATGGAAATGACTGAACTGAGAACAATGGATAACAGCGGTGCCAGATTACAATTTCTCAAAGGAAGAAGTCTCCAAATGACGTCTGGTCCTGTGCAAATGCTGGAGACCTCAAAATCAAATTGACTAGGAAAACTAGCAGCTAACATTGAGGTAGACTGCTTCTTTCCCAGACATGAGGTCAAGAACATTTCTTTCCATGTCTCTTTTCCCATCTGCTCATCCTTTTTCTAATTCTTTCACCATGAAGGTCCATGAATCTTTTGTTCAACTTTTGCCTTGCTCTGGCCTGGAAAGGAAATACCATTGTTTATATATTTCAGGCATTGCAAAGGGAGGTGATCCAGCTTCAAATGTCTGTTGGATTTGCCATGGTTCTGATGATTCTGTGGTTCTGCCACCCCAGACTTCTCCCTGATTTCCAGTGCCTTAGTTTCTCTATAACAAACTCAGCTTCCTCTTCATTATATCAGGTTTCCTAACCCTGGGGGTCTGTTTCCCTGTCTCTGGTTTATAACCCCCAAACCTTAGAACCTGTGTCCAGGCTCTTACAAAAAAAAGGACACAAGGCAAAAGTAAACAAAATAAAACAGCTTGTGTGGGGGGTGCCTGGGTGGCTCAGTGGGTTAAGCCGCTGCCTTCGGCTCAGGTCATGATCTCAGGGTCCTAGGATCAAGTCCCACATCGGGCTCTCTGCTCAGCAGGGAGCCTGTTTCCCTCTCTCTCTCTCTGCCTGCCTCTCCATCTACTTGTGATTTCTCTCTGTCAAATAAATAAATAAAATCTTAAAAAAAAAAAACAGCTTGTGTGGTCTACAGATCTACTTGCCTCCATGACAGGCACTTTCTTGTCCTGACCACAGACCGAGGGATTACCAAGAGGCATTCAGGACTTAAAGTCACTTCCTTTTTTTTTTTTTTTTTTTAAAGATTTATTTATTTATTTGACAGAGATCACAAGCAGGCAGAGAGCCAGGCAGAGAGAGAGGAGGAAGCAGGCTCCGCTGAGCAGAGAGCTTGATTCGGGGCTCGATCCCAGGACGCCGGGATCAAGACCCCAGCCGAAGGCAGAGGCTTTAACCCACCGAGCCACCCAGGCGCCCTCAAGTTACTTCCTTATTCCCCTAGTTGGTAGTGACCACAAATGATTATGATCAAGAACCTCCCACTTGACAATGTTGCCTCTAAAGCATAGCTGCCCCACAAAATTCCCTCAATTCTTTGGCCAAAGTTGTTTTTGATAATAGGGCAGACTTTGACTACCTTATTTAGCCGAGCAAGATGTCTCAGCTCTGGCCAACACCAGGACTAACACTTTTGGGGAAGTGGAAACACAACATCATTGAATAATCCACATAGCTTAACAAAAGTGACTCCTTCAACATCTTTCTTTGACTTACTTGATTTTGATTTGGGCCTTGGGGACCACGGCTCTGAAGTGCACTTCAGATACTGAGAACTATTCTGTTTGTAATAATCATAACTGCCTCCTGGACTTACTGTATTCTCTCAAAAACTCTAAATGCATGTTCACAGCTGGTAACCACCAAGCAAATGATCGAAGGCTACAGCATCAGAAAGGGAACAAAGAGAATGACTGACTTAAAGAATGTGAACCAGATGCTGTGACCAATGAATACCACACAGAGGATAAGTAGCTTCAGAGTGGTAGCTGGGAATAGTGCTAATGCCTTAAATTTTTATCACTTCTCTCAGGCTGAGGGTCTGGTCAGAGGGGGGAATTGTTAAAAACAAAACAACATGCCCCAAATGGGATCACTTATTTTAAACCTCACATTACCAAACCGAGACATAATTTCAGTTTTGATTCTTCCAGAAATGGAACATATTAAATCAGTGAGAAATCCCCTGGTCAGTGTTAGTGAGATAATTTGTGTGAGAGTCCCCTGCCATCTCCTAAAGGGAAGTGACCTTGCCATAGCCACTCCGCGTTTTGCTTGTCTAACCTCCTCGCTTCTATCCCCTTCGGTCTCTAAGGCTTTCATTTTGACTCTGTGTCTGTTGGTCGACTCATGAATCATTGTATAAAGCCAATGAGATCTTTACAATGCACTCAGCTGGATTTTGTCTGTTTTTTTGAAGATTTTATTTATTTGTCAGAGAGAGAGGGAAAAGAAGACAGACAGACAGACAGCACAAGCAGCGGGAACCGCAGGAAAAGGAAGAAGCAGGCTCCCTGCTGAGCAAGGAGCGCAATGTCAGACTCTATCCCAGTCCCCTGGGATCATGACCTGAGCTGAAGGCAGACGCTTGACTAACTGAGCCACCCAGGCAACCTGGATTTTGTTTTTTTAACAACAGAAAAGCATTTGGGTTTATCTCCTTACCTTCTCCCAAGTAGTGAAGGGTCAGAAGGAGTTTTTCAGCAGCTGGAAACATTTGCACAAAAAATTAGAGAAAAATTATCTCATAACACCAGACACTGTTTATATTTTTATAATATTTCTTTATTTTTAAGTTTCCGTTTCACCCAGCGCTTCACAAGTAGAATCCTTAACCCACATCACTTATTTCACCCATCCCCACCCCCTCCCCTCTGGTAACCATCAGTTTGTTCTCTGTAGTTAAGAGCCTGTTTCTTGGTGAGCCTCCCTCTCTCTCTCTCTCTCTCTTTTCTTTTTTCTTTGTTCATTTGTTTTGTTTCTTAAGTTCCACATATAAGTGAACTCATGTGGTATTTGTCTTTCTCTGACTGACATTTCTCTTAACGTAAAACTCTGTAGCTCCATCCATGTCATTGCAAATAGCGAAATTTCGCCTTTTTAATAAAGATTTTATTTATTGATTTGACAGAGACACAGCGAGAGAGGGAACGCAAGTGGGGGGAGAGAGAGAGGAGGAAGCAGGCTCCCCACTGAGCAAGGAGCCCGATGCGGGGCTCGATCTCAGAACCCCGGGATCATGACCTGAGCCAAAGGCAGACGCTTAACGACTGAGCCACCCAGGTGCCCCAAGATTTCACTATTTTGTGGTTGAATAATATCCATTGAATTTATATACCATGTCTTCTTTATTCACCAACTGATGGATACACGACTCCTTCCGTATCTTAGCTGTTGTAAATAATGCTGCTGGAGGGACGCCGGGGTGGCTCAGTCGGCTGAGCAAGTGCCTTCCACTCTGGTCCTGGTCCCAGAGTCCCCGCATTGAGTGTGGCCTCAGGCTCCCTGCTCAGCGGGGAGTCTGCTTCTCCCCGGCCCCTCCCCTCTCTTGTGCCTACGCATTCTCTGTCTCTGTGTGTGTCTCTCTCTCATTCTCTCTCTTTCTCAAATAAATAAATACATAAATAAATAAATAATAATGCTGGGCGCCTGGGTGGCTCAGTCTGTTAAGCGTCTGCCTTTGGCTCAGGTCATGATCTGAGGGTCTTTGGATCAAGTCCGGCTTGGGGCTCCCTGCTCAGCGGAGTGTCTGCTTCTCCCTCTGCCCACTGCTCACCCTGCTTGTGCTCTGTCTCTCTCTGACAAATAAATAAACAAAACCTTTAAAATAAATAAATAATTTTTAAAAATTAAAAAAAATAATGCTGCTATAAGCATGTATCCCTTTGAATGAGTGTTTTTGTATTCTTTGGGCAAATTCCCAGTAGTATGATTGCTGGGTCGTAGGATTGCTCTATTTTCAACTTTTTGAGGAAACTCCATGCTGTTTTCCAGAGTGGCTGCACCAGCTTGTGTTCCCACCAACAGTGTAGGAGGTTCCCCTTTCTCCGCATCCTTGCCAACACCTGTTGTTTTTTGTGTTGTTGATTTTAGTCGTTCTGACAGGTGTGAGGTGGCAGCTCATTGTAGTTTTGATTTGCATTTCCCTGATGCCGAGTGACGATGAGCATCTTTTCATGTGTCTGTTGGCCATCTGGATGTCTTCTTTGCAGAAATGTCTGTCCATGACTTTTACCCATTTTCTTAAAAGATTTTATTTATTTACTTGACAGAGAGAGATCACAAGTAGGCAGAGAGGCAGGCAGAGAGAGAGGGAAGCAGGCTCCTGCTGAGCAGAGGGCCCCATGTGGGGCTCGATCCCAGGACCCTGAGATCATGACCTGAGCCGAAGGCAGCGGCTTAACCCACTGAGCCACCCAGGCGCCCCCTTACCCATTTTTTAATCAGATTATTTGGTTTAGGAGAATTGAGTTGTATGAATTCCTTATAGGTTTTGGATAGTAACCTTTATTGACTATGTCATTTGCAAATATCTTCTCCTATTCCACATGGTGCCTTTTAGTTTTATTGATCGTGTCCCTCACTGTACAGGAGCTTTTAATTTTGGTCCAGTCCCAGTGGTTCATGTTCCCCTTGCCTTGGAGACCTGTCTAGACCCGTCTAGACGTGCTGCTATGGCTGATGTCAAAAATTATTGCATGGGGCTCCTGGGTGGCTCAGTGGGTTAAAGCCTCTGCTTTCGGCTCAGGTCATGATCTCAGGGTCCTGGGATCGAGCCCCGCATCGGGCTCTCTGCTCAGCAATGAGCCTGCTAACTCCTCTCTCTCGGCCTCTCTGCCTACTTGTGGTCTCTGTCTGTCAAATACATAAATAAATAAATAAAAATCTTTAAAAAAAATTATTGCGTGTGCTCTTTTATAGGATTTCTATGGTTTTAAGGCTTACATTTAGGTCTTTAATCTGTTTTGAATTTATGTTTGTGTATGTTGTAAGAAAGCCTATAGTTTCATTCCTTTTCATGTTGCCGTCTGGTCTTCCCAGCACCATTTGTTGGTGAGACATTCTTTTTATCATCACATATTCTTTGCTGCTTTGTGGAAGATTAATTGACCATAAAATTGTGGGTTTATTTCTGGATTTTCCATTCTGTTCTCTTGATCTGCGTGTCTATTTTTATGCCAGTACCATACTCCTTCGATTACTACAGCTTTGTAATATAAGTTCAAGTCCGGAATTGCGATGCCTACAGCTTTGTTTTTCATTTTCAAGATTGCTTCGGCTATTCTGGGTCTTTTGTGGTCTTATGCAAATTTTAGGACTGTTTGTTCTAGTTCTGTGAAAAACACTGTTGGTATTTTGGGAGGGATTGTATTAAATGTGTAGATTGCTTTGGAGAGTATCACCATTTTAACAAAATTTGTTCTTCCATCCATGAGCAAGGAATGTATTTCCATTTCTTTGCAGACACTCTCTGCATTTTAAAATTGCTTTGATTGGGAAAATCAGATAATGGTATTTCATGATCAATATTTCATGATTAAACTACTATTTTGACTATTGTGCCCAGGTGGTTACTTTTAAATGAAACTTAGTTCTCATTAAATGAATTTGTTAACAAGTTATAGAATCATAATCTATAATTCATGTTGATATTTTGTTTGATGTTTTAGGATATTATAAACTTTTGTATTTTGAAATGTATTTCAATATGTAGTTTGATTTTTTAAAAAGGATATTTGAATTCCTAAGAGTTTATAAAACCTTGGTGTATTAGAGTTCAGCCTATTTATATATTTTTTCCCTTTATTCAGTGTTTCATTTCATAAGGGACTGGCTTATGCAATTGTGGGAAGGTCCCGAGCAGGCTGGAGCTCCACAGGCGTGAGTGGAAGCTTGTTCCCAGACAGGAAGGAAGAGGATCCAGAGGGAGCAGACGGCCGCGTGGATCCCTGGGGAGACCGTGTGCGCACTCCCCAATGGCCGCTGCCTTCCTTCCGTGCTCTGACTTTGTGCAAGAATATTGCCAGGAGCCCACACTAGTTAGGGTCACACCGAAAAGGGAATTCCGGGGTCTGTAGTTAAGCCTCGCTGAGCTGCTGCATGACGCGCTCGTCACGCTTGTGTAGCACCAGCCGTGGCGGATGGTGTGGGACACCATCTCCGCGCTCACACCGTGTTCTCTACACCATTGCAGTTTCTGACCCTGAGCTTCCTGCATGTGCCTCCAGCCTCGTGTATTCTGCGTTTGTGTTTTGGACATTGTGTGCACGTAAATATTTTACCAGAGTGTAACTAAGGCTCGGGCTGGATGCCTCCTTCACTGCTGAGTCTCCTGTGCTCCACAGGGCCTGGCAGGCCGGGGGCACTCAATTAACAGGTGTCGAGTGCATGAGTACAAAACACACGCACATTTCTGTACAAGCGTGTGTGTACAACGTGTAAATCTCTGTGCGTAGATGTTTTTGTGTGTGCGCACATGTGTGTGTATGTGTGCATGTCGGTATCTGTGTGTGGGAAGAAAAATATCTGGGTAGGCCCAAAAGAGCCATTAGGGACTATTTTATTTTATTTTTAAAGATTTACGTGTTTATTTGAGAGTAAGAGAGAAAGACAGAGAGAGGGGAGGAGAGAGAAGGACAAGCAGACACCAGGCCGAGCCCTGGGGCCCCACGCAGGCCCAGTCTCACAATCTCCACCTCGAGACCAAGACTGAGCTGAAACCAAGAGCGGGGCGCTCAGCCAACAAGCCACCTGTGCACCATTGCAATGAATTCTAGCCATGAGTATAGGATTCATTCAGAGAAACATTTCGGAAATTACCATTTGTGCAGAATGGAAGAAAGTACACGGATACCTTCTGTAGTGGGGTGAATGGTGGCCCCCCAAAAGGTATGTGCTCACCCCCAAAACCTGTGAAGGTGACCTTACCTGGAAAAAAGGCTTTTGTAGATGTAGTCAGGATAAGGACCTACTGTGAGATCATCCTGAATTATCTGCGTGTCTGCGGGATCCTGCCTGAAATCCAGTGACAAGTTTTCTGTGAGAGGAGAAGGGGCCATGTGACCCCAGTGCCAGAAACTGGAAGGTACAGCCCAGGAAGGCACGGAATGCCGCAGCCACCAGGAGCTGGACAGGGTGGGGACGGACCCCCCTAGAGAACCTGCACGTCCCCCCGACACCTTGATTTCAGACTTCTGCCCTCCAGAACTCTGAGAGAGTAGATTTGTGCTGCGTTAAGCCACTCGGTTTGCGGTAACGTGTTAGGACAGTGACAGGAAATGACTGTATGACATGTTGGGCATGGAGGAACTTGTGCCCAATTTGTCCAGGGCTGTGTGTGCCCTTGGCGGTGCACCCCCACATTCCACCTTGACCGCCAGCCCCGGGGGAGGACAACAGCACCGCGAATGTTTCAAGAGGGGAGCCGGCAGGCGGTGGATCTAGAGGGAGCCTGGCTGAGAGGGCCAGGCGGGTCCAGACATCTGCAACCCTTCGGATTCACTGGGCCCCTGAAAGTTTTCTGGAAATAATGGTTTTGGGGGCATTTGGAAACCACTGGAGGCCACCCGGGAACAGGGTGGGAAAAGATGGTTTTCCTGCTTCCAGCAAACTGGTGCCTTTCCTGAGCGTGGTTGGAGTGAAGGGCCAGCACCCCTCCTCCCTCACTGCCCAGGGCACTGCGGGGGTGCGGGGGGCTGGGGACCCTGGCACTCCTGCCTCAGTGTGCTGCCGCTCAGCTCCCAGCGCGGCGCTCGGGCCGCGTCCACGGCTCTGCTTCGCTTCCTGTCCTGGTTGCTTTTCCTTCTCTGTCCGACCTGGCGCAGGATCTCCAGCGCCTCGGCCCCTGGGCGGCAGCCAGCTCCGCTTTCCTTGAATGACTGGCGAGAGCAGCAGGGCCAGGCGGGAGTCATCATCAGACAGGGAACAGGCCAGTTCCACCGTCCCTGAAGTTCTGAGTCGTTTCCACCGGGTACTTGTACGTGACCGCGGGAGACCCGTGGACTCACAGTGGAGAACCTGCTTAACTAGAAGTGGCATCACGCATGAGTGACGTGACCTGTGTGCCTCCTGCTGTGACGGCAGCTCCCTTCTGGGGTGCTCCTGCCCCCCAACAGCAGACAGACTCAAGGTGAAGACTATTTTATAAATACACACGTGGAATGCCTCCAAGACAGAGCAAGAGTGAGGAAAGAGGCAGAAGTGAGGCAACCAAACGCAGCACCCGGGTGGGTGGAAAAACTCGCCGTGTGTGTAGCCGGGGCACGAGGGCGGGTTCGACCTCTCCGGGCTGACAGCATCTAAGTACATGGAGAGGAACAGCCGTGAAACCAGAAGGGGTTTCATTTCAGTGACACCCACACCGGGAGGACAGAAGACTAACATCTCAAGGCTGTCTCCAGGGGCTTCTGGGGGGCTCAGTCATTAAGCCTCTGCCTTCAGCTCAGGTCATGATCTCAGGATCCTGGGATCGAGCCCCGCATCGGGCTCCCTGCTGAGTGGGGAGCCTGCTTCTCCCTCTCCCACTCCCCCTGCTTGTGCTCCCTCTCTCGCTGTGTCTCTTTCTCTCTCTGTCAAATAAATAAAATAAAAAATCTAAGGAAAAAAAAAAGACCCTTTCCATAGTGCCGAAAATACTTCTAGGTTTCTACAAGGAAATCGTGGGACAAAGGTCGGAGGACACCTGCAGGCGGCCATGAAGGTCAGGTCATCACTGTCTTGGGGTCAGTCACAGGTGGGGTCTGGCTGGCTCAGGGCGGTCTTTGCTGGAGCGGGTGGTTTCACTTCCCACGGGGATGCTTTGCCTGCAGTCTCCTTCGCCTGAGTTCAGAGATAGCTGGAAAGAAGAACTTAATTAGAAATTACAGACTGGGGCGCCTGGGTGGCTCAGTGGGTTAAAGCCTCTGCTTCAGGGTCCTGGGATCAAGCCCCACATTGGACTCTCTGCTCAGCGGGGAGCCTGCTTCCCCTCTCTCTCTGCCTGCCTCTCTGCCTGCTTGTGATCTCTGTCAATAAATAAATAAAATCTTAAAAAAAAAAATTACAGACTGAGGTTAAAATGGGGGTTGCTAAAATCCTCTTTCAAAAAGGACATAATTGTGATGATTCAGAATGTGCATATGCACTGTATATTACATAAATTCAATAAATTTCCTTCACTGGGTCACGGAATAAGAGAATGTCTGTTTTTAGGAGATACCTGTGAAATAAAAAGGAACATAAGATACAGGGCCCAGGGCACCTTGAATGGCTCAGTCTGATAAGCGTCTGCTTTTGGCTCAAGTCCTGATCCCAGGGTCGTGGGATCGAGCTTCACGGCGCGCTCCCTGCCCAGTGGGGGGTCTGCCTCTCCCTCTCCTCTGCCATTCCACCCCCCCAACTTGTGTTCTCTGGCTCTTTCTCTCTGTCACATAAATGAAGAGTCTTTTTTTAAAAAAAGGCACAATGTCTGTAATTTATTATCACATGGTTCAAGAACAATAAAAATCTTGTATATTATATATAGACAGATAATTATATAGAGACAGATCTCAAACAAATGTAGCGAATATTAACAATTGGTGCATCCACAGTTGGGCACTTGGAGAACAATATATATACTGGACTTAACTGTATTATTCTCACCAATTTTTTCTATGTTTAAAATATTTCTTTTTTAAAAAACATTTTACTTACTTTTGTGAGGGAGAAAGAGAGAGAGAGAACATAAGCAGGAGCAGGGGGAGAGGCAGAGGGTGAGGGAGAAGCAGGCTCCCTACTGCATTGCGGGGACCCCAATGCAGGACTCGATCCCAAGACTCTGGGATCATGACCTGAGGGGAAGGCAGATATTTAACTGACTGAGTAACCCAGGCTCCCCTATGTTTAAAAACTTTCAAAATAGGGCACCTGGGTGGCTCAGTGGGTTAAAGCCTCTGCCTTCGGCTCAGATCATGATCTCGGGGTCCTGGGATTGGCCCCCAAATTGGGCTCTCTGCTCAGCAGGGAGCCTGTTTCCTCCTCTCTCTCTCTGTCTGCCTCTCTGCCTACTTGTGATCTGTCAAATAAAAAATAAAATCTTAAAAAAAATTGTTTTTCAAAATAAAGTTAAAAACAACAATAGGGTTTTTTGTCTGTGAATTACAGAGACGTAGAACACAGTGAATTGATGATTCTTAGGGGAAACTCTGTCCCATCATTCAATTTAATTCATCTCAACAAACATTCTAAGGTCTCTGTGGGTCCAGAATAGTTTTGGGTGCCGCAGAGAATATGCAGCAAATTCCATACACGCCCTTCCTGCCTGCAGAGGGTGAGGGAGGAGAACCAGACAAATACACAGAGAACAAGAATGCAAAGTTGAGCAGGAAGACTAAAGGGGGCACAAGTCAGAAGAGTCACAGAGATGAGACACTTGCAGTGGAGCTGACATCTGCAGGGTGTTCGGAGGTTGGCTGAATGTTCACAGCAGAGCTGGGCTGAGGTCAGGGCGGGTGGAAGAATGAGTATGAGCGAAGGATCAGACGTGGCGACCTGGGCACAGTGAGCGGCGAGCGAGTCTTCGTTGTCCTGAGTGCTTCTGCACTATGAGTCTCAGGAGTGGAATGTAGTGATTCGTCATTTACCCACAACACCCTGCGCTCAACACGCAAATGGCCTCCTTAATGCCCATCCCCTGTTTAACCAATCCCCACTTCCCCTCCAGCAACCTTCAGTCTGTTCTAAGAGTCCCTTATGCTATGCCTCCCTTTCTTTTTTTCTTTCTCCTATATTCATCTGTTTTGTTTCTTAAATTCCACATATGAGTGAAATCATATGGTATTTGTCTTTCTCTAACTCATTTCACTTAGCACAATACACTCCAGCACCACCTACATTGTTGCAAATGGCAAGATATCATTGTTTTTGATGGCTGAGTAATACTCCATTGTGTATATATACCACATCTTCTTTATCCATTCATCTGTCAAAGGACATCTGGGCTCTTTCCATGTTGTTGATAAAGCTGCTATAAACTCAGGGTGCATATATCCCCTCGAATCAGTATTTTTGTGTACTTTGGGTAAATACTGCAGTAGTGCAACTGCTGAATTGTAGGGCAGTTCTATTTTTAACTTCCTGAGGCACAAACTTCCATACTGTTCTCCAGAGGGGCTGCACCAACTTGCATTCACACCGACAGTGCAAGAGGGTTCCCCTTTCTCCACATCCTCGCAACACCTGTTGTTTCCTGTGTTGTTAATTTTAGCCGTTCTGACAGGTGTGAGGTGGTATCTCATCATGATCTGTCTTGTATTTCCCCAAAGACGAGTGATGCTGAGCATCTTTTCATGTGTCTGTTGGCCATCTGGATGTCTTCTTGGGAAAATGTCTTTTCATATCTTCTGCCCATTTCTTAGCTGGATTATTTGGTTTTGGGGGGGTATTGAGTTTGATGAGTTCTTTATAGATTTTGGACACTAACTTTATCAGATATGTTATCTGCAAATATCTTCTCCCATTCCATAGGCTGAAAGGCTTATGTTCTTATTTTCTTTTGCTATTGTTTCCTTTATTTTTTACATGCCCTTGTCATGAGGGCTGACTTCCAGCAGATCACAGGGAGGGAGCTGCTCTGCTACATAGGAAACCCTGACCCAGAAGCAGTCGTCAGTGAACGGTTTAGCACCAAGTTCCCCACGAATGTGCATTGCATGTGTGATAGGCGAGGGAGCAACCCCTGAAAGACTTAAAATCTTAAAAAAAAAATTAAAAGACTATATTTGAGAGAGAGAGAGAGAGCATGAGCAGGAGGAGGGGCAGAGGGAGAAGCCGACTCCCTGCTGAGTGGGGAGCCCCATGTGGGGCATGATTCTGATCCTGGGTCTCTGGGATCATGACCTGAGCCAAAGGCAGAGGCTTAACGGACTGAGCCACCCAGGTGCCCCGAAAGGCTTACATTTTTAACTTCATCAGGGAAATGAGGATTTGGGTTTCTAGGGACAGCAAAACATGTTAAGTATATAGTGGAAGATAAGGGTGATTGAGTAAGGGTTGTTATACAGACCAACTGACGATGAGGTGATCAGTTCTCTCTAAGTTGTTCTCTTCCTGGTAAGAGGGGGGAGCATCTTTACAAATAGAAATTTCCCTTATAAAAGGGAAATTTATGTCCTGTTTCCTGCAGAAAGGAAGAGGACAAAGAACTTGTGTTTTCTTTTTCTCCTTCTCTCTCTCTTTTTTATAATATTTTAAATTTATTTATTTGACAGACAGAGATCACAAGCAGGCAGAGAGGCAGGCAGAGAGAGAGAGAAGGGGAAGCAGGCTCCCCGCTGAGCAGAGAGCCCATGCGGGGCTTGATCCGAGGACCCTGGGATCATGACTCGAGCCGAAGGCAGACGCTTTAACCCACTGAGCCACCTAGGCAGCCCCTCTCACTTTTCCCCCCGTGTTTTCTGTTCCTAATTGCCTTCAACTCAAAATAATCGTTAAGCTACAATGCTAGATTTTGGGGTGGTGTTTCCCGAGCTCCTTCACATCTAATTAAATGCCAGGCTCTACATTAAAATACAAACCCAGTATGGACTGCAGGGGCCGATTTGCTCATGGCTGTGTCTTCAGCACCTCATGCCTGATGGAAGACATCAGGGAAGGAAAACCAAAGCCGCAGGTGAAAATAGCCCCTTGATTTGCGTCATAGAGGGCCTAGCAAGCCCTGTCCAAGAGGCAGGCTGTGGGACAAGAGAGCTGTTCCCTGGAGCGCCTCCCACCTGTCCCCTCACCCCTTCCCCAGAGCTTCTTTCCCTTGAAAGTCAGAGACTTGCCTGAGTAGAGTCAGCCCCTGTAGCTACTCCAACATACAGCCCCAAGCACTCGGCTTCTCTGATGTAACCTAAGACCCTCACCCTGGAGCTCTGGCTCGGCGGTCTTCAAACCTGGTAGGAGAGCAGGATTTAGCTTGGAGCTTTTGGAAAAATGAAGTGTAACAAATATACAGAAAAGTGCACATGTGACATAGTTTGATGAGTTTTCATGGAGTGAACAAACTGGGTAATTTCCAGGTCGGGAAACAGAACATCACCGACTAGCATCTCTCTAGTCCCCCTGCGCCACCTCCCAGTCACTACTTCACTTGCTGTCCCCCCACCCCGCCCCCGGCCCTGTGATTGGGGTGACCCTTCTTCCAGAGGTTCTGCTTCATATAACCCATGAGAGGCTTGGGGTCTAGTTTACAAAGCTGTACAGGTGGTTTATATGCAGAGCCACGTCTGAAAATCACTCCAGGAAGTCACATAATCTTTTTTGTTGTAAGTGGAGCTAGAGCCTTGCTCCCAGTCTGGGGCTCAGCACCCAGAGCTGTCTGGCTGGGTTTACCTGCGGGGCAGTGGGCATTTCCTGCATCTAGGGACTGCAGAGCATGTGGGTGGGAGCTCCCAGGCTCAGAAAGCCCGACTGGTTGGTTCCAGCCTGGGCATGTGGCCCTCGCTCCCTGGCAGGCGTTCCACGAAGAGGTATTTTTGGAAGGTGCAGGAATTCTGTAGCCATTTGGAAAATGCCTGCTCATAGGCTAGGCTGGATTTTCATTTTAAAATGCTGATGTGGCCGAGGGGCCTGACCTGGCCACTTTTCCTGGATCTAGGGGTGGGGAAAGTGCAGAGGCATGCTCTTTTCTTTTCCTTTTCTTTAAATTGTATCACCATTTTCTATCTGTCTCACATCCCTCTGTCCCACAAGCTTCAAGAGCACTGTGCGGTGTCACCTGGGACTTTGATGCTATTTGTAGGTAAGTGTCTCATTTTGTCCTACGTCAGCCAGGACTTGGGAGTCACTTTAGGCTGGGCCAAAATTTAACTTAACCCTCAATTTTCCAGTAAGGATCGTTGTCTCTGGAGCCCTCACCCTGTCTCTCTGCCCACCTAGGCAGGACCCAGAGTGCCTTTCAGTTCTCTTCCCCATGTCCCTTTGCTTTGCCTTTCTTGACAGCTGCAGCTTTTGCCATTTCTATCTCTATTCATTCACTCATCCATTCACTTAACGCACACTAGGCCCCGTGCTGAGAGCAGGACGGAGGGTCGGGAAGACACAGTCACCTTCTGTCATTACCATTTCTTCCCTTTGCCTTGAGACCTGCCTTTGTCCCCACTTCTCCACTCCCCCATTCTCCGGCAGCCACGTGTGTGTGCTCTCTGAAAGATCTCTGCTCCCTCACTTGCAAACATAACCTGTCTTCTCTATTTTCTGTTTCCAAGCCCCCTGCTCCTGACTCTCATTTCCAGCTCCCGTGGACTGGAATAGAGAATAAAAATTAAAAATTAGGACCTGGCATGATTCTCTTCCCCACATCCGAAGGCCTCTCCCCACTTCCACCGCTCACCTCTGCCACCATCCTCGGTCCACGCCACATTCTGGAATGGCGATGCCATGAAAGGAGATTTGCTGCACCAAAACCCAAATCAAAGCTAACCTACCCCCCAGGTAAAAGCAGTGGAGGGCTGTGCTGCCTCCCTAGTTCTCCTCCAAGCTGGAACGTTCCTCGATGTGTTGACCAGGCTTTCCTTCCCGGAGGTGAAATACCATGGTCCTTACCCTGGGACAGGCCTTCCTGGGAGATGAATCCTGAGGTGGGAGCTGTGCGAGGCTGGCTTTAGGGGGGCAGTGGGTTCCAGGCTGTCCCTGGGGTGTCAGCTTGCCCACTCCTCTTTTTCCTTGGGCCTGTGGGGGCTGCCTAGGCTGTTTGGAAGAAACAAGCCCGAGTCCTTTGAATTGCCCCTGGATGGCTTCGGGGATAAAGCTGTCTGTGCCCTCAGTGAGGTTATTGGAACCTGAGCAGGTCACCTGGAAGAGGTAAGGCTGGGGAGGGAAAGTCCCACGCTCACTCTATGTGTCCTGAATAGGTGGCTTATTAAATCACACAGAGCCCCATAACATGTCATGTAGAGGGGTTCATATAGACTTCATATAGACTTGAATGGTGAGTTTTGCAGAAGAGAGGGTTTATTTTTATTTTTATTTTTTAAAGATTTTATTTATTTTTTTGACAGAGAGAGATCACAAGTAGGCAGAGAGACAGGCAGAGAGAGAGGAGGAAGCAGGCTCCCTGCTGAGCAGAGAGCCCGATGTGGGGCTCGATCCCAGGACCCTGGGATCATGACCTGAGCCGAAAGCAGAGGCCTTAACCCACTGAGCCACCCAGGCGCCCGAGGGTTTCTTTTATTAATTCTGAATTTGTTTTAAACAGGTAAGCCAAGTACAGGACACAAACTTTCAAAAAGTGCCTAAGTATACAAATATGGTTAAAAAAAAAAAAAAGTCTCTTTCCCACTCCTGTCCCCAAGCTCTTCAGTTTTCCATCCAGAATCAGCCACTGCTCCAATTCACGTGCAACCTTCTAGCGATCCTTTCTCAGAACCACAAGCATGTGTGTGGGGGTGGGTGGGAGTGTGTTCTTACAAAAATGCAAACGGGTAAATTATATACACTGTTTTTAACTTTGTTCTTTTCACTTAAGAGTGTATTTTGGAGTGTTTTTTTCTTAACATACACTGTATGGGTTGGGGGTAGATTTAGAAACCAGAAAAAACTCTTCCCAAATGACTCTGAGCTTTGCTTCGCTTCAAGCAGCTCCTTGTTTCTGGCTGCCTTTTATAGTGTGGCCCCTGGGCCACCTAAAGCTGTCCTGCTTTGGGAGACATCCTGCCAGGGGGATGACAGGCAGGGGGCCCACCTCCCTGCCAGACTCCACCGAATTGATTTGTGTCCTCTCTTCTTCCTGGATCCCCCCATCTGGGACTTGCTCTCATGGTTTACTAGGTGAGACACAGCTCCAGCCCCTCACCTGGGTACTCAGTTGTTTTCAGGTCTTGTAGTTGGATGAAGTATTTTGGGGGCAGTAAGAACATGTCAGTTGCAATTCTGTTTTGCAGAGGAGAGGGGCTGGCGACAGGCAGTGGTTTCAGGTCACGGTGAGCATTTTTCCTGAAGAGTCTGGAACGCTGGAAGTAGAATGGGAGATAGCCCTCAACATTAAAAGGCCAGTTAAAGGACTTTGGGGGCAGCCCTTGGGTCTTTCTATAATCACTTTGTAGAGCTATCTCCTTCCTTCTCTTTCTCTTGCTCTAGGCCTGCTGATCTTGCTCATTTCCTTTTGATGAGCTTTGTGATCCCAGTGGTCCATTTCTTCTGCCCCAAAGCAGCTTGGGACAAATCAGACCATCTTCTTCATTTGATTTAGACGTTCCAAAGAAATTTATCATGCTGGTATTTGTTTAAATTTTCTCAGATCATATTGCTTACAAGATTTTGCTAACTGAATAAAGAAAAAACAAAGTTAGATATACTGATCTCTTGTTCTTAGAGATGCACCAGAGCCAGGGGCTTTCAGAGGTTTGTTGTCTCTTTTTTTTTTTTGAAAAGATAAAAATATTTTGGGGCACCTGGCTGGCTCATTTGATAGAGCATGTGACTCTGGATCTTGGGGTCAGGAGTTCGAGCCCACGCTGGTGTACAGATTACTTAAAAGTAAAATCTTAAAAAAACAGTAACAGCTTTATTGAGATATAAGTCATATGCCATACAATTCCCTTATTTAAAGTACACAATCCAATGGTTTTTAATATATGCATAAAATTGTGTAACCATCACACAATCAATTTTAGGACATTTTCATCAATCACCCCTAAAGGAAACCCCGTACGCATTAGCAGGCACTTCCCATTTTCCGCGATCCCCTCAGCCCAAAGCATTTACTAGTCTACTTGCTGTCTCTATGGATTTGCTTATTTCAAACATTTTGTATAAATGGGCGTCCGTAGTATAGGGTCTTCTGTGACTATTTTCTTTTACTCAGTGTAGTATTTTCAGTATGACAGTCCACACTGCAGCGTGTGTCAGAGCTTCTTTCCTTTTCACGGATGACCAAGATTTCATGTACGGATACCCCGAGTTGTGTTAAACCGTTGATGGACACCGACGTTGTTCCCGCGTCACTGGCTACCGCGGGGAAGTCCCTGGGCGGAGCTCACTGGGACGCGGCGGGTCTCATTCTGCAGCGGACGACACAACCCGGTGTGGCTGACAGGAAACGTGCCTCCTGGACTTCAGGGGTTCGATTCCGGAGCCCCAGCGTTTGCTATCTGGGCTCTGTCCAAGGGGAGGAGCTGACGCCACCGAGGCTCTTACCTGAGGGACCCGCGGCGCCCACTGACGGGGCAAGTGCGCTCTGGATTTCAAGGGCGCAGAAGCCCAGGCTTTCAAAGGCAAAAGCCACAAGGGCACATCGTTTGCTTTAGAATAATCAGGGCTGGCGGGGCGCCTGGTGGCTCGGCGGGTCGGGCCTCGGCCCTCGGCTCCGGTCGTGATCGCAGGCCCGGGATCGAGCCCCGCGTCGGGCTCTCTGCTCCGCGGGGAGCCTGCTTCCCCCGCTCTGCCTGCTCCGGGTCTGTCTGTCAGAGAAATAAGCAGAATCTTCAAGGGAAACACTCCGGATCGCCACCGCCGACCTTCCACTTGCGGACACGTGGCTGCTCGGCCGCGGCCGCGACCTCCGGACTCCGCCCGCGGAAGGTTGACGCGAGACGCCGCTGAAACGAACCCGCTGCCCCCGACAGGAGCCGAAGGTCCCGCCGACGAACGCGTCCGAGGTGTCCCCGGGGCCGGACGCGGCCCTGCTGCCTCAGCGCGACTCCGGCGACGGCGCGAGCGCGTCCCTCACGGCCCCTCACAGGCCGCCGCGACAGGCCGGCCGAGGCCACGCGGGTGGGAGGGGCGGCTGCGGGCGCTCCCCGCCGTCCCTCCCAGCGCCCCCCCCTTTTCTCGCATCCCCGCGTCACTTCTTCCTTCAGGCATCGGCCCCCGGCCCTGCGGCGGGGTCGGCGGTCGCTCGCCCTGTCCGTGCGGGACGCAGCGCGGCGCGACTGCTGCGGGCTCCGAGCTCCCTCCGGAGAGCGAGCTTCCGCCGGCCGCGGCCGGAGAGGTGGTCCTCGAAGCCACGCTCCCCGGAGGAGCTCCTTTTCCCGGAGCGCGCCCGGCTTTCCCGGATGAGCGCTGCGGGCGCCGGGATGGGGCGCCGTGGACCGCGTCCCCAACCCCGCTCCGGGTCAGCGAGGGCAGACGCGCCATCGCTAAGGCAACGCGCACTCCGGGGAGGCGGCGGCTCGCGGGCCTCGCGGGGAGCACGCACGCGCAGGGACGCAGGCACGCCCTCCGGCCGCGACGTCAGGCCCCTCCCGCCCCTTAGCGCGCGCCGGACCCGGCGCCGGGCCGACTGCCGCCTCCCGCGGGCGGCCCCTAGCGAGAACCACCAATCAGAGGAGCCGACACATCGGCCGGGCCGGGCAGGCTGCAACCAATCGCTGCGTCCGTGTGACCCCGGGCCCGCCCGCGAGGCTGGCGGCCGGCGCTGAGGCGGCGACGGCGGGAGTCGCTGCTGAGGCGGCCGCGGGCGCGGGTCGCGTCGGCGCTGCTCCGCGGGGCCGGGCCGGGCTGGCTGCCGCTGGCGCCTGGCGGTGAGGGCGGACTCCCGGGGCGGGCGGGATGGCCCCCGCCCAGGGCACTGGGAGCAGCGGCTGAGCGCAGGATGCTGCGGAGGCGGCGCGGCGGCTCCTCACTGGTCTCAGGTAAGGGGGCTCCGCGCTGGCCGTGGCCCGGCTGGGAGCGCCGCCCCGGTCCCGGCCCCGGCCCCGCCGCCCACCTGGCTCCGGGCCCGGCCGACTCCGTCCGGGCATCCCTCGGCCCCGCGTGCCCTCCTGCGCGCGCGCGTCCCCTAGTCCGCCCCGGGGCGGCCGTGCCGCCCCGCCCCCGAGCGCGGCGCCCCTCGCCCCGGCCGGCTGTGCGCCCGCGGCCGCTCCCCTTCCCGCGCGCCTGCGTTTCCCGGCCTCCGCCTGGCGGCCGCGGGCGAGCCCCCTCCCCGCTCATCCCCGCCCTCCCCCCCTTCCGCTCCCCGCTCCGTGCGCTCCCCTTCCGCGGCGCCGGCAAGGGTCTCCAGCCCTTCGGTCTGCAGCCCTTCGGGGCGCCGTCCGGGACCGGGACCCCCGCCCTCCCGGCCCATCCCGTGGGGATCGCACCGGACGGCTGCCCGCGCCGCACCTGGGCTTCTCCGCAGAGGCGCCCGCATCCCCGCCCTCGGAGCCGCATCCTCCGCAGCTTTCGTCGCCCCCGCCCCCATGTCCCGGGGTTTTGCCCTCTGGCTCCCCGCTGCCTTCCTGACCCAGCGCGCCTCTTCCCCGCTCGCGGTCGGCAGGCGCTTCTTTTCCTTTACGCGCAACCTTCGGCCGCCCCGACGCGCTCCGGGGCCCGATCTGCGGTCTTTCCCGGAGGCGCGCGGACCGCGGCGAGGCGGCCGGCGCGGGGCCTGGCACACAGTAGGCGCGCGGCGCGGGGTGCCTGTGCGGGGTCGCCGGCCCCTCCTCCCCGGTCCCCGCGCTCGGGATGGGGCCGCGAGAGGGCGGGTCCCGGAGGGGTCCGACCCGCCGTCGGGAGAGCGCGGGGAGCCGGCCGGACACGCTGTCGCGCTCCCGAGTGGGGCAGACGGATTACGCGGCCGGTTTTTACTCTTTGAATTCGTTCACAGAAAACCCTGAGTTTAGCTTTTTTTTTTCTTTTTCTGGTCACACATTGTTTTATGCTCCTGGGCTTTGTAGAAGATCCCTAGGGAGCGTCGCGGTGGGATCACCGCCCCCCCCGCCGCGTTCTCTCCCGGGACGCGCCCCTCGTTCGCCTCTGCGCGGGGCCGGCGCCGGGAGTTTTCCTCCTGGAGGAGCCTGCGGGACCCGTGTGGAGGGGTCGGAATCGGCCCTGGCGGGATCACGAACGCTGGGGACCGAGAGTTCCAGCGAGTTCTGTGAGCGGGAGAGCCCTCCCCCCGCCTCTCCCCACACGTTCTGGCGAGCAGAGCAAGTGGCTGCATTTTTTTTTTTTAAGTGAAATAAATGTTACTTTTCACAGTGATGAAAGCGGTGATACCGGCGTGAGCCCGCGCTTGCCACGTTGGCTTGAGTGGTCCACAAGCCGCGGGGACTCCACAGCGGCTCTTTCTCCTGGGGTCTCCAGAGCTGACCGAAGGTCGTGTCCCCGCCGGTGCTGTGCGCGCGCCCGGATGCTGCCTTTCCTCGGCCTGGCGGGAGGCTTGGGTTCGCGGCCTGCGCCGGTCTTAGGCTCTCCAACCTGGATGGCTTTCTACAGACTTTGTCACTCTCCTCTCTTTGTCCTACTCCTGACGCTTCCTCATTGCTTTCTTCACGAAGAGCAGAAAATTCACGGAAGAAGCAGGTGGTCTTTAGCCCGGAACGAGGAAGGGTCTGCCATTTTCCCGTGTGCCTGTGCCGGATTTCTCATCCCCTTTCCCTTTATCGGAAGCAGGAGTGTCCTCGCCGCGGCTGACGTCTTGGATCTCTCTGTTCTCATTTTCTCTCCTCTGTGCACAGGGTCAGGTTTACATCTTCCAAAACAAAAACAAAAAGCTTCTCTCTCTCTTTTTTTTTTTTTTAAGATGTTATTTATTTATCAGAGAGAGAGAGGGGGAGAGAGCGAGCACAGGCAGACAGAATGGCGGGCAGAGGCAGAGGGAGAAGCAGGCTCCCCGCTGAGCAGGGAGCCCGATGCGGGGCTCGATCTCAGGACCCTGGGATCATGACCTGAGCCGAAGGCAGCCGCTTAACCCACTGAACCACCCAGGCGTCCCCAAAAAGCTTCTCTTGATGCTTCCCTCTTTAATTTTCTCTGATTAATGGGGTCTTCTTTAGAGTTGCAGTTTTTGTTTTTTCTGTTCTCTAACAGAGAGATGGTGTGATGATACTTCCTCTCAGGGCTTCAAATAGTACCTGTATATTTAGGGTTTTCTAAGATGTGTATTCGGTCCCCATTTTTCTTGAGTTTCAGGTGTTCTCTATTTTCATGTATCTTTTGGACGACCAGACTTGGATACTGAGTGCTCCAGACTTGGTTTGCTTTTGCTTTCCCTTCCTTTTACTCACATAGCCCCCTCAAGTACATACAGACGCTCCTTGTCCTATTTTAGGCCTTCACCCTAGAAACGGTGGAATCTTCTTCTCTCCTTACAGTAAGTCAGTCATTGCTCCTGTTTTTTCTACCTGAAATCTTTTTCTCCACCAGAAGATTGGTTGAGGCCTGGGTTAAGTTTTTCCTGAGCAGACATGGTCATATCCAAGCCCAGCACCACCTCTTCCTCCCTCCCTCCCTTTCTTCCCTCCTTCCCTCCTTCCTCCTTCCTCCATTTACCCAGGCCCTACTTTAAAACCACCTTAGGGAGCCTTTAAACGTCAAGGATGAGGGGATGAAGGCTTCCACACAAACTGATTCAGTTGGTTTGGTGTGGTGCCAGATCTTGTCATTTAAAAAAATGTTTCCTTGGGCACCTGGGTGACTCAGTTAAGTGTCTGTCATCAGCTCCCATCATGATCTTGGGGTCCTGGGATCAAGCCCCATGTTGGGCCCCTGGGGAGTCGCCTCCTCTCCCCTCCACTCGTTCTCTCTCTCCTTCTCTCTCTCAAATAAATCTTAAAAAGAAAAAATTAAAAACATGCTCCCTCTGTGTTGGTAATTAAATGCAGCTAGGGCTGAGAACTGGGCTGAGAGCTTGAGGAGGGACTGATAGAACCCTGAGGAGTTATGGTATTTAACTCATTTAAAAATTAGGATAAGTGTTATCTTGTTGGCATGGTTAGTTGCTTATTTTCCTGGTATTTGGTACATGTACCTGTTAAAGTATATACTGTTTAAATTATTTCTCAAGGGCCAATTTTTGTCACGACTAGGAATTCCTTGAGGTCTGGGACCACGTATGCTGTTTCTTCTGCACTGCTCATGACCCTTCTGAGAGCAAACATGTGGGCTTTCCCCTTACAGTTCTCCAGCGGTCCAGACACCTTTTGGGTCCTACAGTTTAACCCAATTATGACACCACCTATCTGGAGTAAGTGCAGACCCCAGAGATGAAGAATTCAGCCCCGCCCACCTCCTCCAGACCCCACTGCTGTGCCACTTGCAAGTCCCTGTTCTGACCTGTACTTTTGACCAACTGGCTGTAAATTGGGGGCTTTCCACAACCCGCTCCTCAGGTCAATAATTTGCTGTAATGACTCACAGAACTCTGGAAAGCTCTTTACTTAACCATTACCTGCTTATTATAAAGGGTATAACTCTGGAACAGCAAATGGAAGAGATGCCTAGGGCAGAGTATGTGGGAAGGGGCATGGAGCTTCCCTGAGCTTCCTTGCTTTCCCTGGGGGCACCATCCTCCTGGCATCCCCATGTGTTCACCAACCCAGAAGCTCTCTGAATCCCTTCACTTAAGGGTTTTTATGGAGGCTTCATTGTGTAGGCATAATCATTGGGTGACCGTGATAAACTCAATCCGTAGCCCTTTCCCTCTATCCTGAGGTGAGGGATTGGTTCTTCTGGCATCCAGTCTCCATTCTCCAAGATAGGGTTGAAAGGGGCCTATTATGAATAACAAAAGATGATCCTCTCACCCTTCAAGAAATTCCAAGGGTTTTAGGAGCTCTGGGTGGGGAGCCAGGGGTGAAGACCTAGTTTCTACTCTGATAATTTTTGCGTCACAATATTATACCTTATTTTTTTGTCACGGCCTTGTACAGTACTTAATATATTTTAAAAACTTGATAAAAATTAGTTGAACGAATCAGTTGGTAAATAATGTAGAACAGATCTTGAATTCACAGTTTACAAGATGACCATCTGTTTCTTGGCTGATTAACAGGTCACTAGTCATACTTGGATAGTCACTCTTGTTTAAAAAAACACACACTTGTAATAAATTAGATTGGATTAAGATAAATAATATTTGCTCTTATGATTTGGCTTTTAACATGGCTAAGCTGTTGCATGATTATAGAAGTTCATTCAGACCTCGTCTTCAGTAGATGCTATTTAAAGTCGACTTTATGGATGGTTGAGACATATGTATCTTCCATCTTTTTTAAACAAATAGCTCTGATTTTAGACTTACAAGCTTTGGAATTTTCAAGTAGAACAAAACCTGTCAGATTGATAAAAGGTCTTGAACATTGGCAGAACTACTTCTTTTTAAGAGAATTAAGAAAGTAGGGAATGTGCATTAAGCCATCTACATATAAGAATCTCATTGGTTGGGGCGCCTGGGTGGCTCAGTGGGTTAAGCCACTGCCTTCTGCTCAGGTCATGATCTCAGTGTCCTGGGATCGAGCCCCACATCGGGCTCTCTGCTCAGCAAGGAGCCTGCTTCCTCCTCTCTCTCTGCCTGCCTCTCTGCCTGCTTGTCACCTCTCTCTGTCAAATAAATAAATAAATAAAATCTTAAAAAAAAAAAAAAGAATCTCATTGGTGTTTTTGAGGGGGAAGTTTGTAATTCCCAAATATTTAATTACTGTTATAAGAAGAACCTATAATTGCTCATATAATAGTACCATATACTTTGTAATAAGTTAGAACTAAGATAAAAACTATAGAGTTGTCTTCTTGTGTTCTTTAGTTTTCTTAATATTTTTGTTGGTTTTTCTTTATAGAATTTGTGGTTGATGGTTCCTTTTTATTTTTATGTTTTAAAGATTTTATTTATTTGACAGGGGGAGAGAGAGCACATGTAGGCAGAGCGGCAGGGAGAGGGAGAAGCAGGCTCCCCAGTGAGCAGGGAGCCCGATGTGGGACTCGATCCCAGGACCCTGGGATCATGACCTCAGCTGAAGGCAGTCACTTAAACAACTGAGGCACCCAGGCACCCAGTTCCTTACTTTTTAATATTTGAAAATGTTCTGCTGCCTTTTTCAGACCTCCATGATTTTAGGTGAGGTATCCTGTATGAGTGGAATTTGTGTTTCCCTATATGAGATGTATCCTGTCTCTCTGGCTGCTTTATTTCATTTATTTTTAAAATATTTTATTTGTCTCAGAGAGAGAGAGTGAGAGTGTGTGTGTGTGTGTGCTTGCACAAACGGGGGAGAGGCAGGCAGAGGGAGAAGCAGGCTCCCTGCTGAGCTGGAGTTGGAGTTGAATGCGGGAGATGGATGGGGGACTCAGGACTCATCTGGTTGGGGACCCTGGGTTCATGAACTGAGCCAAAGGCAGACATTGACTGAGCCACCAGGCATCCTTCTTCCTGGCTGCTTTAAAGGCTTTTTCTTTGTCTTTAGCTTTCAGAAGTTTAATTATGATATGTCTTGGCATGGATTTGTTTGGGCTTATCCTATTTGGAGTTCTTAACTTTTTTTTTTTTTTTTTTTTTTTTTTTTTAAGTAGGCTCCATGTCCAGTGTGGGGCTTGAACCCCACAACTGTGAGGTCAAGAGTACGTTCCATGCTGTACTGAGTGAGCTAGCGGGGCACCCCTCTGTTAGCTTTCAGAACTAGAAGTTTATGTCTTTTGCCATTTTGGATGTTTCAGCCATTTTAAGGATAAATTTTCTCTTTTTTTTTTCTTTTTAGAATAATTTTTCAGCAGCACTTAGGTTGGGTAATTCCTGTTGTTCTACTTCCAGTTTCAACTTCACTTGTTTTTTCTTGTATTCAGTCTGTGATTGAGCCCAGCTATTGACATTTTGTTGTGGTTATTTTTCAGTTCTATAATTTCCATTTGGTTCTTTTCTGTATCTGTTATTTCTTATAAACTTGATTTTGTTGTTTGTTTCAGTAGTGTATCATTGCTCATTAAAGCATGATGGCTGCTTTAAAATCCTTGTCAGGTAATTCTGACATTTGATTCATGTGTGGTATTAGTATATGTTAATTATCTTTTTTATTCTTGGTTCTTGGTATGATGATTGACTTCTGATTTTTTCCTAGACATATTTGATATTTTGTTTGGAGACTGGGGATCCTATTTAAATCTTTGGTTATAGAAAGCAGTCGACCCAAGAGGTTTAGTGTGTAGGTCCCAGCCTCCCTTTTTTTTTGGTAACAGCTTTATTGAGTTAATAAGTCACATACCATCTATTTGTCCATCTTAGGTATGAAATTTTTTAGTGTATTTACAGAGTTGTGCATGCATCATTACAATCAATTTTAGAACATTTTCGTTACCCCACAGAAAAACTGCGCACTTCTTACCTGTCACTCCCAGCTGTCCCATTTTATTTCTGGGCAACTAGTGATCTGTTTTCCATCCCGTAGATTTGCCTGTTCTAGACATTTCATGTTACTGGTTACTGGTTTCTTTCACTTAGCATAATGTTTCCAGTGTTCTTCCATGTTGATGAATGTACCAGCATTTTGGTTTTTTGTATTGCTGAATGATATTTTAATAATAATATTATTTTATATTATTGTATTATTTTAATACTATTTTATAATGCTTTTTAAAAAAGATTTTAAAAAATTTATTTATTCATAAGAGTCAGAGAGACAGAGAGAGGCAGAGGCAAGAGAAGCAGGCTTCCCGAGGAGCAGGGAACCCGGGGCAGGTTTTGATACCAAGACCCTAGGATCATGAACTGAGCCAAAGGCAGACACTGAACCAACTGTGCCACCCAGGCGCCCAGACATAATGCTTTTGACTTATCCGTTAATCAGTTGGTGGGTGTTTAGATTGTTTCCACTTTTTAGGCTATTATGAATAATGCTGCTTTGAACATTTGAGTTCAAGTTTTTGTGTGGATTGCTGGTCATATGGTAATTCTAGAACACTAAATCTAACATTTAGAGGAATTGCCAGATTGTTTTCCAAAGTGGTTGCCCCATTTCATATTTCTGCCAGCAATTTATGAAGGCTGCAATTACTTAGCATCCTCGCCAACACTTATTGTTATCTGACCCTTTGATTCAAGCTATCCTAATGGGATGAAGTAATATTTTGTGGTTCTGATTGCATTTTGCTGGTAGATAATAATGTTGAGCATATTTTCATGTGCTTTTTGGCTGTGTGTATGTATTGAGAGAAATCTCTGTTCCAGAGAGAAATCTCTGTTCTATTTTAAAATTAAGTTATTGTTGTAAGATGTCTTTATATAGTCTGGATACTTAATCAGCTATATAATTTGCAAATACAAATGTCCCATTCTGTGAGTGTCATTTCACTTTCTTGATGGTGTCCTTTCAAGCACAAAGGTTTTTAATTTTTGTGAACTTCAATTTATTAATTTTTTTCTTTTGTTGCTTGTGCTTTAGGTTTCATTTTTGTTGTTGTTTTCAGTATGCTCCATGCTTGACATGGGGCTTGAATTCACAACCCCAAAAGTCACATGTTCCACGAGCTGAGCCAGTCAGGCACCCCCTTTATAAACCATTTAGGCTTCATATTTATTGCTTCCATATTTATTGCCACAGACCATTGCCTGATTCAGGGTCATGAAGACTTAATCTTATGTTTTCTTCCAAGAGCATTAGAGTTTCAGCTCTTATATTTAGGTTTTTGATCTTACTTGTGAATTTTGTATGTAGTGTGAGATAGTGGTCTATCTTTATGTTTTTGTTTTAGATATTCAGTTATCTCAGCACCATGTGTTGAAAAAACCTTTTTTTTTTTTAATTTTTAAAAGATTTTATTTATTTATTGGGCTGAGAGAATGTGTACAAGTGGGGGAGCAGCCAAGGAAGAGGGAGAAGGAGACTACCCGCTGAGCGAGGAGTCTGATGCGGTTCTGTCCTAGGACCCCACAATCATGACCTGAGCTGAAGGCAGGTGCTTAACCGATTAAGCCACACAGGCACCCCTGAAAAAAAACTATTCTTTCCTCCTCTGAATTATCTTGGCACCTTTCTCCAGTTGGGATTTTGGAAGGGATTGCATTGAAGCTATAGATCAATTTGAGGAATATTGCTTTCTTAACAGTATTAGTCTTCCAGTCCATGAACATGTAATGTCTTTTCATTTGTTTAGATCTTCTTTTGAAAGATTTTATTTATTTGAGAGAGTGAGCGAGCACATGTTGGAGCACATGAGTGGAGGGAGAGGCAAAGGGAGAGGAGGAAGCAGACTCCTGCTGAGTAAGAAGCCCCATGTGGGGCTCCATCCCAGCACCCTGAGATCATCATCTGAGCCAAAGGCAGTCGCTTGACTGACTGAGCCACCCAGATGCCCCCATTTATTTAGATCTTTTTTATTTATTTTAAAAATATTTTATTTATTTATTTAAGAGAGAGAGAGAGAGAGACAGAGCAGGAACACAAGCAGGCCGAGTGCTAGAGGAAGAAGCAGGCTTCCTGCTGAGTAGGCAGCCTGATGTGGGGCCCCATCCCAGGACCCTGGGATCATGACCTGAGCTGAAGACAGACGTGTAAAGACTGAGCCACCCAAGCACCCTTATTTAGATCTTCTTAAATTGCTTTCAGTAATGTCTTCTCATTTTCCATGTATAAGACTTGCATTACTTTTGGTAAAACTTGTTTCTTAATCTTTTATTCTTTTGATG
Source organism: Mustela putorius furo (assembly GCF_011764305.1). Lineage (NCBI taxonomy): Eukaryota > Metazoa > Chordata > Mammalia > Carnivora > Mustelidae > Mustela > Mustela putorius. The sequence goes on from NW_025421293.1 coordinate 682,670, forward strand.
CTATTGTAAGTGGAATTATCTTCTTAATTCCATTTTGGGATTGTTATTAAATATAGAAATACAGTTGAATCCTATATATTAGTCTTATATCTTGCAAACATCCCTAACTCATTTAACAGTTCTGATGGTTTTTTAATGTGTTATTAAGGATTTTATGTATACTTGATATATCATCTCTGATGAGAGACAGTCTCACTTTTTCCTTCCAATCTGGATACGTTTTAATTTTTCTTGCCTAATTGCGTTGGCTAGAACCTCTTGTACAATATTGAATAGAAATAGTGAGAGCAGACATCCATCCAGTCTTGTTGATCTTACAGGGTAATCATTAAGTGTGAAGTTAGCTGTGAGTTATCTTAGATGTCCTTTTTCTTTCTTTCTTTCTTTTTTTTTTAAAGATTTTATTTATTTATTTGTCAGAGAGAGATCACAAGTAGGCAGAGAGGCAGGCAGAGAGAGAGGAGGAAGCAGGCTCCCTGCCGAGCAGAGAGCCCGATGCGGGACTCGATCCCAGGACCCTGAGACCATGACCCGAGCCGAAGGCAGCGGCTTAACCCACTGACCCACCCAGGCACCCCATCCTTTTTCATGTTGATGATGTTCTTCTCTATTTCTGACTTATTCCTTGTGTTTATCATGTTAATTTCTTTGCTGATTATCAGTCTGTTCAAGTTTTCTATTTCTATTTCTTCCTGTTTTAGTTTTGGTAGTTTATATGTTTTTTAGAATTTTATCCATTTCTTCCAAGTTGTACAGTTCATTAGTGTGTAATTTTTATAATATTCTTATACAGTTGTTTGGATTTCTGTTGTATTGGTTATGATCTCTCTCATTCGTGATTTTATTTATTTGGTTCCGTTCTGTTGTCTTTTCAATACGTCTGGCAAAGGGTTTATCAATTTTATTGATTTTTTTCTTAAACAACGGGCTTCTGGTTTCATCAATCTGTTCTATTGTGAGTTTAGTTTCTACATCACTTATTTCTGCTCTAATCTTTATTATTTCATTCCTTTTGCTGGTTTTAGGCTTCATTTGTTTTTTTTCTAGCTCCTTTAGGTGTAAGGTTATGTTGTTTATTTGAGATTTTTCTTCTTGAGGTAGACCTGTATTAATGTATACTTCCCTCTTAGCACTGCTTTTGCTGCATCCCAAAGGTTTTGGACTGTTGTGTTTTGTCATTTGTTTCCGTGTTTTTTTTTTTTTTTTTTCTTCTTCCTGGTTTACCCATTCATTGTTTTATTAGCACGTTGTTTATCCTGCATGTACTTGTGGTCTTGCCAGACTTTTTCTTGTGGTTGGCTTCTAATTTCATAGCGTTGTGGTCAGAAAAGGTTCATGGTATGTTTTCAGTCTTTTTGTATTTGTTGAGGCCTGTTTTGTGACCTATGTTATGTGATCTATTCTGGAGAATTTTCCGTGTATACAAAAAGGAATGTGTTTTAGGATAAAATGTTCTGAATATGTCTGTTAAGGCCATCTGGTACATTGTGTCATTCAGAGGCATTGTATGCAGAACTTTGCTTCAATAGAATTATTTTCATTTCTTCTCCTTTGAGTTCATCCAGATTACACATTTTACATTAAAAGCCCATCAACTGCAGTTTTGTAATTACTGCTTTATGCAGGTGTCTTTAATTCAGGTAGGAAAAGTGTTCTAAACAAACATTGCTTTTTAAGTAGGCTCTACGCCTAGTGTGGAGTCCAGCACAGGGTTTGAACTCACAACACTGAGATCAGGGGTCAGACTGAAGCACTCACTAAGCCACCCAGGTGACCCCTCAAATATTTTTATTTCTTGTCTTTTGTATTTGTGTAGCAATCTTTATTTGATGCTGTTTATTTTTCCGTGTGGATTTCATTTACTTACTAATGCCTTCATTTTAGCAGTAAGGGCTTCCTGTGTTTCTTGTACAACAACTCTCCAAGTGACAAATTCTCTGCTTTATTTATTGGAGTTTCTTAATTTCTCCTTTATTTTTGAAGGATAGTTTTGCTGGATATAGAATTCTTGATTGATAGTTCTTCTAGGTGTAGACTTTGTCTCCCACTGTATCTGGCTTCTGTGGTTTTTGATGAGAAGTCAGTTGTTAAATCTTGTTGAGGATTTTATGTGATTAATTTTTTCTCCTGGTGCCTTCACATTCTTCTGTCTTTGGCTTTTGAGCTTGATTTTATTGTGTCTAGGTGCACATCTATTTGACTTACCCTATGTGAGGTTTATGTAGTTCCTTGGAAGTCTAGATTAATGTTTTTCATTGAACTTAAGATTTCAACCACTTACTTATATAAATTTGTTTTTTTCTTTTGTCTCCTTCCAGAATTTCTGTTTTATGTATTTTAATCTGCTTGATGATATTCCACAAGTTCATTTCTCTTCATTCTTTTTTGTTTCTGTTCTTTAGACAGGGAAATTGATCTATCTTGAAGTTTTGTGATTCTTCTATCTTAAGTCTGGTGTTGAGCCTCTTTAGTGAATTTTTCATTTCAATTATACTTTTCAGCTCTAGGATTTGTTTGGTTCTTATGTATTTTTTAACTTTTTAAAAAAGATTTATTTTCGAGATAACAAGAACAGGAGGAAGGGGCAGAGGGTGAGAGTTTTTTTTTTTTTTTTTTTTTTGAAGAGGTATTTATTTTAGAGAGCATGAGCTGGGGGAGGGGCAGAGTGAGAGGGAGAGAAGAGAGAAGCAGACTCTACTGAGTGCAGAGTCCTATATAGGGTTTGATCTCACAACCCTGAGGTCATGATGTGAGCCAAAATCAAGAGTCAGTCACTTAACCAACTGAGCCACCCAGCCCCACCAAGGGAGAGAAAGCCTTAAGCATGGAGCCCGAATTTGGGGCTCAATTTCACCATCCTGAGATCAAGACTGAGCCAAAATCAAGAGTTAGAGGCTTAACTGACTATACCACCTAAGTGGCTCTTGGTTCTTCTTTAAATAAATTTTCATTCCTATTTATTTTCTCTCTTTGGTGAGAAATTATTCTCATAATTTACTTTGATTCTTTGGGTGTGATCTTAGTTTCTTGAACATATTTATATGATCTGATTTAAAGTCTTTGTCTAGGAAGTCTAACGTCTGAGCTTCCTCAGAGATAGTTTTACAGATTTTTTTTTTTTTTTTCCCGTCTGTGTATGGACAATACTTTCTTGGTTTTTGGGTGTGTGTCATAGTGGTTTGTTGAAAATGGACATTTTAAATAATATAATGTGGCTACACTGGAAATCACATCTCTCTCTCTCTCACTGTTTGTTGTCATTTGTTTTATTACTTTTGGGGATAAATTCTTTAAATTCTGTATTCTTTGTTCTGTGTGAGCACTGAAGTCTCTGCTTGATTAGAGCTTAGTGGTCAGTGAATGATTGGACAGTTTTCATTAACTATCTTAAACCTGTAATCATCCAGCCTTTGCTGAGGGGTTGTTTCTGTGTGTATGTGTGTGTGTTGTGGCTTCTTTCATGCACCAGCAGTTTACAATGTGCCTTAGCCTTTACTTCTGCCTTATATAGAATATCAAGCTAAAGATGATAGATTAAGGCCTTGCCAGGTCTTTCCTGGGCATGTGCTTGCCTTCTAGATACTTTGGAGCTTTTCTCAGTCCTCTGTGTACCTTTCATTCTTCAGTTTTTCCTTTTAAGATTTTTTTTTTCTAAAGACTTGCTAATTTATTTATTTCTTTCTTTCTTTCTTTCTTTCTTTCTTTCTTTCTTTCTTTCTTTCTTTCTTTCTTTCTTTCTTTCAGATTATTTATTTATTTGACAGACAGAGACCTCAAGTAGGCAGAGAAGCAGGCAGAGAGAGAGAGAGAGGAGGAAGCAGGCTCTCTGCTGAGCAGAGAGCCTGATGCGGGGCCCAATCCCAGGACCCTGGGATCACGACCTGAGCCGAAGGCAGAGGCTTTAACCAACTCAGCCACCCAGGCACCCTTCCTTTTAAGATTTTTGATGGTACGTATTGTTTGCCTTAACTGTTTGTCACTGCCAACAGCTGTGACATTAAGCAAGTGTCTCTGGGTTGTGTTTTTTTTTGTTTTGTTTTGTTTTTAAGATTTTATTTATTTATTTGATGGAGAGAGAGAGAGATCACAAGCAGGCAGAGAGGCAGGCAGGTGGGGGGGGAAGCAGACTCCCGCTGAGCAGAGAGCCTGATTCAGGACTTGATCCCAGGACCCTGAGAACATGACCTGAGCCGAAGGCAGAGGCTTAACTCACTGAGACACCCAGGCATCCCAAGACTCTGATTTAACAAAAGCCCTGGGGGCAGGATGGTTCCCACTGTGGAGGGTGGGGGGTGTCTTCTGAATATAAGCCCTGAGTAAGAAGCTTTTCCAATGAGCTGCTAGACAAATAATCCAGAGATGTGGTTCTAGGGGGAGCTCCTAACCTCTTCTGCCTTGTTAAGCAGCTACTAGAGTGCTGCTGTTGACATCTACCATGTTTTCAGGTTGTTGGTTTCCAAAGCTTCCATGGAGTTGAAGAGAGGGGGAGAGGGCAAATGAAAATGTCCTAATGCTCTCTGTGCTTACTGGAAGTCTGCTATTTTTCCTGAATAAAAGCTTCTTGGATTGTTGCAAGTCTTTGGTAAATCTTTAGATTTTTGAAAGAGTTGATTTTGACTGTTGTTGCCATTGTTCTCATTACTATTATAGAGGATCAGGCTTTTATTTTAGGTCCTTATTTTGTCATGCTAGGTGTGTTTTCTCCAGCCTTTTTTTTTTTTTTTTAAAGCATTGATGTAATAGGGTTTATGTATTACATTTTAGCAGATTTGTTTAGGTCATTGACAAGTCTGAGATTAAGCAGTTCTGTTTTTCCAGTTTTGTTTGCTATTATTCCCCTATATTCTGGCTAAGCTGATTAATATTCTCTGAATATGTGCTGTCTTCTTCCATTTTGAGGCTTCTTGTTATCTTATTTTCTCTGCTCAAAATATTCTTTCTTCCCTCATTCCCACAATGGGAGTCCTGCTTATTTTCTAGATTTATTCTTTGATGTCATTTTTCTTCTACCTTTTTGTGAGCCCATGCATGTAATCCCTTCTTTACATTCCTTTATGTCTTTTTTTTCATAACTTTTGTGTGACCTTTTTATTATTATATCATGTAATATATATAGTTTTTTATTTTCTTCCCCTGCTAAGTTAGTTCTTTGAAGGCAGATGATGAATCATAGTTACTTATATGTTCAATAAATGTTCATTTAATTGGAGTGTAGGAGTGAGGTTTTGTAGCAAGAATGTTCTACATTTTAGGTATTGTTACTGGGATCAAATTTTATTCATTCATTATTGAACCCAGGGAAATTATCTATTCTGGAAAATTAAAAAAATTTAGGTAATATATGACTGTACACACACATACAGTTTTTGAAGATGTACAAGAATACAAAATGATAAAGGAAAAAAATAAGTTTTTCCAATTGAGATTGTTATAGTTTCTCATTAGAGGTTTGAGGCTCAGCCTTTTTTTTTTCGGTCCTTAAAGGTTTTATTTATTTATTTTACAGGGAGAGAGAGAAAGAGAGAGAAAACAAGCAGGGGGCTGGGGCGCCTGGGTGGCTCAGTGGGTTAAAGCCTCTGCCTCAGCTCAGGTCATGATCTCAGGGTCCTGAGATTGAGCCCCACATCAGGTTCTTTGCTCCTTTCTCTCTCTGCCTGCCTCTTTGCCTACTTATGATCTCTGTCTGTCAAATAAATAAATAAAATCTTTGAAAAAAAAAAAAAAAGAAAAGAAAAGAAACAAACAGAGGGAGAGAGAGAAGCAGGCTCCCCACTGAGCAGCAGGGCTCCATGCCAGGAACATGGGATTGTGATCTGAGCCTAGGGGAGACACCTAACTGACTGCAGCACTTGGTGTCATAGACATAATATCTCATGACAGAAGTGGAACTTATTTACATGTGAGAATGACTGTGCTAAAATCAAACTAAATGATAAAAACCACAGGGAAGGTTGGGCTAATTGCCATGCTAATTTCTAGCCTCCATATATATCTTTTATCTCTTAGGACCAGCCCTAGTTCTCCATTCTTAATCCCATCTAGATGATACCTTCAGGGATTAGCAGAAAGTGTGTAAATGTGCATGTGATGCTCATTAATGCAAAGAAATAGGATGCATACATGCATTCCGAGTTTTCTTTATCATCTCATTAGATGAGTTGTTGATAATCGGGATAATTCAGAAGCTTGGTATATTTCTTAAAACATGCTTGCTAATGAAAACCTTGTAGCAATATTACCTAGTCTTATATTCAGTTAATTTGAACCATACTTGTTGCATACATGGCTTTTTGTTCCTGCCAAGAAAACAAAGCTATTGCACAGGTAGCACCCTGGAATAGCAGTTGCAGTTTCAGATTCAGACCTGGGTTTCAACTTGATCAATGGTTTGCAAAGTATGATAGATACTTTACGAGTTACCCTTTTTGAGCTTCAGGTTCCTCTTTATGTTCAGTGATTCTAAGACAGAAATATTACTTTATGTTCTGATTTTTGCACGGAGTCTAAGGGATTAAAAGAAATAAGATTTGATTTATTCATCAATGAGTGTGAGGTAATAAGAGGTAGATGAAATAAACCGATCAACAAACAGAATGGATTAGAAGAACAATGCTTGGAGGAGAAAAAAAGGTGAGTTTTGAAACGTCAGTCCTTCTGAACATAGTGAAAAACTATTTTAATGTTGGAAAGGGAAAGATCAGTATTCTATTCATAGGAAAATGTTAGGTGGCAGAGGTTTTAGTGAGAAAGAGTTTTAGTGGAGCCACTCAGTGCATATTTATTGAGTGCTCAATATGCAAATATTTTGTTATATGCTATAGGGGAGACTGAAAAGATGGTATTGTCAGTACCTTCCAAGAACTTATAACTAAATAACTCTCACAGAATTTAGTTACTTTAACTTACTGGTGGTCAAGAAGCCATTGACTTAAGACAAACCATAAGAGACTCTTAAACTCACAAAACAAACCGAGGGTTGCAGGGGGTTTGGGGAGGGGAGGCATAGGGTGGTGGGGGATGGACACTGGGTAGGGCATGTGCTATGGTGAGTGCTGTGAAGTGTGTAAGCCTGATGATTCACAGATCTGTACCCTGGGGAAAATAACACATTATATTAATGTTAATTAAAAAAAAACAATAAACCATTGATGTCTCAGAAGTCCCTATTTTCAAGAACGTCACAGTCCACTGAAGAAACAAGCAGATTATCCATAGAAGAAGTAAGATGATATGGATAAGTACCAGGGTGCTATGAAGGACACCTTATGTCATATAAGACAGAAAGCTGTCAGGAAAGCTTCCTAGAAGAGTTCTCATTGAAACTGAATTTTGGGGGCGCCTGGGTGGCTCAGTGGGTTAAGCCGCTGCCTTCGGCTCAGGTCATGATCTCAGGGTCCTGGGATCGAGCCCCACATCGGGTTCTCTGCTCTGCAGGGAGCCTGCTTCCCCTCTCTCTCTGCCTGCCTCTCTGCCTACTTGTGATCTGTCTATTGAATAAATAAAAATCTTTAAAAAAAAAAAAAAAGAAACTGAATTTTGAAGAATGAGTCAGTTATACGTGGTACAGGCCACACTAGGTGAGTGTGTGTGTGTAGGGGGGTGTTGAAGAGTGATGAAAGATGAGGCTAAAGGCTAGATCAGGAAGGGCCTCACATGTTGTGCTGATATTGAGGATATCTGGAAAGGTTTTAAGCAGGTGAGTGTCGTAAGTATATTTACATTTTACAAAGATCACTTCTGAAACAGGATAATGAATAAACTGATTGAAGGTCAGACAGTACCAGTTATTAGGCTATGGAGTTATGCTTGTGAGGAAGTGTGAGGGTGAGGATGAAGGTCATGCCAGCAGGGGAGGAAACGGGAAGAGAAGAGATTCATGGGACATGAAGCAAGAGGCATTGACCGCACTTCACAGGTTACCCATGGAGAGGTTAAGGGAGAAATTGCAAAAAGGCTCCCAGATTTTTAATGTGGGCATCTGAGAGGATGCCCACATACCAGCAGAAGAAATTGAGGTTGAGGGATTTACTGGGAAAGATGCATTCCATTTGGTCTTCCTTGAGTTTGACCTGCCAGTGGAACATAAAACATAAGAGTTGAGTTGTGCCTTTGCCTTTGAATGAGATTTGGGATAGAAGCCTTGGTTGCAGGCACGTTTGGGAGGCGTCAGAACATAAGCAGCAGGTAGCTGTAGATGAAGCAGAATGAGTGTAGGAATGTGGATGAGGGAACCCAATACCCTAAATTAAACAATTGTCACTGTTTTGTGATGTGTTTGAAACGTATTAAATTTGTGTACATAGTTGTGATGTTTTCTTGTGTACATAGTTTGTGATGTTTGTATACATAGTTGAGGCTATATTTTTCTTTACTGTTAGTGTCATAACAGTTAAAAGTTTTGTTAATACTTTAATATTTGTGTGGCCTTTTTCCCAAAGTCTTGGAAAAACTTTTTTTTTTTAACCTGCTATAAATGTACATTCAGTTTAAAAAATCCTATTGGGATAATGATTGAAATTGTAAAAATTTTTATGACTTCCAGATTACTTTGTTTTTGTTTATTTGTAGTTCTTGCTTCATTTTTGACATTTGTTAAACATTTGCTTTGTTTCACATGACACTGTAGGTATTTCACAGATTTGAAAAAATTTCACTACGTGTTTATTATTCATCTGTATTTTCCATGCTTTGTATCTTATCTGATATTCATGCACTCACTGCATGATAATGAATGTATTTTAGTTTGTGCTTTAAGGGAGTTTATAATCTAGTGGGGTAAACTAACCGTACAGTGCATGTGCATGAGTGTGCAAACCGATGTGTCTGTTATCAAGTGCTTTACGTTACAGAAGTTGGAACAGTGGATTCTGGGGTAAGGAGAACAGGAGAAGAACACTTGAGGAGACACGTCTAAAACAGAGAGAGGGGTAGGACGTGGGCGGTGGCAGCATGACTAGAGGGCAAGTGTGGAGGTGTGGATGGAGGAGCGGTCCTGAGGGCGGGCAGGCTGCCTGGGAGAAGTGCCGGGAAGGGTGCTGCAAAGGGTGCCGCAGCCTGTGGTCTTTTTTTTAAATTGTTGAAGTATGGTTGACATACAGTGTTGTGTTAGTTTCAGGTGTATGATAGAGTGACTCAGCCATTCCCTGTATCACCCAGTTCTCCTGATGCGCACTTTTCCCTGATCCGCGTCACCTATTTAACCCATCCTCCCCACCAGCCTCCACCAGCCTCGCCTCTGGAACTATCAGTTTGTTCTCCTTAATTAAGAGTCTTTTTCTTCTTTTCTCTCTCTCTCTCTCTCTCGCTTTTTTCCCACAACATAGTGATTTGACAGTTCTATGAATTACTCAGTGCCTACAGTGATAAATGTAGCCACCATCCATTACCATGCAACATTATTACAGTATTAGTGACTATATTCAGCATGGTGTACTTTTTATCTCTGTGACCGATTTTATAAATGTAAGTTTCTACCTTCTTCATTCCTTTCACCTGTTTGGCGCATTCCTCCAACCCCCTCTACTCTGGCAACCACCAGTTTGTTCTCTGTATTTATGAGTCTGTTTTTGTTTGTTCATTTTTTTTTTTTTTTACATTCCTTGTATAAGTGAAATTACACGGTTACTTGTCTTCTTCTGTCTGATTTATTTCACTTACAGTAATGCCCTTTAGGTCTATCCATGTGGCAAATGGCAAGATTTCATTCTTTTTTTCTGACTACTATTTCATCATACACACATACACACAAACACATATACATACTTAATGTGTGTATCGCATCTTTTCCATTCATCTATTGATAGACTGCTTTCATATTTTGTCTATTAGAAATAATGTTACAGTGAACATAGGGGTGATTTCATTTTCTTTGGATAAATACCTAGTAGTGGAATTACTGGATTAAATGATAATCTGTTTTTAATTTTTTTTGAGGAACCTCCATAGTGTTCCACAGTGGTTGCCTATTGGTTGTACCTATTTACATTCCCAGTAATAGTGCACGAGGGTTCTCTTTTCCCCACATCCTCACTCAACACTTGTTTCTTATCTTTTTGGTAATACCCATTCTTACTGGTGTGAGGTAATATCCCATTGTGGTTTTAATTTGCATTTCTATGATGATTAATGATGTTGAGCATCTTTTATGGGTTTGTTGGCCATCTGTATGTCTTCTTTGGGAAAATTTGTTAAAAAATGAATTAAAAATGTGATGTATCACATTAACAAAAGACAAAAGCCATCATATCAATAGATTCAGAAAAAGCATTTGACGAAATACCTAGTAGTGGAATTAAATGATTAATTTAATTCATATCCTTTAATTTAATTTACTTCTTAATTAATTATATTCATATCTTCATATCCTCTGCCCATTTTTTATTTGTTCTTTTTGGTGTTGAATTGCTTAAGTTCTTTTTTATATTTTGGGCATTAACCCTTTATTGAATATATCATTTGCAAATATCTTCCTCCACCCAGTACTTTGCCTTTTTGTTTTGCTGATGGTTTCCTTTGCTGTGAAAAAGCTTTTTATTTTGGTGTAGTCCCAGTAGTTTATTTTTGCTTTTGTTTCCCTTGCCTGCAGAGACATATTCATAAATATGTTGCTAAGACTAATGTCCGTGAAATTGGTATTTATGTTTTCTTTTAGCCGTTTTATGGTTTCATGTCTCACGTTTAGGTCTTTAATCCATTTTGAGTTTATTTTTGTGTAGAGTGTAAGAAAGTGAGAAAAGTAAGAAAATTTCATTCTTTTGTAGGTAGCTATATCCAGTTTTCCCATCATCATTTATTGATGGCACCGTCTTTCCCCATTATATATTCTTGCCTTCTTTGTCATAGATTAATTGACTAAGCACGGTTTTATTTCTGGGCTCCCTACCCTGTTGCATTCAGATCTATATGCAGATCCATATGTCTTTATTCGTGCCAGGACCATGCTGTTTTGATTAGTATAGCTTTGTAGTTTATCTTGAAATCTGAGATTTGTGATACCTCCAGCTCTGTTCTTCCTTAAGGCTGCTTTATTTATTTTGGGGTCTTTTATGGTTCCATATGAATTTTGAGATTGTTCTAGTTCAGTGAAATATACTATTAGTATATTGATAAAGATTGCATTAAATCTGTAGATTGCTTTAGGTGGTATGGACATTCTAACTTTAACACTATTAATTCTTCCAGTCCATGAGGATAGTTGTGTGTTTATGTTTGTTTGTGTTGTCTTCAATTTCTTTCATGAATGTCTTACAGGTTTTAGAGTATAGGTCTTTCTCTTCCTTGGTTAAATTTACATCTAGGTAATTTATTCTTTCGGGTGCAATTGTAAATGAGATTATTTTCTTTTAATACTAACTGTTGTTAGTGTATAGAAATGCAACAGATTATGTGTATTAAATCTGTACTCTGCACCTTTACTGAATTCCTTTATTGGTTCTCATAGTTTTTTGAGGGAGTTATTAGGGTTTTCTATATATAGAAATGTCTGCAAATAGTGACAGTATTATGTCTTTCTCAACAGTTTGAATTCCTTTTATTTTTCTCATCTGATTGCTATGGCTAGGACTTCCAGTACTATGTTGAATAAAAATGATGAGAGTGGGAGTCTTCGTTTTATTCCTGACCTTAGGAGAAAACTCCCGGTTTTTCACCATTGAGTATGATGTTAGCTGTAGGTTTTTCACATATGGTCTTTATTATGTTGTGATATGTTCCTCTAGATCCACTTTGTTGAGCGTTTTCATTATTAATGGATGTTCTATTTCATCAAATGCTTTTTCTGAATCTATTGATATGATGGTTTTTGTCTTTTGTTAATGTGATATATCACATTTTTAATCTGTTTTTTAAGATTTTATTTATTTGACAGAGAGCACAGGACGGGGAGTGGCAGGCAGAGGGATAGGGAGAAGCAGGGTTTCCACTGAGCAGGGAGCCTGATGTGGGACTTGATTCTAGGACCCTGGGATCATGACCCGAGCTGAAGGCAGACACTTAACTGACTGAACCACCCAGGCACCCTACATTTAAAAAAAAAAAAAACTTTATTTATTTGACAGAGAGAGATCACAAGTAGGCAGAGAGGCAGGCAGAGAGAGAGAGGGAAGCAGGCTCCCCGCTGAGCATAGAGCCCGATGCGGGACTCGATCCCAGCACCCTGGGATCATGACCTAAGCCGAAGGCAGACGCCTTAACCCACTGAGCCACCCAGGCACCCCTTACCCTACATTTTTTAACTGAACCCTTTTACATCCCATTTGATTGTGGTGGATTATTTTTTTTACTATGTTGTTGAATTTAGTTTGCCAATACATTGTTAGCGATTTTTGTATCTATGTTCACTAGAGATACTGTTCTGTAGTTTTTTTTTTTTTTTTTTTTTTTTGTAGTGTCTTTGTCTGGCTTTGGGTCAGGGTAATGTTGGCCTTTTAGAATGTATTTGGGAGTTTTCCTTCCTCTTCTATTTTTGGAATAGTTTGAGAGTAATAGGTATTAAGTCTTATTTAATTAAGCATTTGGTAGATCTCACCTATGAAATCATTTGGTCTTGGACTTTGGTGTGGTGGGAGTTTTCCATTACTGATTCAATTTTGTTACTATAATGGGTCTTTCCAAATTTTCTACTTCGTCATTCAGTTTTGGAAGATTGTTTCTAGGAACTTACCATTTCTTCTAGGTTGTTTTGCTGGCATATCATTTTTCATAGTAATTTCTTATAATCCTTTGTATGTCTGCAGTGTTGTTATTTGTCCTCTTTCATTTTTCATTTTATGTATATTTTTTTTTCTTTATTAACTTGAAGAGTCTGGCTAAAGGTTTATCAATTTTCCTTATCTTGTCAAAGATTCAGCTCTTAGTTTCATTGATCTTTTGTGGGTTTTTTGTCTTGATTTAATTAATTTTGCTGTTTGTTATTTCCTTCCTTATATTAACTTTGGGCTTTATTCTTTTTTCCCCCATAATTCTTTAGGTGTAAGTTTTGATTGTTTATTTGAGATTTTTCTTGTTTCTTGAGGTAGGCATGTATTGCTATAAATTTCCCTCTTAGAACTGCTTTTGCTGTATCCCAAAGTTTTGGACCATTGTATTTCCGTTTTTATTTGTCTCCATGTGTTTTTTTATTTCCTCTGATTTTTTCATTGACCTATTGGTTGTTAAGTAGCATGTTGTTAAACCTCCATGTGGTTGTGTGTTTTTCTAGTTCTTTTCTTGTGGTGGATTTGTAGTTTCATACTATTGTGGTTGGAAAAGATGCTTGGTATTGCTTTAGTCTTTTAAAACTTATTGAGACTTGTTTTGTGGCCGAATGTGATCTGTCCTGGAGAATGTTCCAGGTGCACTTGAAAAGAATGTATGTATTCTGTTGTCTTTGGATGGAATGTTCTGTATCTCTCTATTAAGACCTTCTGGTCTAATGTATCATTCAAAGCTACTGTTTCCTTATTGTCTGCCTGTATGACCTATCCATTGATGAAAATGTGTTAAAATCCCTTACTATTCTTGTATTCCTATTAGTTTCTCCCTTTATGTCTATTAATATTTGCTTTATTATTTAGGTGCTTCATTGTTGGATGCATAGATATTTAGAATTGCTATGTACTCTTGTTGGATTGATTTTGATCCCTTCATCATTATGTAATGCTCTTCTTTGTTCCTTGCTACAGTTTTTGTCTTAAAGTTTAATTTGTCTTATATAAGTGTTTCTACCCCAGCTTTTTTTTTTTTTTCCCCATTTCCATTTGCACGGAACGTTTTTTTTCTATTTCTTCATTTTCAGTCTGTCTGTGTCTTTGGGTGTTGGTTTTAGGTTTTTCCTTTCAGCATTTAGACTATATCATGTTATTCTTTTCTGGCCAGCAAAGTTCCTGCTAAAAAATCAACTGATTGCTTTATGGGGTTTCCCTCGTATGTAACTGCTTTTTTCTTCTTGCTTTTAAGATTCTCTCATTATCTTTTAATTTTTGCCATTTTAATTATTGTGTGCCTTGGTGTCGACCTTTTTGGCTTCATCTTGTTTCAGGCTCCTATTCTTTAAAAACCCTTTAAAACACATTATCCACTTGACTCTCTTAGCAGCATTGTGAAAAAGAGAACTTGCAGATTTTTAAAATGTTTTTGCATTTTTTCTCCCGTCTTCTTTTTATAATTTCTACTTTAAGTGCAAAAAAGAGTTCATTATCATTATCATCTTCATTTAACAGATGAAGAAACTGATGCTTAATGATTTAACTAGTTTCATAAACTTAAAAAAAATGGATTTCGGATTAGAGCCCAGGTCTAATACACTAGGCTTTTTTTTTTTTAGTATTATTATTACATTAATTCAATGCCTGCTTTTTTTCTCCTTTTAATTCTAAAAGTTAGGAGATTAGTAAAAACATTATATAATTGAATTATTGAATGAAAGTATGTACTTTGAGCAAATTTGCTTTTGTGTGTGTTCCCTCTCAAGGGTAGTATACATAGATGAGAAACATGAATGAAGAATCTGGAAGAATGGTTAGCCTACAATGACTCTGACTTACAGATCCGAGAAGGTTAGAATTTGGCAACTTAAACTAAATATTTTGTTTTACTTCACTTTAACCATTTATTATGAAAAATTTCAGTCATATCCCAAAATAGAGAAAATGATATTGAATCCTCAGGTACCCATCACTTAGCTTTTGTAGTTATTAACTCATAGCCATCTGATTTCATGTATAACTCCCCTCCCTACTCATAATCTGCTGTCAGATATTTTTGAAGCATTTCCCAGACATCATTTTATTTCACTGGAATCATTGAAAATGTTCTGTTTGAGTTTAACTTGTACTCTTGTGTCTATTTATGTCATAGGGATTAGGTCCAATTCTTTGTGTTTGACTGGCTCTTTTCCCTCTTGACCATGGGGTTTTTTGAAAACAAAACCCCAGAACACTGCTCCTTTAAGAACATGGGTTCCAGTAGACTTCCCAAAGATCATCAGCTTTGTATACTATATTCTTTTTGTCATTTGCCATTTGTTGTCAGTGGTTCTAGTTGCAGACCCCAGTATATGGCAAGTAAAAGGTGTTCCCCCAGCTCTGAGCTGACATGAGAATCAGTCTTGGGACAGTGGTTTGTTTAATGGAAGTTTCTGTGGAATGGCAAAGCTGTAATTTAAATTAACCCCTGGAAACAAATTAATTGACAAGTTTAAAGGCATGATATACTTATGTTTCCCTTTGCTAAAAAATTTAGGGAATAGAGAAACCCACTGTGGAACAGAGTTTAGACAGCAGGCAAAATAGCATTGGCTGTTGCTACTTCCTATATTGGTTGAATAGGTGGAAGAGAGGAGCTAATGGGTAACGTTGTAAAGAAACATTTTAGAGATTGTTACTTTGTTTAATTTATCTTTTCCTAGGGCATTTGCTCATCATTTCTTTGTATTGAGCACATGGCCACTTTGTGATTATAAAAGCAGGGTGTGATGTATGTGCTCTTGAGTACTCAGGCCTGGGACTATGTGCACTGAGTGTTTGGTATGGCCTTTCTGACTACTGACCTCCATACCCCTACTTCTGTTTACTGATCACTGTTTTTGATTAGAAATCTTTATAAAATTTGTAAAGATCTAAGTAGGGAAGTATAATGTCATCACTCTCTTCTCTAGAGAGTCTTTCATTTCTGGGAGTCCTGCATTTGGCTTACTGAGAAACAGTGGTCCTATTAATAGTGATTTTTCAGATATGTTTGTTGCAGTGTTTAATGTTTTTTCTTTCCCCTGGAGACAAAGCCAAGACTGAACTTTTTTGTGTTCTCTTCTAGCTCAGCCTCAGCTCTGTGAATGTCCCAGTTGGGAAAATACTGATACTGCTTGTTTGAAAATTAGTGAAATGGACAAAGGTCTCTGTGTGTGGATACATGTGCTTTTGTGTGTCTTTGTGTGTGTGTATGTGCATGTGCACAGTGGTTGAATATATAAGGATAATGGTCAGACCAGCTTTTGATGTACTTTTTTTTTTTTAAAGATTATTTATTTATTTGACAGAGATCACAAGTAGGCAGAGAGGCAGGCAGAGAGAGAGAGAGAGAGGAGGAAGCAGGCTCCCTGCTGAGCAGAGAGCCCGATGCGGGACTCCATCCCAGGACCCTGAGATCATGACCTGAGCCGAAGGCAGCGGCTTAACCCACTGAGCCACCCAGGCGCCCCTTGATGTACTTTCTACTTAAATTATAGGGCTACTTTTTAAAAAGAATGAGGAGAATTCATATCAAGGTGTGAATAGAGACTTCATTTCCACAGCATCTCTTGTCTAGAGCAATGTACTTCCCAGTTTGGTTGGTTTACTAATGCTTTTTGAGGACTCAGTGTACAATGTGACCTCATGCTCTGTTACTCATGCTGTGGTAGGGGGATGAAACCTAGACAAGGATTCTGAATTTCTGAGCTTAAATCTTTTGGAGTAGGGGCGTGTGGGTGGCTCAGTCGTTACCCATCGGACTTTGGCTGTGGTCATGATCCTAGGATCCTGGGATCATGCCCCACATCAGGCTGTCTGCACAGCGGGTGCCTGCTTTGCTCTCTCTCCCTCCTCCTGCTTGTGTTCCTGTTCTTGATGTCTCTCTGTGTGTGAAATAAATAAATAAAATCTTTTTTTTAAAGCTTTTGGAGTAAATAAAATATACATGATAAAATTAAAAGCAACCTTTGAAGAATGGGTAAGATTTAGGGGTGCCTGGGTGGCTCAGCCGTTAAGCGTCTGCCTTCAGCTTAGGTCATGATCCCGGGGTCCTGGGGTCGAGCCCTTCATTGAGCTCCCTGCTCTGCGGAAAGCCTCCTTCCCCCTCTCCCACCTCCTCTGCTTGTGTTCTCCCACTTACTGTCTCTCTCTGTGCCAAGTAAATAAATAAAATCTTAAAAAAAAAAGAATAGGTAAGATTTAGAGAAGTGGTGGGTAAAAACGTGCTGTTAGGTCCTCCATTTGTGTATCTATAAAATGAGAGCATTGGATCAAATTAGGCCCCTCTTAGCACTGATGCTGTCTGATTATGTGATTCTTCAAATTAAGAAACATGCACAGAGGGAAAAGTAGGCTTCATAAGCTTAGTGAAAAGCATGAGAATGTTTCTGGGAAACCCCAAATCCCTTTCTTTCCCATTTTAATACCCCTTACAAGGTCTTTGACCAGCATCTTACCTGAATTCAAACATGCTGAAGGGGACATTGAACATACTTTTTTCCCCCTTAATGTATTGGGGAAGACAGTATTTAATATAAAATACATTAAAAGTAAGACAGTATTTAATATAAAATACATTAAAAGTGAAAATTTGAAAAAAAATCCAAACTGTGTTGACACAATTATTAAGTATGCTTGGATATGTCGTAAGGCTTTGTTTTTCCACATTAATCTTAGTAGAGCAGGAGTTGGCCTTCATTTTAGTTCTTTTTTTTTTTTTTTTTAAGATTTTATTTCTTTATTTGACAGAGAGAGAGAGATCACAAGCAGGCAGAGAGGGAAGGGGAAGCAGGCTCCCTGCTGAGCAGAGAGCCCAATGTGGGGCTCCATCTCAGGACCCCAAGATTACGACCCGAGCCAAAGGCAGAGGCCTCAACCCACTGAGCCACCCAGGTACCCCTTCATTTTAGTTCTTATGAAACTTCTAATTTAAGAGGTATCTTCTCAGTTAGTATGAACAAGAAGATATATTGTCCTGACCTCTGTCAGTGTTATTTTTGATCTCTACAGAGATTTCTTGACAAAATCAATAGAAAAGAAATTTAACCAAATTTAATGTTGGATGTCTTAAGTCTTTTCAAGGCTATTTTGAAAAACAGTACTAGGCTGTGAGCAGAGGAATGATGTGTTCTGACTAAATTTTTAAAAGATCCCTCCCCTCTGGCGGTGCCCGGGTGGCTCAGTTAGTTAAGCGTCTGCCTTTGGCTCAGGTCGTGATCCTGGGGTCCTGGGATTGAGCCCTACATCGGGCTCCTTGCTCAGCATGGAGCCTGCTTCTCCCTCACCCTCTGTCTGCTGCTCTATTTGTGCACGCGCGCTCTCGCTCTCTCTCTCTCTCTGAAAAATAAATAAATAAAATCTTTAAAAAAAAATCCCTCTGACTGTTGAGTTGAGAATAGGGGACAGGAGTAGAAATAAGGATATCTTTCCATAATCCTGGTGAGAGATGCTGGTGGTGCAAATGAAGTGGTCAGATTGTGACTATATTTTGAAGATAGAGCCAGTAGAATTTTTATCAGATTTGGATGTAAGATATGAGAAGGATATGAATCAAATATGTATTAAATGTTTTAAATTTGAGTATATCCCACCCTTAGTATTCCACACACTTTGACCTCGCAATTCCTCTTTCAAAACTTGAGTTTAAGAATATCATAGCCTGGGTGGCTCAGTGGGTTAAAGCCTCTGCCTTAGGCTCAGGTCATGATCTCAGGGTCCTGGGATCGAGCCCCACATTGGGAGCAGGGAGCTGAGCAGGGAGCCTGTTTCCTCCTCTCTCTCTGCCTGCCTCTCTGGCTACTTGTGATCTCTGTCAAATAAATAAATAAAATCTTAAAAAAAGGAAAAGAATATAATCACATGGACAAAGATGTTTGTTTATACAAGAATATTTATCACAGTGTTAGAGTCATGAAAGTTTAAAAACAAGTAAATCATAATAAGAGAGTTGGCCAAATAAATGTTGGTACATCTGTAAGCAGAAAGAGTTAGGTGTCCACAGAAAAAGAAAGATATGACCTTTGTGACACTGAGAGGCCATTTTTAAAAGATTATTTATTTATTTGACAGAGAGGGAGATCACAAGTAGCCAGAGAGGCAGGCAGAGAGGGGGGGAAATCAGGCTCCCCGCCAAGCAAAGAGCCCGATATGGGGCTTGATCCCAGGACCCTTAGACCATGACCTGAGCCAAAGGCAGAGGCTTAACCCACTGAGCTACCATGGTGTCCCACTGAGAGGCCATTTTAAGCCCCCAGCTGTTGCCCCCCGCCCCCCCGCAATTATCTATGTCCTGCTTACCCAGGCGCACTTCTTGCAGAACTTTCTTGGAGATCAGAATTAGAAAGAAATGGAAAGGGCGCCTGGGTGGCTCAGTGGGTTAAGCTGCTGCCTTCGGCTCAGGTCATGATCTCAGGGTCCTGGGATGGAGTCCCGCATCGGGCTCTCTGCTCAGCAGGGAGCCTGCTTCCTCCTCTCTCTCTCTGCCTGTCTCTCTGCCTACTTGTGATCTCTGTCTGTCAAATAAATAAATAAAATCTTAAAAAAAAGAGAGAAAGAAATGGAAAAACCTAAGTAGTTAAGGGTTTTTGTTCTGTTTTGTTTTTTGTTTTAAGATTTATTTATTTTAGAGAGAGATCGAGCCTTAAGTTGAAGGCTCAAGAGAAGGAAAGACTCAAGCTGACTTTGTGCTGAGCTTGGAGCCTAAGCAGGGCTCAGTCTCACGACCCTGAGATCACGACCTTAGCTAAAACCAAGAGTCTGACACTTAACCAACTGCACCACCCAGGCGCCCCACTAGTTAATAATTTTAAGGAAATAAAGGGAATGCAAAAACTAAGTCTACCAGGCCAGGAAATAGCCCAACCATAGCAGGGACAATAAATCAGTGGTAAAAAAAATTCCAGTGCTGTTTCATAAGCAAGCAAAGCTCTGCATTCCTTTCCTGAGATAAGGAGCCCCAAATCCCAACCAGTTTATACAAGATCTCAGAGCATGCCCATATAGCCCCTCTAACGGTTATATCTGCTTCCTTGTAATGTTAAAGTCTCCATCCTAGAAGGAGCACAAGCTTCAATAACATAGCATAGGATGTATGTATAGGTCTGTTTTCTAAGTACAAGAGGGCAACCTTATGCCCACCCTTATAAGAGCTTCCGTTTCTGAGTATTTGTCCTAACCCTAAATAGAAGGAACCCGCTCACCCCTGCTCAGGGATTCACTGCTTTGGAAGTTATTTTTCATGATTTCCTTTATTTGCTGCAAATAGTTCCCTTTGTTTGCCAACTCTACTTTGGTGCAGTCTCTACCTGTAACTCACCAAGGAGCAAACTCACGGTTTGGTTAAAAGTTCTTTCAGTAAAGTATTACGCAGCCATTAAGATGATTTTATAAGTATGCTTCTGGACACATAAATATGTTAATATTTTTCCAGTTTTTGTCTTTTTATATGTTCTACTGAGAATTTGGGATATTTTAATGCAAAGTTATCAGATACTCTTGGTTGCTACTATAGTAACTTAGTGGTTCTTGTCATGTTAGCTTTTGGTTGGTGAATATTTTGTATCTGATATGTGCTTGGGGAAGAGTTGGTTTATGGGTATCTTGCTTTTTGTACACTGAATTTTAAATTGTTGCTCAGATAATTTTTGAAAAAGTCTCATTTATTTATTGCATATTGAAGTCAGAGGTTGGTAAGTTAAATGTAATTTAAAATACATATAGTACTAAATTTTATCAAAAAGCTTTGCCATTTTCAAGTGATTTCTTAGTGATTACTGCTCTTCCCTCATACAACATGCGGGATGCATCTGCCACCGCACAAACAAATGAAATGTGCTAGAAGAATCATGCCTATAGAACTATCTAGAATGAGGGACGCCTGGGTGGCTCAGTTGGTTAAGCAGCTGCCTTCGGCTCAGGTCATGATCCCAGTGTCCTGGGATCGAGTCCTACATCGGGCTCCTTGCTCCGCAGGGAGCCTGCTTCTCCCTCTGACTCTGCCTTCCACTCTGTCTGCCTGTGCTTGCTCTCGCTCTCTCTCTCTGACAAATAAATAAATTAAAAAAAAAATCTTAAAAAAAAAAAAAAGAACTACCTAGAATGAAACCCACCATTATTAGAGTTAATTTGGTTCCCTAAGAGCACTTTTCTTTGCTTCACTAAGTAAGTTTTATTTGCTTTGTTCAGACTTAAATGAATTTTTATTTCATCTCAGTGTTTATAAAATGGAAAACATAAGATTTTTCTAGGACCATTTCTCTGCTTTTGTCAGTGAAACCCATCATTTGTTTCATGTATTCCTATTACCACTGAATTTATCCCCACTAAATAATACTTGATCAGAAACATTAATTGGAAGATTCAGAATCATAAACTCTCCTGTTTTTGATCTTTAATCTTTTTTCCCTGTCCCCCACATTTCCTTGCAAATTTCTCTTGATTATTTTTTTTTGTTTTGTTTTAAAGATTATCATACAGTAAAATAGACTTTTTATTTCGGTGCATATTTCTGTGAATTTTAATACATATATTGATTTGTCTAACAACTACCACAGAACACAGAACACAGAATAAATATTTCCATCATCCCAGAAAACTTTATTGTGTTATATCCCTTTAAAGTTATAGTCTTGTGATCCTGGGTGGCTCAGTCAGTTAAGCATCTGCTTTTGGCTGAAGTCATGATGGCCCAGCATCCGGCTCCCTGCTCAGTGAGGAGTTTGCTTTCCCGTCTCCCTCTTGTTTCCCCCAACCCTGCTCATGCTCTCTCTCTCTCTCACTCTTTCTCAAATAAATAAATAAAATCTTAAAAAAAAATAAATTTACAGTCTTCTGGCATCCAATGATCTGTAGTTTTGCCTTTCAAGAATATTTTATGAATAGAACTGTTTTGAGACTGTCTTCTTTCTTTTTATACGATATACGTTACCTTCGGGATTCATCCACATTGTTGTGTGTATCAAGAGTTTGTTCTTTTTCAGTGCTGAGGAGTATTCCATCAGTGGATTTACCATGGTTTATCCGATTTACATGTTGCATGTGTTTTTAGTTTTTGGTGATTATGAGTAGAGCTGCTGAGGACATTCATGTGCAGGTTGGTGTAAACATAGATTTCGTTTCTCTAGGATAAATGCTCAGGAGTACAGTGACTGGGTGGTATGATAAGTGTATGTTTACAGTATCAGGATCCACCAAACACTTCTTCAGATGTAGCATTGTGCATTCCCAGAAATACAGAAGTCCCGCTACTCATGCTCGTCAGCACTTGATAGTGTCAGTGTTTTTTTATTTTAGCCATTCTAAGAAGTGTGTAGTGTGTTGTTGTTGTTTTAACACAATATTATTGAGATGTAACCACATACCAAAAAATTCTCTACAATCTAGGTTTAGAACACTTTCGTCACCCCAAAAAGAAACCATGTAGTAGTCAATTCCATCTTCCCTTTCTCTTCAGCCCCAGGCAACTACTAATTTTTCTGTCTCTACAGATTTGCCTGTTTTGGACACTTCATATAAATGGAATCATGTAATATGTGGTCATTTATGAGTTTCTTTTAATCAATTAGCATAATGTTTTCAAAGTTTGTGTATAAGAATTGTATATCAGTACTTCACTCCTTTTATGGCTGAATAATACCCTGTTGTTTGGATATACCATGTTTTATTTATACGTTTGTCAGTTGGTGGACATTTGTGTTACTACTGTTTTCTAGCTATAAGTAGTGATGCTTTGCACAAGTTTTCTGGAGCACATGTTTATATTTCTCTTGTGTAGACTTGCTGGATCATATGTTAGTTCTACATTTAACCTTTGGAGAAACTGCCAAACTTGTGTAAACGGGCTGCGGCATTTTACAGTCCCACCCACCAGCAGCATATGCGCAGTGGATATTCCAGTTTCTCCACGTCTTTATCACCACTTGTTATTTATTTGTGTTTTTGATCATAGTCATCTAGTCGGTGTGAAGTAGTTCTGATTTGCATTTTCCTGAAGAATATTGAGCATCTTATGTGCATGTTAGCCCATTTATGTCTCTTCTTTGGAGAAATGTCTGTATGGGTTTTTGCCTACTTTTTAATTGGGTTATTTATGTTTATTGTTGAATTATAATAGTTCTTTATATATTCTGGCTACGAGTCCTTTATCAGATACATGATTAGTTTCTCCCATCTTTTGTCTTTCACTTTCACATCAAAGAAGGATGATGTTCTTTGAAGCACAAATGTTTTAAATTTTGATGAAATCTAATTCATCTGTTTTTAATTTGTCTCTTGTACTTTTGGTCTTATGTCTAATGAACTGCAGCCACAAAGATTTATACCTCTCTAATCTCAGTTTTATAGTTTTAGCTCTGACATTTAAGTCTCTAGTTAATTTTTTTAAAAGATTTTATTTATTTATGTGAGAGAGAGAATGAGAGAAAGAGAGAGAGCATGAGAGGGGAGAAGTTCAGAGGGAGAAGCAGATTCCCTGCTGAGCAGGAAGCCCGATATGGGACTTGATCCTAGGATTCCAGGATCTTGACCTAAGCTGAAGGCAGTCGCCCAACCTACTGAGCCACCCAGGCCTCCCTCTAGTTCTTTTGAGTAAAGTTTTGTGAGCAGGTATTCAGCTTCTTTCTTTTACATGTGGATATCCAATTGTCCTAATACCATTTGTTGAAAACGATGTTCCTTCCTCACACAGTTGTCTCAGAACCTTGTCAAGAATCAGTTGACCACATCAAAAGATGCTCCACATCACTCATTATCAGGGAATCGCAAGTCAAAACTACAACGAGATATCATATTGCACCTGTCAGAATGGTCAAAATAAAAAAATATGTGAAAACAAGAAGTGTTGATAAGGATGTGCACAAAAAGGAACCCTGTGCACTCTTGGTGGGAATGCAACCTGGTGCAGCCACTGTGGAAAACAGCATGGAGTTTCCTCAAAAAGTTAAAAATAGAACTACCATAGGACCTAGTGATCGCACTACTGGGTATTTAATCCCAAATTACCAAAAAAAAAAAAAAAAAAAAAAATCAAAGGGATACATGAATCCCTGTTTATTTATTTTTTTAAAAAGATTTTTATTTATTTATTTGACAGAGATCACAAGTAGGCAGAGAAGTAGGCAGAGAGAGAGGAGGAAGCAGGCTCCCTGCTGAGCAGAGAGCCCGATGCGGGGCTCGATCCCAGGACCCTGGGATCATGACCTGAGCTGAAGGCAGCGGCTTAACCCACTGAGCCACCCAGGTGCCCCAAGAAACAGACTCTTAGTAACAGAGCACAAACTGATAGTACCAGAGGGGAGGTGGGTGGGGAATTCGTGAAATAAGTAATGGAGATTAAAGAATGTGCTTACCATGATGAGCACTGATCAATGTGTAAAATTGAGTCACTATATTGTACACTTGAAATTAATATAACACTGTGTGTTAACTATACTGGAATTGAAATAAAAAACTTAATTAAAAAAAAAAAAGAAAGAAAACTCAACTTACCAAAAATGTAAGGGTGTATTTCTGGATTTATAATCCTATTCTAGTCTTTCATATGCTTGTTTTTATCCAGTACTACATGGTCTTCATTACTCTAGCTTTGTAGTAAGTTTTCAGATTGGGAATTGTGAATATTCCAGCATTGTTCTTTTTCAAGATGATTTTGGCCAGAATGAGACTATATGAACCTAAAACAGGATTAAGTAACTCCCTGCTTAAAATTTTTAAATCAGCCATATCTGATTGCATCTTTCATAAAATGTCATATTCCTAAACTGACCCACAAGATTTATGATCTGACCCCTGTCCATTTTTCAAGTTTCATTATTCACCCACTTTTTCTCTTGCTTTACCCTGCTCCTTGAAGGCTTTGAACTGGCCTTCCATTGCAGGACTTCTGCATATCTACTTGCTTTTGCTTCGAATGTTCTCTGCACTTCACCTATATCCTGTTCACTGTTCAGATCTCTACCTAAATGTAATCTTTTTAGGTAGTCTGTCCCTATTATTTTAGAAGATTTTATTTATTTTTTGCGTGCGTGTGTGCACGAGAGAGAAGCGTGTGCGCGAGCGTGCGAGCACATGCACACATGAGCGGGAGAAGGGGGAGGGGTAGAGGGAGAAGCAGGCTTCCTGCTGAGCAGGGACTCCAACTCAGGACCCAGTCCCAGGGCCCAGGGATCATGACGTGAGCTGAAGGCAGAAACTTTGACTAAGCTACCCAGGCATCCCTGTTCCTGTTATTTTAAAAATATTTGTTTTTCTTTACCTACTCTGAGAAATAACAAATATCATTGAAAAATGAATTTTTTAATATTTTTTATTTATTTGAAAAATTATTTTTTTTTTATTTGAAAAATAAAGAACGGTGACTACTGGGAAACCAGAGGGTAAGCGTTTAGTGTGGTAGATACATCTGATGCCAGGTTATTATTTGATCCTTTGGTCCTTATTTTCTTTGAAAGCCCACAGAAGTATTTTCTTCTCACTTGAAATTGAAGGTTATTTGAAATTGCCAGAATGTGTCCAGATTGGGTTTATTGTCATTTATTTTGCTTAAAATGTTGGTCCTCACATCTATAGATAATTTGTTTCCATTTCAGCAATGTTTTCTTCATTTATGCTTAATAATTTTCAACCAAAATATTATTATTCTAGGGTTAAATCTTAATTTTGCAACTTAATTTTGCAATTTTGCTGTTTATAAAAAACATCTGACCCCTTTTAAACCGAATACTCGTATAACATCTTAAGTATGTCTTTTATATCATGGATGCAGTTTTCTGTATAGATAGTTCAGTGCTATGTTGTTACCAGTGTTCTTTGTTCTTGTTTTAGGGAGAGCACACTGGTGGGGGAGGAGGGGCAGAGGGAGTCGGGGAGAGAATCTTAAATAGGCTCCACACCCAGAGCACAGCCCATGCAGCCCATGCACAGCCCATGACCCTGACATCATTACCTGAGCCAAAATCAAGAGTCAGACACTTAACCAACAGAGCCACCCAGGTGCCCTACTACTAGTGTTCTTAATCAGTGCTTTTTTCTTTGGTGTCTTTTTTTTTTTTTTTAAGATTTTATTTATTTATTTGAGGGAGAATGAATGAGAGAGAGCACGAGAGAGGAGAAGGTCAGAGGGAGAAGCAGGCTCCCCAAGGAGCGGGGAGCCTGATGCGGGACTCGATCGTGGAAGTCCGGCATCATGACCTGAGCCGAAGGCAGCCGCTCAACCAACTGAGCCACCTGGGCACTCTTTCTTTGCTGTCTCATTAAGCTGATTGTTTAATCTCAATGTATTCTCACTTTGTTTTCCCATGCTGTAGCTTTATAGTACAGTACATTGCCTGGCACATAATATGTGTTCAGACACGCAGTGAAAGGAATGGATATATGAGCAAACGAAAACCAGATCTTGGTGTATCCTACTGAGACTCTCAAAATATTTTTCTAGGAAAGTATTCTTTAAAAAAAAAAAAAAACCAGCTGTGTTGAGGTATAACTTTTATACAATAAGATTTACCATTGTAAGCGTCCAATTTATTGATTTTTACGAAGTTTTCTAGAGGTGTATAACTAACACAGCAGTCCAGTTTTAGAGCATTTCCATTCCTGCAAAAACTCACTTCATGCCTTTGTCATTAAATTCCTGCTTCCAACCTCTGCTTTCTGTCTCCCTAACTTTGCCTTGTGTGGACATTTCATGTAAATCTGTGCTCATGGAGCTGCTCAAATGCACACCTGCACACTCAACATTGTTTTCATTTCTAAGCATGGCTCTCCAGGGGCTGCCTTCCTGTCAGTGTAGCTTAGTGGACAGTGATTGGGCTCAAGTGTCTTAAGACGGTGTGACCTTTCATCTGCCGGTGGATCTTCATGTGCGTAGCGGAGCACATTCAGAGTTCGGGCGTTTCATATCTGCGCGGGTGCTTACCTTCCCGTCACTCCTTTCATGTCTCCTCTTCGCCTCCGTGCACCTCTTCACTGGCCAAGAGCTCGCCAGTCATGACTGCATAATCGTCTCCACACACTGCTCACCCGTTCTCCTGAACGACTTCTTTCCTAAACATGCTGTGTTCGGTCATGTCTTAGTGCAAGTTCCTGCTGCTGAGAGTACCCTCCCTCTTGGGCTGTGTTCTGTCGTGTCATGGTGCGCAGGAAATTGTACACAGGTTCCTACTGCTCAGAGTACCCCTTCCTCTTACTTTCTTTTGAGGCTTTTATAGCTTCCTCTGGTAGACTGATGTACTTCTTTTCATTATACTGTCTTTGTCCTGTTGGCTTGTTTCTACTAAGGCTCTGGGTGCGTTTTGTCATCGTTTGCACATCTGTCTGCTCATGAGACTGTTTCCTGAGAGCAGGAGTGACGGCATTGTATTTGTTGTCAAAGCTTATCCTCAGCCAAGCCCAAGTATCTGGCCTGTAGTATCTAAATAAATGACTTGCAGGATAAATAAACTGAATCTTTGTTAAAGTTTCGGCAGTTGTATATTTCTTCTGTAATTTCTCTTTAGAGTAGAATGGAGAAAAATGACTTCTTAGGGGTGAAGCAAATCTGAATGCCAGTGGTTAGATTGCAGGCATACTTGGACATATTAAATATTTGCATGATTCACTGATAGAAATAGTTTTATTTTGCCATTCTCTGTAAGGTACCTAGCTTCAGAATTGTATGGTTTTGTTTTTTTTTTTTTAAGATTTTATTTATTTATTTGACAGACAGATCGCAAGTAGGCAGAGAGGCAGGCAAAGAGAGAGGAAGGGAAGCAGGCTCCCTGCTGAGCAGAGAGCCCAATGCGGGGCTCGATCCCAGAACCCTGAGATCATGACCTGAGCTGAAGGCAGAGGCTTTAACCCACTGAGCCACCCAGGCAGCCCAGCTTCAGAATTGTTAAATTAAGAAAAGCTGTCTCTGATTAGAAATGATTTCTTTTTGCTTGCATTTGTGTATACTTATGTTCCAAGAATATCACAGTATTTAAGACTGCTTCAGCTTCTTTCTAGCTAAAATGTAATGGTGATCACTGATGACTAAGTTGTAAACAATTTCTTTTTTTTGGTAAACAGTCTTAATGTGATGATAAAATAACTTTTTCCTTTTCCCATTAGATGTTCATCTGCTTTCTGCAACAGAATCTCCATGGCCTGAACATTTTCTGAAAATTATTTTGAGCAGACTATCTGTTTAATAACAAGATAACCACATCAAGATGGTTGGAAAACTGAAGCAGAACTTACTATTGGCATGTCTGGTGATTAGTTCTGTGACTGTGTTTTACTTGGGCCAACACGCCATGGAATGCCATCACCGAATAGAAGAACGTAGCCAGCCCCTCAAATTGGAGAGCATAAAGACCACTGTGCGAACTGGCCTGGATGTCAAAGCCAATAAAACCTTTGCCTATCACAAAGATATGCCTTTAATATTTATTGGAGGTGTGCCTCGGAGTGGAACCACACTCATGAGGGCCATGCTAGATGCACACCCTGATATTCGCTGTGGAGAGGAAACCAGGGTGATTCCCCGAATCCTGGCCCTGAAGCAGATGTGGTCGCGGTCAAGTAAAGAGAAAATACGCTTGGATGAGGCTGGTGTCACTGATGAAGTGCTGGATTCTGCCATGCAAGCCTTCCTACTAGAAATTATTGTTAAGCACGGAGAACCAGCTCCTTATTTATGTAATAAAGATCCCTTTGCCCTGAAATCTTTAACTTACCTTGCTAGGTTATTCCCCAATGCCAAATTTCTCCTGATGGTCCGAGATGGCCGGGCATCAGTACATTCAATGATTTCTCGGAAAGTTACCATAGCTGGGTTTGACCTGAACAGTTACAGAGACTGTTTGACCAAATGGAATCGTGCCATAGAGACCATGTATAACCAGTGTATGGAAGTTGGCTATAAAAAATGCATGTTAGTTCACTATGAACAACTTGTCTTGCATCCTGAACGGTGGATGAGAACACTCTTAAAGTTCCTTCAGATTCCATGGAACCACTCAGTGTTACATCATGAGGAGATGATTGGGAAGGCTGGAGGAGTATCTCTGTCAAAGTGAGTAGATGTCATTATTATTTTTATTACCCTATATTCAGGCAATAAAGGGGTGTGTGTATGTGTGTAAACTCCAGCTCTCTTTTGGAATAGATACAACTTCATCAGTGAGTTTTAAAAAAAATTCTCTAGCTAGCTCATTATAGACCTTTTCATTTATTTAATTCATCTGTATATTTAGAATTATGGTCCTTTTTATTTTTTTGATGGAAGCAAACCCAATTTATAGCAGTTAAAGGTCTTTTTCACAGACCTTAGGCCTTAATGTCCATCATTCAATTTTAGTGACTCCTGATTTCTAATTTCTAGATACTCTTATTAATAAAGATAGTTGGCTTTTTGTGTAGATTAACATGAGAAGCTTCTCACATGTTGGTAAGCAAGTGGTGAATTCTAAGCATTTAGGGATTTTTAGTAATAGAGAAAAATAAAGGCTAAGATGATCTAACCCAGTCCCTTCGCTTTACAGGTTGGAAAAGTGAATCAGAAAGTAAAAATGATTCACTCAAATTGAGGTGGAAAGACCAGAATTAGAATCCATGCCTTGGTCTCAGTGGGCTAGTGCTGTTTTCCATGGCATTTCATAACATGTAGTAATTCTTTTGTCATCTGAAGGGTATTGATTTTTACGTAGAGGTAGAGAACCCCACAGGTTGGAAGCTTAATCCCTAATCCATCTGTACGGGAAGTTCCTTAGATTCAAATACTTCTAAAACCATTGCATTTTCCCCTTTCTTATGAAGTGGTGACTGGGGTGCTCTGACTTGATCTGACATTGTGATTTGATGACATATGTACCCAGAATAAGGATATAAAATGAAACTACTTAATTCAGGTAGCATCTCCTTATGGGGAAAAGTTGGGTGTAAGTAAGTTTTATTTTTTTCCATTTATAAAGGTAATAAACAGGTACCTGCTGTTTAAAAAAAAGAAAGAAAGAAAAGATAAAACAGTGTACTTCTCCCCTAGGTACCCTGCTTCCTCCTACCAAGGAGTGTCTTCTTGATTCCTTTTTTCAGTGTGTAGCACTTGTGCCCGGAGTATTAATTCCTGATCTAGATGATTTGAAAGGAACAGCTGCGTTTCTGCACTTACCTTATGGGGTATTGGTTATAAATTATTAGGTATTATCACTCTAATGGTTCGAGGTTATTTTTATTGATTCAAAGGAAATTATATTCCTAGCTACTGTCATCATAGTTTATTGTTCTTTCCAGATAATAGACCGTAACTAATTTCTAATCACCTGTATTCCTAGGTAAGCATTTCACTTTATGTGCTTGAATTTTGGCCCAGATATTCTTTTTTTTTTTTTTAAAAGATTTTATTTATTTGACAGAGATCACAAGTAGGCAGAGAGGCAGGCAGAGAGAGAGAAGGGGAAGCAGATTCCCTGCTGAGCAGAGAGCCTGATGCGGGGCTCGATCCCAAGGACCCCGGGATCATGACCTGAGCTGAAGGCAGAGGCTTTAACCCACTGAGCCACCCAGGCACCCCATGGCCCAGATATTCTGATGCTGTTTCCTTCTAGTGGTTTAAAATAAGCCTGATAGACATCCCCACACCCACTCCCAGTCTGTCCAAGTAGGGATTAAGGAGATATGCTCAAGGTAGATTTCAGTGGAAATAAGGAAAAGATTATTTTACATATATAATTACTATGTTTAAGGCAAACATGGAGACTGAGGAAATTCTATAGAAACTACAAATAAATGGATTTTAGAAGGGGAAGAGACCTTACTTAGCATTCAGTTTGAGGCATGGAGACCCACTGAGGTTTTGCACCTTGTCAAGAATCACACCTGGCAGAGCCATGACTAGACCTTGCAATGTTTATTCCAAGATTCTTGGTATCATATGAGTTATTTTTAAATTAAGGCATACCTATAAGTAAATGCACAGATATTCAGTGTA
Organism: Mustela putorius furo; assembly: GCF_011764305.1. NCBI lineage: Eukaryota > Metazoa > Chordata > Mammalia > Carnivora > Mustelidae > Mustela > Mustela putorius. The sequence goes on from NW_025421293.1 coordinate 713,318, forward strand.
CAATTTGATATGTGTTTACATCTGTATACACCTGTATAATCACCATCCGTATAAATATATAGAAAATTACCAGTGCTCGGGAGGCTCCTTTATCCCTCTCTTGGTTAACATCTTCCTCAGCCCAAAAGAAACCACTGTTCTGACCTCTGTCACCAAGGGGCTCTGATGTTATGTGTGAAGTTCAGAAATAGTCTTGCTTGTTTTTGAACTTCATGTAATGCAAGCATGCTTATTCATTATTTTTTGCCTGGCTACTTCCATTTAACCTTAGATTTACCCATAACCTTGTAAAGAGCAGCTGTTGATTCTTTTTCATTACTATGTAATATTCTAGTATATAAATATAACAGTTTATCCATTGGTACATTGCTGGACATTTGATGTTTCCAGTTTGGGACTATTATGGGTAAAGTGGCTAAGATCATTCCTGTCCATTACTATTAGTGAACGGAGCATTAATTTCTCTTGGGTATATGCCAGTGAGTAGAATCGCTGGATCATAAGACATCTCTATATCTCCATATTTAGATGTCCTTAACAGATACTTGTTTTCCACACGATCTGTACCATTCACGTACGGCTATATTTTACAGAAATGTGTTCTAGTTGCTTTGCAGCTTTGCCAACACTTAGTATTCTGAGTCCTTTTAATTTTAGGACCGGTACAAGTATTTTTTGTTTTAAAGATTTTATTTATTTATTTGACAGAGAGAAATTACAAGTACACTGAGAGGCAGGCAGAGAGAGAGAGAGAAGGAAGCAGGCTCCCTGCTGAGCAGAGAGCCCGATGCGGGACTCAATCCCAGGACCCTGAGATCATGACCTGAGCCGAAGGCAGCGGCTTAACCCACTGAGCCACCCAGGCGCCCCGCAAGTATTTTTTAAACCTAAAAACAAAACAAAATAACATTTGGGTTCTTTCCTATAAATATTTTTTTTCTGGAAAAATTGTTTAAAATAAGTATTTTAATACTTATTGTGGTATTATTTAGTCCTGAAGTACTAAAAATATTTAGGCAGTTTTGAAGGCTTGAAGATACTACCAGATGACCCAGGAACATATGCAGAAATTATTGAAGACAGTGGTAAGGAAAACTTTCACAGTTCTACCTCCCCTATTGTGTTAACTAAAAAAGCAATGCTTTTTTTGCTTTGCTTAGGAATTTCCAGTTATTTTCAGTCAGAGAGGTACATCTCGCCTTCCTGGTCAGTTCCAGTTAGAGTAGGAGCATAAGTTAATCACTTGCTAATATATGTGAGAGTTTCTCTATGAAAGAATTTGGTGGAAGAAAACATTCTTTCATTCTGGGGTGGTTTAGGGAATCTTCATTAGAGACTACTGTGTATAAGTTAAGCTTTAAAAAAAAAAAACTGAAAATAAAATCAAAGGTTTTAATGAGTGGGGAAGAGATAGAAGCAGATTGCTTTAGCTGGCTAAAGTGTAGGTCTGCATTAAGATACAGCTATAGAATTTTAGGTACACTATTAATCCTTGATGTTTTTAGACAGTCATTTCAAGGCAAAGTAGTAGAATAGTTTCTCCAGTGATTGATGTTGTACCTTTGATGCTTTGAATACGGTGTTCTGTTTTAACAAATTATTTACCCATACTGTTCAACATTATATTAAATTGAGCTGTAGTCTTGATTACTATGGCTCCAAAAATGATACAGAGCTCACTGATCTCTTTATTTCTTCCAAACTAGTTGAGTAGAAAAAAAATTGAAGCATTTCTAAATGTCTTTTTGCCTTTATCTTTCAAGAAATGTTTATACAGAAAGGTAAGGAGGAGTACATTTTAAGGAAAATAACATGCAATTAGGTGGGTTCTAGTAGAATTCTCCAAGTGATTGAATATGTAGTAGGATTTTGCTAATGACGGAATGGTATCTACTGCCTGCCTGCTTCTCAGATAATTGGAGTAGGAAATGGAATAAAGTTTGAGGCTATTTACATTAACTTCGACTCATGAATTGTGGAATATTTGTGGAATTTCAGTCATTTCCATCTGGGAACATTCAGGAAATTACTAGTGTATACAGCATTGTTCCTGCTTTTAAACTCTTTCAGATACTATGAAATTACCTGGAACAAATAAAAATCATCAGTAACAATAACAGAAAAGTGCACCAAGGTATACTTAAGGTCGACTAAAATAAACAAGTAACCTAGGATCAGTAAACAGATTTACTAGGTGAAAAGAGCAAAGCCAGAAAACACTATAAAGATAAGCCTTAAACAGAAGCAGGTGTAAGAATCATAACTACAATTCAGAGAGAAGTTCTCTGCCCTTTGGGCAGAAAAAAAGGTGTAGAACTGTTAAGCACAAAGAGGTTAGAAGGAAAAATACAGTAGCAGTGGTAAGTACAAGAGAAAAAAATAGTACAATATTTGGTACTATACAATATAATATACTATATAATACAATAATTGACACTCTGAAACTTCTAGTAAGTAAAGCAGAGAGAAAACTAGAAATCAGATCCAGAACAGAGATAGTATTAAATAAAAATAAACTCAGTAAATTTTAAAGAACTAATTGGCTTTATTAATTCATGAATCATGCGTAGCCCATTTAGCAAGTGGGGGAGCCCCAAAAGTTTACAGAAAAGGGAAGGCTTTTAAAGATAAAGAGACAGTGGGAAAAATGAAATTATTCGGAAAGAAACCATTGTTTTAGGCAAGATTGCCCTCCTAAGGGGAATAGCTGGGGTCTAACAGTAAATTTGCTAGTGCTGACCAGGAAGTTCCCATGTAGAGTGATTAAAGGTTAACATTTCAGTGGATGTGAAGCTGCAGTTAGATGGGGTATTAAGACTTTTTTTTTTAATCTTTTAGGAACAAGAACCAAGTTTTTTATTTGTTCATTTCTTACATTCAAATTATTCCTCAAGGACAGTCCTTGGTCTGAGCCTCTTTGCTATCATACAACTGCAACCCACCTCTTTATGGGGTTTTCCCTCCCTGTCAGTTTTACAGAGGCCCACCCTAACCCTAACAGAGGAAGTAAGGACCTGCCAAAAGGAGTGAATTTTGAATCCTGCAAGCCTCCTAGTAGGTCCTTTAAACTCATGATGTAAATTCAGGGGAGTTGACCAATAAGGTGCCTTATTTTGCTTCTAGAAAGTTAGGACCATAGTTAGATTTTCTTCTAGCCTGAAATAAAAGGTTGTCCTAAATTCCAGAGGTTGACACCTGTATCAGTGGCCTGAGAGAGAAAGATGAAGACTTTATCTTTCTAGGCCAATGGCAGAGTAAAGGAAAGGAAAAGGAGAAAGATTTCAGGATCTGTTAAAGTAGGCAATCCTGATCCGTCGTCTTGAGTGGAAGTCTGTCTTGACGATGGATACTGCTCTTCCTCGTAATTTGATTTGAAGGTCTGCAGTGTCTGTATTGGGCTCGGTGTCTTGTGGAGCCTTTAGCTGGGTGATGCGGACTCAAGGCTTACCACCTTCTAATTTTGCAGACAGTGTCGGTGGCCGGGAGCAGTTGGTAATGTTCCTTCCAGGTGGGGCTGAGCTATTTTTCTCTCCTGTTTCCAACATGCCCAATCACCAGTTCTAAACTGTGACCTTTGGATTGGGATCCCGATAGACTTCTTCGGCCTGTTGATAGACTTGATCGTAAGACCTTAGAGGCTTAGAGTAGCTTGTACTTATGTAAAGTAACAGGGGACCAGAGGAAGGTTGTGTATTGATGGGATTCCAAGAAATCTGCAAGGTTTTTGTCTCTGGAATTAATCCTACGAGACTGCCAGCGCCCCGGAGCCCTTCCAGCAGTTTGCATTTTAAAAAGTCTTTTCCCCGTTTCTTTCTTCCTTGGGAGTCAGTGATAATGGGCTGTGTTTCTAACTCCAAGGGACTGAAAGAATAGAAGTTTCTCCAAGATGGACTTTTGCTTTCCTAAGGCCAATAATTTACAAGCTGTTTGAGATAAAGGAGTTTGGGGATTGGTGAAGAGATAGGTGAATTTTGAATTGCCTCTGGAGCTGAGTTTTGTTTTGCAAACAATTTGCCAGATTAGGACAGTTGCTTTCAGTTCCTCAAAGAATTGGGGTGTAATTTAAATGATTTCATACATTGATCCACTTATCCAACTAGATTATCCTCAATTGGTTTCTTTCCCTCTGGGTAAAGAATTTTAATTATAAATATTTCTGGCAGTATTGAATAACCCCGCTCAGGTGTAAGGGCCCCAAAGAGGGTAAAGGATATTAACTTCCCAAAATCCAGTCACTCCTACTAAAGATTCCCTAAAAAAGAACCAACAGCTTGTATGTTCCAGGCAGGCAAAAAGCCAAGTCCAGATGTGTAAACAAGAAGACAGTCCTTCAGATAGTGCATGAGGGTTCCTTTTTCTTTGTATCCTTTCCAACACTTGTTGTTTCTAGTGTTTTTTATTTTAGCCATTCTGGCAGCTGTGAGGTGATATCTCATTGTGGTTTTGATTTGCATTTCCTTGATGATGACTGATGCCGAGCATTTTTTCATATGTCTGTTGGCCATCTGTATGTCTTCTTTGGAGAAATATCTGTTCATGCCTTTGCCCAGATTTTGATTGGATTATTTGTGGGTTTTGGTGTTGAATTTTATTAGTTCTTTACGTATTTTGGATACTAACCCTTTCCCAGATTTGTCATTTGCAAATATCTTCTCCCATTCTGTAGGTTGCCTTTCAGTTTGTTGATTATTTCTTTTGCTGTGCAGGAGCTTTTCATTTTGATGTAGTGCCAGTAGTTTAGTTTTGCTTTTATTTTCTTGCCTCAGGAGACACATCTAGAAAAACATTGCTATAGCTGATGTCAGGTATGCTCTTTTCTAGGATTTTTGTGGTTTCGGGTCTTATATTTAGGCCTTTAATCCATTTTGAGTTTATTTTCATGTATGATATGAGAAAATGGTCCAGTTTTATTCTTTTGCAGATAGCAGCCCAGTTTGTCCAGCATCATTTGTTGAAGAGATTATCTTTTTCCCATTGCATATTCTTTCCTGCTTTGTTGAAGATGAACTGACCGTAGAATTGTGGGTTTATTTCTGGGCTCTATTCTGTTCCATTGATCTATGTATCTATTTCTGTGTTATTACCATACTGTTTTGATTACTACAGCTTTGTAATGTAACGGAAAGTGTAGAGCTGTGATGCCTCCAGCTTCGCTTTTCTTTCCAAGGTTGCTTTGGCTATGCAGGGTCTTTTCTGATTTCCATACAAATTTTAGGATTGTTTATTCTAGTTCTATGAAAAATGCTATTGGTGTTTTGATGGGGATTGCATTAAATCTATAGATTGCTTTGGGTAATACAGCCGTTTTAACAGTATTGTTCTTCCAGGCCATGTGCATGAATTATATTACCATTTCTTTGTGTCAACTTTAATTTGTTATATTAGTGTTTTATAGTTTTCAGAATATAGGTCCTTCACCTCCTTGGTTAAGTTTATTCCTAGGTATTTTATTATTTTGGGTGCAATTGTAAATGGGATTTTTTTTTTTTCTTTCTGCTACTTCATTATTAGTGTTAGGAAATGCAATGGATTTCTGTAAATTGTTTCTTTATCCTGCAACCTTACTGAATTCATTAATCAGCTTTAGTGTTTTTTTTGGTGGAGTCTTTAGGGTTTTCGGTATGTAGTATCATGTCATCTGCAAATAGTGAAAGTTTTCTTTCTTTCTTTCTTACCAGTTTGTATGTCTTTTATTTCTTTTTGTTGTCTGATTCCTGTGGCTAGGACTTCCAGTACTATGTTGAATAAAAGTGGTAAGAATGGACATCCTTGACTTATTTCTGATTTTAGGGGAAAAGTTCTGTTTTCACCATCGAGTATAATGTTAGCGGTGGTTTGGTTTTGTTTTGTTGTTGTTGTTTTTCATTTCAGGACTTCATTATGTTGAGATTTGTTCCTTCTAAGCCTAATTTGTTGAATGTTTTTTTATCAGGAATGTATGTTGTACTTTGTGAAATGCTTTTTCTGCATCTATTGAAATTATCATATGGTTTTTATCTGTTCTCTTGTTAACGCAATGTATTACATTGATTGATTTGAGGATATTGAACCATCCTTACGTCCCTGGAAGAGCACCTTATGTTTTCAGTGGCCATTTGTGGTTCTCTTGTGAAATGCCTGTTTGTGACTTTTGCCCATTTTCTAATGCGTAAGTTTTGTCATTTTCTTTTTGCTAGACTTTATCTGATATGTATGTTACAAACCGCTTCTCTTAGTAGCTTGTCTTTTTTTAAGATTTTATTTATTTATTTGAGAGAGAGAGTGAGAATGAGAGAATGAGCAGGCAGAGAGGGAGAGGAAGAAGCAGACTCCCTGCTGAGCAGAGAGCCGGATGCGGGGCTCAGTCCCAGGACCCTGAGCTAAAACCGAGAGTCAGATGCTTAACTGACTGAGCTACCTGGACACCCCTAGAGCAATTTTAGGTTCACTGTAAAATTGAGCAGAAAGTATAGGGAGTTTCCATATATTCTTGGCCCCCACATATGCAAAACTTCTTCCACTATCAAAATCCCGAACCAAACTGGTACATTTATATAGTTAACGAACGAACAGTGATACATCATTTTCATGCAAAGTCCGTATTTTATAGTAGGGTTCACTCTTGGTGGTGGTGTTCGTTCTGTAGGTTTTGGCAAATGTGCACTGTCAGGTATCCACCATTACAGTTATAGACAGAATAGTTTCACTGCCCTGAAAATCCTCTGTGGTTCACCTTTTTGTCCCTCTCTGCTCCCAACTCCTGGCAATAACTGGTCTTTTTACTGTCTCCATAGTTTTGCCTTTTCCAGAATGTCATACAGTTAAAGTCATACAATATGTAGCCTTTTCAGATTGGCTATTTTCACTTGGTAATACGCATTTAAATTTCGTGGCTTGACAGCTTTTTTTTTTTTTAAGCACTGAATTATATCAATTCTGTTGATTTTTCTCAAAGAACCAGGTTTTGGCTTTTATTTTCTCTATTGATACCTTGTTTTGTTTGTTTGTTTTAAGATTTTATTTATTTATTTGACAGACAAAGATCACAGATAGGCACAGAGGCAGGCAGAGAGAGAGGTAGAAGCAGGCGCCCCACTGAGCAGAGAGCCCGATCCCGGGATCCTGGGATCATGACCCGAGCTGAATGAAGGCAGAGGCTTTAACCCACTGAGCCACCCAGGCACCCCTGATACCTTGTTTTTAACTTCATTGAATTCTGTTCTAATTGTTACTTCTTTTGCTCCTTTTCTTTTCTTTTGCTCCTTCTTTTTTGAAATATGCACTTAATGGTGTAAACTTCCTTGTAAGCACCGTTTTCACTGCATTGCACATATTTTGATAAGTTGTATTTTCATTTTTATTTAGTTTAAAATATTTAAAATTATTCTTTGATCCACATATTATTTAGAAATGTGTTGTTTAATCTTGAAGTATTTCGAGTTTTACGAGCTATGTTTCTCTTATTGATTTCTAGTTTAATTCCACTGGAGTTTACAACAATACATTGGATAGGGGAGCCTGGGTGGCTTAGTGGGTTAAGCTTCTGTCTTCGGCTCAGGTCCTGATCTCAGGGTCCTGGGATCGAGTCCCGCATCGGGCTCTCTGCACAGCAGGGAACCTGCTTCCTCCTCTCTCTCTGCCTGCCTCTTTGCCTACTTGTGATCTCTCTCTGTTCAATAAATAAATAAAATCTAAAAAAAAAAAAAAGAATACATTGTATAACCTCTGTTCTTCAAATTTGTTTTTATGGCCTGAATGTGATCTATCTTGGTGTAGGTTCCATGTGAACCTAAGATAGGTATGTGTATTCTGCTGTTGTGGAGAGAAACGATAATGTCTGTTATATCCAGTTGGTTGATGATGTGTTGAGTTCAGCTGCATCCTTGCTGATTTTCTGCCTGTAGGATCTGCCCATTTCTGATAGAGGTGTGTTAAATTCTTCAACTATAATAATGGACTTATCTGTTTCTCCTAGAAATTCAGACCTTTGTTGCCTCATGTCTTTTGACTCTTTGTTGTTAGGTGCCTACACATTAAGGATTATTAGGTCTTCTTGAATAATTGATCCCATTATCAAGAATACAGCTACTCTACCTTTGATTGGTGTTAACATGTTATATCTTTATCCACCTGATTATCTTTAATCTATTTGTATAGATTACCTTTAATCTATATGTGTCTTTATATTTAAAATGGGTTTCTTGAAGCAAACATATAGTTGGATCTTGTATTTGATCCACTCTCACAATAACTTGCCTTTAATTGGTACATTTAGACCATTGATGTTCAGAATGTTTCTGATATAGTTGGATTAATATCTACTATAATTATTACTTGTTTTTATTCATCGCTTTGTTCTTTGTTCCTGGTTTTTTTTTTTGGTCACTCTTTTTGCCATTTATAGTTTTGACTGAGCCTCTTACATGATTCAATTTTCTTTCCTTTCTTAGCATATGAATTATACTAAAAAAAATAATTTTTTTGTGGTTGCCTTTTCGTCTGCAGGTAACACTATACCACTTGTTGGGTAGTGCAAGTACCTTATTATAACAAAATATTTCTATTTATTCTCTGTCCTTTGTATCATTGGTTTGATTCATTTCACTTATACATAAGTATTCATACTAAAATTCCTTATTGCTATTATTATTTTAACAAACTCTAGTAGAGCCGTTAAGAATAAGAAAAGTGAAAGTTTTGAATTTACCTTCACTTATTACTTCTCTAATGCTTTTCCTTTCTTTATGTAGATCCCAAGTTTCTGCCCAGTTCTAAAGAACTCTTTTAAATTCCTTGCAAGGTAGGTCCACTGGCAACAAATTCCCTTAATGTTTGTCTGTGACAGTCTTTATTTCCCCTTTACTTTTGAGGAATAGTTTCACAGTATACAGAATTATAAGTATGTGAGGTGCCCCCCCCCCATCAAGGCTTTAAATATTGCACTCCACTTTGATTGTTTGCTTGGTTTCTGAAGAGAAGCTGGAGGTAATTTTTATCTTTGCTCCTGTATAGGCAAGATTTTTTTCCTCTGTCGTCGTCTTTTTTTTTTTTTTTTTTTTTTATTTGACAGAGAGAGAGATCACAAGTAGGCAGAGCAGCAGGCAGACAGAGAGGGGGAAGCAGGCTTCCCGCTGAGCAGAGAGCCCGCTTTGGGGCTTGATCCCAGGACCCTGGAATCATGACCCAGGCTGAAGGCAAAGGCTTTAACCCACTGAGCCACCAGGCACCCCCCTTTTCCGTCTTTTTTCTCTCTCTCTCTTTTTTTTTTTTCAGTTTTGAAATTTCTGTTGACATACCCTCTATTGACAAAGCTCAGAGATTTTTTTCTCAGCTGTGTTCACTCTGCTAAAGAGTCCATCAGAGGCCTTCTTCATGTCTGTTATAGTGTTTTTTTTTTTTTTAAGATTTTATTTATTTATTTGACAGAGATCACAAGTAGGCAGAGAGGCAGGGGTGGGGTTGGGGGGGGGGGAAGCAGGCTCCCTGCTGAGCAGAGAGCCTAATGCGGGCTTGATCCCAGGACCCTGAGATCATGACCTGAGCTGAAGGCAGCGGCTTAACCCACTGAGCCACCCAGGCACCCCTGTTACAGTGCTTTTGATCCCTAGCATTTCTTCTTTCTTAGAATTTTTATCTCTGTGCTGTATAGTATCTCAGTTTTTACATGTTGTCACTTTTCCCATTAGAACCCTTACACATTAATCATAGTTGTTTGAATTCCTGGTCTTGTAATTCCAACATTCCTGCTGTATCTGAATCCAGTTCTGATGCTTCCGGTCCTTCAAACTGATTTTTGCCTCTTAGTATGCCTTATAATTTTTTTGTTGAAAGCCATGCGTGGTGTGTACTGGGTGAGAGGAACTCTGGTGAGTTCTTCAGTGATGTGGTGCTGTGGTGTTGGGGGCCAAGGAGGCCTTCTGTCATCTGAGGAGTAGGTCTCAGTCTTGTCTTGAGCTGGTGCCCTTCAGCAGTGACCTTCACAAGTACCCTTGTTGTGTTGCCTTCCCCTGCCCCCGTCCCTAGGTTAAGCAGGATGACTGGAGAGGACTGAACCGGAGTATTTTCCTTCCCTCAGGTCAGGTAGCCTCTGGTCAGTTAGTTTCTTTTGAGGGCAGCCTTTATTAAGGACAAAGGCTCTGGCATATTTCAAAATGGTTACTTTTCTCCTATCCCTGACAGAAGCAGGAGGTTTTTCTCTGATTTTTACAGCGAGACCTGGTTGTATTCCAGATGATAAAACTCTGGGGGTGCCCCTCAAATCTTTAACTCATAGGTTTGCCTACTCTGAGCCTCCAGCAGTTTGTCAACTATAGTTCAGGTTTTCCTTTTTTTAAAAAATTTTATTATTTTATTTTATTTTTATTTTTATTTTAGAGAGGGAGTGAGGGGAAGGGAAGAGAGAAAGGGAGAGAGAATCTTTTTTTTATTCACATATAAATATTTTATTATGTTTCGTTAGTCACCATACAGTACATCCTGAGTTTTTGATATAATGTTCCATGATTCATTGTTCGCGTAGAACACCCAGTGCTCCCAGCCATCCATGCCCTCCTTAATCCCCACCCCCAGGCTCGCCTATCCCTCACCCCCTCCCTTCTAAATCCCTCAGTTGGTTTCCTGGAGTCCATAGTGTCTTATGGTTCATCTCCCCCTGTAGTTTAGGTTTTCCATCCCAGTACTGCTTTCCCTAGAGGTTTCTGCTCTGGTAAGTCATACTTCTTGGTATCTGCCTGTCTGTCTCCCACTTTGGGGTTTGCCTTCTGACCTCACCTACTTGATAGATCTAAGATGTTGTTCTTTCAGTTTGTTCAGCTTTTTACTTGTTAGGGTGGAGGGGCGACTTCCAGTCTCCTTTCATGCTCAGTGAGAAACTGAACGTCGTCTTCTTATTAGAAAAATTCTTTTCCTCTTTGCGTTTTGTTCCAGATTATTTTATTGCTTTGTCTTTTATATTCACATTTTATCGTTCGAAATATATCTAATCTTCCATAAATATCTTGTATTTTTTTCAACTCAGAATTTTCATCATTCCCAATTTGATTTGGGTCTTTTATATCTTCCTTGTTCTATTTATATGTGTTTTTTCCACACTTCCAAGTAGTTCTCCCAATCTCAAAGGACACTGATGAAATATGGCACAAATTTAACTCAGTTATGACACTATTTACCTGGAGAGTGTCATATTTCCCAGGTTAAGGGCTCAGTCCCACTGGACCCACAAGACTGCTTCTACTTGCCAGTCACAAGTCTAGGTTGTCACCTGTGCCTCTGACCAACTGGCTGCAAATTGGAGAGTCCTGCAGTTCCCTTGTTGGTTCCATTAATTTGCTAGAGCCACTCACAAAACTCGGGATACCAGTTTACTTATTCTTTATTACAAAGGATATTAAAGGATACGAATGAATACCTAGATGTAGAGATACATAGGGTGAGGTTTAGAAGGGTTTTGAGAACAGGAGCTTTTTCTCCCTATGGAATTTGAGGTGTGCCGCCCTGCAGGTATGTAGGTGCCTTCACCAACTTGGAAGCTCTCTGAACTCCTCCTTTTGGTCTTTTGGGGAGGCTTCATGACATAGGTGTGATTGATTAAATGATTAGCTACTGGTGACTGACCTCTATCTCCAAGCCTTCTCCCCTTCTAGGAGGTTAAGAAGTGGAATTGAAAGTTCCAACCCTCATATCACATGGTTGGTTCCCCTGGCAACCAGCCCCGTCCTTAGTTTACCTTTGGGCTTATTAACATAAGGACAGATGTTATCCCTCTCCATTCTTAAGACATTCCAAGGGTTTTAGGAGCTCTGTGGGAGAAATGGGAGGTCAAGACCAAAGGTATATCTCTTATTATAAATCACAGTGTCACACAAGTCTTATATACTTTTATAACTCAATTCCATGAGAATACTGAATAATTATTTTAATGTGTTTATTTGTTATTATTCTAGTATCTTTGCCAGTTTTTACTGGTTTTTTTGTTATTGTTTTTTCCCCTTAGTTATCTGTTGTATTTTTCTGCTTCTTTGCATTCTTAAGGTTTGTTCTGCAGTGCAATTAAATTATTTGGATAGTTTGATCTATTTGTGTTTTAGTTTTATGATTTGTTAGGTAAGTTAGAGGAAGTGCTTCATCTAGGCCTAATTATTCCCCAGTATGGAGTCAAGAATTTCCTAAGAATACTACCAGTATCTGTTGAATTATGGGTGATTCTGTTCCCCGTGGTAGTAACAGGTACTAGTCCCAGCCCTATGTGAGCCCTGGACACAGTTCTGTGTTATTACTTCAGGTGGTTCTTTCTCCTTAGCAGATCTCCTAAGTTTTCTGTGCACTTTTCTCCTCTTTGATTGGCCTTCAAACTAACCACACAAGTTTTCTTTCAGCTCCATTTCCTTAACTTGTGGAATCCACCAAGCTCTCTCTGGGTTCCCCTGTTGTACCACAGCCTATAAACCTCTCGGGGAGTAAGCTGGGACAATTATAAAGGCTTATCGTATTGGTTCCTCATCTCAGGCATCATTGTTCTTTAATACCTAATTTCCAGTGTTTCATGCATGTCCAGCATTTTATATCATATTTTAGGGTTTTTAAAAATTGTTTCAGATATTGTTTCCTACTGAATTTTTTTAATAAAGATTTTATTTATTTATTTATTTATTTAACAGACAGAGATCACAAGTAGGCAGAGAGGCAGGCAGAGAGAGAAGAAGGGAAGCAGGCTCCCCACTGAGCAGAGACCCTGACTCAGGGCTTGATCCCAGGACAGGTGAGATCATGACCTGAGCCGAAGGCAGAAGCTTTAACCCACTGAGCCACCCAGGTGCCCCTGATTTTTTTTTTTTTTTTAAGATTTTATTTATTTATTTGAGAGTGAGAGAGAAAGAGAACGAGAGAGCACACAAGTCGGGGGAGGAAGGAGGAGAATCAGATTCCCCCCTGAGCAGGGAACCCAACTCGGGACTCCGTCCCAGGACTGTGGGATCAGGACCTGAGCTGAAGGCAGGTGCTTAACTGACTGAGCCACCCAGCCCACCCTGCCCCACTGAATTATTTTGAAGCATTTTATTTATAGATACTTTAGTGTGATCCTTTAAAAGTTAAGAGCTCTTCAATTTTAACTCAAGGCTTTGGTCACCACTATATCTCTGAGTTCATGAAACATTTATAAATTCATGTGCTTATTTCCCAGTTTATCAGTTTTGTCCTGCAACAGTTGTTTGATAATCAGCAGCCAACTGTCTTAAAGTTAATGCTTTGGTAAAAGTAGCAAGCAACCTTTGTTTGACAGTAGCCAGACCTCCAGGATCCTGTAAATCTTCTCTAACATGAAATTTCTTTTAGAAACTTCTTTATCTCTTCCCTTCCCAACTTAAAAGTATATAATCAGTTGCCCCTCACAATGGCAGTGCAGCTCTTTCTGCCTACAGGTCCTGTGCCTGTGCTTTAATAAAACTACCTTTTGGGGCACCTGGGTGGCCCAGTTGGTTAAGCATCTGTCTTCAGCTCAAGTCATGATCTCAGTGTCCTGGGATAGAGCCTTGTGTTGGGCTCTCTGCTTGGTGGGGAGTCTGCTTCCCCTCTCCCTCCCCCTCTGTACTCCCCCAACCTCTCTCTCTCAAATAAATAATAAATAAAATCTTTAAAAAAAAAACAAAAACCCTTTTGCACTGCAGACACCTCAGGAATTCTTTTTTGATCATTCCCTCCCAGACCCCACATCAAAATCACACCATTATGTCCTTCTTCAACTTGTTTATGTTGTCCTGGATCCAGAGACATATAATACCTGGATTTTTTTTTTGAACTAGAAAAATCTCTGTAAGACTCATTCTAGATTAGGTGTTTATCATTTTCATACATTAAAAAAATACATTTGATACATCCACTTTCTTTCCCCTAATACATAAGTTGTCAGTTTGAGTTCATATCCTGACTTTACCCCTTACTATGGGGCCTCAAGTCAGAACCTTTTTTTTTTTTTTTTAAAGATTTTTATTTATTTATTTGACAGACAGAGATCACAATCAGGCAGAGAGGCAGGCAGAGAGAGGAGGAAGCAGCCTCCCTGCTTGAGCAGAGAGCCCGATGCGGGGCTCGATCCTAGGACCCTGAGATCATGACCTGAGCCGAAGGCAGGGGCTTTAACCCACTGAGCCACCCAGGCACCCCGAGTCAGAACTCTTTATGCCTCAGTTTCTTCATCTGTAAAATGGTGATACTTCTGGTGCTTACCTCAAATGCTTGTAAAATATTATGAAATATTAATTAATATGTATGTAGAAATCTTAGGTCAGTGTTTGGCACATAACAACCGCTATAAAAGTATGTCAGCTTGTGTTATTTTTACCACTACCACTACATATATTACTACACGTATACATGCAGAGAGAACCACTTAACCTTTCTTAAGTGACATATATTGACAAAGATTAGGTGATTGTGTGTGGTCTTTTATTCCTCTGAGTCCTTATTCGTTCTGGGATATTGGTAATTCCTGGCCTCCTGGATGCATTCTGTGGCAAATTAAGTCATGATCTCCTCTCCACTGTGGCTGAGTTGTTGGCTCATACTGACCTTTAGAGGTCTGGCTGTCATATTCGTTTAAGCCCTGATCTTGGGCAGTAAGACCTACAGCTCTCAGCTACGGAATCTCTTTGCCACCCCTAGGGCAAGCTCCTTTCTCATGGTAATTTTGCAGTAATAAAATTCTGCTAAGAATCCTGTGCTCCCCTACTCTTTTTCATTGGGGCATGCAGAAAACTCTGAATGCGGTTACGTGCCATGTGGGAGCCAGGGGACTCTGGATATGTAAATTCATACTCTATTCCTCATCTTTTATACTGATCCTGTAAGGCTCCCTGGCTTATTAAGAGGGGCATCCATCCTACAGAGCAGTCTCCTCTCAGAACCCCAACTGGGAAATAAATTAAAGTCCCTCTCTTTTTAGCTTTTTCTTCAACCTATAGCATGTCTTTTCTTTTTCAGGACTTTATTATGGAGGAAGGAGGTCCGTATAGACGTGTGTTACTGCTGTCTCCTTCCCACTGTTCTCTTGTCCTTCCAGCAGTCCCCAGGAGCCCGCTCAGAGCAGGCTTTCTGTTTCCTGTGTCGCTTTTCTTAAGGCAAAGTGGCAGGTCTGGTACAGGGAGAGTATAACCAGCTTCCTGACAAGGAAACACAGGTTGGAAGATACCTAGAAATACTGTATTTACTAAATAAAATAAAAAAGAAAAAATACATTCTGGGATAGAGGTGGGTTTGCCAATTTAGATAGAGGTGAAGGAACGTTTCTCTGAGGCAATAAGATCGGAACCCTTCAGGACTTGTTTTGAGTCTTGACAAAACTAACATCAAGACTGCTTATGAACAGACTCAAAAGGCAGGCTCCGTCATGGCCTCTTCTCCCTGCCTTGCAGTTAGCATCTCTCCTGTCCCGACTGCCCAGCTCTATAGCTAAGTCTTTATAATACATGTATGCTTCATATGCTTATGTTTAAAAGTATATTGCCTTAGGATGCAGAAGCCATAGAAAACCTAAGGCAGTTTTTCTCCAAGCCAGACTACAATATCAGAACTACCTGGGACACTTACTAAAATTACAGCTTTCTGGACTCTGTTCCAGTGTCATAATTATTAATAATTTCACATGAAATCTTATATTATTGAATTCATGTTACTTGAGTGGAAACAGTTTTCTTAGTTGTCCATATAGCCACACAACAATATAAACTGTCATCAGCAAATGTTTGATAAATTGAGTTATTGGGAAACTAGGAGTGATGCATTTTAAAGTAGCTTTTAAAGTTTTATTTTGAGATGACGTAAGCAAAAATAGAAGAGTCAAGAAATCTGAAATTTAGTACTTCCAGTAAAAGCAACAGAAAAACTGGCAAAGGTTGTTAGAATCAACTTTTCAGAACTCTAGTAATTAAGCAAAGGTTTGCAACAACTTAGGGAAATACTTACTCATGGAAAGTGGCTGAATTTCAGTAAGAAGAGTGAGCTTTATGTCATTTCTGTTTACACTAGTCCCATTTCCTATCCCCCAGGTCAGCTGAGCCTAAAATAACAGCCTGTGTTCTCGGTATTTGAGAAAATAGACTAATGCTCAAAGATTTGTAATTATTTGTTTTGCCTGGGTTGGAGGCTCCCAGGAAGATTGACTTTAAACCCTTGTCGTTATTTCTTCTGACTCACAACTGGCCAAGTGCTAAACCTGCTGGGAGCAGGAAGAGCAGCATTTGTCAAAAATATTCATAAGCAGGGGCACCTGGATGGCTCAGAGAGTTAAAGCCTCTGTCTTCGGTTCAGGTCATGGTCCCAGGGTCCTGGGATCGAGCCCCGCATCAGGCTCTCTGCTTAGCAGGGAGCCTACTTCCTCCTCTCTCTCTCTGCCTGCCTCTCTGCCTACTTGTGATCTCTGTCTGTCCAATAAGTAAATAAAATCTTAAAAAAATATATTTATAAGCAAATAATTTTATTACTGCTACCTGACACAATAGAAAATAGTTGGGTCAAGCAATAGACAAAAAGTCTTAGAATTAGATGTCCATACGGCTTGGAAAACTCCCAGCATATTCCTGGGAATATTAAAAGCCATATACTGGGGCAGGACTATATGCACGCCTAGGGAAGACTTCTAAGAGGGCCCTAAGGCCTCATCTCTGGCCCATCTTGAAGGTCTGTGGAAGCAGGAAGTGAAGGCTAAGACAGAGTTGTGAACTGCCTGGCTGAGGGTTTAAAGTATACTCTGAACCAACAGTCCTCTGTAATGATTGGGAGATTTTTTGGTTCCAGGGATTTAAAGTAAACGCTCCAATCATTAGCTAACCTCTAAGCTAACAGAACATAGATCAATGCATACATAGACAAAGAAGGCAGACTTTACAAAATTGATTTTGAAGAGTCTCTAAACATATAACTACTTAATAAGTAGCAGTCATGAGAAACTCTGGAAGAGAGAGAATCTGATTTGCAGAAACGCCACAGTATAATATGCAAAATGTCCAGTGTTCAACAAAAAAAGTACAGGCATGCAAATAAAAATGGAAAAATATCAATAGGAACTGTTTAGAGGAAGCCTAGATATTGTACTTTGACAAATACTTTAAATCAGCTATTTTAAATAGTTCCTCAAGGAATCAAACCATATCTAAAAAACTAAGGGTAAGTATGAGGGAGGGTAATGTTAGCAGGATGGCAGACTACGAGATCCCAACCCTCCCCCTCCCCCCAAAATAATGATAAAGTCAACTATCACAGATGAGGAAAATTCTGGGAAAATGGTGGGGTGCAGTTAGGGGACTGCAGTGAACCAGAGGGGTGCAGAGACTAGAGATGACTGCATAAATGGGATAGGTAGCATTCTGCCTATGTTGCCCTTTCCCTCAGGCCAGCAAAGTGTTGCAGGGAGTTCCCTTGGCCATGAATTCCCCTGATTGGGAAAGAGGGAGAGTCAGCAGCCACAGTTACCACGGCAGAGGACTCCTGTGTTCTTTGCTGATGCAAACCCCAGCTGCTAGAGCTTTCTCATGCCAGAGACGTTGCATCCCCTGGAACCAGAGCTGCCAGATGCTGCCCCCACGCCACGAGTTGGAACAGTCACTCTCCCTTACCAGCCCCCGTGCCCCCCTTGATGTGCAAGCCTGAGCATAGCTTCCAGCATATGCAGGTACCACTGAACACCCATCCATGTGTCCAAGAGATGATGAGCCCACCACAGTTGCTCATGTACGGCCATGGCACCAGGTGCGTGCTTGCCATGGTTGCACATATGCAGCTGGAAGACCAAGTGTCCTCACTGACCCCAGAACTGGCACACCTCCACATCTGGACTTGGAGCTGCTATACATCTAACCCAGCTGATGACCTCACGTCTTCTCCTGGAGGACATCTTTCCCTAACTAAGGAAGGTTGGAAGGAGTTACTGCTTCTTCAGATGAAAAGACAGCAGTGCAAGGCTAAAAGGAACACAAAAACAGGAACATGTGACAATCAGAGGAACACAGTAACTTCAGTAACTGAACCCAAAGAAATGGAGATCTATAAATTGTCAGAGAATTAAAAATAATTGTTTTTAAGAAACTCATAAGCTACAAGAGAATATAGAGAACTCAACAAAATCATGACAACAATACATGAAGAAAACAAAGACTTCAACAAAAAGAAATCATTTAAAAAAATTAAAGTCTGGAACTAAAGAATACAATAGAGAGCTTTAACCTCGTACTCAAATAAGCATTCTCCAATAAGGAGACAAGAACTCAAGGATATATTATTTGAAATTACCCAGAGAAGGAAGAATAAAGAATGAAGAAACCTATCAGATTCATGGGCTGCCATCAAGCAAAACCATATATGCATTATGTGGGTCCCAGAAGGAGAGGAAGGAGAGAAAAGGACAGAAAGCTTTTTTAAGAAATAATGGCTGAAAATTTCCCAAATCATGGGGGGAAATTGATACCCAGATTGACAAAGCTCAGAAGTTTCCATATAAGGATCAACCCAAAGAAAACTGCACTGAGACATATTATAATCAAATTACCAAAAGTCAAGGACATTGTATATCTTAGACTTACACAATGTTATATGTCAATTATATCTCCATTAAAAAGTGAAATAAAGGGGAAAAAAAAGTAAAGGACAAAGAGAACTTCGAAAGCATCAGGAGAAAAGTGTTTCATCACTTAGAAGAGAGCCCCATAAGAAGTGGATTTCTCAGCAGAAACTTACTGGCCAGGAAAGGGTGGGGTGATATATTCAAAATTTCAAAAGAAAAAAACTGCCAAAGAGGAACTCAATTTCAGGCAAAATTATCCTTTTAAAATGAAAGAGAGGTAAAGTTTTTCCCAGATGAGAACTGAGGGAGTTCATTACCATTAGACCTGCCTCACAAGAAATGGATGCTTAAGGGAGTTCTTCAATTTAAAATGAAAACAAGCTAGACAGCCAGATGAAAACATAAGTCTCGTGGGTAAAGGTAAATATGTAATCAATGTAATAGTATAATGGTGGTATATAAATTACTTTTAACCCTAATGTAAAAGTTAAAAAACAAAAACATTAAGAATAATTATAAACACAAAATTTAGTTAATTGATATACATTATAGAAAGATGCAAACTCTGACTATGAAATAACAATGTATGTGTGAAGGCCAGTGTAGAATTTTTGTATGTGATTGAAGTTAATTTTTGTATGTGATTGTTGTCAACTTAAAACAGAAGATTGTAACTATAAGATATTTTATAGAATCCTTGTATCCACAAAGAAAAAAAAACCCTATCATAGATACTTAGAAGAGAAAAAGAAAGAATCAAAGGGAAACCATTACATAAAGGCGTCAAAAAACGAAAGAGGTCAGCAAGAAATGAAGAGGGAAACAAAACAGTAGCAAAACAGCAAAAAATAGCTGTAAGCTCTCACCTGTCAAGAATTGCTTTAGGGTCATCTGGCTGGCTCATTTGATAGAGCATGTAACTTGATCTCAGGGTTATGAGTTTGAGGCCCATGTCGGGTGTAGAGATTACTTAAAACAAAAACAAAAAAAAAGAATAAATGTAAAGAGTTTAAATTTACCAATTATTCAATATGTATTCAGCTTTAGTGGCTGAATGGATTAAGAAAATAAGATCCACTGATTTTTTTTGGTGTTGGGGGCTACAGAAGATTCATTTTAGACTTAAGGACTCACAAGAAGTATGAAGAGAGTGGATCTTATGTATATTTACCACACACAAAAGGGTGCTTTATATGTTTTTCTTTCTTTAGTGTAGCTATTATTTCACAGTGTTCATATTTAAATATCATATTATACATGTTGTAAATATATACAGTTTTTAAAAAATAAAAATAGAAATAAAGCGAAGTATGAGAACAGTGTCTCACAAAATAGAGAGTAAAGAGATGGAACTGTATGAAATCAGATAGGAGTTCTGGAGTTGACAATAAGTGAGATGAAAAATTCTCTCATTAGACCTAAAGATTTGAACTGAAAGAAGAAAGAAACCAGCAAACTTGTAGATAAATTAATTGCTATTATCCAATCTAAACAATAGAAAAAATATATATGGAACCTGTGGGATACCATTAAGTGTACTAATATACATATAACAGGAATCTTACAGTGAGAAGATTTACTGAATGAGCAGAAAGAATATTTGAAGAAATAATGATGAAAACCCCAATTTTAATGAAAAACGTGTATCTAATGCATCCAAGAAATTCAGTGAACTCCAGGTTGGATAAAACCGAAGACATCCATACCTAGACACATCATAATCAAACTTCAAGAGACAAAGAAAATCGTTAAAGCAGTAGGAGAAAAGGACTCGTGCCATGCTAGAGATCCTCAGTAAGAGTGTCAGCTGCCTTTTTCATTAGAAAAATTCATTCCAGGGCACCTGGGTGGCTCAGAGGGTTAAACCTCTGCCTTTGGCTCCCATCATGATCCCAGGGTCCTGGGATCCAGCCCCACATCAGGCTCTCTGCTCAGCGGGGAGCCTGCTTCCCCCACTCTCTTTCTTCCTGCCTCTTTGCCTGCTTGTGAGGTTTCTCTATCAAATAAACAAAATCTTTTAAAAAAGAAAAATTCATTCCAGAATGCATAAGAGGGTGTATTCGAAGTGCTGAAAGGCAGAACTCAAGAATTGTGTATCTGCCAAAACTGTCCTTCAAAAATGAAGAAGAAATGAGACAATCCTTACAAATAAAAAGGGAGAGAATTTGTCAGCAGTAGATCTGCCTATGCAGACACTAAACATAATCCCTTCAGGACGAGATGAAGGAACACTAGACTTGACCCTGTATAAAAATTAGAGAACATGGATAAAGTCAACTACATAGGTTGACTCACCACTGGCCAAGATGGTCCATAGAAAAAGGAAGTCTTCCAGAGATCACTTACTTTAAAGACAGAAAAGATAAAAGTCGCACTTCAGTCTTTTCCACCTTTCTGGAGCCCTGCTGTCTTCCATCATGCAGCATATGACTTCTTAATAGGTTAATGAGGCGAGATCTTTTCACCATTCCTATTCTACTTAAAAAAAAGGTAAATGAAAGAGTGGGGTTATTACAGGAAATACAAATTAGAACTATAGCGAGAGACCCCTGCATGTCCACCAGAATGGTTAATTTTAAATGGATGGACAATTCAGAGTGTTGGCAAGGATGTGAAGCAACTGGAATTCTTAATGTTGGTGGGATTATAAACTGGTATAGGGTAGTTACTGGGTATACACATAAAATTTTGAATTAAATGCTAAAAAATGTTGATGTTCCTAAAGCTCTGTTTGTACTTTATATTATGTAAGATAGTTTAAAATCTTGAAATATATATCGTTGTTCTGTCAGTGTTGTTCAAATCTGGGGTAAATAATAGTATGTAATTAGATCATGTGGAAGGAAATTCAACCACAATTGCATTGTTTATAACTGCTAAAAGTCTTAGTTAAGATATAATTTGTTAACATAATTTACCTTTGATGTAAAAACATAAACCTAGTTTTAATAATCTGATGTTACCCTATTTGACCTTAGGGTAATATTTAATTATTTGGTCACATGGGTTAATTTTTTAAAATTTTATTTATTTATTTGAGAGAGAGAAAGCACAAGCAGGGGAGAGGATGAAGGAGAGGGAGAACCAGATTTTCCACTGAACAGGGATCCCAGTGTTACTTGATCCTAGGACCCCAGGATCATGTACCAAAGGCAGATGCTTAACCAACTGAGCCACCAATGTGCCCCATACATATGTTAATCTTAAAGTCCTGAATGGGCTAAGGGCAGTTACTACCAACATTTTACCATGTGTTGTTATTTCATGCTGGAGGGCCAAAGTAGAATGAGCAAGTAAGTGAACTTTCAAGAAATAAAGTGCCGGGGACCTGGGTGACTCAGTCGTTAAGCAACTGCCTTCAGCTCAGGTCATGATCCCAGGGACCTGGAATCGAGCCCCACATCAGGCTCTCTGTTCAGCGGGGAGCCTGCTTCTTCCTCTCCCACTCCCCGTGCTTGTGTTCTCTCTGGCTGTCTCTCTCTCTCTTTCTCCCTCTGTGTTAAATGAATAAATAAAATCTTAAAAAAAAAAAAATAACGTGCCAGTTTTTCACAATTACTTGTAGGCTGTAAAAAAGAAACGAAATCTGTTCCTTACAAAGAATGCAAGTTTGGCCAAACACCAAGATGTTGCTGCATAGAGAAAATAAAACAACCAGAGACAAAACCACAACAGAGCTGCTTTCATCCCAGAATGTTCAAGGACAGAAAGAATAAGGACTGGGACGTGACCAGGCACGGGGCAGAGGAAGAGTAATCAAGGGAGTCGAGAGATTTTTATTTTTTACTTGACCTTGTGTGAACTGTTAATCTAAACCTAGAAATGCTGACTTCATCTGAAGAATCAGAAACAGATTTCTCCAGTTTATTCATTTATTCAACAAACATTTATTGACCTTCTGTTATGTTCTTGGCATCATTATAAATACTTGAGATAGAACAGCAAACAAGAGGCACAAATTCCTGCCCTTACAGAACATATATTGAGAGTGGGGATGGGGTAGGAATGCGTACATACATTGTACATGTTGCAGTGAGTCTCTGTTAGGTGGCTGCTTTTCTCAGTTTAACCTTTAGCTGTCCATTCCTGCTGGAACCTCCAGGTTAATGCTGCTGTTTAGGCCCATTACCCTTTCTGAGACCCTTGTTAGTACTTAAATAACAAAATCTTCTTGTATATGAATTGATTGATTTGTCTTCATAAGTGGTAAAGAAAAGAATTAGAAATAGACCGAAATTATATGGAAATTTAGGACATTGGTATGATACCGTAAACAAAGGAGTATTGTAGTGCCCATCCTTATCGGCAGTTTTGCTTTCCACACTTTCAGTTAACCATGGCTAACCAGAGTCTGGAAGCCAGTAATCATTCTGACATATCAGAAGGTTAGTAGTGGCCTGATGCTGTGTCACAATGCCTATATCATTCACCTCACTTTCTCATCTCATGGGCAACTTACCATCTTAAAACCATTAATACAGTATAATCAGGTATTTTGAGAGAGAGAGACCATGTTACAAAACTGTTACATAGACATTGTTATAATTGTTCTATTTTATTAATAGTTATTGTTAATCCTTATAATGCCTAATTTATAAATTGAACTTTATCTTGGGTTAAAAAAAAAAATAGTGTACAAATGGCTTGGTACTATCTGTGCTTTCATGCATCCACGGAGGGTTTTGGAATGTATCCCTGGTGGATAAGAGGGTACTACTGTCATAGTCTTGGATCCTAAAGTCAATGTGGATAAACTTGAAAATACTAAAATAGAGAAAAATGGTAGAAAGGATAAATAAAAATGAAAACTGATTTGAGATGATCGACAAAAAGGTAAACCCTTTGCTATATCAGTGAAGGTATAAGAGAGCAAATGTGTACCAGCTAAAGGATGAAAAAGAAGAAATAATACAGGTATAAATGAAATTAAAAGAATTATATGTGAAGACACCTTTGTAATAAATTGAAAGCCCAGAGATAGTAGCTAATTTTTCATGATAGATGGAGAACTTAAATACATTGATTAACATCAAAGAGATTGAAAAGGTAACCAAGAGAGAATATTCAAAAAGGCATAGATGATTCAAAATTGAATTCTTTTTTTTTTTTAAGATTTTATTTATTCATTTGACAGACAGAGATCACAAGTAGGCAGAGAGGCAGGCAGAGAGAGAGAGAGAGGGAGGAGGAAACAGGCTCCCTGCTGAGCAGAGAGCCCGACATGGGGCTCGATCCCAGGACCCTGGGATCATGACCTGAGCCGAAGGCAGAGGCTTTAACCTACTGAGCCACCCAGGCACCCCCAAAATTGAATTGAATTATTTCTTACAAATGAGTCCGGTGCTGTTTAAACAAGTTTAGGTCATAAAAAAAAGAAGGAGGGATGCCTGGGTGGCTCAGTTGGTTGGACGACTGCCTTCGGCTCAGGTCATGATCCCGGAGTCCCAGGATCGAATCCCACATCGGGCTCCCAGCTCCATGGAGAGTCTGCTTCTCCCTCTGACCTCCTCGCTCATGCTCTCTCTCACTGTCTCTGTCTCTCTCGAATAAATAAATAAAATCTTTAAAAAAAAAAAAAGAAAAGAAAACTTCCTGCTCATTTTATGAAACCAGACCCCAATAGAAATTACACAAAAGAAAACCAGAATTTTCTTAACCATATTGATGCCAAAATTATAAATCATAGTTGTAGGTAAAATATTAGTAAGCAGAATTCAGTAGTGTATGAAAGATTGATAAGCTTTTATGACCAAATAATATGTATTTCAAAAATGAAAGAATGTTTTATATCAGACAAATCTATTGGCACAGTTCATTACATCAATAAATTAAAACCAAATGATCATATTATTTAATGTTGAAAGGCTCTTGGTAAAATAGTTGTGATTCATAATAAAAATTTAAGAAGGAATAGGAAAAAAACTGCCTAAATATGATAGACTGTTCACCTAACATATTTTCATGGAACACAGGTTATGTTCGATAGGCTGAGGTTATAGCAGTTAACAAAACATACAAAACAAATAAAAATAAGCCCTTTCTTCATGGAACTTACATTAGCATTTGGGAGCTATCTCATTAAAAAAAATAGGCAAGTTAAATATCTGGTTCATCAGATGGTAATGAGTCCTATAGAAAGAAAGAAAGTAGAAGATAGGTTATTAAGAGTTGGGGTATAGGGGATAGTGGGAAGTCCTGGTGGGTAAGGTGGTACTTCTGCAAGAGACCTAGGGGAGAGCAAGAGCAAGTGAAAAAAACATAAAACTGCTGCCTTATGGAGCCCACAATCTAGTGGGCAAAGACGAAAAACCCCCAAAACCACATTAAATAGGAAGAACATACAGCATATTAGGATGTTATAAATGCTATGAAAAAAGAAAAATCAGGAGAATAAAGGGGACTAGGAAAGAGTAGACTTTTTAAAAAATTTTTATTTTATTTTATTTATTTATTTGACAGAGGGATGGAAAGAGAGCACAAGTAGGCAGAGCAGCGGGCAGAAAGAAGGAGAAGCAGGCTCTCCACTGAGCAGGGATCCTGATGCAGGACTCGACCCCAAGACCCTGGAATCATGACCTGAGTCAAAACTAGTCACTTAACCAACTGAGCCACCTAGGCATCCAGGACTTTTAAAAGTTTTTTTTTTTTTTTTTTAATTTTACATAATCTCTACATCCAACATGGGGCTCAGATTTACAATCCCAAAATCAAGAGTTGCATGCTCTGCTGACTGAGCCAACCAGGTGTCCCATGGACCAAGGGGATTTTGAAGGGCAGATTATAATATGAAATAGAGTGATCATGGTATTCCTCATCAGCATGAGATCTGAGGAAATCTTAGAGGTGAAGAGTTAGCCAAGTAGACATCTGGGAAAGAGTGTTCCAGGCAGACGAAATAGCATTGTAAAGACACTAGTGAGGAGCATACCTGGTCTACCCAAACAATTGCAAAAATGTCAATGGAGCTGGAGCAGAGTGGGTGTAGGAGGGTGTGGAAGTCAGATTAGGTTCTATCGGGCCTTGTAGACCACTGTAAAGACCAATTAGAAATAGTTTAGGGGCGCCTGGGTGTCTTAGTGGGTTAAAGCCTCGGCCTTCAGCTCAAGTCATGATTCCTAGGGTCCTGGGATCAAACTCTCTGCTTGGCAGGGAGCCTGCTTCCCCCTCTATCTGCCTGCCTCTCTGCCTACTTGTGATCTCTTGTCAAATGAATAAATTTTTAAAAAAATCTTTTAAAAAATAAAAATTAGTTCAATGTATTTTAATAAGGCAAACACCCTTATATAGCTACTGTCCATGTCAAAAAATTTAACTATGCCAGTCAGTCCAGAAGCCTTTCCATGTATCCTGACCTCAAAATAAATCTCTGGCTTTCCCCCTAAACTATACACTATTCTGACACTTAGAAGTCCTTCCTGATGTTTCTTCACAGTTTTATCATCTGAATATGCAAGCTTATATATTATAGTCTCATCCGTTAAAAACAACCTAGCACATATTTTAAGTTTCTCTTGATTTATAGATTTCCAAATGCTCAATTCCTGTCATAACCATACACTATCTTTTGAAGAGCCTATGTCATTCAGCCAGGAAAATTATTTACCATCTGAATTTTGCTAATTGCAAAATCTTTTCAATAGGACTGCTGATTGTCCAACATATTCATAATTCTGTATTTAATACAAATTAGCATCTGAATCTAGAGTCTTAATCAGACTCAAGATCTGATTTGGCAAGGCTATCTGTTATATATAGTTGTCTTTCTTTTTGTGATTTTAGCAACCTTTGATCCTCAGTGCCTATATCCATTAGTTTGTTTCATCTTGCAAAATCGTGATTTCATTTCTCAATATTATTTGGAAAAATTTTATAAAGAGATATATCCCTGCATCTACTATCTGATTACCCAGGATTATAAGCCATACAGGAAGAGAAAGCATGATAAATACTTGATTGTTATTCTTTATTTGGTAGTTTCCAAGATAATGAGTTGGTTTCTTTTCATATCTTTCTGAGAGACTAATTTGATGATTTCAATCTGTTGCAATTATTATTTTGTTGAAGTTCAAATTGTCCCATCTCTAGACCACTATAAACTCTACAAGAGGTCCATTTTATACTATAGACACCCGTAGATTGAAAGTAAATTGAATGAAGAAACATCTATCATACAGACGGATGAAAAAAAAAAAAGCCAGTAGCAATACATACATCAGATGAAGCAGACTTTAAAACAAAGACTGTAACAAGAGACAAGGGCACTGTATAATAATAAAGAGGACAAGGGCGCCTGTGTGGCTCAGTCAGTTAAGCCACTGCCTTAGGCTCAGGTCATGATCCCAGGGTTCTGGGATTGAGCCCTGCATCGGGCTCCTGCTTGCTGAAGAGCCTGCTTCTCCCTCTCCCTGCCACTCTGCTTACTTGTGCTCTCTCGTGCTCTCTCTCTGTCAATAAAATAATAATAAAGAGGACAATCCAGTAAGATGATATAGCAATTTTAAATATTTATGCACCTAATATAGGAACATCCAAATATACAAAAACTGTAACAAACATAAAGGAAATAATTGATAATAATACTATAATAGTACGGGACATTAACACCTCACATCAATGACATATCATATTAACAGAAAATCAACAATGAAACAATGGCTTTGGGTGCGCCTGGGTGGCTCAGTCATTAAGCATCTGCTTTGGGCTTGGGTCATGGTCCCAGGGTCCTGGGGATCGAGCCCTGCATTGGGCTCCCTCCTCAGTGGGAAGCCTGCTTCTCCCTCTCTTACTCCCCTTGCTTGTGTTCCCTCTCTTGCTTGTCTTTCTCTGTCAAATAAATAAATAAATAAAATATTTTTTTTTAAAGTGGCTTTAAATGATCCACAGGAACAGATGGATCTAACAGATTATATAAATGTATAAAACAGCAGTATACAGCTTTTCAAGTGCATGTGAAACATTCTCCAGAATAGATGGCATAGTAGCCCACGAAACAAACCTCAACTAATTCAAGATCAAAATTATGCCATTCATAATTTCAGTATAAAACTAGAAATCAACCACTAGAAAAAGTCTGGAAAGACCACAGATACATGAAGATTAAAACACATGCTACTAAACAGTGAATGGGTCAAGTAGGAAATAAAGAAGCAATAAAGAAGTACGTGGAAACTTGGGGCACCTGTGTGGCTCAGTCAGTTAATGGCCACCTCTCAATTTCAGCTCAGGTCATGGTCTCAGGGTCATGAGATCAAGCCCCACATGGGGCCCCATGCTCAGTGGAGAGTCTGTTTGTCCCTCTTTGTTTCCCTCTCCCTTCTCCGGCTTGCATGTGTGCATGTGCATGCGTGCACTCTCTCTCTCGCAAATAAATAAAATCTTAAAAGAAGAACAT
The DNA here is from genome assembly GCF_011764305.1 of Mustela putorius furo. Taxonomy (NCBI): domain Eukaryota; kingdom Metazoa; phylum Chordata; class Mammalia; order Carnivora; family Mustelidae; genus Mustela; species Mustela putorius. The sequence continues at coordinate 741,238 of NW_025421293.1, forward strand.
GGAAACAAATGAAAATGAAAACACAGTGGTCCAAAACCTCTGGGATGCAGCACAAGTGGTTCTAAGAGGGAAATTTATAGCAATACAGGCCTACGTTAAGAAACAAGAAAAATTTCAAATAACCTAACCTTGGCACCTACGGGAGCTAGAAAAAGAACAACAAAGAAAACCTAAAACCATCAGAAGAAAATAAATAGTAAAGATTAGACCGCAAGGATGTAAAGGAAGATAGGGAAACTATTAGAAGATTGTTGTAGAGCAGAAATAAGTAATCTAGAAACTAAAAACACAGTAGAGCACATCAGTGAAGCCAGGACCTGGTTCTTTGAAAAAAAAAAAATCCGTAAAATTGATAACCCTCTAACCAGGCTTCTCAAGAAAAAAAAGAAAGAACTCAAAATCACATGAGAGAGGAAAAATATAACCAACACCACAGAAATACAAATAAGCATAAGATAAAGTTATGGAAAACTACATATCAACAAATTGGGCAACCTGGAAGAAATGGATGAATTCCTAGAAAAATACAAACCAAAACTGAAACAGGAAGAAATAGAAAACTTGAACAGACCGATAATCAGCAAATAAATTGAGTAGGTGATCAAAAGTCCAGGACCAGATAGTTTCACAGGTAAATTCCACCAAATATTTGAAGAAGAGTTCACACCTATTCTTTTTAAACTATTCCAAAAAAAGGAAAAGAAAGGAGAACTTCCAAATTCATTCTGTGAGGCTAGCATTACCCTGATACCAAAAACAGGGATCGACTCCACTTAAAAGAACATAACCACAGGCCAATATTCCTGATGAACGTGGGTGCAGAAATTCCCAATAAAATACTAGCAACAATACATTTAAAAAGTAATTCATCATGATCAAGTGGAATTTATTCCTGGGTTGCAAGGGTGGTTCAATATTCACAAATAAATCAATATAAAAGAAAGGATTAGACCCATATGATCATTTCAATAGATGTGGGAAAAGCATTTGACAAAGTACAACATCTATTCATGGTGAAAACCCTCAAAAATAGGTTTAAAGGGAACATACCTCAACATAATAAAGGTCATACAGTAAAAACCCTCAGCTAATGTCCTCCTTAATGGGAAAAAACTGAGATCTTTTCCCCTAAGGTCAGGAACAAGACAAGGATGTCCACTCTTAGCACTTTTATTCAACATAGTACTGGAAGTCCTAGCCACAGCAATCAGATAACAAAAAAATATATAAGTCATCCAAATCAGTAAAGAAGAGGTAAAAACATTCACTATTTATAGATGACATGAGACAATATGTAGAAAACCCAAAAGACTCCACCAAAAAACTACTAGAACGAATGAATGAGTTCGGTAATGTCACAGGATACATAGTCAATGTGCAGAAATCTGTTGCATTTTTATGCACCAATAATGAAGAAGCAGAGAAAGTAAGAAACCAGTCCCATGTACAACTGCAACAAAAATAATAAGACACCTAGGAATAAACTTACCAAAGAGGTGAAAGGCCTGTACTTTGAAAACTATAGAACACTGATGAAAGAAATTAAAGATTACCCAAGGAACGGAAAGGGAGATACCTAGTCTACTGGCTCCATCAGTAGAGCATGTGACTCTTGATCTCAGGGTCATAAATTCAAGCCCCACATTGTGTGTAGAGATTAGTTAACAAAAGAAAAAAAAATTATACAAGAATTTAAGTGCATAGGTCGCTGTCAGCACCCCTAAATACCGTGGTATTTAGTGGTAAACAACATGGCGTGTGCAGTGTTCAGCCATATAGATGTCTTTCAGACGCCCTGTTGCTTCCTTGGCCTTCCCGCCGCTCATTCATTTCATGCAGGTATTATGGTTGTGTTGGTTGTTTCCAACCACCAATTTTGGAATTTGTAGGGTATTTTGGAGTTTATAGGGAAACCTTTTCACTTAGTTTTGTTTTAAATGTTTGTGTTTTTTTGGCTTTGCTATCTGGTTTCTTTGTTTTCGTGGATGATTTGTCAAGATTAAAAGACCTGTTCTTGGGGCTCCTGGATTGCTCAGTGGGTTAAAGCCTCGGCCTAGGTCGTGACCCCGGGTCCTGGGATTGAGCCCCACATCGGGCTCTCTGTTCAGTGGGGGACCTGCTTCCCTTCCTCTCTCTCTGCCTACCTGAGATCTCCATCTATCAAATAAATAAATAAATAAATAAATAAATAAATTCTTTGAAAAAAATAAAAGACCTATTCTTGTGGCTTCTCAGATTCCCTCTCATTTTCAGGACTTGGATTTGGAATACTTAGGGAGGCATTGCAGAATTTTGAACAGAGGAGTGACATGATCTAACTCTATCTGGTGTATATACTGCATATAGACCGCAAGGATGTAAAGGAAGATAGGGAAACTATTAGAAGATTGTTGTAGAAATCCAAGTGAGAGATAATGAATGTTGGGTTGGACTGGGAGGTGGGGAGTAGTAGCTGTGGATTTAATGAGAAGTGATCATATTTGGATATATTTTGAAGTATAAGTTGATAAGATTTTCAGATGGATTGGATGTGGAATCAGAGTAGTCAAAAGACAGCTCCAGTTTTATTTTATTCTGCATAGCAGAGGAATGGAGTTGTTTTCAACTAAGATTGGGAGGGCCATGGATATAGTAGACTTTGAGGATAAGATCAGGAGATAAGTTTGGACTGCGTTGAGCTAAGATAGTTATTAGACTTCTGTGTGGATCTTTATAATTCCACTATTCCATGGACTGAAAAAGACATTGCTTATTATAAAAATTTGGAAAATACAGAAAAGTTAGATAAAAATACAAAATTCACAATCCTATCACTGTCATTGTTAATATTTTGATACGATTCTGTATCTATAACATCAAATTGAATTTCTGTTGTGTACACATAAAAAAAAATCCACTTTCACAAGACATAACCTAAGTATTGTCAAGAATGAAATAGTCTTTGAAAACATGACTTTTTAAAAAAGATTTATTTATTTTATTTTATTATTATTATTTTAAAAATATTGTTATTTATTTATTTGACAGACAGAGATCACAAGTAGGCAGAGAGGCCGGCAGAGTGAGAGGAAGAAGCAGGCTCCCCGCTGAGCACAGAGCCCGATGCGGGACTCGATCCCAGGACCCTGGGATCATGACCTGAGCTAAAGGCAGAGGCTTTAACCCACTGAGCCACCCAGGCGCCCCATATTTATTTATTTTAGAGAAAGAGAGAGTGCACGACCAGGTGGAGGGACAGGAGGGAGTTTGAGAGAGAGAGAAGCAGACTCCCCTGCCAAGTGTGGAGCCCAATGTGAGGCTTGTCCTCATTACCTTGAGATCATAACCTGAGCCAAAATCAAGAGTTGAATGCTAAACCTACTGAGCCACCCAGGTGCCCCTGAAAATACGAGTTTTAACTGTATTTCGTCTTTCGTTTTCATCTAATGAATATAACCATATGGGTTGTATACTCTTACCCATTCCTTTTTTTCATGTCCGTTGCAGCCCTGACGCTTGCTTTAGTCTAGAGAATTTGGTTTCCTGTAGTAGTTGCTGTGTATCATAATTCAGACCTGTGGTTTGGCAGCCCGCCTGGCTGTAGTGTTTAACTAAGACTCATGTAAGATCCATGCTTTTAAAATGAGTGTTTTGGAAGATTTTATACACCTCAGTTATTTAGGATTTTGGCCTTGTCCCCATTCCCTGAGGACGAATGGCTTCCATTATGAATGCTGCCGAGAGAAGGGAGCCTGGACACTTGGGACTGGGGAAGACCGCCGATTCCCAGGTATCTTGCCTTGCAGTGCTCTGCTTGGGATGTGGATGTTGAAAAATTCTAGTCTGGTAGGCTGTGTGTCCCAAGGTCCCAGTGAAACTGATGGGTACTGGAATGGTAACTAAATTATGCTCTAGTACACTTCACGCCTAACTATTGGTTAATTTCTAGAAAGACCGAAGGAGTAAGGGATTTGATGAGCTCCATCCAGCTGCAGGTTGTTGTGTAGAAAAGATTAGCAGGCTTTCTGAACAAAGCTCATTTCTCTCTAATGACTGTATCCTTTTGAACAGAGATCAACAAACTTTCTATAAAGGGCCAGGTGTTTTTCGCTTGACCAGCCATTCAGTTTTTGTTGGAATATTCAGCTGACTTAAAGCTAAAGCAGTCATACACCATTTGGAAACAAGTGGGGTGGCTCTCCACATGTAGGTCTCCATTCTCTAAGTGCAGCAGGTCTCTCTTGTGTTAAAGTTGATGGGGTCCTTCTATAAGGAAGGGTGTCACCTGAGACACCCACACACAGACCCTACATGCCCTTAAGGTGTAGTCTCACAGAATCCCAAGGAATAATCATTTTATTTTCTCTTGTCTTTTGTTTAGGAGTAGAGTCCCTTTGACGGATTCATTGTCAGATAATGATTATCTGCAGTGAGAGCTCATATACTTTTAAAAAGGAGGTCTTACCTTTTATTAGAACACTATTTTGAAGGACTTCTTATGTATTATGATGTAAAACTCTCTTAAGTTTTTTTAAGCACTTTCATTTTGCAGTCATTTGGCCAAAATCTGCTAATTCAGATCCAGTTTAAATCTAGGTGTCACTTCATGTTTATTTCACTTGTATTTATTTATTTTATCCTAAGATTATGAGTTATTTAGTCAAATATAGGGAGTATAACCATACAAGTACAACGTAAATTTCTAGATCAAGAGATAGGATACATTTATTCTGTAATACTGAAAATCATAAGTAGTGCTGCTTTTCTTTCTTTAGAAAAAAGGATTCAACAGAAAAATAGAACAAATGAATGTTTTGCCTACTTACTGGATTATGGTTGGCTCTTTCCCCCCTAATATTTTATTATAAAAATTTCAAACATACAAACAATTGAAAGAATTATACCTACTAGTTTTAATTAATTATTGCTGTATTTGCTTTACCACATCTCCATCTCTCTGTCCCTCTAGTCATTCATCAGCCATCTTACATACTTATTTGTTTAATTTTGATGCCTTTCAGGTAAGTTGAGCAGCTGTTTTTGTAAGCAGTCTTAGCTTTGTTATTTGTGTGTGTGTGTGTATGTTATAATTGTTAACCCATTTTGTGCAGATATTTTCAGCTGATCATTTTTCCTGTTTCTAGAAATGAAGTTGCTGATAATAGCTATCAAATTTAGGACATTAAAAAAAGGTCTGCTAAATAGTGTTAAGGCTGGTTAGTATCCCCTTTCTCAATAGATTTATAATCCAGACACTTACAGTTTTTAAAGCTATCAAAAATAATTGCCATTGGCCTTTTAACATTATTATGTTTTGGTATTCTAAATAAATACTTCATATTATATTGTTTTCAGAGTGGAAAGATCTACAGACCAAGTCATCAAGCCAGTCAATGTGGGAGCACTGTCAAAATGGGTTGGGAAGATACCCCCGGATGTTTTACAAGACATGGCAGTGATTGCACCCATGCTCGCCAAACTTGGATATGACCCATATGCCAATCCACCGAACTATGGAAAACCTGATCCCAAAATCCTTGAAAACACTAGAAGGGTAAGTGAGATTTTCAAAGTAAATTGAGAAAACTGGATATGGAATTTGGGTCCTGAAAGGTTTTTTCTTATTTTCCTCCTTATTTTTTATGATCAGAAATTTAAGTTTGAAAAATTCTATTTGTAGAATGCTTTATCATGAGAACACTTCCACTGCATTTGAAGGGTAACTGTGACTTTTCCCAGGAATTATGGGGACAGTTCTTTAATCTCCTTTGTCCAATTTCTAGAAGTGGTGCTTATTGTTGGGAAAATTTATTCTCATAGATGATTACCACAAATTTGCCAGGAAAAAAAACGGAATTATTAGTGATCTCAACTTGTAGGTTTTTTTTTTCTTTTGAACTTAGTAACTACTTTACTTTTAAACCTTTGTTTAAATGGGGCATGATTTCTTGATGCTTGAAAACTGAACATTGACTACATCAGAAGAATTATTAAACAGGTGTAATAAGTTACCTTCTGATTGAAAGCTGTTATTAAAGCGTAATTACAGGGGAGCCTGGGCGGCTCAGTCCTTGGGCATCTGTCTTCGGCTGAAGTCATGATCTCCAGGTCCTGGAATCGAGCCCCGGGTTGGGATCCTTGCTCAGCAGGAAGCCTGCTTCTCCCTCTCTCACTCCCCCTACTTATATGTTCTCTCCCTCGCTCTCTCTTTCTCCATCAAATAAATAATCTTTAAAAATAAATAATAAAGTATAATCACAACTTTTTAAAAAATAAATTGTGCTCAGATCTTTAAAATATTGTTTCAGAAAAGCTGAAAACTCACAGAGCTAATCTGAATGTATACCTTTCCCATATAATATCTATCAAATCAGAATTTTCTTTTTTTTATTGTTTAAAATATACGTAACATTACATTTAGCATTTTGGCGATTTGTAAGTGTAGAGTTAAGTGGTGGTAAGTACATCCACACTGTGTGCACTGCCACCACCGTCCATCTCTAGAACTTTCTCATCTTTCCTAAACTGGAAGTATATACTCATTACCTTTTCCCCTCCGTCCAGCCCCTAGCAACCATGGTTCTACCTTCTGTCCCTGCATGCATTCTTTTCTAAAACTGCAGTTTAAACAACACAACTATGTTAGCATAAGTTTAGTGATATCTTGATGTCAAGATTAAAATTCCTTCCTTTTCTCGGGTATTCTCTTGCTTATGTTAGTGTCCTTCTTTCCCTACAACCTTACATCATCTCTTGATTCTGTCTTTCTTTTGATACCTTTAATTGACAAACACACATTTCATGAGGTTAATTCCATGCAGATTTTTTCCTTAGGTATTACATACTTCAATTTTCCTTTTTCACATTAGTGGCTATGTGTAGGAAGAGCTAACTTCTCTCTTTTTTTTTTTTTTTTTTAAGATTTTATTTATTTGACAGAGAGAGAGAAAAATCAGAAGTAGGCAGAGAGGCAGGCAGAGAGGGGGTGGGGAGGAAGCAGGCTCCCTGCGGAGCAGAGAGCCCGATGCGGGGCTCGATCCCAGGACCCTGGGATCATGACCTGAGCCGAATGCAGAGGCTTTAACCCACTGAGACACCCAGGTGCCCCAAGAGCTAACTTCTTTTAAACCATCATATATATAGCTAGTTTAAAAATTTTTTTTAAATAACCTTTATTCTCTTTATGATTTCATATATACAGATATTTTATTACAAAATTATAAATTTTATAATACTTATTTTATTTATTTATAAAAATCTTATAAATATAAAATTATAAATTTTATAAATTATAAAAATATAAGCTTGGTGTATATAACATAAAATTAAATAGATAAGAGAAGAAAATAGACTTATGTCTGTTATGGTGTGTCTTGCATACACATACCGTTCTTAATATTTCAGTGGTTTTCCCTTCCTTCTCTCCATATTGTTAAACAAAGGTAAGGTTGCATTGTTTTATAATGTTAATTTTGCACACAAACACAATTTTGTATCCCGCCCTTTCCTTGTAATAGTCATGAGCATTTTGCTTTCTTTATAAAAAAAGATTTTATTTATATGATAGAGAGAGAGCAGAGGCAGAGGGAGAAGCATACTCCCCACTGAGCAGGGAGCCAATCTGGGACTCGATCCCATGACTCTGGGGTCATGACTCAGGCTGAAAGCAGATGCTTTAACTGACTGAGCCTCCCAGGTGCCCCTCAGTATGTTCCCTTTTTTAAACATAATTTTTCATAGTTACATAATATATTATCATATGAACCACCTCAAATCCTTTCTGAAACACAGTTGCAGGTCCATAAATGAATGAATAAATAAAATATATTTCCCGAGTATATGTTCTGTAATTTATTTTATCATTTTCCTTTTGTTGCTTACAGTCTTCTGTTTGACAGATTACGCTACAGTGAACATCTTTGCACAAAATAAATTTTAGATTATTTTTTTAAGGTTAGATTAATGAAAGTAGAATTAAACCAGGTACAGATACCTGAAACTTTTTAAGTTCCTCGATATATGTTGAGAATTTCTTTTTAATCTATCTGTATAATAGGTATATTATCTATCTATATCTATCTATATTATCTATATGAACTATCTGTATAATAATTTTATTTTCTATTTTTGCTAATTTTAATAGGTTTCATTGATTAATATAATTGAACATTTCCCAGTTATTACCTACATGCATATATGCTTTTATGAACCATCTTTGAAGTTTTAAAAAAGTTTTACATTCTAAAGATGAAGTACACATCAGTCTAACATCCATAATCATAGTCCTTGATAATCTCTTGGTAATTGTTAATTCATAGCTTTCTCTTTTGTACAATAGTGAAATGTTTCTTATAAGCCAGAAACATGTACAAATGATATTTAGGGTTTTCCAGGCAGTAGTAGTTTTCCTACATGCAAGCTGACTGGCTAGATTATTCTTGGCCTGCTTGAGTGGTAGGTTGGGAAGAATGTTGTGGTTTGAATTCATGTGACTAGAGAATTTGTTTCATACACACTTGTGGTTTTTTAAAGGGTCTCTGAATGTACACTGGGAAAAAATAAAAAACCTTCCCCTCATTTCTATTTCTGAAATGACACATAATTTTGAGGAAAAAAAAAAAGATGAAGTGTGAACTATAATTGCATCTTTGAGCACTTCATGATAAAACATACAAGCTGACATTCTCGTTTTGTGGGGCAGGATTTCATAGCCCTTCTTGTAATCCAATCTGTGTTTTTTTCAAAGCTTCTTTGCTTGCAAAAACTCAGAGGCTAATATATCCAGCACTGAAGATCATGAAGTTTCATAAAGTAATGCTTAAAAAGTGATCTTTGATTGTCAAGTGTGATGTGAGAATGGCTCCAAAGAAGGAAGGTAGCTAGGGAGATTTTTTTTTTTTTTTTAATGGGATGGGAGTGGGAAGAAATTCACATTTTGACTGGGAATGTAGAATCTGAAACTCCAGGCCTAAAAGTGCTGGTTTTCATACAATTCTGGGTAGTCTAGAAGTATTGGTATCTGAGTCAACATATTTGGGGTACATATTGCCCAATTTTGAATAGAAAATCATGTGCTTGATGGTTGCTATGACTCAGATGGTAAATTGGAAATTAAATGCTAACATATTCCATACTCTTTCCCATCATAGTCTCTAATCCCAAATTCTGGCATGTTTAAGTAAATAGTGGCCTCTTGGTTGCAGTCTTAGACTTCCACTCTCCCATAAGTTTTTAATCTTTTTAGATTTACAAACCTAATTGAGAATCTGATGAAATATATGGATCCCTACCTTAGAAATAGAGACAAAGAGATGCACAGAATTTTATCCACAATTTCTGTGAATTCACAGGTGTCCCTTAAAGCCCCTCGCATTAAGGACTTCTGTTTTGTAGTCCCCGTGATCAAGCTCGTCCACTCATGTGGCTTTGATTATAGACTATTCGCTGATGACTGTAAATCTGTATCCCCCAGCGGGTTTCTTTTGTAAGCCCCAGGTTCCTTATTTCCAGCTGCCTTTTGTGTATCTCTACCTACATGCTCACGAAGACTTCAAACTCAGTGACCACAGTAGAACTTATTTTCCAGACTTATTCCATGGTAGGCAGAAGCTCGATGGAATTGTTCACTAAACTGAGCAGAATTCCAGAGCAGGGGTAGGATAGGCTAGCTCATCTACACTTGAAGCATCTGTGTGCCACTGAGAAGACGGGAGGAGTAGAGTCCTCAGGCCACATGAGTCAAGCCAGAAAACAGCTTAAAGACCTAGCTACTAAGCCTGCAGAGAGAGCTGAAAAGCAGATCAAAGTATGAATTGCCCGTGTTGAAAAGCTGAGTAGACAGACCTAGTAATGAGCGAGGAATCAGATGGAAAAGCAGGTATCAGCTGTAGCAAGCAAGAAGGAGCTTGACAGAAGGCATAGGAACTAGTGATAGAAGTGTTAGAGATTGTTGATTCCCTATTCCATCTTTTCCTATTAGTAGGAACTATCTCTTAAAAAATAAACTAAAAATTCCTGATACTAATTTTTCTAGACTTTCTTATGGGTGGGGTAAGCATGTGACCAGATTTCATCAGGAGATGTCTGCTAGGGTTTTCTGGGAGACATTTAACTGTCTGAGAAAATAAAGATTTGTATGAAGAGAGCTTATCTTTCTTTCCCTTCCTACTTTTGAACATTGCTGTGGAAGAAATCATGTGTGGCTCTTCTGTAGCTTCCTGCAGATTGTAAGAGAAGATATCGCTTATACTCTGAAGATGGCGGGAGGAGGACAGAGAGAGCCTGGGACCCTTGATTGCTGAGCTACTGAGCCTAGCTCAGGACTGACCATATCTACCTTACCTCTGGACTTCTTATGTGTTTGAACTACTTTTAACCAATTGTTCTGTAATTATATCTTAACTGCTAGTGGAGTCCTATTCCTGGGTGTGTGGAGGAAGCAAAGCCAAGCCAGTGAGGCAAGCAGAGCAAGTCCAAGAGAGAGTCTGGATCTGTTTGGAGTGCTGGTTGTCTGTGAAGATCGTCTTCAGCTCTGCTCTTGCCACATCATCCTTCACATCCAGGGAAAAATCCCCCCTTGGACTCCTTTCCTGTAATTGGGCTTCTGGGACATACATAGTAGGAATATTCCAACTAATGCTGTGCTTGGTGAATTTGAAGGATGATAAATCTTCAGCTCCTCCTCATTTCCTTGATTTCTTGTACTCAAATTTTAGCTGTTTTAGTTAAAGGAATACTTACCATATTCTCTTAAGATTTTCGTAGACCTTCAAAGCAAAAACTGTAGAATTAAATTCTATTCCTTATTCCAGCTCCCCAACCCCCCCCCCCCCCAGTATTTTGCCTTGGTTTTGAAAACGGGCAGAATTGTTCCTTTGGGCATTTTATGAAGAATATATGAGGAAGTTCAGAGCAGTACATTTTACCATCTCTCAGAATACCTTGGTCTATATTTAGATCTATCATTTAAAAACTTTAATTATTTTATTTTATTTTTTTAAATTTATTTGACAGACAGAGATCATAAGTAGGCAAGAGGCGGGCAGAGAGAGAGGAGGAAGCTGGCTCCCCGCTGAGCACAGAGCCCCAATGTGGCTGATCCTAGGACAGGGATCATGACCTGAGCCAAAGGCAGAGGCCCCAACCCACTGAGCCACCCAGGAGCCCCTATAAGACTTTAATTATTACACAGATAATTACTAAATAATTGCTCTAGGCATAATACCTAGTTGCTATAGAAGAAGCAAAGACTGGGTTTGTATACAGGAAGAAGATGTGGGTAATTATAAAAGATATGACATAGAAATAATAAGGTAGAAATAATAGAAATAATAATAAGGTAATGATAAGGTGACAGAAAATTTTCCACTGTGTTCTAAAAGCATGAAAACTGGTTGTCAGTACTCAGGAGTTTGTCCACTAGGTCATTCTCAAAACCCGAGACTATCCCAAGGGAATAGTCAAATCTTTGTTTCATCTTCTCTGTCACCATTTTGGCACAGTCATTCACAAATGTGTCACAATAACTTGTATTTTCTGCCAGAAATCCTCTTCACAGTAATGAATTTCGTGCATTTGTATTTGCTGTGTAGAGTGTCTTCTTTGTCTTTTACTTGCCTAGATCAAATGTCAGCGGAGACCCTTTGTTATGTGTAAAAGCCACACATTCCTTACTTGTGTCATTCCTGATATAATACATTTAAATTATCTTTTTTAACAACAGTTATCTTCAGATGGGATCCTGTGTGAAGGCCTGTGGGGAATCCAGTCTCTTAAAAGAAGCACTTTCCGTAGTTCCTCTCATCTTTCTCTTTCTGCTTTCATTAGTGAAACCATCTTTTGAGGGAGAGAGAACATCTGAAGTCAAGAGGTTTGTTTGGGTAGCTTTTTACACTCTCCTTGGAATTCTAAAGAAAGAAATCAGTTCTCTTTATCTCAATTAAGACCTATTCTAAACATTCGGAAATGATATACTAAACAATAATACTCAGCTCTTAGAAAATCCATATCTATAATGGGAATATAATAAACCAGAATACAGATCATGATCTCTGGGTCCTGGGATGGACCCCTGCCATAGGCTCTGCGCTCAGTGTGGAATCTGCCTGAGAGTCTGTTTCCCTCTGTCCCTCCCCAACACTTGCACGCACACTTTCTTTCTCTCTCTCTCAAAATAAATAAAATCTTTTTTAAAAAATTCCATAAAGATACTTGAATAAAGAGAAACATCACTGTAAAACAAAGATATGAAAAAGCTTTATGCTGAAGAATGGAGAAATTTTCTAATAAGTAAATCATTGATTACATTGAGGACCACGTCCATGTTACTTCCTTAAACCCAAGTTTACCAGTGGCCTCAAAGAAGGCATAATAACGCTTGGACTCACCATTACTATCCGTTTCCAACTCCAGATCGGAAGAGCTGCCCTAACTAGAAAATCAAGAAGTTAGAGTAATTAGCTAGTCTGCTAAATCCTAACCCTATCATCTCCCCTCTTTCTGTGGTCACTGTGTCTTTCTGTATCCACTGAAGTCCCAGCTCCAGGAAAACAGCATGTCTGGAGTATAAGGACCATATGATAAAGGGCAGAATGGATGCTACAAAAATCACTCGCATGACACGGAGCGCATTTGGAGTGCCCTTCTGGAATGCAGAGCGCAAGGACAGAGATGAAAACGTTAGGAGAAAGGACAGTATACGTATGAGAGAAGGAAAATTAGAAATTAACCAATGAATCATAGTAATCTCTAAAGGAAAAATCAGAAGAAATAGAACAGAAGCATTAATTGAATTTGTCACTGTAGGAAAGTTTCTAAGGCTGAAAATACTTGAAGAATAAAAAGGGCTTACTATTTTCTAAAGAACATATGAAAAAAACTGTCCATTTGTTTCACCCAACTGTCCATTTGTTCCTGTATCCAGGATATAAGGATGATCGGTTTTCTCTCTCCTTAAGAAATATAGTGAAGATACATTTGTAATTAGCTGCAATTCAGTGTGATAACTGCCATAAAAGTAGGCCATTTAGGATGCCACGAGGGCACCGTATTGATGGTACTTGTATGTATTAACTATCTTCCAGTGTCTCAAAACTCAGTTTTGTACCTTTGAAGAGAAACGATTTTGCACTTTTGCCTGGTAAGTGTCCTGTAGTCAAATATTGTGATTTTTCAATCATTCTGCAAGCTTAACTTATTCCCCAGGAAATCAAAGTCTTTTTATTTTTAAAGATTTAATTAATTTATTTGAGAGAGAGAGGGAGGGAGAATATACAGAGGGAGAGTGAGAAGGAGATGCAGACTCCCCACTGAGCAGGGAGCCCGACCTGGCACTCAGTCCCAGGACCCTGAGATGATGACCTGAGCGGAAGGCAGATGCTTAACCAGCTGAGCCACCCAGGCGCCCCTGGAAATCAAAGTCTTAATGCTAAGTTTGCTATGTTAAACTGCTTTATATAATAGAAATAAGTTCCTATTTCAGTTATTACTCTTTCCTAATTCAATTCACATTCCAACCCATCTTTTCAAACTTCAGTTAAAAATCAATACACTGAAACGTATTGTTTTCTTAAAAACATTGTTGGAGTGGATGGTCATGCTTCTGAGCTGATTAATTTTTTTTAGATTTTATTTATTTATTTGACAGAGAGAAAGATCACAAGTAGGCAGAGAGGCAGGCAGAGGCGGGGGAAGCAGGCTTCCCCTGAGCAGAGAGCCTGTTGCGGGCCTCAATCCCAGGATCCTGAGACCATGACCCAAGCCAAAGGCAGAGGCTTAACCCACTGAGCCACCCAGGTGCCCCTAAAGATTTTATTTATTTATTTGACAGAGAGAGAGACATTAAGAGTGGGTACACAACCAGGAGGAGTTGGAGAGGGAGAAGCAGACTTCTGCTGTGCAAGGAGCCGGTTGTGGGGCTCGATCCCAGGACCCTGGAATCAGGACCTGAGCCAAAGGCAGATGCTTAATGACTGAGCCACCCGGGCGCCCCTTAATTTTCTTCTTGATACAGAAAATAACATTTACCTAGTTGCTTCTAGGCAGACAAGACCATGGAGCTCTCCAAGAACCCAATCTGAGATTTGCAAAGCTGCCAAAATATTTTAAGACAAATGAGAATATGTAAACATACATGTTATCAACTGTTTCATATTTGTGTTTCAGAGATAATAAGTTTCTAATAAGCCACAAGAGCCCAGTGGGATTAAGGATGTAAATTTCAAAATCTAGATTCTTTTCTGTATTATCATATCTGGCTGGAGTTCTGTTTTCTCTGAATGTGAAAATACCAAGTCATAATTTCTCAAGAGGGATACTTATTACATTATTAAAAACAGTGAATACAGGATAAATAGCAGACCAAGTATAGACCAATGATGAAAGTTTGTCATGAACTAAGGGTTATGATTAATCCAGTTTTGTTCATTTGTCTAGAATTGGAAGGAGAAAGGAAAAAAAGGATAGATGGATTATATTATAGAGTTTATAGTGGGTTTACAGAAAGAAGGAAGAGTAAACTAGAGTTTACAGTGAAATTTGAACTCAAAACCATGGGTTGTGAGACTAATCTTTTAACCTTTGTATGTGCACACACACACACATTTTATAGAAAATGATAAGCAAAAGCAACACCTAAAGTCTGTAGTGCCTAGTATAGTGCTTAGCACATAATATGGTCATTAGTATCTGTTTCTGGAGATTGTTGAAAATTCTCTATTTTGAAAGAAGATTTTGAATTAAAGCAGGGATTGGCACTTCACAGCCCACAGGCCAAATCTGGCCTTTGTAAATAAAGTTTTATTAGAGTTCACTGTGTTTGTTTATTTATATATTGTCTATGTGTGTTTCTGCACTTTTGCAGAATTGAGTAGCTTAGAAAGTGACTGTGTGGTCCTCAAAGCTTTAAATATTTACTCACTGGCCTTTTACAGAGTAAGTTGCCGACATCTGAGTGTAATCCTCAGTTTCAGCCCATATGCAGATTGTATATTTCTTAGAATCCAGTTAGCTTTGTAAAGTTAATCTATTTGTTGTGTTGAAAATTGTCTTGGTCCCCTGATTTTCTCCAACCTTTTTATACTTAGAGAAAAATCTGAAGGACGTCATATGCCTTTAACCTAGATCATTAGTTGAAATTTTGCCGTAGTTGTTTCATCTGTTCATCTCTCCATGTACATGTGCGTGAACACATACATGCTTTTTTGGTTGCTGCTGTTGCTGCTGCTGAATTACTTTAAAAATTTTTAAAGATTTATTTATTTATTTGACAGACAGAGATCACAAATAGGCAGAGAGGCAGGCAGAGAGAGTGGGGGAAGCAGGCTCCCCACTGAGCAGGCACCCTCTTTTACTGATTTTAAATTTCAGGTCTCCTATTCTTAAGTTTCCAAATTTTAAATTCTCTGCTTCTGTTGTTGTTTAAAAAAACAAAACAAAACAAAAACCATCTTGGGATGCCTGGGTGGCTCAGTTGGTTAAGCGTCTACCTTTGGCCCAGGTCATGATCCTAGGGCCTTGGGATGACAGTCCCACATCGGGCTCCTTGCTCAGCAGGAAGCCTGCTTCTCCCTCTGCCTGCTCTGCCCATTCTGCCTACAGCAATCCGTGCTTCTCTTCTCTCTCGCAAATAAACAAAATCTTTAAAAACAAACAAACAAACCCATATTGTTCTTATTCCTTCATCTTATTTCTTAAAAATTTTTTTTTTATTTGTTTATTTGACAGACAGAGATTACAAGTAGACAGAGAGGCAGGCAGAGAGAGAGAGGGAAGCAGGCTCCCCGCTGAGCAGAGAGCCCGATGCGGGACTCGATCCCAGGACTCTGGGATCATGACCTGAGCCGAAGGCAGCGGCTTAACCCACTGAGCCACCCAGGCGCCCCTCCTTCATCTTATTTCTACAAGAATATTAATTATAGTTCGTTTACATTTTCTTTTTCTCATTATATTGTTTTTATTTCCTCTGTGATCCCTTTTTCTCTTTCTTTTGGTCTCTCTCTTTCATGGTAGAGAAGTTCTGCAAATCTCCTGTGCATCTTGGCTGTGAAGCACAGAAAGTTGACTGTGGTTCTGTAGATGAAGATTGAGGTTAACTATAGGTGTGTTTTCTCAGCTGGCTTTTTTTTTTTTTTTTGGTCAGCTTTCTTCATGTACGAAGGCACACTCATACTATGTACATTCTCTGAAGTTAGGTAGGTAACTTGTGTCTGGAGGCTGCAAACCACTTTTTATGGAATTGCTAAATAGAGGAACACATTCTATGTTGTACAGAGGAAAAGATTTTTTAAAAAGGAGAGAAATGTAATTTCTCTAAATTAAGCTAAATCTTTAGCTTTACTGTTAATTTTCTGTAAGAGACTGTAGGTATAATACTTTGTGAGTCTGAAGGCAGTTGCTCAAAGCCTGAGTACACAGGGATTGCTCGCTCAACTCTGCCTTTGCCCTCTCTAGTAGGCCTTCCAGGTCTGTGTCTAACAAGTTATAAAGTTTACTGCACTGCTTTTGAGCCACTCATAGAGCAAAACACTTAAAGTCTGAAAGAAATGCATGTAAGTATGTGAGTTCCACATATTCAAAAGCTTTACAGCTTTTACTTGTGGTACTGACAGTGTGCTTCCATTTGAGAGGCTACGACTGGCAACAGACACAATTTCCAAAGAAATCACTCAAATAAAAAAGTAAATTATATATGTTTTGGGTTTATAGCATACGTGTGTCTTTAAATTTTAAAACAGTGGTTTATGTAGAAGAATGCTCTTATTCTTAGAGGTGTATGCTGAAGGAGCATGGTATCTGTAACTTTAAAATAATTTGGGGCGCCTGGGTGGCTCAGTGGGTTGGGCCTCTGCCTTTGGCTCAGGTCATGATCTCAGGGGTCTTGGATCGAGCCCCACATCAGACTCTCTGCTCAACAGGGAGCCTGCTTCCCTCTCTGCCTCTCCCTGCCTCTCTGCCTACTTGTGATCTCTCTCTCTCTGTGTCAAATGAATAAATAAAGTAAAATAAGATAAAAATTAAAATCAATAAAAGAAAAAAAATAAGTAAAGTTGAGAAAATCTCTTAGAAAGTAGAGCAAAAAGACCCAACAGATGACTTGGAGGGAGGAAAAAAATTAGAAGCTTTATTTAGGTATTCCAGTGTTTGACTAATTGAAGAAAAATAAAGTGATAAGGAGGAAATTATCAAAATTTTAATAAAAGGACATTTCCAGAAACAGAAGGACATGCATCTCCAGTAAGTTTGGTGAAAAAACTAATCTCATCAAGACACATAATCATGGGACGTCTGGGTGACTCAGTCATTAAGCGTCTGCCTTTGGCTCAGGTCATGATCCCAGGGTCCTGGGATCGAGCCTCGCATCGCATCGGGCTTCCTGCTCAGCAGGAAGCCTGCTTCTCCCTGTCCCACTGCCCCAGCTTGTGTTCCCTCTCTTGCTCTCTCTGTCTCTGTCAAACAAAATCTTTAAAAACAAATCTTAAATCTATCATAAAATTATAGAACACTAGGGATAGGAAGAAAAATTTTCAAACTTCTAGAGTGAAAGCAGAGGTCACATAGAAAGGACCAGCCATTAGAATCATATCCGCCTTGTCAACCCAAGCATGGGAAAGGAGAAGAGTGGAGTAATGCTCTAATTTCAAAGAGAAAATTATTTGTCAGAATTATATAACCAGATAAACTTTCAATCAAGTATTAGGATAAAATAAATATATTCACAAAAGATTTGCCTTTTTTTTAAAAAGGATTTACTTATTTATTTTAAAAAGAGGGGGTGGGGTAGAGCATCTGAAGCAGAGACCGACTTGGTGCTTGTGACCAAGTCATCTCGTGACCCTGACACTATGACCGGATCTGAAGTCAAGAGTTGGACACAGCTGGGGGCGTCTGGGTGGCTCAGTGGGTTAAAACCTCTGCCTTTGGCTCGGGTCATGATCTTAGGTCCTGGGATCGAGGCCCACATCCGGCTCTCTGCTCGTCGGGGAGCCTGCTTCCCTTTCTCTCTCTCTACCTGCTTTGATCTCTCTCTCTCTGTTAAATAAAAAAATAAAATCTTAAAAAAAAAAAAAAAGAGTTGGACACAACTGACTGAGCCCCCCAGGCAGCACAAAGATTTGCTTCTTATTACACCCTTTCTCAGGAGCTACTGAAGAATGTGCCAGAGATGGAGGATTAACCAAGTAAATGGAAGACCTGGGCAAGGAAGTGGGAATCAGAACCGTAGAGGTATGAAGAATGAATACCTAAGATGGATGTTCCTAGAAAAATCCCAAGACAACACCTGAGCGGGAAAGCTGGAGAACAAGCAGTTCAGTTGGAAGTGAATGGAGGGATTCAGGAAGGAGGTTTGGGGAAAGGGGAAAATGGAAGAAGGAATGTAAACGCCAAGAATCGTAGATGCCTAGAGCGGAAGTCTACCGCTGAAGGCAGTGCTGCTGGGAGTTCATAGATGCGTAAACGGTGAATCGCCAGAGGCTCGGGGAGAGTTCAAAAGATTGAGAGTTCAGAAACTCTGGGGGCACAGTCTTAGAGAGCCCCACAAGGTTCTCAGAATAAAGATCAGAGATAAAGCCTCTGGTGCTCTGACAGAGGGAAGGGGAAAGTAACCATTTTAAAATAAGCTTGGGACACTTAGAACAGCTTGCCTTCGAGTAGACTGTTCTGCCAAAGTCTAACCAACCGACTTGGGGGAAGGGAACTACCCAACTCTAGACCCTCCAGTTTTCCTGTCTTACCTAAAAGAGTCAGAGGGGAAGCTGAGAAGCACTTACAATGGTTCCGACCCAGGCACACAGGCTCACTAAAATACTTAGATGTGATTATGGGATTATAGAACGCTTTCTCCCCCAGTCCTTAAACACACATGCCCTACCACCACGCCAGTCAGGCTCTTGTGCAGTAACAGTGCGTTGCTACTAAAAGAACTACAATGCTCAGATTCTACTTTTAAAAGAAGAGCAACAAGGAGTACAAAAACAAGGACACTTGAAAAATTTTAGCTTCTGATACGTAGCTCCAACAAACAGTAATCACGGGCTCATTTCTAGCCAGATAAACGTAAAACCACACACCGAAGGCTTACTTGCCCTACCCCTTTTACTCAGTATATCATGCCCACTTGTGACGAAAACAAACCTACAAGATGTGCTAAAATAAAATAAAAATAAAATAAACAGTTGGAAGAGACAATAGAAGGTATTGAAACTGGATATATGCCAGAAATTTTGGAATTACCAGACTGAGTACTTAAAATAGCTATGATGAGGGACGCCTGGGTGGCTCAGTGGGTTAAGCAGCTGCCTTCGGCTCAGGTCATGATCCCAGCATCCTGGGATTGAGGCCCACATCGGGCTCCTTGCTTGGCGGGGAGCCTGCTTCTCCCTCTGCCTCTGCCTGCTGCTCTGTCTGCCTGTGCTGCTCTCTCTCTAACAAATAAATATTTTTTTTTAAAAGATTTTATTTATTTACTTGACAGAGATCACAAGTAGGCAGAGAGGCAGAGAGTAAGGAGGAAGCAGGTTCCCTGCCGAGCAGAGAGCCTGATGTGGGGCTTGATCCCAGGACCCTGGGATCATGACCTGAGCCAAAGGCAGAGGCTTTAACCCATGGAGCCACCCAGGCGCCCCCAAATAAATAAATTTAAAAAAATTGTTAAAAGAGCTATGATGAATACGGTAAGGACTTTGATGGGAAATGGCTGACATGCAAGAACACCGGGGAAATGTAGGCATAGACATGGAACTGACAGACTCCAAAGGAAATGCTATAGAGGGCCACCTCGGTGCCTCGGTCGGTGAAATGCCTATCCTCAGCTCAGGTCACGACCGTGGGGTCCTGGGATCGAGCCCTGCATTGGACTTCCTCCTCAATGGGGAATCTGCTTCTTCCTCTCTCTCTGCACCCCCCCAACTTGTGTTGTGCTCTTTCTCTCTCAAATAGATATATTTTTTAAAAATCTCTTATATAAAAAAAGAAAAGGCTGCATGTTTTATGGTTCCAACTCTATGACATTGTGAAAAGGCGAGATTGAAGGTAGTAAAAAGATTGGGGGAAGGTAGGGAGGGTAAGTAAGTGGGGCAGGGGGTTTACGGTAACGGGACGGTTCTGCATTTGATGGACAGTGGGTATCTGTCATTACGCATTCATCAAAACCCATAGAAAGTACAACACGAAGAGTGAACCTTAGTGCAAGCTGAAGACTTTAATTAGTAACAGTCAGTGAATCCCAGTTCATTAATTGCAACAAATGTACCGCAGTTACAAGAGCAAGATTTTAATAGGGAGAACTGTAGGAGAGGGAGAGGACACATGGGGATTCTACTTTCGGCTCAGTTTTTCCGTAATCCTAAAACTGCTCTAAAAGCTAGAGTCAAAGGGCACTTGGGTAGCTCGGGGTGGGTAAGTGTCTGCCTTGGGCTCAGGTCATGATCTCAGGGTCCTGGGATCGAGCCCTGCATCGGGCTCTCTGCTCAGCGGGGAGCCTGCTTCCTTCTCTCTCTCTCTGCCTGTCTCTCTGCCTACTTGTGATCTTGCTCAACCTGTCAAATAAATAAATAAAATCTTTAAAAAAAACTCTTAAAAAGTCGAGTCTAATTTAAAAATATATGAGGTTATTACTAACTCTAGCTACAATAACAAAAAATAAGTTGTGTAAGAAAATGTAAATATGTGGTATTTATATTGTCTTAATAGTGGAAACTTACAGAATGTGACCTTAACCAGAAATTATTACGTAGTTTTTGAGAGAGTAGTAGAGGGGAGTGTCGCAGCCCTGATAGCCTCATGTCTCATGATAGAAAGTGGGTAACAGGAGTCCGTGTCTATGCTCCTATCTGAAGGCGTTTCCTTCCCGTGGGTACCCAGTTCCATCTCCGCACGTCTCCTGCATCATTGGATTTTGCTCTCCAGCAGGACCTTTCCTGTCAACCAACAGATAAACCTTTAGGTCTTCTGTCTTAATTAACACGCACACACAGCCCCCTGCTCCTTGATTCTCGTTGTCCAGCCCTGCTGTTCATTTCTTTGCTTCCTTTTACATCAGAACTGACGTTTTCTGTACTCCCTTGTCTCCAGTTCCTGTCCATTTTCTATTTTACATCCACTCTCCATACAGAATTTTACAGCTACCATTCTACTTAATTTGCTCTTGTCAAATGGACGGTGACCTTCATGTTGCTATATTGACTGGTCAATTACCGTCTTAGCTCCCAGCCTCTTTTTGGTACAACTGATTACTTCCTCCTCGATAGGTTTCGTTCACTTGGTTTTAAGGACGCCACTTTTTAAGTTTTCCTTCTGTGTTACTGGTAGCTTCTTTTCAGTCTTTGCTGTTTCTTCCCCTCCCCCTGACTTCTTCATGCCAGAATGCCCCCATATCTCAGTCTTAAGTCCTCTGCTGTTGTTTCTCTACCCTGAGCCTCTGGGTTATCTTTTCAGGTATCAAGGTTTTCAACACCATCTGTAAATTGATGATTTTCAAATATATATATCCCAACCCAGGCTTCTGTGAACTCTAGGCTTGTATATCCAGTTGGTGACTTGACATTTTCATTTATTGTCCAGTCGACATCTCAAGCTCAACATACCCAAAACTAAACTATTGATCTTCCCCTGAAAATACGCTGGAGCCAGAACATTTCCTAAGTCAGTTAATGGCAACTGCATATTTCCACTAGTTAGTTGCTTAGGCCAGAAACCTTGGAATGATCCTTGACTACTTCTCTCTCACACCCCACATCTGATCTGTATAATATAGAAAAATAAAGACCAACATACTTACCACTTCTCACCACCTCCTTGTCATCCTCTCTTGGCTGGATTACTGCTGTAACCTCCATCCTGCTGTCCTAGGCCCTCTACAATGTAAACAGAGCAATTAGGGTGACCCTTTTAGAATGCAAGTTCAATCATGGTACCTATTTGCTTCCCATTTCACTACACTGGACAAACTACTTAATTCTCTGTGACTTAGTTGCTTCATTTGTAAAATAAGAACAAATAACACCTCCCTGCAGAGACTGTGGGATTCAGTGAGAGAATACATAGGAAGCACGGGCTTAACCCGAACCTGAGGCAGTACTGTTAACTGCTGTTCTTACTACTTTTATCCCCCAGTGAGCCCTCCATGTCAGGAGCCTACTTTTTCCTCCTCATCATGCCTTTGGGGCCTGAGGTGAGAGGGATCAGTAGGAAGGTTTGGATTCTGAGTGCCTGGCTCATCGCTGTCAAGCACAGTCCTCAGTCCATTAGTACCAGAGAATAGCATGTCCAAAATGACTGTTGATTTAACCAAAGGAAATTCCATCCCTGATTTTGCAGTTTTTACAGGCAACGTAGTGCTGGGTTTCCTGCACTAACTAGGAATTGCTTTGTCAGTAGAAAGTGTTCTTCTGTGTGCCATAGTTTCTCTCTTGTGAAGCATTTGCTCCCTAAAGGATAATGAAGGAGGCAGCTTTCCACTTATTTTTTGATTAGCCTTTTATCTGATGTCTTATCCTGACCCCTTTTTGGTTTGTTTTTATGAAATTTGTGACATGTAATTTGGGGTGTTTCCCCCTTTCATATAAGCCTTATCTCTCTGGAACTATTGCTTCCTGGAAGACTCACAATATTCCATGTTCCCACTCATCTTTTCTGTCCTGACAGTGCTGGGTGGGGCCTTCTAAGCCTCACTCTGCCAGCGAAGTGCTGGGTAACCCCCTGGGCTTTCACTGAACCTTCTGCTTGAATTCTGGTAGAAGAGTCTAGCTAAAGGAGAGGAGAGCCGGGTTTGGGAGTCGGAGGATATGAGGAATATAAGAAAAGTTGCATGGGGACCTAACCCACTAACTGGAAGAGGGACTAGGACAAATGAGCCTTGTTCTGTTCAGTGATGCAGCCAGGACACAGGACCCTAACTAAGCCTGAGTAGCGTATGCCCCAGGGGCTTGGAAGGGTTGGGAACCGTGAACAGAGGGAGAAGGAGAGATTCCCTACCTGAGAATCTGGTGGGAAAAAACAAACAAACAAACAAACACACAAAGAGGAACAAGAAAAACATCCACTTGGCTTGAGCCCCTGCAATGGTTCTCGTGTTCGCTTGCAGACAGGCACAGTGGAAGTCAGAATTAACATGAAACACAACTCCAGGGGCTTAGATCCTTCCTACATCAGAAAGCTAATCACAAAGTAATACGATGTTGTATGGCAGTTATAGCTCAGTAATCTGGGGGTATGAGGAGTGCTGTGCAGAAAGCCGGAACAATTTTGGGGCTGTGGTGATAGGGTAGAACAGAAAAGACTCTTACATGCAGAGTAAGAGGAGTTTTTCAGGGAGCAACTAGACCAGACCCCCCCCCCCCCACTCCACTGCCGCCCCCATGACCTGGAATTTTTCGAGAGTCTGAAAGAGATGCTAGTAGCTTTTGAAACAGCCCTGACAGATGCAGTGTTGTTATCCTGCACCCCCTTAACTTCCACTGTGATGTGTCTCTGAAGACGTGTCTGTATCCCAAAATCCGACATCTCTGTTTTAATGTAGTCATCTCTGGGACGGGATAGAACGGAGGTTTCAGAAACTGCAGAGAAAGAGACAGGCAGAAAGTACATTCATTCTCTGAGTTTCTTAGGCAATGCTGCTTTTAGAAGTCGATCAGTCATCTTATAACCAAGGAAGAATCCCTTAGGTCTGTGGGCTTTAGGATTCACCATTCAGAAGCTTTAGTTTTGCTCGGAGAGACTATTCAGTGACTGTCTTCCCAGTAACCATCTGTAGTTTCTCACCATACTTTCTCAAGTTCATCAATTATCAAACTTTGGCTCATGGAGACCTTCTTTACTTTTGATTGGCACAAATAGTTCCCAGCTTTTTTGCTTTTGTAGTGTTGAAACAAACATCCTGGTATTTAAAGAGTGTGTATTTGTGTGTGTTGGCAGTAAATTTTTAGCATTAAGTTACTGGCTTAATTTGTTCAATTTTGTTCTTGAAGTATAACTTACAGAAAAATTACACAAATCATAGCTATATAAATGGTACAACCTGGGATGTCTGGGTGGCTCAGTTGGTTCAGTATCTGCCTTCCGCTCAGGTCATGATCCCAGTGTCCTGGGATTGAGTCCCTTGCCAGGTTCCTTGCTCAGCGGGGAGCCTGCTTCTCCCTCTGCCTGCTGCTCCCCCTGCTTGTGCTTGCTCTCTCTCTCTCTCTGACAAATAAATAAATAAATAAATATCCTTAAAAAAGAGAGAGAGAGAGTACACCTTCACAATTGGTACCCATATATGTGCCTGCCCCCCCCCTCTCTCTCTCTGACAAATAAATAAATAAATAAATATCCTTTATAAGAAAAAAAAAGTACACTTTCACAATTGGTACCCATATAAAGACTGAAAATTTCCAGTACCCTGGAAGCCTCTTTCATACCCTTCCCAATCACAACCGCCTCCCTCCTCCCCAGAGTAAACAGTATCCTGATTTCTAACATCATGAAGTTGTTTTGCCATTTTACAAACTTTGAAGTATTTTAAATGGAGACATGTATGTCATTTTTAGGGGCCTGGCTTTTATCCCCCTCCTCATATGTGCTGGGATTCATCTGTGCTGTTATCATAGCAGTAGTTCATTTTACTTAATTGCTATTCAGTATCATTGTATACCACACTTATTTATTCATTCATTCTAATTGCATTGCTTGCAATGCCATCTTTATTGTTAACCAAGTATCTGTATACAAGGGTCTGTTTCTAGGTTCTTCATTCTGTTTCATTGATATGTTTGTCCATACTTGTACCAAAGCTTTTCTGTCTTCTGTGTGACTTAATTATTATCTTTATATATGTAATAATATATATTAAAATATATTATAAGAATTATAACTATATGTGTGTATATGTATGAGCTATATAATTGGCTTATTATAGCTGTATAACAATACACCTTAATATCTAGTAGAGTAAGTCCCTCACTTTGTTCTTTTTAAGATTATTTTGATTCTTCTTTTTTTTTTTTTAAAGATTTTATTTATTTATTTGACAGACAGAGATCACAAGTAGGCAGAGAGGCAGGCAGAGAGAGAGAGAGAGAGAGAGAGAGAAGCAGGCTTCCTGCGGAGCAGAGAGCCCGATGCAGGGCTCGATCCCAGGACCCTGAGATCATGACCCGAGCCGAAGGCAGCAGCCCAAACCACTGAGCCACCCAGGCGCCCCTATTTTGATTATTCTTGGCTCTGTGCATTTCTATATAACTTGCAATCAGCTTAAAATCACCTCTTCCCCCCTGCCCAAAAATGTGTGCTAGAATTGGGGCAACTGGGTGGCTCAGTGGGTTAAAACCTCTGCCTTCGGCTCAGGTCATGGTCCCAGGGTCCTGAGATCGAGCCCCACTTTGGGCTCTCTGCTCAGCAGGGACCCTGCTTCCCCCTCTCTATCTGCCTGTCTCTCTACCTACTTGTGATCTCTGTCAAATAAGTAAATAAATAAAATCTTTTTTTAAAAAAATGTATGCTAGAATTTTGATTGGAATTCCTTTGTTGAGGAGAATGAACATCCTTACTATATTGAATCTTCTAACCCCTGTAAGTGGTCTCTCTGTTTATTTGGTCTTTAATTTCTCTCAATAACGTTTTATAGTTTTCTGTGTAAAGATCTTATACATCTTGTGTTAGAATTATTCTTAGGTATCTGGTGGGGGTTTTTCGATGTTGTAAATGGTGTTATTTTTTAAAGTTATTTCCTTATTATTGCTTGTATTAAAACATAATTTTAAGGTTGCCTGGGTGGCTCAGCAGGTTAAGCGGCTGCCTTTGGCTCAGGTCATGATCCTAGGGTCCTGGGACCAAGTCCCACATCTGGCTCCCTGCTCAGCAGGGAACCTGCTTCTCCTTCTGCCTGCCACTCCCCCTGCTTTTGCACACGCTCTCTCTGAGTAAAAACAAATAAAATATTTAATATAAAATAAAGCAACCTAATTTTATATACTGAAAAGGGTAGGGCACCTGGGTGGCTCAGTTGGTTATGCAGCTGCCTTCAGCTCAGGTCATGATCCCAGAGTCCCTGTATCAAGTTCCACATCAGGCTCCCAGCTCCACGGGGAGTCTGCTTCTCCCTCTGATCTTTTCCCCTTTCATGCTCTCTCTCTCAAATAAATAAAATCTTTTTTTTTTTTTTTAGATTTATTTATTTGACAGAGAGACACAAATGGAGAGAGGGAACAGAAGCAGGGGGAGTGGGAGAGGGAGAAGCAGGTTTCCCTCTGAGCAGGGACCTCCGATATGGGACTCGATCCCAGGACCCTGGGATCATGACCTGAGTTGAAGGCAGACACTTAATGACTGAGCCACCCAGGTGCCCCTCAAATAAATAAAATCTTAAAAAAAAAGTGTAAGTTTTTTAATTATAAGATTTTATGAGGTTTAAAGTATATAACTTTATATATCATTTCATATTCTTTTTTTTTTTTAAGATTTTATTTATTTATTTGACAGAGATCACAAATAGGCAGAGAGGCAGGCAGAGAGAGAGAGGAGGAAGCAGGCTCCCCACTGAGCAGAGAGCCCGATGCGGGACTCAATCCCAGGACCCTGAGATCATGACCTGAGCCAAAGGCAGTAGCTTAACCCACCGAGCCACCCAGGCGCCCTATTATTTCATATTCTAATATTCAAATTATTATGAGAATATAGGGGACATTTAGAGAAGTAAATTGGCAGGGGGCACCTAGGTGGGTCAGTTAGGTAAGACTTTGGCTCAGGTCCTGGGATCAACCCCTGCATCAGGCTCCCTGCTCAGCAGGGAAACTGCTTCTCCCACTTCTCTCTGCTCGTGCTTTCTCTTGCTATCACTATCACTATTTCTCTCTCTCTCTTTCAGATAAGTAAAATTTTTAACAACAACAAAAAAAGAAAGAATAAAAACAAAAAGAAAAGAAAATTTGAAATAAATCTAAGATTTGTATTGGTGAAGATTTCAAAAGGATATCAGGAGGAGTCTGTTCCTGAATTGTGTGAATTCTCTGTTGGTTGCTTGAGAGAGATGGCCCAGGGCTTGTTTTCTCTCTCAGCTAAAATGACTGGGGCTTGGAATGTTAGGATGCTTTTTTTTCTACTTCAGATACTCTGAGGCCTCTCCAAGCCAGCCCACATTTGGGAGCACACAGGCAAATGTACAAGAGTTGAGACCAGAGTGAGTGGGAATTTCACTCAGTCCTTCAATGTTACCTGTTTTTAAACTAACATTCTAAAACTCACTGAGAATGAAGCAGTAAATCCATCCACCATCAGGCATTGCAAGTATCGTGAAGTGATGATGACACTGTTTCCTTAAATTCACAGTTGGCTTTTTTCCCCCCCAGGTCTATAAAGGAGAATTTCAGCTCCCTGAATTTCTTAAAGAAAAACCTCAGGTACTGTATCTGCTTCTGTTCTTAATGTGATAGATGGGCTCTTGTGTCAGAGGGATCTTTTTAAAGAGTACTGTGCTGGTGGTAAAAATTGGCCTCTGGTAGCTGTTGGTTTTAATTTGAGAGAGCTCAGTGTCAGTGTCTTAATTTGAGAGAGCTCAGTGTCAGTGTCTTCCAGAATTAAGGAACTACTTTATCGATAACTAAAATCTGATTGCTGGAGGTGTATAAACCATACAGTATTCCACATATAAGAAGCCTGGCAGGCAGGCTCCAAGATGGAGGAGGAATAGGAGACCTAAATGTCATCTGGTCCCAAGAATTCAGCTAGAGAGTTATCAAGCCATTCTGAACACCTACGAACACAACAGGAGATTTAAGAAAAGAATAGCAGCAACTCTATGAACAGAAAAATGACCACTTTCTGGAAGTCACAGTCTATCCCTTCATTGTATTTAACATTGTATATATGTGTGTGTGTGTATATATATATATATATATATATATATATATATATATGTTTTTTTTTTCTTTAAAATTTTGGGATGCAGATTCTTTTAACAGACCAAAATATACCCTAAATCTAGTGTATGGCTTTGTTCTATTAACCTGACTGATCATATTCTCCCCTTTTTTTAAACCTTTCTTTTTTTTTTAATCAACGTCTTATCAATTCCTTTTTAAAAATTTTTTCTAATTTTCATTTTTACAGTCCTATTCCATCCCTTCATTGTATTTACCCTTATTTTTCTATATATGTAAGTTTTCCTTTATTTAAAATTTTGGAGGCAGTTTCTTCTAACAGACCAAAATAATTCAAAAGCTAATGGGTGGCTCTGTCCTATTGACCAGCCAGACCTTTTTTTTTTTTTTTTTTTTTAAATCCCCTGGTTCCAGATCTCTTCTGATTTGTTTAGTGTATATTTTTCTAGGGTCACTGTTACCCTTGTAGCATTTTGTTCTCTTGTTCATCTATTCTTCTCTGGAGAAAATGACAAAAAGGAAAAACTCTCCTCAGGGGGGGAAAAAACAGTATTGACTGCCGAGGATCTAATCAACATGGACATTAATAAAATGTCGGAACTAGAGTTCAGAGTAATGATTATAAAGATACTAGTTGGGCTTGAAAAAAGCATAGAAGATACTAGAGAATCCCTTCCTGGATAAATAAAACTAACCACGTCGAAACAAAAAAGGCTATTAATGAAGTACAATAAAAAATGGAGGCTCCAACTGCTAGGATAAATGAGGCAGAAAAGAGAATTAGTGATATAGAAGACCAAATGATGGAGAATAAAGAAGCTGAGAAAAAGAGAGATAAACAACTATTGGATCACAAGGAGAGAATTAGAGAGATAAGTGATACCATAAAGTGAAACAATATTAGAATAGGGAAGAAGAGAGGGGGCAGAAGATATATTAGAGCAAATTATAGCAAAGAACCTCCCTAATTTGGGGAAGGAAACAGCCATCAAAATCCAAGAGGCACAGAGAATCCCTTCAAAATAAATAAAAAAGGTCAATACCCCAACATATATTAGTGCAACTTACAAATCTCAGAGACAGAGAAAATCCTGAAAGTAGTTTGGGACAAGGGGTTTGAAATCTACAAGAGGAGAAGCATTAGATTGGCAGCAGACCTCTCCACAAAGACCTGGCAGGCCAGAAAGGACTGGCATGATATATTCAAGGTAGTAAATGAGAGGAACATGTAGCTAAAACTACTATATCCAGCCAGGCTGTCATTGAAAATAGAAGGAGAGGGACGCCTGGGTGGCTCAGTTGGTTAAGCAGCTGCCTTCAGCTCAGGTCATGATCCCAGCGTCCTGGGATCAAGTCCCACATCAGGTTCCTTGCTCCGCAGGGAGCCTGCTTCTCCCCGTGACTCTGCCTGCCACTCTGCCTGTGCTCACTCTTGCTCTCTCTCTCTCTCTGACAAATAAATAAATAAAATCTTAAAAAAAAAAGAAAAAGAAAAAAAGAAAGAAAATAGAAGGAGAGATAAAAAGCTTCCAGGACAAACAGAAACTAAGAGTTTGTGATCACCAAACCAGCCCTATAAGAAATACTGAAAGTTGTCCTCTATGCAAAGAGAAAGCCCAAAAGTAACATAGACCAGGAAGAAACAGAGACAATATACCGTAACAGTCACCTTACAGGCAATACAGGGTACATATCTTTTAATAATTACTCTGAATTTAAATGGGCTAAATGCCCCAAGACACAGGATATCAGATTGGATAAAAGAGCAAGACCCATCATTACACTTCTGCAAGAGGCTCATTTTAGACCCAAAGACACCTCCAGATTTAAAATGAGGGGGTTGAATACCATTTATCATAGTAATGGCCATAAAAAGAAAGCTGGGGTGGCAGTCAAATTAGATTTTAAACCAAACACTGTAATAAGAGACAAGGAAGGACACTATATCATACTTAAAGGTTCTATCCAACAGGAAGATCTAACAGTTGTAAATATTTATGCACCTAACATGGGAGCAGCCAATTATATAAGCCAATTAATAACAAAGAAACACATCAATAATAATACAATAATAGTAGGGACTTTAACACCCCCCCCTCACTGAAATGGACAGATCATCTAAGCAAAAGATTAACAAGGAAATAAGGGCTTTGAATGACACGCTGGACCAGATGAACTTAACAGATACATTAAGAATATTCCATCCCAAAGCAACAGAAAACATATTCCTCTCTAGTGCACATGGAACATTCTCCAGAACAGATCACATCCTGGGACACAAATCAGGTCTCAAATGATACCAAAAGATGGGGATCATTCTCTGCATATTTTCAGATCACAGTGCTTCAGAACTAGAATTCAATCACAAAAGGAAAGTTGGAAAGAACTCAAATAGGTGGAGGTTAAAGAGCATCCTACTAAAAAATGAATGGCTCAACCAGGAAATTAAAGAATTTTTAAAATTCATGGAAACAAATGAAAATGAAAACACAACAGTTCAAAGTCTTTGAGATGCAGCAAAAGCGGTCCTGAGAGGAAGGAATATAGCAATACAAGCCTTTCTCAAGAAACAAGAAAGGTCTCAAGTACAAAACCTAACCCTACACCTAAAGGAGCTGGAGAAAGCATAGCAAAGAAAGCTGAAACTCAGCAGGGGAAGAGAAATAATAAAGATCAGAGTAGAAATCAATGAAATAGGAACCAAAAGAACAGTAGAACAGATTAATGAAACTAGATTAATGAAACTAATTAATGAAACTAGATTAATGAAACTAATGAGCTGGTTCTTTGAAAGGATTAATCAAATTGATAACCCCCTGGCCAGACTTATCAAAAAGAAAAGAGAAATGACCCAAATTATTAAAATCATGAATGAAAGAGGAGAGATCACAACCAACACTAAGAAATGCAAACAATTATGAGAACATATTATGAGCAAGTGTACACCAGCAAATTTGACAATCTGGAAGAATTGTATGCATTCCTAGAGACATATAAACGACCAAAACTGAACCAGGAAGAACAGACCCATAACCAATAAGGAGATTGAAACAGTCATCAAAAATCTCCCAAGAAACAAGAGCCCAGGGCCAGACGGCTTCCCAGGGAATTCTACCAAACATTTAAAGAAGAATTAATACCTATTCCTGAGAAGGAAAACCTCTAAACTCATTTTGAGTTTAGAGAATTACAGACCAATATCCCTGATAACATGGATGCAAAAATTGTCACCAAAATACTAGGTAATAGGATCCAACAGCACATTAATAGGATTATTCACTACAACCAAGTGGGATTTATTCCTGAGCTGCAAGGTTGGTTCAGCATCTGCAAATCAATCAGTGTCATACACTACATTAATAAAAGAAAGAACAAGAACCATATGATACTCTCAATAGATGGTGAAAAAGCATTTGACAGAGTACACCATCCTTTCTTGATCAAAACTCTTCACAGTGTAGGGATAGAGGGTAATACCTCAGTATCATCAAAGCCATCTTTAAGAAGCCACAGCAAATGTCATTCTCAAACTGAGAGCTTTCCCCTAAGGTCAGGAAGACCAAAGGAATGTCCACTATCACCACTGCTATTCTATATTGTGCTAGACGACCTAGCCTCAGCAATCAGACAACAAAAAGAAATTAAAGGCCTCTGAATCAGCAAAGAAGAAGCCAAATTCTCACTCTTTGCAAATGATATGCTACTTTACGTGGAAAACCCAAAAGACTCCATCCCCAAACTGCTAGAACTCATACAGGAATTCCGTAAAGTGTCAGGATATAAAATCAATGCACAGAAATCAGTTGCATTTCTCTACACCAAGAATAAGACAAAAGAATAAGAAATTAAGGAGCCAATCCCATTTACAGTTGCACCCAAAACCATAAGATACTTAAGAATAAATCTAACAAAAGAGACAAAGGATCTGTACTCAGAAAACTATAGAATACTCATGAAAGAATTGAGGAAGGCACAAAGAAATGGAAAAACGTTCCATGCTCATGGTTTGGAAGAACAAATATTGTTAAAATGTCTATACTGCTGAGAGCAACCTACATATTAATGCAATCCCTATCAAAATACTTTTGATTTTTTTCACATAAATGAAACAAATAATCCTAAAATTTGTATGGAACCAGAAAAGACCCCAAACAGCCAGAAGAAGATTGAAAAAGAAAAGGAAAGCTGGCAACATCACAATTCCGGACTTCAAGCTGTATTACAAAGCTGTAATCATCAAGATAGTATGGTATAGGCACAAAAATAGATGCATAGATCAATGGAACAGAATAAAGAGCCCAGAAATGGACCCTCAACTCTATGGTCAACTAATCTTCAACAAAGCAGGGAAGAATGTTCAATGGAAAAAAGGTTTCTTTACCAAATGGTGTTGGGAATATTAGACAGCCACATGCAGAAGACTGAAAATGGACCATTTCTTATACCACACACAAAAATGGACTCAAAATGGATGAAAGACCTCAATGTGAGACCGGAAGCCATCAGAATCCTTGAGGAGAACACAAGCAGCAACCTCTTCAACCTATCACAGCAACTTCTTCCTAGAAACATTGCCAAAGGCAAGGGAACCAAGGGCAAAATGAAATATGGGTACTTCATCAAGATAAAAAGCTTTTGCACAGCAAAGAGAACAGTTGACAGAACCAAAAGACAACCAACAGAATGGGAGGAGATATTTGCAAATGACATATCAGATAAAGGGCTAGTATCCAAAATCTATAAAGAGCTTATCAAATTCAAATAATCAAATAATCTAAGAAATGGGCAGAAGATACTAACAGACATTTCTGCAAAGAAGACATCCAGATGGCCAACAGACACATGGAAAAGTGCTCCACATCACTTGGCATCAGGGAAATACAAATCAAAACCTCAGTGAGAGAGCACCTCACACCAGTCAGAATGCTAAAATTAACAAGTCAGAAAATTACAGATCTTGGCGAAGATGCGGAGAAAGGGGAACACCTACACTGTTGGTGAGAATGCAAGCTTGTGTAGCCACTATGGAAAATAGTATGGAGGTTCCTCAAAATGTTGAAAATAGAGCAACCCTACGACCCAGCAATCATACTACTGGGAATTTGCTATCAGTAATTGGCTTGTAAATAGGAAATGAAGACTCAGCACTGAACTTGGTTTCTAAAATCATTCCAGATAAGGATTGGTGAGGGAGTCATACCTCCTCACAGACTCTGTGAGGTCGTGTTGCCTGAAGCGAGCCTGAACTGAGTGGGCTGGGCCCTCTAGGAGAAGCTGCATCTCACACCGGGGTTGAAGGCTCTGTCTTCTCAGATCCTTGTCCAATAACAGTCAGCCATTAGTAGTTGATATTAGTATTACTTGAGAATTTCATACTACTTCCAAGGCATATTCTTATTAGCGTATGTTCAATTTTAATCCTCCCATTCATTCATTTATTCAACAAATGTTTACTCAATTTCGGTCATGGGTGAGAAGTTGGAATGAGTCCTCAAGAGTCAGAGAGAAAAAAGGTCTTTTTAAGGAACTTCCGATCTCCCTTGAAGACTGATCAATTTTTACAGACAAGGGGGCCCTGGGCCCGGAGCCTGGGCTAGGCGTGATGCCCCCAAAACCTGGATGGAGTCATGAATAAGCCATCAGTCACTTGTAGGGTGTGGCAGTTGGAGCCAGAGAATAATCCAAGAGGCAAGTCTTGAAGGAATGTCAGATCCAAAGACTGTTTTGCATAATAAGTTTGAAGGAATCAAGAAAGGAAATTTGAGTCTAAAATTAAAGGGATACCTCTGCTTCACAGCATACACAAAAATCATAACCAGGCCAATTATAAACCTAAACGTTAAAGGCAAAAATAATAAAGTTTTTAGGAGACCACAAAGGAGAATATCTTCATGACCTTAAAAGGGAAGGATTTCTTAGATCATAGAAAACACTAATTGTTAATTTCAAAATGGATAATTTGGCGCCACTAAAATTGATAATATTTACTTATTAGAAAGCATCATAAAGAGTATAAAAGTATACCTTAAGTGGGATAAAATAATTTGAAACAAAGGATTCATTTGTAGACTGTAGAGGATTTCTACAAATCTATCAGAAAAAAAATTGCACAAAAGCCTTACTAGGACTTTAAGCCCCTTAGTATGGTTAGTTTAATGCATCCCACACGCAAATACTTAGAAAAAGGCTGTAAAAGACTTTTATTTAACTTATAATAAATTAGAAAATTGAAACTCACAGAACCCTCAGGTTTGGTATAGCTAAAGTGGCTCACAGAACTCAGCGAAGTGCCGTATTTACAGTTTTATTATAAAGGACACAAATCAGGATCAGCCAAATGAAGAGACAGGGCTATGAGGTTCCCAGACACAGAGCTGTGCCCATTCCCCATGAATCAGGGTACTTCTCCCCATCAGCAGCACACCTGTGCCTTCACTGAACTGCAGCACCCGCAGTTTTTTATTGGGATCTAATCACATAGACATGATTGATTGAATCATTGACTATGTAGTTGAAGTCATTCCCGGTCATCCGCTACCCCAAGGCTGGGCTGACTCAGTCCCAAGTCTCTAACCACAGGTGTGATCTTTGTGTGACCAGCCTCCATCCTGAGTTATCTCATTTTGTAGCTTAAACTCCAGTATGATCCAAGCAGCTCCTGAATAATGAAGATATTCCCTTTACCCGGGAAAATCCAAGAATTTAGAGTCTCCCTACCAGGAACTAGAGACAGGCCAGTCAGGTTCTTTATTATATAGTTGTAGCAGACTGAGTTCATTGGAAAATCTGTGATCAGAGCTGACAGGCTATCCCTGATATTTCCAAGGTCTTTTAAAATATCGTTTGCTTCCTTTGACAGACTGAGGAAGTGGAGTAGCAGAGCCAGGAACCTCTTCCATACATGAGGTGAGAGTTGGGGGACATTCTTTGGTCTTTGGGTTTCCCTGCTTAAGCTCTCTTAGGAGGCAGTATGGCTGGAGTAGAGAACACAGCTCTGGAGTCCGTTGGCCGAGTTGGAATCTGGGCTCTGTGGCATTGAACAAATGGCTTCTCTGTGTCTTAGCTTCCTCATCTGCAAAACGAGGACAATATTAGTAAGAGAGTAGTAGTAAGAATTGAGCATAATAATGTCTACAAAAAGCTTGGCACCTAGTAAGCACTCAAACAGTGTTAGTTTTTATTTTTAATATGAGGAGGAGTATAAGATACTAAGATATTTTAGCTGAAAGAAATCTGGAGACCATTAATCCCAATAACCTGTTTGCAGATAAGGAAACTGAGCGGGTTATTTGTCAAAGTGACATCGCGGGAAGGTGAAAGCTTCTTCCACCACCCTGTGCTGCTTCTGTGCATGCTGGATGTGCAAATGTTTTTGCAGTAGTATTTTTGGAAATTGGTCAAGTCTGTGCTTGCTGGTTTTAATGTACGATGAGATCTTATGTTGGTAACCTATATTGTCTCTTGTAGGTGGGGGCTACAGTTGGGCTAGGCCAGCCATACCTAATAGTCCCCTTTATATCTGAGTATCATCAGGTACATGTCCAGGGACACCAGCCAATTAGTGGAAAAGCTGGTTTCTGAACCCAGACCTCCTAACATTGCTTCTCAGAGCTCATGCCCCTTTCCCACACGTCCTTAAGATTCTGTTTTGTTCTGAATGATGTGGTAATGCCTTAGATCATTTGGAACTTGAAAAACTTTTTAAAAAAACTGTTTTTTCTTATAGTTTTGCTTGCTGTTTTATTTTATTTTATATAATAACAATGTATTGACTGCATACTCTGTTCAATGCATAGAATATCAAGCATTTTATATATGTAATATATAAATGCCATATACATGGGTGCCTGGGTGGCTTAGTCATTAAGTGTCTGCCTTTGGCTCAGGTCATAATTTCGGGGTCCCGGGATTGAACCCCACATCGGGCTCCCTGCTCTGTGGGAGGTCTGCATCTCCCTCCCCTGCTCCCCCTGCTTAAGTTCCCTCTCTTGCTGTGTCTCTAGGTCAAATAAAGAAATAAAATCTTTTTTTTGAATGACATATTATATGACACACTATGTAATATATAATATTATATTCATATATGTACATATATGAGTGAATTCTTTCAAGGTTCAAACCACTCTGGCAAGTAGGTGGTATTATCCCTGTTGTACTGATGAGAAAATGAAGACTGAATGATTTGAGTAAGATTTTTATGACTTGCTGGGTTAGTGGATAATAGAATGAAAAAGCACATGAACACGGCTATGCCATGTCAAGATCATGGGAGACTCTGAGCTAATAATAATAGGTTTCAAGATTTATGACTACCTTTTTGCTAAGGAGGAAATGCTAGGTGCTAGACACACACTCTGTAGACGTATGTAGCAGCAGCAATCACACCTCTTATAGATAACTTCCGTCCACGAAGTGCACACACAGGGACCCGCGTATCGAATACTTTACAAGATGGAATGTAGTGTCCGTGGACTCGGCCTTCGAGTTGCCTCGACAGCATCACCGCAGCTCCATATGCTTGTTGCGGCCTGTAGGGCCGCCTGCCGTGAGAGAAGGACTGGGAAGAAGCAAGGAAGGCGACGGAGCATCTCCGGGACGACAGTGCTTCTGAGGCAGCTGCTCTCGGAACCGGCTGTCCTCCTCCCTGGCTGCCTGGCTGATGCCGGGACCCCAGCCGGGAAGGAGGCAGCGTGCTGCGGGGAGAACAAAGTGTGACTCCGCGCTTGTAACCGAGCTCTGTTTGTCTGCCCCAGGGAAGACTGCCGCCTTTCAACAGGAGGGAGATTCTAGGACTGGCTGTCCCCCGTTGAGATGAGCAGAGCGCGGCCCGCATCTCCGCTCACTTGCCAGCTCCTTCGACTGAGAGCGTGCGCTGCCCGTGCTCATCTGGGCCTTCCCGAGTGATCTGCTTCCCCGTGCGGCCCTCCTGATCCCCATGGCGCGCTCGGCCGCTGCATAGGAAGCCCAGAGGGAGCATGTGCTTCCTGCTAAAACTGCTCTGGTCCTCCTCTTTTCTGACCAGATTCCAAACTTGTTTTAAGGGGAGGGTTTTGAATGGAATTCTCGAAGCAAAACTGGGCAGTTTCATCTTGGGATAGGTTATCTGTACATGTTCTAATGTTTTGTAGAACACTTCCTGTTTAAATGTATTGATGTGGATAATATTAAATATCTTAATTATTTAAATAATTCATTGTATTGTTTTTGAGAAGTTGAGGAATTACCGTATACATTTACAACTTAATGACTTTTGTATTTTATTTTTCAAAATAAAAGCTTTAAATGTGCAAAGCATTCTGGTGGTTTACATGTTTTCATTACTGTGACTTCAGAGAAGCAGTAAGACCTTATCAGATGGTGACTGATAAACCGGAGTTTCTTCAGTTGGCTCTATTGTAGATAATTCCTTCTCTGCATCATAGCTTCAATTAAGTTTTTTTATTTTAATCCCGGTGTAGTTAACACACAGTGTTATATTAGCTTCAGGTGTACAGTATGGCAATTCGGTACTTCCTACGATGCCCCGTGCTCATTGCAAGGGCTGTCCTTGATCTCTGTCACAGTTCATCCCTCCCCCACCTCCACCTCTCTCCCCTCCGGTAACCATCAGTTTGTTCTCTAGAGTTAAGAGTCTGTTTTTTGGGGGCACCTGGGTGGCTCAGTGGGTTAAGCCTCTGTCTTCAGCTCAGGTCATGATCTCAGGGTCCTGGGATCGAGTCCCGCATCGGGCTCTCTGCTCAGCAGGGAGCCTGCTTCCTCCTCTCTCTCTCTACCTGCTTCTCTGCCTACTTGTGATCTCTGTCTGTCAAATAAATAAATAAAATCTTTAAAAAAAAAAAAAGAGTCTGTTTTTTGGTTTGTTGCTCTTTTTTTTCTTCATTCATTCGTTTGTTTCTTAAATTCCACACAGGAGTGGAATTACATGGTATTTGTCTTTCTCTGACTTTGCTTAGCATTCTGCTCTCTAGCTCCATCCATGTTGTTGCAAATGGCAGGAGATCATTTTTTATAGCCAAGTAATATTCCATTGTTAGTGTGTGTGTGCCACATCTTCCTTATCCATTCATCAGTTGATGGATACTTGGACTATTTCCATAATTTGGCTATTGTAAAGAATGCTGCTGTAAACATTTGGGTGCATGTATCCTTTTGAATTAGTGTTTTTGTATTCTTTGGGTACATACCCAGTAGTGTAATTATTGGGTTCATACTATTTTTTTTAACTATTTTTATTAACTTTTAATGTATTATTTGCCCCAGGGGTACAGGTCTTTGAATCACCGGGCTTACACATTCTACAGCACTCATCATAGCACATACCCTCCCCAATGCCATAACCCAGCCACCCTCTCCATAACCCCCCCACCCACCGGCAACCCTCAGTTTGTTTTGTGAGATTAAGAGTCTTATGATTTGTCTCCCTCCTGATCCCATCTTGTTTATTTTTTTCCTTTCCCTACCCCCACAACCCCTCTCCCTGCCTCTCAAATTCCTCATATCAGAGAAATAATATGATAGTTGTCTTTCTCTGATTGACTTATTTCACTCAGCATAATACCCTCCAGTTCCAGCAATGCTGTTGCAAATGGCAAGATTTCATTTCTTTTGATGGCTTCATAGTATTCCTGTGTGTGTGTGTGTGTGTGTGTGTGTATCAAATCTTCTTTATTGGGCTCATACTATTTTTAACTTTTTGAGGAACCTCCATACTGTTTCCCGCAGTAGCTGCACCAGTTTGCGTTCCGACCAACAGTGTACAAGGGTTCCTTTTCCTTTTCCTCCACATCCTCCCCAACACTTGTCATTTCTTGTTTTTTATTTTAGCTGTTCTGACAGGTGTGAGGTGAGATCTCATTGTGGTTTTATTTTGCATTCCTCTGATGATGTGTGGTGTTAAGCATCTTTTCACTTATCAGTTCGCTATCTGTATGTCTTTGGAGAAATGTCTGTTCTTGTCTCCTGCCCATTTTAATTGAATTATTTGTTTTTTGGGTATTGAGTTGTATCAGTTCTTTATATATTTTGGATACTAACCCTTTGTCAGATATGTCATTTGCAAATACCTGTTCCCATTCTGAGGTTGCCTTTTAGATTCGTTGTTTTCTTTGCTGTGCAGAAGTTTTTTATTTTGATGAAGTCCCAATAGTTTATTTTTGCTTTTATTTCCCTTGCTTCATGAGACATATCTTGAAAAATGTTAGAACTAATGTCAGAGAAATTCCTGCCTGTGTTCTCATCTAGGGTTTTTATGATTTCAGGTCTCACATTTAGGTCTTTTTTTTTTTTTTCCACATTTAGGTCTTTAATGCATTTTGAGTTTATTTTTGTGTATTGTGTAAGAAAGTGACTCAGTTTCATTCTTTTGCACGTGGCAAGTTTTCCCAGCACCACTTATTGAAGAGACTTTTTCCCATTGATGCAATTCTTTCCTCCTTTGTTGAAGATTGACATGCATCTTAACATCTTAAGATTTGGCTGTATTTTATTTCATAAAGACTTGCTATCATCCATTTGTCTCAAATCTTGTTCTGTTTCATGCCTACATATTACATTTAAGGACAAGTTTCTGTTCCCAGCTGTTTCCTGGAAGTCATTGTTCTACAATACAGAATGACCAGATAATAATAGTAATTTCTATTTATTGAGTGTCTTCTTATGTGTGTGAGGCACCAAACAAGATGTTTTATGTGTTTTCTTATACCTGGCCTCAGAATTCTGCATCTTCTGGTCTTACCCATCAGCAAATAATATTTTCTACCTAGTCACTCAAGCCAGAAACCCAAGAGTCTTTTCTTCCCCTTTTTTCCCCATGTACAAGATCTTTGATTCTACCTTTAAAATATTTCTTGAGGGGCACCTGGGTGGCTCAGTGGGTTGAGTCTCTGTGTTCGGCTCGGGTCGTGATCTCAGCTCTCCTGGGATTGAGCCCTGCATCAGGCTCTCTGCTCA
This sequence comes from Mustela putorius furo, assembly GCF_011764305.1. Classification (NCBI taxonomy): domain Eukaryota; kingdom Metazoa; phylum Chordata; class Mammalia; order Carnivora; family Mustelidae; genus Mustela; species Mustela putorius. The sequence goes on from NW_025421293.1 coordinate 781,017, forward strand.
GCGGGGAGCCTACTCCCTGCCCCCCCTGCCCCGTCTCTCTGCCTATTTGTGATCTCTGTCAAATAAATGAATAAAATAAATAATAATAATAAATAAAAATAAAATGAGTAAAATCTTAAAAATATCTGTGTGTATGTGTATATATATATATATATATATATATATATATATATTTCTTGAAGCCATCTATTTCACTTCAGCCCCACTGCCCCCACTGTAACGTAAGACAGTACCATCTGTTACCAGACTGTTGCCGTAGAGTCTCCTAGATAATATCCCTTCCCTACTCCCCCCCCCCAGTTCTGTTTAGCACGCAGCAGAGTAATAGTTTTACAATGCGCATATAGTTATCCTTCCCCCTTCGCCTCTCTCTCAGAATAGAATCATGTTAACTGCCATGACCCAGCCACCACCCTTCTCTCTGCCTCCCCCACCTCACCCCTTATGTTCTAGGGTTCTTTGCATCTCCTGGAAACACACCAAACTTTTCCTGCCTTTGCACATACTATTCCTCTCTCTGGAATGTTCTTCCCTTTGCTCTTTGCCTCAGGCCTCCTTCGCAGGTCTGGTCTCCATAAACTCCATTTCCTCGGAGAGACTTTTCCTGGCCCCTTGAACGAAAAAGTAGATGCCCTTCCTGCCTCTCTTCTTCACGGTATCACCTTATCAGACTTTGCAGTTTTTAATCTGTTGACTTTTTTTTTTTTTGTAATTTATCAGTCTCCCGTACTGAGAGGTAAGTTCCTGGAAGATAGAGACTGTATCTTTTCTTGTCCCTTTGTGTATCTCTGACACCTAGCAAAGTGCCTGGCACATTCCAGGAACCCAGGAAAATACTTGGTAAATTATCAATTCTCCCAGAAACCTCTGGCATGTCATTTTACAGATGAGAAAACAGGCTCAGCTGGATCAATCCCTTAGACAAGGCCCCTCAGGCAGTGCCATCATGGTGAGCAGCACTTCAGTCCAAGCCTGACTTCAACATCCCTCTTTCCAGTCCACTTGCCCAGGCCTCTCCCCTTCAGTTGGAAATGAATACTGCTGCCGAATCAATCCTTTGTTCAAAGCCTTCTTTGATTCTCTGCTGCCTAACACATTGCCACTAAACCGTCCTGCCTCCACAATGTGACCTCACCACTTCCTCGCGTACGGTACACCTCCTGCCTTCACTCCTTGCTTCTTCCAGATGCCTAGAAACCCGCTCCCCTCCACCTGGGAAATCCCAGCCTCGTGAAGGGCTCGGCTGTATTCAGTGCCGTTTTCTCCTATACAACTGCTGCAGCCTCCCAATAGTAACAAAGTCCGCTTCAGCTTAATGTAATCATGATTTGTTTACTACCTGTGTTATTCTTACATCATTAACTTTGTAGGGAGGAGGTCACATACTCCTCTAGAGCCTATCTGAATGGGAGAGGAGGACTTTTTTTTTTTTAAGATTTTATTTGACAGATAGGGACCACAGGTAGGCAGAGAGGCAGGCAGAGAGGAGAGGTGGGGAAAGCAGGCTCCCCGCTGAGCAGAGAGCTCTACGCTGCCAAAGGGCTCGATCCCAGAACCCTGAGATCATGACCCAAGCCAAAGGCAGAGGCTTAACCCATTGAGCCACTTAGGCACCCCAAAGGGTTTTGTTTTGTTTTTTTTTTTTTTAAACCATAACGCAGCCTGTCTCCAGGACTGGCCCCAAAGGAGACTGGATTTGTATTCCCCATACCTGCCCACCCTAGAGATTCCGGTGTTAGCGGTGGGCATGCATGGGAAAAGGGCAGAGAACCATGGCACAGAATGGCTGACTGGGGGGAAATAGGAAACAACAGCGTAACTGGCCTGAAGAAACAGATGCTGTGCTATTTCCATCCATGCTGACATTCCTTCTTTCACAAAGCTTGCTTTCTTTCTGGCCCAAGCACATTTCTTTTGCACCCTATGAAGAAAAGTGTTTCTGTTTCCTGTTGACCTCCTCAATCACATGTATGAAGATGACCGTCTATGAGATGTTGTGATTTGGTGAAATCAAATGGCGCTCCTATTAACCAGATGAAAGATGGTTGGAGTAAAATTTAAAAGGAGGTAACAAGAAGGGATCAGGTAGACATATGCCCTCTGACTGACTATCCGAGAACTTCCCGGAGCCAGCCTAGCCATTGGCCATAGCAAGTGAACCCACAAGGCCAGAGAGAGGCTGGTGTCCTTGGAGGCCACAGGAAGAGCTTGGAGACAGCATCAGCCATGAAAATCATTGAATTTAAAAATGAGAGGGAAAAAAAGAACCCTCAGTAATCCCTTAATCAAGCAATCCATCTAGTAATATTTAATCAAGAACTTGTCATGGTCCAGGCCCTGCGCTAACCATTTTATATGTTTAAAATAATTTAATTTTCATAATTACCATCTGAAGTATGTACTACGATGGCCTCCATTTTACAAACATTGGCTTGGGGGTAAAGCAAGGAGTACAGCTAGTGACAGTCAGGATTCAAACATAGGCACCCTGGCTGTGGAGCCAACACCTTAACCAATACCCTGCATCTCGATAATCTTTATACTAGAATAGAAGCTTGCCGTTAGCATTGATCGCAACTGTTTAAGTACCTCCCTTGTACTTAGTAATTTGCTGGGTATAGTTGGGTGGTGTGCCAGAAAGTACAGGCAGAGGACTGCCTTTAGGAATTTATGGTCTTGGTAAAAATCAAGGAAAATGCCCATAAAACAATTATTTCAGGTTCTAACAAAATTTATGTAGTATCATCTACCAAAACCTGGCTAGTCGGTGATATATAAGTAATGGTCTAGGCAAGATTCCATTCAGTGTTACAGCCAAATCTGTATTTCTAGAGGAACTGTAGATCACGGAGCTGTCTGGTCTTTCCTCCAGAGGTCCATATTTTCAGCATTGAGTTCCCTTTCCTGCTCGTCACTACCCACTGCCGTCTTCCGCAGAGACTCTAGGTCTTTGTGTGAAGCAAAGCGCTCCCTTCTTAGCTATTCTGAATTGGGCAAAAGAGGTAAGTTTTATTCATTTTGTGTTGAAATCCTAACAAAGCTGTTCATTATTTGAGTATTGGGCTGTGTGTGTGTGTGTGTGTGTGAGAGTGAGAGTAGTTTTGTTACAGATAAAAATAAATGACTTTGATTCTTCCTTTGGAGCTGATTATTACTGAAGATCCAAAATTGAATCATTTTCACAATAAAACCACTATTTTTGTTATGTGTTATAAAAATGATTTTAAGGCCTTACCTGAGAAAGCCTAAAATGCCCCCTACTGGTCGAACATGGAATGACTGCTGAACGTAGGAAAAAGTTTTCGAGCTGAAAACAAAAAAGGAAATACTTCTCGCATGTGCGCAAAGCTTTCTGTAAGAAACTGTCATTACAGTAGTTTATGGAAATAAAAAAGCTTAAGAAATCTAGCAAAAGGGCATGCTGGTTAAATGAATCGTGGTATATCCACATAATAGAACTGAGCTAATAAATATAGAAAAACATTTAATAACATGGAAAAACGCTCATGTTACATTAAGTGAAAACTTGAGATCACAAAGCTCTTTATTATGATCCCATTTTTATTACTTAAAGGATAGGTAGGAAACTAAATAGAATAGCTAAATTGGTAAACTCAAAGGACGTGTTCCAAAATATTAAGTGTTATGTCTTGTGGTGGAATTGTGGAGATGCTTGTTTTTGTCTTTCTGCTTAACTCAGTTTTCCAAACATGCTATGATCATAAACAATGAATTATTATTACATTCTTAGATATCATTAGTTTATGAAAAAGAGACATGGAAATTATTTACAGGAAAGGTTTCAGAACATCAGTGGAATGGACAGCTTCATGTGATGCCATTTCAATAGTGATTTATTTCAGTCTACATATTTTCCGAGAATGTCACCATCTCGAAATACTATTTTGAGGCCTCCATATCCTGGGAGAAGAATTTTATCTCCCAACTTTCAGGCTAATTGGTTGAATCTCTCCACATTTTCCTTTAGAGCCTGATCAACAGCTACTACTGTTGCCTACAATACTTTCTCTGAGATTTTTCTGGAAGCAAATGCTTTTTTTTTTTTTTGGTTACAGTTTTGGCTGCACTCCTTGCAACTAAACTTAAAGAGGGTAAGAAAACTTTCTCAATGGCTGTCCTGCAGTGACTGGCTGCCACAGTGCCTACTCTGCTCTCATGCTGCCACCACAAGGAGAACCCCCAAAACAATACTTTTTTTAAAGAAATAAGAGACCAAACCGCCTAATCCTACAGGTAAAAAAGAAACAGAAAATTGGGGTCTTGAGTAGTATTGCAACTTAGCCCAAACTACACATCTAGTTAGGCTTAACAGTGACTTTCAGTTCATTCGTTTTCTAGTAAGTCTCATGTATCCAGCCTTCAGATGGTTAGGAATATTAATAAACTGAAGACATGGCTATTTGTTGTTCTTCGCAAATAAATAACTGAGACTTGAATCAGAAATGAAGCAGGCTATCAGCCATTTGGATGTTTGGACGGAGCACATTTGAAAAGATCACAATGCATTTGGATGCATTTATTTAACTTACATGGGGCTGGCAAGTTAGAGCCAGTGAGGCAAGTCTGGCCACATGTGCTGTGTATGTCTTGTCTGTGGCTGCTTTCTCCCTACAGCTGCAGGCTGAGTAGAGACAAACTATACGGTGTGCCAAGATGAAAATATTCCTCTGTGTCCCTTAATAGAAAAAATACACAAACCCCTGCTCTTAGAGATTATTTTAATCCTATCCTGCCTCAGGATATTTAAATATTTCATTACACCTTAATGTCTCTAGCCAACCAAAGGGGCTCTCGGCCAGCAATTCCAAGAAATGTCAGAACAAACATCAGAGCCAAACCCAACAAAGTCTCTGAGCGGGTTGGGATGCCTAGGAAGACAAAGAATGTAGAATGGAGGAGAGGCCCCCAAAAAAGGCAACAGCAGGAGACAGGGTGCGTTTTCTCAGGTGCAGGGTTGTGTTTCCCCTAAATTCTTTTTCTACTTGCTAGAATCATATGGAGGTCATAGATATTTAAGCTGGGAAGTGCTTAACCCTGAAATGATAGACCAGAGAAAATGCCACACGAAGTGGGCATGAGGTGGGAAAACTGGGGACGTGGCTCCATTACGTTCACCCACTAGATTTAACCAAAACGCTTCCAGAGGTGACTGGAACCAGCCTCACTTAGAGACATAAGATACAAGAAAGTAACATGCAGTAGTAGGTAGGACAATGACGGACCCTCAAACCACATTCATGAAACACCATTTTCATGGAATTCTAGATGTTATTTTTACATTTGTTGCATGTTATTTTTGTTTTAATTATAACTAATAAGTGAAAATATAAACATTCATCAAAAGCCTATACGTAAAGAGCTTGGGATGAGAGTCCTTCAGGGCCCATGTCATCTTGCACGGTGATGTCCACGGTCACCAGTGTGAACCCAAAACCAAAGAGCATTCCCTTACTGTTCACTCCTAGGACTTCTTACAGCTTGATGGGAGCTCCTTCCCACCAGCCCAGAGTGATGGCATTCTGGAATTTCCTACCTCTTTGATATTAATAACAGCAATACTAATACTAATATAATATATATATAATATAAACCCTATGTACTAATAATACCAATAAAATACAAGAGTAAAAATTATATGGTGATAATAATTTGAATGTGATCACTGCACAAATTTCTTTTGGCATTCATCTATTGAGTTCCTGTGTGACGTGCATTGTACCGGACCTTGAGAGATATAGTAAGACAATAAAACAGATGCCTCCACTCTGCTTTTTGACATCCAGGAAGGTATAAACCAGGAAGTCTGCTACAGCCACAGCAAAAAGGAAAAGTTTCAACTCCTCCACATTTGAGCTTGCCTCCCAAAAGGGAAAGAATCATGGCCTCCAAATCAATGTTCACTTTCCCTCTCCACATGTCAAGTGCACTGATCTTCTTGGTGAAAATTAGGTCATGTGTGGAATCCAGGATACAAGGTACTCTGGGAAAAGTAGCTTTTAGATTTCAAGCTTCTACCATTCAGTGAGGCACACTTGAGAGGGACCAGAAAAGCAGTAAGAGAGCCAGTGTGAACACTGGTCACATTTTTCCAAGCAGATGATAGGAAGAGAAGCCCAGGCAAAGGAATAGAGGTGGGTAATGAATGGGGTGCACCAGAGGCTGGGGGAGCGCTGAGCTGGATTGAGAGCAAGTGGGCCATTAGCCAAGGTTTTGTGCCTTGGGAAGCTGTTGGCAAACAAGACTATGGGCCTTGTTTCTCAAGGCTGGGAGAGCAAGGGAAAGCCAACCTTCTAACTCCCTCCTCTCAGTCATGGTATTTCTCCCTTCGTGTACAATGGATAAGAAACAAGGGGTTGAGCGAGAATTGGGGGAAATAAGAGGATGGAAACATTTGGTGGGAAGATGCTGAGTCAGGTTTTGAACAGATTCAGTCTGAATTGCCCTTAGGGACATCCAGTTAGAGATGTGAAGCAGTTTTATGTAAGATAAGGATATGAAGTTCAGGAGAAACAACTGGGTTGGAAATTTAAATTTGAGGAACTTTAACATATAGACGGTGGTTGAAACCATGCGAGTGGACAGAATGACCTTGAGAGTGTATGTAAAACAAGAAAGAAGAAAGCCAAGTGCTAATTCCAGGATGCAACAGCTCTGAAGAGGTGAAGGGTGAATGAACCATACAAAGGAGATGGGAAAGAGAGAGGAGAGACAGAAGAGGCTCATGAAATTCAAAGGAGGAAGAAGGAGTTTTAAGAGAGAAACTGGCCAACAGGGGCATGCTTCAGAGAGTTCAAGAAGGACAGATCGTTGGGCTTGGCGATTAGGAGGCCACTCTGATCTTGGGGACAGCAGTTTCGTGAGGGGGAGAAGTCTACCTCGCGATGGGAATAAGGAAGTGGAGGAAGCAGCGAGGACTCTTGTCAGGATACTGGCTATGAAGAGACGGAGAAAGGTGTGCAGCCTAGAGAAGGATGCAGTGCTGAAGAAGAATTTGTATTTATTATGCTGGGAGAAGCTGGCACATAAATATAGCCTGTAGCAAAAGAAACGATGTAGAAGAAGAGACTGAAAATTCAGGAGAAAAAAGGGCTACCGGATGGAGCAAGTGCAATCCTGGAAAAGTCAGAGCCTGCTTTGGAGACTAAGCCTCAAACCCAGAGAAGAGGGTTAACGCGGAAGGGAGATGGTAGGAAGTGCAGGAGTTCTTTAGGCCTGATAGCCTCACTGCTCTATGCAGTAAAAGCCAGACTGCCATTTGCTGGAAGGAGGAGCGATTTCCTGGGGTGCAGAGGGATCTTGGAGAGAATAATCAGATTGGAAATAGAAGAGGAAGCTGACTTAGATATTGACTGGTTTTACTGCGGTAAGCCTTTGCCACTCAGACAAATAGTCAATCACTGTACACCAGAAACCAGTATAATGTTATATGTCAATTACATCTCAATTTTTTAAAAAAGCGAGAGCTGACTCGAAGAGACCATGGACAGATGGCCCCGTGGCACTGTTAATCATGCATTTATAGGGTACCAGCTCACATGGTGATGGCACTCACCCAGAAGCAGAGCATGGAAGGCTGATGGGTTAATCTGGTGGACTTTGTCAGGTGCTGGAAGGGGAACACACAAAGGCATTCCTCAGGGAGATGCTTAGATACACAGGCCCTGGGTAGGCCAGGGGAGAAGACAAAACGTCAGGCTCCCAGCTCAGCCGGGAGCCTGCTTGAGATTCTCTCTCCTTCGCCCCCTGCCCCGCCCCCCATTCTCTCTCTCTCTAAAATAAATAGATCTTGAAAAAAAATAAAGTCTAAAAACAGCTAAAATTAAACTGCATTGCTTAGAGATGTAGACGAGAGTGGTCAAGCCTGGAAAACAAGGAAAGGGCTGTCAGAAAAGTGAGGATGATGGTGACCTCTGGGAGAACGGACGTGACCTCTGGGAGAACGGACGTGACCTCTGGGAGAACGGACGTGACCTGGGAGAACGGAGGTGACCTCTGGGAGAATGGACGTGATCCTCCGGAGGGAGGCCCCTGGAGCACGTGGGGCTGGCGCTGTCCGGCTCTCGACGGAGCTTCTGCTTTACACTCGCTCTTCACTACACACATACAGTTTTGCGTTTTTGTGTCGTGACTCCCCAGGAAAGAGAAGGCGGCACGGACTGATCCCGTATTTAGGAGGGGGCAGGGGTCCGGGGCGAGTCCGGACACGACCGGGCGCGCAGGCTCCGTGGGAAGCAGGCCTCGAGCTCGCGTTCGGCGCGTCTCTCCGGGAGACCCGGGCAGGAGCGGCGGCCGCTCGCGTCGGGCTTGCCGCTTGGTTTGCCCTCGGAGACGTGACCCCGGGGTCCGCACGGGCCTCTGCTCCTCACCCCGTCCCTCCCGACGGAGCCTCTCCCCGCGGCGCTCCGGTGGCCGGGCCCGGACGCCGCCGCCCGCCGACGGCCCTGCCGTGCGGGAAGGCGGCCCGGCCCTTCCCGCTCATAGCGCAGGGCCCCGCCCGGGCCGCGGCCCCCGGAGCCCCGCCGCGCACGCGGGAGGACCGGAAACCCCGTTCCCGCGGGAAGCCCCGCCGCACGGCGGAGCGGGCAGGCGTCCTGGGCCCCCGGGCCGCCCTCTCACCGCTCCGCGCGGCTCTGCTTCCGGAGCCGGAGCCGCCCCGCCAGCCGTCGGTCCCGCGGCCTTCCCGGGCGGATTCCCGGGGCGGAACTCGGTTTCTCCGCGTCCGCGCTCTCCCTTCCCTGGTTCCTCCCGACTCACCCCGACGCGCGGGGAGCCCAGGCTCGGCCCCGCGGGCCCCGCGCTCCTCCGGCACCTCGGCGGCCGCCGCCCCCCTCCCCTCCCGCACCTCAGCCGACTCCGCACCCTCCCGCCTCACCCTCCGCGTCCTCCCGCACCGCACACCCCATTGGCCTCCGCCCCTTGCCGCCGCGCCCACCCGCTCCTCCACCGCGGCGGCCCGCTCTCCCCGCCCGGGACTTCCCCGGCCCTCAGCGCCGCCCACAGACCCACGACCGGGCTGCGGGCCCCGCCTGCTCTCTCCAGCAAGGAGGCGCCGACCCCGACGCGGGCACCACCCTCGGAGCCAACGAGGAGAGCCCGCGTAGACGCGGCGGCCGCGCGCGCACCCGCCCTGCGCGCCGGGCGAGAGGGGCGGGCGGAGAGGGCGCGTCCGCTGGCCTGACGACCAATCAGGGCAGGGTGGGCCCGCAGCCCGGCTCCCAGTGGCCACTCAGGCGCAGGCCGACGCGCTGCCTGCTCTCGGACTGGACGAGCTTCCTGCCAATCAGAGGCGGAGCAAGAGGCGCGTCGGCCAATAGCGGGAGGCGGCCGGGTCAGGCCAGTGCCCGGCGGTGCGCGCGGTGGTCGGCGAGCCGCTCGGCGCGGAGGGAGTGGCCGCCCCCGGGCCCCCGCACCCCGCGCCCTCGGCCCCCCGGGCCCGCCCCTCGGCCGCGCCGCGTCATGCCCGGCGCCGCTCGGCGCTAGTGTCCGAGCCGCCGCCGCCCGCCCGCAGCCGCGCCCACTGTGCAGAGCCAGAGGGATGGTGGCAGTCACGGGGCGGGAGCCAGACAGCCGTCGCGCGGACGGTGCCATGTCCAGCTCCGACGCCGAGGACGACTTCGTGGAGCCGGCCACTCCGACGGCCACGCAGGCGGGGCACGCGCTGCCCCTGCTGCCCCAGGAGGTACCGGGGCCGGGGCGTGGGGAGGGGCGCAGGGGAGAAGCCGGGGCCCCGCAGAGCTGACCGCGGGGAGAGCTGACCGCGGGGCGTGAGCGGGGCTCGGCTGGGGTCCGAGGCCGGGCCGAGGGCGGCGCCCGAGGAGCTGCGCCTGCTCCCCCCGCCCCGGCCCAGCCCCCGCTCCCGGAATTCACGGGCCGCACCCCGCGGCCGGTCCTTAGAGCGACGGGGCCGGGGCCGGGGGAGGGCCGGGCGCCCCGAGAGCGGAGCGTCTGTCGGAAAGCCAGGAGGCGGCCCTCGCGGCGCCCAGACCTGCTGCCCCGCCGGCCGGTGCAGAGACGCGGCCCGCGGATCGGCGTGTCCGCCTCCGCCCGCCGGCCGCGGGGCTTTCCTCCCGCCCCCGTGCCGGGGCCCCTCCTGGCTGCGTGTGGGAGCCTCGGGGGGGGGGGGGAGAGGGAAGGTGGAGCCTCGCGGCGCGGCCGGACGGGACGAGGAGGAGCTGCGGCGGCGCTGCGGGAGGGAGGCCGGGGCGCGTGCAGGCCCGGGAGGGGGACAGCTCCGGGGCGCGGGCCGGGGCGGGGGTGGCGGGTCCCCTCGGGACTGGAGGCTGCGCTCGCAGCATCCCGAAACGCCCGTGCCCACGAGCCAAACCCTGCGGGCGTCTTCGCCCCCGGGGAAGGAAAGGCCGCGGCGGGGTCGTCTCTTGGGCACCGTCGCCGGGAAGGCGGCGTGGTCTGCGAGCGGGAGCGCCGGACCCGCGCCAGGCCCGCTGCGGGCTGTGGGGTCCGCACGCTGCTGGACCGCTCCCCTCGGCGCCCCGGTCTTCAGCTCCACGGAGCCAACCCGCGGCCTGGCAGGAGATGCCCTTGGAAGAGGCCCGAGAGCTCCAGAAGTGTGGAGTCCGTTATCCCGCCGCAGCGCGCCCTGGGCGCAGGGGCTGCGGAGCGCGTAGAAGGCACCTGCTGCCCTTCGGCTGCCGAGGGACGGGGTGACAGGGCACCCACCCAAGAACCGCACCCGCCTTTCTGTCCTGTCCTTCCCCACTCGCTCATCCAGGGCCTGTTTGGGTCCTCACTGCGCCCCGGACAGCGCGTGGGGCTCCGGGTAACTGTGACGGAGTGTGTTGCGGTCCTGCTGTGTTTCACCAAGAATTTGAAAACGTATTATTTCACTTATATGTAGAATCTACAAAACAAACACACGAACAGAGCATAAACCGACTCATAAACAGAGAACGAACCAGTGGTTCCCAGAGGGGAGGGGGTGGGAGGAGGGGCAGAGTGGCTGAAGGGACTGGGGGTGCCGGCTTCCAGTTCGAAATGAACAGGTCACTGGGATGAGGGGCACAGCGCAGGGAAGGTAGTCATCGACCCTGTAATAGTGGTATCTGATGGTAGCCGCCGAGTGGTGAGCATACTGTGCCCTATAGACCTGCCAGACCACTGTGCCCAACACCCCAGAACTAGCAACCTCGTGTGTCAGCTACACCTCAAAAAACGAGTGGGGAAAAGATGGAACTGGAAAGCTGGGGGAAAAGACTCTGCAGACAAAGGTACCCGGGAGCCTGAGAGATGTTATAATACTGAAAAGTATGCACTAGTGTAGAATTTTAGTTAAGCTGGAGGTTTGTGGGGGAAATTAGAGAGAACTGGCTTCATTTCTTTAAAAACAACAAGCAGTGAAAGATCCTCCTCCCCCCAGCGGGTGCTGAGCATTTTATCCAGAGCTGCTTTGGGCCATTCTGTACCATCATGCCCTGTTCTCCCCTTGCCCGTGCCTCCGGAACCTGAGCTGGACCAGGCACTGATCTCGCTCTATGGTTTAAATAGGAGAGAAGCAGTGAGGTAAAGCGAATGCGGGGTGGATGTCTGGAATGATCCACGACCACCTGGGAGCCCTGCTGTGGGTGGCCTCGTGGTTAGTGAATGAGATGCTGCCCTCAGGAAGCTTGGGTTCTAGAAAGGAGAGCGGATAAGAGTACGTAACAGCCAGCCTGCCCTGCGGCACGCCAGGCACTCCAGAGAGGAGAGCGTGGCACATGGTGGAGGCACAGTGGAGGGTGACTCGTTAGTTAACTCGGTCTTGGGGGCAAGCGGGGAACAAAGGGCAGAACACTCACAGGATCAGGAACCTTAAAGAGAAGCGTTTAGAATGAATGGATGCTGCTAACTTATATGGTGCCGTGGTGTGCATTAGACAAAGGGCACACAGCTGGGCTGGCAGATCACTGGGAGACAGGTGCCCTTGTGCAGTGAACAACACACACCACATTCAGGGCAATTGCATTAGCTAGATGGACAGAGGGAGACTGGGAAGAACATTCCGGACAGAGAAGACAGCATAAGCAAGGACATAAAAATGGTAAATTCATTCTAGAGCAGAGATAGTAGAACTGGGGTGGGGAGGCCTGATTGAATGGTATTGGGGAACAGTGGGGTCGACTTGGCAACTGAGGAGTGTGGGGGAAGGGGGCGACAGGAGAGCATTCAGAAAGACTCCCGTATTTTAGCCTTGGGTACCTGAGTGGTGCAGCACTGATGAGACCCAAGGAGACGCAGACAGAGCAGCCCCTGCTCTCATTCCCCAGTGCCTGGCTGAAAGTGCCGGTGGTTCCTTTCCAGTTTCCTGAGGTTGTCCCCCTTAACATTGGAGGGGCTCACTTCACCACACGTCTGTCCACCCTGCGGCGCTATGAGGACACCATGCTGGCGGCCATGTTCAGCGGGCGGCATTACATCCCCACCGACGCCGAGGGCCGGTACTTCATTGACCGGGATGGCACGCACTTTGGGTATGTTTATCCCTCTGTGATCAACTCTGTAGTCCGAGTAAGTGTCCTGGGCTTCAGTATGGGGCGTTAGTGTCTTTTACGGTACCTAGAAGAGGAGATCGCAAATGTGCTGCTGGAATTTAATAAATGTGTTTATTGAATGATATAAAAAGGCAGTTAGTTTCCCAGAGGAGATGAGGACAGCCCGAGAAATCCCAGGTGACACCCAGTGGCTGCATGTGGTGGAACAGCTTCTGTCCTGTGGAACTGAAGACCAGAAAGTTGTCATCTGTGTGGAATAGATGTGATCCCACCTGGAGGCGGGGGAGTTCCAACAGCTTCTTGCGGGAAATCCTCAGATTCGGATTCTGGGGCTCCACATCGCCATTAGGGAGGGACATGGTGTGTGACCATGTTGTCAGACTTCCTTCAATAGTTTAAAACAAATGAAAAAAAAAGGTGAGGGAAGCGCCAATATGTGATTGCCATCCTTTAATTTTGCCAAAAGAAGTCTTTACCAAAAAAACCCCCCAAAAACGAAAAAAAACACTTCAATTTTGACTGTCATTTTAATACTAAAACATGGAAAGACACAATCTCAAAAAAGAAAATAGCCCTTCGCAAGAAAGGATTTCTGACACCTCACACATAAACAGTTTAAAGACTTTATGTTTTAGTTTCCTTATTTGTGAAATGAGAAATAATTGTGGCTGCCTCGCAGGCCTGCCATGCCGATTACATAAGGAGCCTTTCTGTGACCTCTGGCCAGGTCCCTCCAGAGCATGTGGCGAAAGCTGTTTGGCCCTTCAGCCCAACTTTGGAATGCCTAGAGAACGAACATGGTTCTCGACCTTCAGCGGTTCTCGACTAGGGAGGCAGAAACTCTACAGCCACTACCTCTCCGTGCTGGCCTCTGATTCGGATTGCCCGCACTGGGAGAAAGGTCATTTTTATCCTCAGAAAGGAGCCTCTGGTCAAACAATTTACTCTGAACCATCTGGGTGTCCCCATTGGGCTGTCAGCTGCCTCCGATGCTGAGAAAACAAAGTGTCACATCACTCTGCAGAGCTATAAAAAGATTTTTGTTTGCAGGCTGTTTGGGGGAGGAAAGTGCTGGCCCCAGCTGGCAGCTCCCACAGTACTCTTAGCTGGGCCTTGCCCCGGGGTTATGTTTTTCAGAGCAGACCAAGGTTTGCTTAAGATCCTAGAGCGCTAATTTGGAAAGGGGTTGTGGGGAGGGGGAGCAGGGTTTGGCTCTAGGTTGATGTGCCTGTGCCCAGGTGGCCATAGCTGGAGAGGGGCGGAGGCAGGCAGGGGTGTGGCAGAAAGCAGGATATTGTAGCATTTCTCCTTGGGCTGCTGGACTCCCGTGGCCTATGACTCATCATCAGCAGATGAAGTTGCCTGAAGACTCAGATAAAATAGTGCAGGTGTTTAAGGCATTCGGTCAGGTACATTTCTCTGCTGGGGCGGCTCCTGTGCTCCCAGTACCCACCACGAAGGCTGCTTGATGAGTGAAACGCTTGGGACTGGAGTCTGACCACTGTGGATATGGGCGTGGAGTCAGGCAGGTCTGCATTTGGGCTCCTGCTAGCTGTGGCTCCTTGAGTAAGAGTGTTCTTTAACTTCTCCGAGCCCCTCTTTTTCCTCACTTATGAAATGGACCTAAAATGGAACTTACTGCACAATGTCATTGAAGTGATTCAGTGGGATAAGACATGGAGAATGACTGACACAGATCAGGACTTAGTTAGTGTTCGCTGGTGTTACGTCTTGGTCATAGACCACTACTGAGGCAACATCTTGATCTTGGGGTTTACTCACACGTCTTTACAGAAAAGACCTGCCCACACCTACCAGTGAAGGATCTGATTACTCTTAGCACTTAAAGAATCTGAAGATAGAATGAAAAGAACTGAGTTTTTATTTTAAGAAAATGCAGCATGTGATTCTATTCACCCAAGCACCAGTTTGTTCAGGTGTTGTGGGTAGTCGTTTGATGTGTTGGTAGCTACAGAATAAGACTGATGGCGAGGATGTAGAGAAGATGAGGAACCCTTGTACATTGCTGGTGAAAATGTAAAACGCTATGACCATTTTGTTAAGTGTGTACTTCACCTTACAAGTGAACAGTTCTGTGGCACCTGGGTGGCTCAGTGGGTTAAGCCGCTGCCTTCGGCTCAGGTCATGATCTCAGGGTCCTGGGATCGAGTCCTGCATCGGGCTCTCTGCTCAGCGGGGAGCCTGCTTCCTCCTCTCTCTCTGCCTACCTCTCTGCCTACTTGTTCTCTCTCTCTCTCTCTGTCAAATAAATAAATAAATAAATCTTTAAAAAACAAAACAAAACAAAAAAAACAAGTGAACAGTTCTACTCTTAATATATACCCCAGAGAAGTTGGTACGTGTGTCCCCAGGAAGTCTTACACAGGAATGTTCATAACAGCTTTACTCATAAGAGCCCCAAACTGGAACAACGCAACTGTCCATCAACAAGAAAATTGGTAAATAAACGACAGGCTATCCATTCAGTGCCGGGCCACCTCCTTTGTCACACATGACGTACGGAATGAGTCTCAGAAGCATTCTGTTGAAGGAGAGAAGATAAGCATAGAAGAGAACGTACTGTGTGCTTCCGCTTATATGGACGTCACGATGAGGCAGAAGTAGTCTTTGTTGATAGAAGAATTTGGGGCTTGAATGGGAAGAGGCAGAGGGAAACTTTAAGGAGATGGAATGTTCTGTATCTTGGTGGAGGTGGTGGTCATAATCAAACTGTACCTTGATTGTGTATTAACTATATCTTAATTTAAAAATCTAGATTAAGGAGCCCAGAAATCATATCTTTCCATTATTCCTATATATACCCAATAAAAACAACACCTAATAAAAATAAAAAATACACCTAATAGTAATTTTAATGGTAATGATGCTGATAATAACAGCTGCTAATGCATACTGAGGGCTTACCCAGTGCCAGGTATTTTCCAAGCACTTTTTATCTTTAAACTCACTGAATCCCTTGATCCTATTATGGCGTAGGGTTTTTTTTTTTTTTTTTTTACAATTTTCCCTCATTTTACAGATGAGAAAATCAAGGCACAGAGAGGTTAGGTTCACTTACCCAAGATTATGCAGCTGGTAGTCTGGTTCCAGATTCTGTGCTCTAAGTACCATGTGTCACTGCCCAGGTCCATTAGCTCCTTCTCAGCACCTCTCTTTCCTTCCTGCTCAGAGATGTGCTGAATTTTCTGCGCTCGGGCGACCTGCCGCCCCGGGAACGTGTACGGGCTGTGTACAAAGAAGCCCAGTACTATGCCATCGGTCCTCTCCTGGAGCAGCTAGAGAACATGCAGCCTCTGAAGGGGGAGAAAGTGCGCCAGGCATTTCTGGGACTCATGCCCTATTACAAAGGTGAGGGGTCAACTGCCCAGGGTGGTCAAGGTGTGGGCAGGGAGGGTTGAAGGCGTCTGTCCGGGCCTAGGTCTTCACCAGAAGAGGCGGTCTGGGATCATCTGCATTGCTCAAGGTTGGAGAGACTTCTGCTTCCCTTTCTGCCCTCCCCTCCCGGTCACACTGGGACGATTCAGGTTAAATAGGACCCACTTGGCCTATGACATCATCAAATCCCATTTCAAAAGGATTATCCCCATTCCATCGTTTGGGTTTCCTTTTGCCACGGTGGTCCATGATCCCTGTTTAAGTCTGCATCCTTCATGAGCCCAGAGAGTCCCTGCCCCAGGATCTCGCTCCCCTGTTGGATCCTGCCTTCACTGGGGCTCTCTCTGTGTGCCCTGACCCTGCCTCGCCCACGCCCCAGCCTCCTGACCCTTGTCCCAGTGACGGGTGCCGTCTTCACCCCCACAGACCATTTGGAGCGGATCGTGGAGATTGCCCGGCTGCGTGCGGTACAGCGGAAGGCCCGCTTTGCCAAGCTCAAGGTCTGTGTCTTCAAGGAGGAGATGCCCATCACCCCCTACGAGTGTCCGCTTCTCAACTCCCTGCGCTTCGAGCGGAGCGAGAGCGATGGGCAGCTCTTTGAGCACCATTGCGAGGTGGATGTGTCTTTTGGGCCCTGGGAGGCTGTGGCTGATGTTTATGACCTACTGCACTGCCTGGTCACGGACCTCTCAGCCCAGGGCCTCGTCGTGGACCACCAGTGCATCGGGGTGTGTGACAAGCACCTCATCAACCACTACTACTGCAAGCGTCCCATCTATGAGTTCAAGATCACGTGGTGGTGAGTAGCCCTGCTAGGGACAGAGGCCTGTCAGGGAGGGCGTCTGTTCTCTATAGTGGCTCTGGGAGTAGGATCCTGAGAGGGGCACTAACTGCCCCAGACCCGCTGAGGTGAGGACCAAGTCCTGGGGCACAGCTGCGAGGGGTTGAAGGTCTCCTGGCAGCTCCAGCCTCCTGGCTGGGCCTTGAGGTCAGGCGTAGGGCTTGTGGCCCGGAGGGACTTGTACCCGCGCTCTCCTGACCTTTCCTCAGGGCACGGCAGTCTTTTCCTGAGGCTGATGGGGTCTGGCGAGCTGGGGCTGCACCAGGAAGTCCAGAGAGGTTTTGTCACTCTCCTGGTCTTGCAAGAGAGTTTCTGCCCTTTTTAGTGCCACGTTACCAACTACTACAGGCGTGATCCCTTCCTCAGCCCCGTTCGAGGGCCCCTTGCGTGTGCCTAGCACACAGGTATGAGCACAGATTGCTATGGGGGTTACCCAAGGACCTACCCCAAAGCCCCTGACTGAAGGAGAAGCATTTTCTCTCCCTCTTCCCCCAGGGATAGTTCCAGGCTTTGTTTTAGGATGTGGAGAGACTCTTCCTCCTGAAACATACTCTTCACCACCTTTTGGAGATGTAACCATAGTTGCCAAAGCCGTGCACCAGGTTGGCCTTAGAAGAGAGCACAATGTTTACAGCCCTGCCTTAGGGCCGCAGCTTCTCCTACCTTCCACCAACCTTCCTTGCTTGAAGGGTTATCTTCTCAGGGCTGTAATGTAGATTTCAGAGGTTCCTTTCGAAGATTCCCTGAGTCAAGCAGGCAGGTTGCATAGATCTGTTATCTTTGAGATGTAACATCCTTTCTGGAGGCTCAGAATATCTCTTTGGCTGCCATTTCATGTGTTAGCATCCGATTTGTGGTGAACCTCTGTAGATAGGAGCCCCTCTTTTAAACCCTGCTGCTTTACCCTGCTCACGTTCTCCTAGCAGAAGTGTCTGTTCTGAGGAAGCACACAAAGGCTTGGGTGGGAGGCACAGCTAGACCAGGAGCTGTAGGACAGTCGTAGCAAGCCTCCATCATGCTGTCCTCTCCACATCTCAGACAGAGAAAAAGATCCACAGGGTCCTGCTCCCAGTGCATTTTCTTCTTGCTCCCGTCTTCAGAGCAGGGCAGTTAAGCAGGCTGTGGACACGCGTCTCCTGAAAGAAGAGCTGCGTGGCACCAGCAGTGGGAACGTAACATTCCTGTGCTGCATTAAGGGCTTCTCCCTGTGATCATGACTGTGCTTGACGGTCCTGGGTATTTGTTAGGGAGGTTTTTTTATATGTAAAACACGGGCAAGGACAGCCTCATTGGTCTCAGTCCTACAAGACCAGATTGATGGGGGAGCGGGAGGGGGAGCTGAAGACGTCTGCATCCTTCTGAGGAAGAGAAGGCCAAGTCCTGGGACCTCGCTGAACCCCTCAGTGGGGCAGTGACCTCCTGGCCCTCTGTGGAGCGGGTTAGGGGCGCAGTTTTGCACTCCACGTCATGTGGTGGAACAGAGGTCCACACGGGGTTCTAAGAGGAAGGTAAAGTCAGCTGTTGAGGTTCTGAGGTATGTGTTCTCTCCGTTGTTCTCATCCACGAATGAATCATCGCTGTTCTGGAGTTGATGTCCCTGCCTAAAGCTTACTCCGACAACTCGGCTCTTGTCTTGTTCTAATAGAAGTCCTTCACTGAATTTGCTCCGATCGGTGTTACTGCCTAACGCAAACTCATTTTTGGACAGACACTGAGGCAAGCTCTTCGGGAGAAAGCTGGTGTGAGTAGAAAGGAGATCATTAATCCCAGTGCTTTCGGTTATCTGGCCTTGGCTCCTTCTCGTTGCCACCGCTGGCCCAGGGCATCACAGTATTTTGGTTAGAGTCCAAACATGGAAGACAGAGCGACTGGTAGGCTCAAATGTAAGTTTGCTCAAAGATAGGCCTGAACACTAGCTTAGGGCTACATGAATGCTGCAGGAGGACACTGTCCCCAGGCCCCTTGGACCATCTGGCCCTGTGTTGTCCTCACAGTGGTGTACTCTGTGCCGCTGTGGGAGAGACAAGGCTCTGGGCCAGTAGACCAGGCAGAGCAGGAATACTGGCAGCCAGCTTCGAGCTCTTTTCAAACGAAGTAAAAGAATTCAGTGGCCCAGTTTGGCCCTTCTCTGATGAGAAGCCAAGGCCAAGATGAAAAGTGCTTTTGGATGTGGTGGTTTGTGATAATGGCCTCCAGATAAAGGTCGTATCTGAGGAAGTGACTTTTCCCAGTTGGATCCCTTCTCAAGTCTAAATGGTCAGGTCTAGAGCATACGAAAGGTTGGGTTAGCAAGGAGGGCTCCGAGGGGTGAATGCTTGTTCCCGATCCAGGGGGGTACGTTTGCATGGAATTCTTGTGCGTAATATTGATGGGTTAAACCAAGTGCCTGCCTTTGGAGCTTCCGTTATGTTTGACTTTGGGCACCTTTCTCCCCGGTGTTGTGCTCGCTGGCTGGGAAGGTGAAAGTTTTAGGGGACAGGGTTGTATGGTGCAATAGCAGCCGTGACAAAATTCCGCAAAAATGAAAAACTTAATGGCAACAAATGAGATCGAAACAAAACCACAACGAAACATGACAGCATGCCAGATGGAGGAGCTCTTTGGGTAACTCTCTAAATAGAAGAGAGAGACGAATCGCCAGCATCCTTACTCTACCTCTGGGGTAACTCACGAGGCTGTCCATTGCCCATCCTGTGCAGAGAGTCAGCTGTGCTCTGAAAGTTTCTGTTCTTTCTTCCTGGGGCTTAGGGTGTTCTGGAGGCTGTCGGAGCCTTGTGCCTCAGGCGGGTCAGGTGACACAACCTTCCTGCTCTGGGTTGCTTGTTGGGGGACTAGAAGAATGACATTTGCAAGCCACAAAGTGGGGTGAGCCTCAGTGTGCAACCTTGGTCCAAGCCGGATCCTGAAGAGGTTAAGACAAATGACAGCAGCAACAGAACAAAACTGCTTCACTGAGCATTTTGATCCCAGGTAGAATTTTACCTCTACCTGGGATCTGTCCGTATTTGATTCCAAGTGATTAAGCTTTCTTAGGTACCTTTCACTGGGGCTCGTTCATGAAGGCAGTGCCTGCCTTGTGATCCTTGAAAGAGGGGGGCTTTATTCATCAGAAGCCGGAGCGTGGGGACGTGGGGTGAAAGAGGCACTTTTTGGAACTCTGGAAGAAACGTATATGTATGCATATGTTAACGGGGAGACGGGTGGGTTGGCAGGGGTTGAGGAGGTGGGAACAAAGACTGGGTGTAGGAACCCGTTGCCTCTGGAGCATGGGAAGTCACCTGCGCCCACGGCCTGCCTTCTGTGTGGTGGTGGGTGTGTGTACACAGTATAACACCTCCTGTGTTCATTCGCTGCCTGTCTGTAAGCGCTTTGGTGCATGGAGCCCCAGGACCCGCACGTGGCATTAAAGTGAAGAATTAGAACCTGGGTGCTGTGCCTTTCTTTTCTAGGGACTTACTCTCATCTCTCCTCTGCCCTCACGGTGCTGGCAAACAATGTCTTGATTTCTCCTTGAAATGTGGTGTGTTTGGGGACGCGCAACCACGTAAACTAGGCTCTTTTCCTGAGCTCGGCAGCTGAACTTCTGCCCTGGCTTGAAGTAAGAGGGACGTGGGCCCCGTGAAGGCCGTTCTGCAGTTACTCTAGCCTTGTCTCTGTTCCAGGTAGGAGTGTGCCCACCCAGTCTAGGCACAGAGCTCTCCCCTCTCGTGTGGAGAGGTCTCCAGGGGAAGAAGATACCACAGGTGCGCAGTCACTGTGTAGCTCCCAGCCACGTCAGGTGGTTCCGAAAGGAATCCCTTCTGTCATTCACCACTTCTTTCAAGGGAGAGAGAAATGGCTCTAAGCTTATGTGGGCCTCAGTGGTTAAGACCGGTCCTTGAGGAAAATGGACTTGAGTTGTTCTTCCTCTGGAAGCAGAGTTGGACACCTTCCTGGCTAATGAGTGTCCTCATCAAGATGTCCCTTGGAGTCACTCCATGAATTAACCCAGAAAGGTGAGTCCTGACGTGCTGGGGAGCTGTGCCGCCCTCCAACTGCTTCCTTAAATCTCCGATGATTCTGACTTTTAAAGCACTGCATCACCTGCGCCAAGTATGTCCCTGACCTACTTACTGTGCACACAACCACAGGGTAACAATACACCAATAATACTTAACGAGTGGGAAACTGAAGCTCGCAGAGCTGTAATTTCCTCAAAGGCAGGCGGCTAGTAAGTGGAAGTCAGGATTCTGAGGGCCCTTTTCCGAAATCCTCGCAGGTGTTCAGTGGGGCCCTCCCTTCTTGACAGCTCAGTGTCCCACCTCTCGGGCTTAGGGCTTCACCCTGCTCACCCTGTGAAAATTTGACAGGCAGATGCTCTGGAAGGAATGTTAGAAAGACTTTCTTTGATGTGTAGGTTTTAAGTAATCCCAGCTCGGGTCCCCAGTGTACTACCCTTCTGAGTGAGAGACGCGCGTTCACTAGGTGGAGAAGGGCCCCGCCTGTGGGCAGTGATGGACGCAAGTAAGGGTCGCCGCCTGGCCTGTAGGTGTGAGATGATCTGGGGCGGCTGAGTTAGACTCCTGCAGCCCTCGGGCCTAGCCACACAGATGTGCAGCCTGGCCACGTGGGGAAGGATGCTCCTGGCCTCAGGAGAAGAACTGAATGTAAGGCTTTTTCGTTTAGCTTAGGGCATCTTGTGTGCCTGGCTTGGGTTTTTTGCCCTTAGGCTCTGGGCCTGTTTGTTCCTTTGTCATCATTTTGGAGATGACCTCGTAGCTAGCTTCACTAACTTTTCCTTTTGATCTGTTTCACTTACAGCATGTTTCTTTCACTTTTGTTTACTTATCTTTAACTTCCTATCATTTGATTCCTTACCATTTTGTTTTTCCCGTCATGTGTTTTAGTGTTCTCCATTTTTTAAAAAATTATTTATTTATTTATTTGACACAGAGAGAGAGAGAGACAGATCACAAGCAGGCAGAGAGGCAGGCAGAGAGAGAGGAGGAAGCAGGCTCCCCGCTGAGCAGAGAGCCCGATGCGGGGCTCGATCCCAGGCCCCTGAGATCATGACCTGAGCCGAAGGCAGTGGCTTTAACCCACTGAGCCACCCAGGCGCCCCTAGTGTTCTCCATTTTTTTAAACATAATTTTAAACTTTATATCTAACATAACTTTAAAATAAAGCCCCTATATGAATAGGATGCTAATGAACGTAGTTCTTGTTCTGAGCACGGGTAATGATATGCCTTTTTTTCCCTCCTCCAGTCATTTCTACAGTGATCTTATTAGCCGTGAACATTAGGTATCTCATTTTTCCCTTAGATGAATATCTACTTCTGAAGTCTAAAGGCAAGGAGAAACTGACAGTTATTACAAAAGCCATAGATCTGGGTTATCTATTACATCCGATGGCAGAGCTCTTCCCTCCCCCTCCAGAATGCCACCGTCCCCCATATACACACAGTAACAGTAAGTTCAGACTTAGGAACAAGGCAGTCCCAGTCCCGACTGCTGAGGACTTCTTCCTTCATACGCTTGTTCTTCCCGAGCAGTGACATGATCTAAATATCCTGGGATTCCACCACCTCCAGCCACCTGGAATTCAGTGGAAACGGGACTGTCGTGCACCAGGAAGAAGTCTGACTCAACTGCAGGGAAGACTTTGAACCGTCTTGAACCATCCAGAAGTACTTCATAGAAGGGACCCGTAATCAGATTGTGATGTACCTTTTCTGCCCTTCTGTGATTTCAGTGGCAACCTGAATCACCCTTCCACAAACCATGACTTTTAGAAGATTCTCCTAATGTATTACAGACCCTGGGTTTTTTCCTGTGTCATGTGATTGTGGCAGGTGGCCTAGCTCCAGTAGATCTTTTGAATAGATGGATACATACTTCTCCTTTATTAAGGAAAAATTAAGAAATAGAAACCCAAAGCACCACAAAACTTAAGAGCTTGATCTCCATTAAAAGAAATTAATCAGTTAAGAGTTGAATTGAAATCCTTATACCTCTATTATGTTTGTAGGTGGGTTGGATGGTATCATCAGGCTTAAGTCCTAAGAACGTGTATCACCTTCTGTAAATGCCATTAGTGTGTTTATTAGTGTGAGTTCCAGCATTACATCCTTGCCTTCAGCTCTGTCTCAGCTTGCACTGTCCTGAGGACCCATCTGTCCATGCACCCATCTGTCGTGGGTGCCTACTGTCCCCACTCTCCCTGCGTCATCACCACCCCCCACCCCCACCACTTACGACTGCCCTGTCTTTGGCATTTTAAAGCTGGTTTGCCACTTCTGGCCGTACCTCATCCAGCATTTGGTAGCCAGCCCTGGTGGTGATGTTCCGTCCAGCAGTGTCCCCCACTGCTTCTCAGGCAGGTAGGTGCTCTTTGCACCAAGGTCCCAGACTTTCCGTTTCAGCTTTCTCACCTGGCCTGCTAGGATTTGAAGAGCATTTTCAGCCCTTCTCTCTAAGTTCCGTGTCTACCGTGACTGCTTCCGCAATGGCAGCAGATTCTGGCAAGGCCCCACCAGACAGGTAA
The DNA here is from genome assembly GCF_011764305.1 of Mustela putorius furo. Classification (NCBI taxonomy): domain Eukaryota; kingdom Metazoa; phylum Chordata; class Mammalia; order Carnivora; family Mustelidae; genus Mustela; species Mustela putorius. The sequence continues at coordinate 804,285 of NW_025421293.1, forward strand.
GTTAGCTTCACCCTCCTCTACCCTTGGAAGGGATAATCACCATACTTTTCCCAGAAACTGCATTCACCAAGAGCTTCCTAACAAAAATAGGGACTTCCCTGGTCAGCTGACCACATCACTGATGGCCGAAATGAGGATGGCGTTATTCACTTGGCACTCCCAGAAAGTCAAGGCAGCGTATATCTGCCTCCAGCATATTCAGGAAATGTTCTACCCAACTGCCTGATTGTATACTTCTAAATAAAGCTCTGTCTGGAAATTCCCGCTGGTTCAGAGAGGTAGGATGTTGAGGAGTACTGTTTATAGTCACCTACTGGAATGTTCCACCACTTACACTGGCTGGGCGTTTAGCCTGGAGGATTCCACAGACATGGGGTTTACTGCCTGGTTTCGAATCCTGTCAGCACTGTGTTCTGCTGGGATGACAATCCTGACCCCTTGATGGCAGCAGCAGCCCTGGGATAACCTGCAGTTGTGGATTGAGATCCAGAGGTGGGATTTCCAGAAAGTTCAACCAAGGTATCCTCATGATAATGTATAAGAAAGTGATGTTTCTGGGGAGGGGGGAAAAAAAAGTGATGTTTCTTAGGTGGAAGGTTCTCCAGATGCTCAACTACCCCACAGTTTTGGGGGTTTATAGGCAGTAGTCATTCGGTCATGTTCCTCCACTTCTTCACATGGCCATCCTGCCTTTTTAGGATGCAGTTTGAGCTGACCCCTTGCTAAGGACCCAGAATTCCAGTAGCTGAAAACCCTGTACATCTTTTCTCCTATCATGGTCTTAAGCAACCCAGACACACTTCAGTGCCTTGGCAGGGATCACGGAGGCACAAGCATGGGCAGCCTCTGTCCCCTGTTTCCCCATGTCCACGATACTGGCACTGGCAGGCCGACAACCCTTGTAGGTGTGAGAGTTGCAATAAGACCAACAGATTCAAGGTCTAGAGGCGGCACTGAGGAAGCCCTTTGGGGATGTCTGTCTGCAGGCACCCGGAGTACTCAAGGTGAGACTGGGAGCTTGTTCCCCATAGTGCAGCAGGATGTGTTTTTCAAACATTTTGGCTTCTGAAGATACTGCGAACATGCACAAGAGCCCGAGAAGGAGGCCAGCTATCCCACGTGCCTTGATATCTCATGCATTCAAAATGGAAAATAACAGACTTCTTGGGACCTTCTGACACAGCAGTATGTGCTGCTTCCTTCTTCGGTGAGCGTTCCCGAACTGCATGGAGTCATTTGTATTAGTCAAGACAAAACAAAAAAGTAGCAATTGAACAATTTCTATCTTTAATGTAAGTTAGCTTAATCATAGTTGCATTGTAATAACGAGGGGCTGGTTCACAAACAGCAGTGAGAACTAGAGAGAACGTGGAAAGACCACATAGAGGAAGCGCCACCCAGGACTGAGACGGGATCCAAGGAAGAACAGCCCCTTCCCCAGAGCTGGTATCAGACCTTTTTGGAGAGGGCAGAGCCGTGGTTTACTGAATGGCAGGGAAGTCATCGGGTGCTATGCTTGGTGAAACTTGCTGGAAATCCTAACTCTAGGACGCTGGGAAAATCTCTTCAGGGAGGTGTTTTATCAGAGGCACTCCACTACAAAGCCACCCAAGGTGAGTGCTGGGGAAAGCTGCTGGCCTCTTTGTGCTGCTGGCGACCACGCACTGCAAGAGCTGCGTGCCGGAGAAGCTGTGCTGGGGCAATCACACCAGAACCAGAAAGGGAAGTACCTTTCCTCTTGGTAGGATGTCCCTGATATCCTCTGCTAATGAAGTTTAATATCCCGTTAATTGGCAAAGGAAAAAATATTCAAAAGTCCCAATCCAATTCTGCAGAGCCAACGAAGGATGAATATGGAGCTAAGAGGCAATCAATAACTGGCATCTTTTTTTTTTTTTTAAAGATTTTATTTATTTATTTGAGAGCACATGAGAGGGGAGAAGGTCAGAGGGAGAAGCAGACTCCCCATGGAGCCGGGAGCCCAATGTGGGACTCGATCCCGGGACTCCAGGATCATGACCTGAGCCGAAGGCAGTCGTCCAACCAACTGAGCCACCCAGGCGCCCCCTGGCATCTTTTTTTAAAAGATTTTATTTATGTGAGAGAGCGTGCGGGGGCGGGGGGGGGAGCAGAGTGGGGAGAAGCAGGCTTCTCACCAACCAGGGAGCCTGATGCGGGACTCAATCCCAGGACCCTGGGACCATGACCTTACCTGAAGGCAGACGCTGAAGTGACTAAGCCACCCAGGTGCCCCAATAACTGGCATTACTATATGCTGGTGACTCCCAAATTTATACTCCTGCCCAGGCCTCTTTCCTCAGCCTTGAATTGTATGCCCAGTAACCAGATAAATACCGCTACCTCAGGGTCGGTTAGCCATCTCAAGCCTCACGTATCCAAATGGAATTCTTCATTTCCTCTTCCACCCCAACATCCTGATTCTATCTTTTCTATCTCGGGAAATGCCACCGCCATTCATCCAGTCAACGAAACCTGAGAATCGTCTTTAACACTCCTCCTTAACGCACCTTCTAGTGCAATCCATCACCAAGTCTTGAATATATCTTCAGGATGGATCTTGAAAACGTCAAAAATTCACCTGTCTGAATCACCATTGTCTCTCAATCTGTGTTACTACAAGGGCTACTTCGCTTAATTTGGCCCCTGATTACCCCACCAATCTATTCTTCAAAATAGTCTTGAAGGGTCTGATGAGATCCTACAGCACGCTCACTTAAAACCCTTCACTTTTACAACGGGCTTGTAAGGTCCTACCAGGTTTGATCTGGGTCCTATGCACCCCAGCCTCCTCTCACCACCCTGCTCCTTCTTTTCCCATCTCTGCTCTGGCCTTTTTTTCACTTCCTGCCTCAGGTTTTTGTGACTGTCATTCCCTCTCCCAGGAATGCCCTTCCCCCAACCCTTCTCATGGGCTGGCTCACTTTCCTATTTTATGTTCAAATGTCATATAACAGCTCAAATGTCACATAGTAAATGGGACCTCTGATCATGCCATCTAAAGCGCACTTTCATTACTATCTATCACGTCACCTGATTTATTTCCTTTATAACATTTATTACCAATAGTAATTATCTTGTTACGTCTGTATTTCCTTTTAAATAAGCTCCCTGAAGGCAGAGATGTTGCCTCTATTGTGCATGACATTTACAGCCCTATGCAGCCCCATGACCCCAAGATCATAGCCTGAGCCAAAACCAAGAGTCGGAGGCTCAACCGACTGAGCCACCAAGGTGCCCTAGAAAGTTCTTAATTATAGTAAAATGTCAGCTAACAAATATAAAGGAAAGGATGGGGTTTGGAAAAATCTACATTTAGCAATGGTCAAATTTATAACTGACTTAGACAAGAATCATCAATGGATTCTAAAACTGATGAGCTGTTGAAGAAAAACAGGATCTAACATAGTCTCAAAGTGGTTCCCTACAAATAACTAATTACGAAGGTAAAAACAGTAACTTGACAGTGTAAACATCTGAAAGTTTCCTCATGAGTCACGTAACCAAAGTCAGCATTAGCCGAAAGGCCTGTCCTGAGAAAGACACATTATTTATATGATTTCTCTGCCAAAATGAATAACCTGAATCTAATCATGAGAAGACATTAGACAAACCCAACTTGAAGGACATTCTTTAGATTGACCATCTTCCACTTTTCAAAAATTTCAAGAACTTGAAAGACAAATAAAAATGGAAGAACTATTCCAGATTAAAGGAGACATGACAATTAAATGATCCTGAATTAGATTTGGGACCAGGAAAAGCAATAGCTATAAAGGCCTTTCTTGGGAAAATTGATGAAAACTGAGTAAGGGGTGTAGATTAAGCAGTAGGATTTTATCAATGTTAATTTCCTTTTTTTTTTTTTTTTTTTTTTTTTAATGATTCTGCTTTGGTTTTCTAAGAGGGTATCTTTCGTCTATGGCCGTGCCACCCCAAATGCACCTGATCTCATCTAAGAGGGTATCTTTGTTTTTAGGAAATACACACTGAAATATACAGAAGTCAAGAAGCATGATTCTGCAATTTAGTTGCATTCTTCAGGAAAACTGTGTGCATGTGTGTAGGGAGAGACTGAACAAATGATAAAGCAAATGGGGCAAATATACAAATTCAAGAAGCTTAAAAAACTCCAAGTGAGATAAAGTCAAAGAGATCCACACCAAGAAACATAATCAAACTGTAGAAAGCCAAAGAAAAAAGAATCCTGAAAGCAGCGAGTTGCGAGAACAAATTCATCACATAAAAGGGATCCCCAAAAGAATATAAACGGTTTCTTACCAGGAACTGTGGAGGGTAGAAAGCAATGCGTTGACATATTTGAAGAGTTGTAGAAAGCAGTGTGTTGACATATTTGAAGAGTTGAAAGAAAAACCTGTCAACCAAGAATTCTGTATCTGGGGGTGCCTGGGTGGTACAGTCAGTTAAGCATCCAGTCTTGGTTTTGACTCAGGTCGTGATCTCAGGATCATGAGACTGAGCTCCTCACTGGGCTCCGTCCTCAGCATGGAGTCTGCTTGAGATTCTCACTCCCTCTCCATCGGCCCCTCCTTCTCTCTCTAAAATAAATTATTTTTTAAAATAATTAATTAAAAAAAAATATTACATCTGGCAAAACTCCTCTTCAAGAATGAAGGAGAAATAAGACATCCCCAGATAAACAAAAGCTAAGGGAATTTGTTACTGGTGGACCTGCACTGTAAGAAATGCCCAAAGGAATCCTTCAGATTGAAAAGCAAATGACACGAGACAGTAAATTGAAGCTACATGAAGAAATAACACTGGGAAAGGTAAATACCTAGGTAAATGTAAAAGCCAGTGTTGGGGTGCTTGGGTAGCTCAGTCAGTTGAGCATCTGACTTCAGCTCAGATCACAATCTCAAGCTCCTAGGGTCCAGCTCTGCATCAGGCTCCCTGCTCAGCAGGCTCCTCTGCCCTTTCCTCTGCTCATCATAAAATCTTTAAAATAAATAAAATAAATTATTTTATTTATTTTAAAGATTTTATTTATTTATTTATTTGACAGAGAGAGAAATCACAGTAGACAGAGAGGCAGGCAGAGAGAGAGAGGGAAGCAGGCTCCTCCCCGCTGAGCAGAGCCCGATGTGGGGCTCGATCCCAGGACCCTGAGATCATGACCTGAGCCGAAGGCAGCAGCTTAACCCACTGAGCCACCCAGGCGCCCCTATTTTATTTTTTAATCCAAGAGAGAGAACAAGCACAAGCAGAGGGAGAAGCAGGCTCCCCACTGAGCAAGGAGCCCAATGTGGAACTCAGTCCCAGGACATTAGGATCATGACGTGAGCTGAGGGCAGCTGGTTAACCAGCTGAGCCACCCGGGTGTCCCTAAATAAAATCTTTTTTAAAAGACTTTTCCTATATGATTTAAAAGGCACAAACATAAATCATTAATTGTAAACCTGTGTTAACAGGCATATAATTTTTAAAGCTGAAATCTGTGACAGTAACCAGATAAGGGGACAGAGAAGTGTATGTACAGATTATAAGCAATTTTAAATAAATTGGTATTCAAACTATGTCGTTATAAGTTTAAGATGCAAATTACAGTCACAAAGCTAACCACTAAGAAAATAAATTTTAAAATATACAGAAAAGAGAATCAAAATGGTAGGCTACAGAAAAACAAGTGCATATCAAAAATGCAGTAATGAGGGGCGCCTGGGTGGCTCAGTGGGTTAAAGCCTCTGCCTTCGGCTCAGGTCATGATCTCGGGGTCCTGGGATTGAGCCCCACATCGGGCTCTCTGCTCAGCGGGGAGCCTGCTTCCCCCTCTCTCTGCCTGCTTGTGATCTCTGTCTGTCAAATAATAAAATTTTTTTTAAAAATGCAGTAATGGAAGAATTGAGGAATAAAAAAAAAATATGCCATATAGAGAACTAGCAAAATGGCAGAAGTCATTCCTTATTAGTCATTACTTTAACCGTAAATGGATGAAACTCTCCAATTAAAAGTCAGAGACTTGTGGAGTATGTTCTCTTAAAAGCTCCATCTATATGCTGTCCAAAAGAGTTTCACTTTAGATTCAAAGACACAAAGAGGTCAAAAGTAAAAGGATGGAAAAACGCATTCCATGCAAACAGTAAACCAAGGAGCGTGTGGGGTGGCTATAAATTTTACATTAGAAAAAGGGTTATAAGAAACAAGAAGGACATTATATACAGAAAAAAAATTTAATCCAACAAGATGATCCAACAATTGTAAGCATATAGCATCTGAATCAGAGCACCAAGTACATATGAAACAAGGAGAAATGAGGGAGAAATTGACAATTCTACAATAATAGTCGGAGACTTCATTATCCCACTTTTAATAATGGATAGAACGACCAGAGGAAAGATCAAGAAGGAAAGAGTACTTGAATGATGGTATAATCCAAGTACACCTAGCAGACATACATCCAGAACTCTTCACCTAACAATAATGGAACACACATTCTTCTCGAATGCACACAGAACACTGTCCAGAGTAAAACATATTTTAGGCCAGAAAACACGTTTTTTTAAATTAAAAATTTTCGGCTTTATTGAGATATAATTGACATATAACATCATGTAAGTTTAAGGTATACAATGTGTTGATTCGATATGCTTCTATACTGCCAGTGTTTCCATCTGTAGCATTAGCCAACCTGTATCGCATCACATAATCACCACAGAAAATGAATTTTAATAAATTCTGAAAAATCATAAAAATGTCTTTTCTAATTATAGTGGAACAAAACTAGAAATCAGTAACAGAAGAAAAACTCACAATAATTGAAAAATTTTTTAAAATGCTCTTAAATAACCAGAAGTCAAAGAAGAAATCATAAAGGAAATTAGAAAATATTTTGAGACAAATGAAAATAAAAGCACAACATACAAAACATAGTGAATGTACTGAAAGCAGTGCTTAAGTGAAATTTCTACCTGCAAATATCTATAGTTAAGAAATCTCAAATCAGTAACCGAACTAAACACCTTAAAATTTTTTTAAAGTAGGCTCCGCACCCAATGTGGGGATAGAATTCATGACCCTGAGATCAAGTCTTATGCTTCACCTACTGAGCCAGCCAGGTGCCCCCATACACCTTAAAGGAACTAAAAAAGAGCAGCACAAACTGAGCCAAAGTTAGCAAAGAGTAGGAAATAAACATTAGAGTGGAGAAAAGTGAAATAATGAATAGGATAAAAAGAATATAGGAAACAAAACCAAAAATTTTTTTTTAAATCTGCAAAACTGGGGCTCCTTGATGGCTCGGTTGGTTACACGTCTGGCTTTGGCTCATGACAGAGCCTGCTCCATGACAGGCTCCCTGCTCAGCAGGGAGTGTGCATCTCCATCTCCCTCTGCCCTTGATTCCTGCTCAGGCTTTCTCTCTCTCTCTCTGAAATAAACAAATAAAATCTTAAAAAACAGCAGCAACAACAACAATCAGCAAGATTGACAAATATTTAGCTAGAATGTCAGAGAAAAAAGAGAAGACTCAAATTGCTAAAATCAGAAATTAAAGAGGGGACATTACTAACTTTACATAAATAGAAAACCTACCAAGTCTGAATCACCAAGAAATGGAGAATCCAGATAGATCTGTAACTAGTGACAAGGTTGAACCAGTAATCAAAAACCCTCCAATGAAGAAAAGCCTTGGACTGGATGGTTTTGCTGGAGAAGTCTACAAAACATTTAAAGAACTAATACCAATCCTTCTCAAACTTTCCCAAAAAACAAAGTGTAGAGAACGCTTTCTAACTCACTAACTCATTTGTTGCCCCAATACTGAGCCAGATAAAGACACAAGAGGAAAAAACAAAAACAAAAACTACAGATCAACATCCCCTATGAATATTGACACAAAAATTCTCAACAAAACATGAACTGAATTCCACAGCATATCAAAAGGATTATATATTGTGGCCAAATGAAATATAGTCCTAGAATACAAAGATGGTCTAAAGAGAATTAAGGGTGAAAAAATTACCTTATCTTCTCAACTGACAGAGAAAAATCTCGTGACACAATTCATGATAAAACACTCAACAGACTAGGAATGGAGCGAAACTGACTTAATATAAGAAAGTCACATATGAAAAACCCACGGCTAGCATTCTACTCAACGGTGTAAGAAGTGCTGCCACTGAGATCAAGAATAAGACAAACATGCTCGTCCCCCTCCCACAATTCTATTCAGCATTGTGTTGGAGGTTCTAGCCAGAGCAACTAGTCAAGAAAAAGAAGTAAAAAGCATCCACGTTAGAAAGGAAAAAGTAAAGTTATTTCTGCTCAAAGAAATGATTTTGTATGTAAAAAATCCTACGATTCTACAGAAAAAAACCTGTTAGAATAGAGCAATGTAGTAATACAAAATCAAGACACAGAAATCAGCCACCCCTCTACATACTAACAATGAGCAACCTAAAAGAAATTAAGAAAACAATTCCACTTATAATAGCCTCAAAAGTTATAAAATACTTAAGAATTAATTTAATCAACGAGGTAAAAGATTTGTACAATGAAAACTCTAAAACCTTGCAGAAAACAGAAGACAAGGAAATGGAAAGAAATCTCATGTAAATTGGGTTGTTTGTTGTTGAGTTTTAAGGGTAACAGTCCCTTATCAGGTAAGTCATTTGCAAATATTTTCTTCTGTGAGTTACCTTTGTATTCCGTTGACTGTGCCCTTTGGTGCACAAAATTTTCAAATTTTGTTAAGTCTAGTTTTTGTTTTTTCCTTTTATTACCTATGCTTTTGGTGTTGCAGAAGATACTACTGTCAAATACAATGTCATGAGGTTTTTCAGCTGTGTTTTCTAAATTTTGTATCTCACATTTAGGTGTTAAATCCAGTTTGAGTTAATTTTTGTATATAGTGTTAAGGGTCCAAATTCATTCTTGTTAATTTTATGTCACTGTATTTTACAATAAACAGTTATGTTTTAAAAACTGTCCTTCCCTTTCCTGAGTAACAGAAGAGCCTGTCCACTGAGGAGAGCAGGCACCGCCGTCCACCCAGGGTAAAGGCCGCCGACGACCAGCAGAGGTAAACCCCACTCGACGGAGCGAACACCGTCGCTCTGAGATGGGAACAAGACAGGATGCTGCTTCCACGGTCCGTGGTGCGTCTCCGTCCTCGGGGGAGGTCATCTGGTCTGACCTTCTGCATCAGTCCTGCTCGTCCGTCCCCTCGGCCCCCGCACTCCCCACCCTCCTCTTGTTCTTCTTCCCACCCAAGATGAACCTCTGATTCTCGGATCTTTTGATTCCACGATGAGTTTTTGGCCTCTTTTATCCTCACTTTTTCCAATGGGGCTGATTTTTACAAATTCATACGCTAAAGGGGCACCTGGTGGCTCACGCGGTGAAGCGTCCAACTCTGGACGTGAGGTCAGGTCGGGATCTCAGCCTGGGAGATGTTCCCTCCGTCCGTCCGTCCGTCCGTCCGTCCGTCCATATCAAAAGAAATGCACCTGCCAGAGTCAACCGAATCCAAACGACACAGCGCAGACCCGCACCCGTACAAGAGCCGAGCCGCTCAGTGCCCCGCTTCCCCAGGGACGCAGGACCGCGGGGCCGTCCCAGCCGCCCCCAGCCCGCCGTCTCGGGAGGAGCAACCCGGCAGCCGGTCCCCCCGCCGCGGCCTCACCCCCGCGCCCCGGCGGACCGTCCCCGCACTCTCCCCGGGCTGCACGGCGGGGGGGTCGAGGGCGCTCCCGCTCCCCGCAGAGACCCCGGCCCGGGTCCTCCCGCACCCGCGACCAGCTCCGCGGCCCGGCTCGCCCGCACGCTCCCTCCCCGCGCCCCCGGGGCTCGTTCGCGGGCCCCCTCCCCTGCGGAAGGTCCGACACTCCCCGGGGCCTCGCCGGGCACAGGGGTCACCGGGAGGGAACCGACCAGCGAGGGACACACAAACCGGAGTCCACGGACCCGGGCGCCGGCGGGGCCGCTTCTGGGGCGTGACCGGGAAGAGAAGCCGACGCGCTCGAGGCGCAGCCCGGAGACCCCTCTGCGGGGACACGTCCTCCGCCCCCGACCCGTCCCCGCCGGAGGCGCCCCGCACCCACCTTCCGCCGCAAGCCCGCGTCTGCGGGGGCCGCGCCCCGCCCGCGTTCGGGGGCCACCGGGGAGCGAGTCCGCCTGGGCTCCGCAGGGGACGGCCGGACGCCCGTCCGCGGCCACCGCGGCGGCTCGGAGCGAAGCCGGTCTCGGCCGCGACCCGCAGCCGGCGTCCAGCACCCCGAGCGGCCGCAGGGCCCGACGCTCCTGACCCGGGGCCTCGGGAACCGGACGCCCGGACGGCGCGGGCCCCCAGCGACCGGGTCCGCGGGCCTCGGCGCCGCTCCGCCGTCAGGACGGCCTCCGGGCCGGGACCTCGGAAACCAGGAGTCCCGGCACCGAGAGGATCAGGGTTCGCGGTTTCCCACGCGGCCTCGCTCCCCGCGACCCGGCGACCGCTGCTGGCGCGGCGGCGGCTGTGCGCGGCCTCGGCGGCGTCCAGGGCCGGCGGCCACCGCGGCAGGCGGCACCGGGACGGAGCGCCCGCTCCTCGCCACCCCCGACCGCCGGCCTCGACGCCGCCCCCGCGCCCGACCGCTCACCGCGGGAGCCCCCTCCGCCTCGCTCCGCCCAGCGCGGGTCCCGAGCGGCGCCGCGACGACTTCCTCCCTCCGCGCGCCGGGCCCGGAAGTGACGTCGTGCGTGCGTGACGGGCGCTCGCGGCGCCGGGGGCGGGGCGCGAGGGAGGAGGGCCGGCCGGAGGGCGGGTCGCGGACCGGCGGAGCGGGGACCCCTGGAGCGAGGCGCGGAGGGCGGCGGTCCCGACGCCGTGGAGCCGCAGCGCAGGTACGGGGCGGCGGGGCGGCGGGGCGGCGGCGGGGGCTGCGCGGCTGCCGGCTGCGGGCGGCGCGGCGGGGCGGGGGCGCCGTCCGGGCGGGGGCTGCTGGGTCATCCGCCCGTGCCGCCTCCCCGGCCGGGGCCGTTTCGCTCCGGCGCGTCCAGCCGCCGTCGGGCCCAGCCCCGGGCGCAGCGGCGCGGCCCTCACCGGCCGCCTCAAGCCTGTGGTGCCCAGCCGGGCGTTCCGGGCGTTCCGGGCGCTCGCGCCGCCTGCTGCGGGCCCGGCCGCGCCCCGACGGACACGCGCCTGCCGTTCCGGGCGCCCGCCCCGCGCGACGGCTCCGTCCTCGCTCTGCAGCGCGGAGGCTGCGGGGACCCTGCGGGCTCGGGCCCCGGGCCGCTCGGGGGCCCGTCCGCGTGGACGGCGCCGACCGGGTCGCAGCCCCGCCGGGCCGGGACGCCGCGACTTCCGACCCCGCCTGGGTGCTGGGGGCGGAGAGGTCCGGGGGCGCGGGGTGGCGTGCGGGCTTTCCCGGTGCGGGGCCTCGAACTCCTGTCCCGACTTCTGCGGCGGCGGGGCCGGGGGGCCTGGGGCGGGCGCGGAAGCCCCTGCTCGCGAGCCGTCCCGGAGGACCGCGGGGTGATGCCGTCGCGGAAGTTCGGGCGGGGGGAGCTTCGAGGGTCACGGACGGCCGCGTCGGGCTGGGTCCTGCGCTCGTCCTGCCCTGGGGTGAGCGCGGAAGCCGCCGCGCGGGTCGCGGCCTCACGGCGCTGGGGTGGAGGGCGGCGGCGCGGGTGCTCCGGTTTGCGGGTCGGGGCTGTGGGTCAGGAAGCCGCGTCTGGCCGTTCCCCGCGACCCCGGGGCTGCGTGTAAAGTCTGTGAGCTGGAAACTCGCACCGAGGAAGCGGCGGGGCGGGGGCCGGGCCGCACTGTCTGTCGGTCCAGGCGGTGGTGCGCGGCGGAAGCTTGGCGGAGGTCGCGGTTTCTGCGCGGACGGCCGGTCGGGGTCGGGGTCGGAGGGGTCACTCGCCTTCCGAACGGGCTGCGGGTCAGGGGCAGTGACGGTCCTTCCGCGCCACGTCCGGACGGAGCGGAGACGGAGCCCCGGAGCCGACCGCAGGTCCGGAGGGCGGGGGCCCCGTCGGGGAGCTCGCGGTGCGGGGTCGCGAGGACCGGGTCCCGTGGAGACGAGCAGGGGTGGGGGGATGCGGGCCGCGGTCTTCGGAAGCCAGCGGTGCGGGGCCGGGGTGCGGGGTCCCGGGGGCGTCGGTCTGGCGGGGACCAGGCCAGAAGGGCCTCGGCGTGGCCGAAGTGCAGTTCCGTGGCCCTCGCGGCCGGTTCCCGGCGCACAGGGTCGGGCCTGATGGGCGAGCGTCCGCGGACGGGGTCGCCGCTCTCCGCCCGCGGGCTCCGTCCGGCCCGGCCTGCAGGCTCCGTGGGGCCGCGCCGCCGTGGTCAGCGTTCGCCGTTCCCGACGCGGGTGTCCGCGGGGCGCCGCGTCGCGCTCACGGGCTCAGTGCGCGGGGCCGAGGTCGCGCTCCCCTGCGTGTGCCGAGGCGCGGGACGTCCGTTCCGGCGGGGAGCGCGGCCGCGGACCGGTGTCTGCGTCTGCGGCGGAAGCGCGGACGGCGCCGGGCGACCCCCGTCCGGCCGCGGCCTCCGAGGGCGCCCTGTGAAGCGGCCCCTCACCGCGCAGGGCGGGCCTCGAACGGCGAAGTCGGGCGTGTCGGGAGCTTAGTCGCGGCCTTCTCCGTCGTCGGGCCCCGGAGCGACACGGCGCGTGGTCCGGACGAGGCGGCGCCTGCGGAGGACGGGGCGGCGGTGCACGCGCCCTCGGAGGCACGCGGTGGCTCCCCGTCACCCGACGACGGACGTACCTGTGGCTGGACGCTCGGGCGACGCTCCTGAGACGTTCTGGGGAAAAGCTGGACTCGGTGGTGCTGCTTGCGGGTCAGAGGGTGAAGCTCCGGGGGCAGCAGCCGCGACCCTGCCGTGCGGTAGGGCAGTTCTCGGCTCCTGGTGGCGGAGCGCCGGGGTCGTCGTCGGTGCAGCGGCGGGCACGCGGGGGTCGGGGGCGGGTCAGCGTCCGAGGGGGAGTTCAGGAGTGGCCCGGACGGCGCACGCGGATGTCCGCCCGCGTTTCCTGCGATGAGGCCGGGGGACGGCGGGAGTCTCCGACGCGGGAGCGCAGCAAGGGCCTTGGGGCGCTGCACCGCAGGGGTGGCTGGCGGCCTCCGGTCCGCACGCTCCGGTCCGCACGCTCCGGTCCGCACGCTCATGAGCCGGCTTTGAAGCTGGTCTCTTCAGCAAATACCCGTGCTTGCATTTCTGGGGATTTGGCCTGTATTTTAAAATTAAAAAGTGGCTTTTGGGGGATTTTTACATGGGATATATTTGTAATTTTCTGGTGCTCCAGAGTGAAAAATACATAATGAAACTTTATTTTTGTAGTTCCTGTTGTTAGAGTTTCCTAATTTTAGACACAATGTTTGCAAAAGCACCTTGTGTTTCCTCTGGACCCCCGAAAGGCCTCGCGCTTACCCGTCGGGCGCATAAAGGGCCGTGAACGGAAGAAAATACCTCGCTGTCGCCGTGTCCTCCAAGCGGAGCGAGTCTGCTGCTCGCGTCCGTCTTCCCCGCGGCAGACGCCGCCGTTCCGGAGCCCGCACCGAAGTGAAGTGCGGGGCGGCGCGACGGGGAGTCGGAGGCGCAGACGCGTCTGTGGGACCCTGACTGCGGCGGGAGGAGACCCGAGCACGAGCACGGGGGGCGCGTCCCGCACGCGGTAGCGCGCCTCGACCGGGGCCTCGACCGGGGCCTCGACCGGGGCGGCCGCCGGCTCGGAGAGAAGCCCGGGCCGTCGCTCGGGTCCGGGACTGAGAGGAGAGGCCGGTTCCCTTCGGCTGCCGAGACGCCTCGTGCGGACGGTCCTCGGCTGCGTCCGCCAGGGCAGAGCCGGCTGTCGGGGGCTGTGCGGTGCTGCGCTCGGTGTCCTGCTCAGCGGCAGGGTTCGCCGCCGCGGGGGCCGGTCGCGGAGCGCACGTGATGCCGCGGATGCGGCTGGAGCCGGCGGGATAGTGGGCGCGAGTTCGTAGACCGCCGCGCCGGGTCCACAGGCGGCTGGGCCAGGCCGAGCTTCCCGACCGGTTCCTGGAGCACCTGTGTGTGCCGCTGGCTGTCGTTTCCCTCGGAGCGGCGTTGGCCGGCGCGCTGCGTTTTCGCCGCCTGCGGAGCGCCGGGGCGTCTGACGCGACGAGGCGCCGCTCACCGCACGCGCCGTTTCCGCGGTCGGTCGGGCCGGGGCTGCGGCCCAGGGAACCTCGGCGTGGAGAGTCCAGGCCTGGAACCTAGTGTTTTAAAAAAGCACAGGCCCGTTCATCTTAGACGGAGGGCCTAGAGAATTAACGTATTTGTGTCTTGCTCAGGCTAAAGAGCTGACTGTGGGAGTCACAGTGGTTGAGACCCACCGGGCGCGTGCGTGGCGGCGCGGCCCAGGCCCCGAGTGAGGAGGGCGGCCTTGCGCGGCGGGCTCTCCGCGTCCTCGCCTGCTCCTCCGGGGCTCGGCGCGGCCGCTCGTTGCCGGTCCTACAGCCGGGGCGGCCCGGGCTCTGCTGACCGCATCCGTGGTCTGCGCCCAACCCGGGCCTGGCAGTGCCGGCGCCCGCGGGACTCTGAGCTCCCGCGGGGACAGCAGACGCGCACGGCCTCAGTGAGCGCGCGGTGCCCGGACCCGCTGTCACTAAAGGGCCTGGGACAGTTTGGGATCTTCCTACCCGGGTAATGGTTGGGGAGCTGCAAGTTTAAGGCCTTTTGGTTGTAGTCGGTCAAGCTGGGGGCGGGGGAGTCTCTCAGCATTCATCGGGATTGGCAAAGTGGGGATATTTTTTCATGTGTTTGCACATAAAATACATATACTTTTTCTTTCTGTTGACTCTAAATTTGTCTTGACATCAGGAAAGCCACCATAATATTTATAAAAATAGTGCACCTTTCTAGAAAAAGAGGTTGATATTCATTTTTTTTAAGATTTTATTTATTTATTTGACAGACAGAGATCACAAGTAGGCAGAGAGGCAGGCAGAGAGAGAGGAAGGGAAGCAGGCTCCCCGCTGAGCAGAGAGCCCGATGTGGGGCTCGATCCCAGGACCCTGAGATCATGACCTGAGCCGAAGGCGGAGGCTTAACCGACTGAGCCACCCAGGCGCCAAATATTCACATTTTAGAGTCAACTCTAGCTGGTGATTTCACGGCTCTGTGTGTATGTGTGTGTGTAGGTGTTAATATTTTATTATTTATTTGACCGAGAGAGAGCACACACAGGGGAAGCAGTCAAAGGAGAGGGAGAAGCTGATTCCCCACTTGAGCAGGGAACTTGATGCAGGGCTCAATCCCAGGACCCTGCGGTCATGACCAGAGCCGAAGGCAGACATGTAATTGACTGAGTCACCCAGGTGCCCCAACGCTGCTGTGATATGGGATGAATTTAGGTTGTGCTTTTGTTGTAATGCCATTGCAAGGTGTTTGTGTTCTTAACTGTCATTCCGTTTCATTAGGAAGTGTACTGCACGAAAGTTGTACAGTTAAGTAAACCATTATTTTTTTAAGGTTCTATTTCTTTATTTGACACATAAAGAAATCACAAGTAGACAGAGAGGCAGGCGGGGGAGGGGGCGGAGGGGGAAAGCAGGCTCCCCGCCGAGCAGAGAGCCTGATGCGGGGCTCGATCCCAGGACCCTGCATGACCTGAGCTGAAGGCAGAAGCTTAACCCACTGAGCCACCCAGGCACCTGAGTAAACCATTATTTATTGTGTATTTTCATATGCAGCTACTTCAGGTAATTCCAAATTATTTTTTTTTAAAGTATTCTAATACAGTTCCTCCGGTATATTGTAAATTATGACCTAGCAGAATCAAGAACATCCTTATTCATCTTTAGTCAGTAAACAAGAGGTGGAAGTGTTGTTGCCTAAATGTAGTTATGTAACTTAGTGGTTCCTTAATTGCATTTCCATAGAGCTTTTGGCATTGTTTTTTAAACATCTTCCTGAAAAATGACTTGGGCTAGTGACCACAGTTTTGAATAGGATATTACAAGAAGAATGTAAATTAAAAAAATGTGAAAACAAAAAACAGAATTGTATGCTGATGAGATAAAATGTCTAAAATCCATTGTAATTAGTGTCTCAGGAATTAATATGCTTGGCTTCTATTTAGCCAGTTGAGTTATATCTTTATTTGTATAAATTAAGTAGCCACTGCAGTTGTAGTGTGGTAAGTGTAGGGTTTTTTTGTCTAGGCTTTCAAATGTTGTACAGTCATGGGCGGACACCTCTTAAGTATCATTTAGGAGGATTAATCAGATGGCAAAGGGCGTTCATACCCATATGCTAAAACTGCTCCATATTTAAGTTCTTTGAATAGCAACTGTATGTAAACACTGGTTCCTTCCAAGAGCTTGCTTTTGTTCTTGGACATACTTGGGAACAAAGTGCAGATACTTTTTTGTCATTGTTGTTACCCACAAGAGGGTATAGGCTATTTATTTCAAGAAGAACTTTCCCATCCCTGTGTAGATGATCGAAAAAAAAAAGAGAGAGAGAGAGAGAAATAAGAACTTTTGCTTTCTTAGTACTTAGGGCTAGTAATTGAATAAGTAAATTAGAAAATAAAAATCTCAACTTATTTCTTATTTTGTTTAAAGTAGTGCTTGAGAAATAAGCTAAGATTCTTTGACGTTTAAAGTTCTTAGATTCTAACAGAAAAACTGATCAGGAGGTTGGATTTTTAGGCCCAGCCAGTTCCAGCCCCAAACACAACCACTGAGGGTTACAAGGGTGAGTCTGCCATTTATGTAAGTGTGGTGAAAATTTGTCCGTTTCATTCTTCAGTCAAAGCTTGGACTGTATTTGGAGAAGAAGAATTAAGTGCTTTTTAAAAGATTTTTTTTAAGACTTTATTTATTTATTTGACAGAGATCACAAGCAGGCAGAGAGGCAGGCAGAGGGGGAGAGGGGAACAGGCTTCCTGCTGAGCAGAGGGCCCGATGTGGAGCTTGGTCCCAGGACCCTGAGACCATGACCTGAGCCGGAGGCAGAGGCCCAACCCACTGAGCCACCCAGGCGCCCCTCTACTTATTATTTTAAGACCCACAAGAAATGGTTGTTTTTTGTAATCAATATTTATGTGTATTTACTTACATGTTTACTGTTTCCATTACTTTTTGATCCTTCCTTCTTTGTGTTTCTCTTTGGGGTAAACTGATTTTTCTTTCCATTTGAAGAGTTCTCTCTCCTATTTCTTCTAATGCTAGTAGGCCCATAATGAATTCTTTATAATTTTTATTTTTTACTTTAAAGAGAGTGTGCATGAACGGTGGTGAATGGGTTGGTGGCGGGGGGTGGGGGGGGATAGTGTGGAGAGGCACAGAGGGAGAGAGAGAATCCCAAACAGGCTCAACGTGGAGCCTGACACAGGGCTTGATCTTACCACCCTGAGATCATGACCTGAGCTGAAATCTAGAGTCAGATGCTTAACTGACTGAGCCACCCAGGTGCCCCTATTCTGTCTTTATTTTTAAGGGGAACAAGTTATTAAACACCACATTCTAGGGGGGCATTTTTTTTCCAGCACTTTCAATAGGTCATTCTGTTGTCTTAAGGCATTTATGATTTCTTTTGAAAATTTAGCTCTTAGTTTTATTGTCCCACTTATGAAAGTAATGTGTTTCTTTTCCTCTAGCTGCTTTCAAAAGTTTCTCTTTGTTTTTGATTATCAGCTGTTAAGTATGCTGTATCTCTGTGTTGTGTTTTCTGCTTTGGGGTTCACAGAATTTCTTGGATTTGTTGTCTTTTTATCAGTTTTAAATTTCATTAATATTGCTTCTTATTCATTCTTTCCTCTTCTTTTGAGGAACTTCAGTTACATACTCCATAGACTTTTCCACAATGTCCCTGATTCTCTTTATACTCCCCCCCCCACACTGTATTTCCTATTAGTTTTTCCTACTGCTTCATTGTGGGTGTATTTTATTGACTTGGGTTCCAGTTCTAATCTTCTCTTCTGTTAGGTCTGGTCTGCTCTTAAATCTACCCTTTGAAGTCTTAGTTTTAGTTATTATACTTTTCAGGTCTAGCATTTCATTTCGATTTTTAGGGATTACAATTCTCAGTTCATTTTTAAAATATGTTCTGGGGCGCCTGGGTGGCTGCCTTGCCTCAGGTCATGATCTCAGGGTCCTGGGATCCAGCCCCAAATCAGGTTCTCTGCTCAGCGGGGAGCCTGCTTCCTCCTCTCTCTCTGCTGCCTCTCTGCCTGCTTATGATCTCTGTCAAATAAATAAATAAACTCTTAAAAAAAAATGTTCTTTCCCCTTTTTCTCACCTATTTTTAATTTATTTTTCACTTTAAAATTTTAATTTTAATTTTAATTTTTTTTTTAATTTTATTTATTCATTTGACAGAGAGAGAGGAGAGAGATCATAGGACGCTGGGATCATGACCTGAGCCGAAGGCAGCTGCTTAACCAACTGAGCCACCCAGACGTCCCAATAAATATCTATTTAAAAGTCTTTCTGTTAACTTCATTGTCTGGATCATCTGAGCATCTCTTTCTATTGTCTTTTTTTTTTTTCTTTTTGGTTTTTAATTCTGTAAATACTAGGTGTTGTGAATAAAATGAAGCTCCGGAAGGTACTCTTTTTGTTTTTCAGAGAGAAAATCTCTCCTCCCTTTTGAGTAGGGGCTTATCACCTAATCCTATTAGGGACTGAGCTGCCGGTTGAAGTTGTGTTGCTGGGTCGATAAGGCTTTGTTCCCTCGGGTTTACCTTTACTACTATCAAGTAGTCGTCCAGAGCTTCCCACCCGTAGGGGAGTGAATTCACCGGAGTCTCTTCCCCTGGTGGCTTATATACTGTAATCTTTGTTTCTTGAGAACAGTGAGATTACTGAAAATTCCACTTTTTTTTTTGGTAAAGATTGTATTGATTTGAGAGAACGTGGGCAGCGCCAGCGCAGGAGCACAGGCCGCGGAGGGGGCAGAAGGAGAGGGAGAAGCAGACTCCCTGCTAAGCAGGCGCCTGACCCACTCGGGTGCTCCAGCTCCAATCCTGGGGTAATGACCCGAGCCAAAGGCAGAAGCTTAAACGACTGAGCCACCCAGGCCCCCCCACTTAAAAAAAAAAAAAAAGATTTTATTTTTGAGTAATCTCTACACCCAACATGGGGGTTGAATTTACAACCCCAAGATCAAGGGGTGTATGTATGTTCCACCAACTGAGCCCACCAGGCGCCCCTGTAAATGCCACTCTAGATTTTCAGAGGGTTTCCCAATGGTTTTGAAGCCCTCTCTTTGCAGCTGCAAAATTTGGTATAAGTCCTTGGGCCTGGCGGGGGTGGGGTGGGGTGGGAGGAATCAGCCTTCTGTTAAGCCCAGCTCTCTTTGACTCTGTTTGACTAGGATTTTGGCTCCCTGAGTCTTGCCTTTCCTCTTTTCCAAAAGCTCTTGTAGTTCTTCCTAAAGTAAGTCTGGATTCTCATCACTTTGTCCCAGGCATGGATACACTTGAGGCAAAAGTGACTGCAGAATGTCGCTTTGTTTCTCCACAGTTTCTCTCTTTTTCCAGAATCCAGAGGCACCTAGATTCCTTTAGATTTTCTGATGCCTTTAAATAATGGATTTTAAACGTGTGTCTAGCTTTCCTTGTTCTCAGCAGGAGTGTTGGTCGCCACAAACTACTCCATTGTATTTAGAAAAGAAGGTCTCCTACCAGTAAGGAAGTCATGAGAAGAAATTGGTTTTTTAATAATTGCTGTGCTTGCTTTATAATTCTAGTTCTGGAAGAGTAGTCCTTAGCCACATCATCTGGGAACTTCTTAGGAATGTGGATTCTCAGGCCCTGCGCCTGACCTCCTGAATCATAAACTCTGGGTTGGGACCCAGCACTCTGTGCTTTAATAAGTCCTCCATGTGATACTGATTGCATGCTAAAATTTGGGAATAACTGCTTCATAAGATAGTTGTTTTGCTGTTTAAAATTTCTACTTATATCTTCACTGGGCCCTGGAGAGTGTATATGGGGGAAAGAAATGAAAGAAAATGGTCTGTATAGGTATTTTTTAGTCTTCGGAATAAATAATTCAATAAATTTAGGAAATGTGTATTGATTAGTCAGTCTGTTCTGGGCACTGTGCTGTGTGTCTGTGAACACGGAATGGACATGTAAGCAAGCTTTTACAATAGAACATATTGCAGTAGCTGTATTTATAAAATGCTGTATGAACCAGAAAGAATTATTCTGTAAGTGGGAAAGGGGAGTCAGATGTTGTTTGAACGGGGTGGAATTTGAAGGTGGACTAACAGGAGGGTTTCTGGGCTTGTTCATGAAGACGATGACTGTGTAAGTTACTGTGCAGAGCAGGTCATTTTGAGGACCCAAAGGGGGCCTTTCTGCTAGGGTAGCAGACGGATGCCGGGGCTGTTCTCATGAACTGCGATACGCGATTAACCGGTTTGGGAAGAGCCAAGTGATGCTGCGAACCCCGGTTCTGTGTTACCTTGTGGAAAACTCGTTGCTTTCAAGTATTTGTTTACAGTTACTGTTTATAATTCTTAATGGATGATTTTTGTGGTTTTCTTAGGAGTACTCTAAGCAGACTAGCGCATGGTGACTCAAAACTATACAGATTCATGCTTTCGTAGTTACAGAGGCTAGAAATCTGAAATCAAGGCGTCCACAGGGCCCAAGTTCTCTGCGAAGGCTGTAGGGAAGATGATTGCTGGCTGCCCTGTAGCTCCTTGGCTTCAGCCGCATCATTCTGATTTCCACCTCGATGGCCACGTGGCCTCTGTGTCTTTATACCTGGGTGCCTCTCAGGGCCTTCTTACAAGGATACCAGTTACTGGAGTTAGGGCCCACCCTAATCAGCATGACCTCATTCTATAATTACATCTGCCTAGAGCTGATTTCCAAATCAGGTTTCTTCCGCAGTATTGAGTTCAGCCTGTCTTTTGGGGGGCCATAATTCAACCCCAACAGATGGTACGTTTTTTATTTTATTCTGTCTTAAGGTTTTATTTATTTGAGGGGGCAGATAGCAAGAGAGAGCATGAGTTGGGGGAGAGGGGCAGAGGGAGAGGGAGAAGCAGGCTCCACGCTGAGCAGGGAGTGCAGTGTGGGGCTCGATCCCGGGACCCCAGGAGTGGGACTGAGCTGAAGGCAGATGTACAACCAACTGAGCCATTCAGGCACCCCAGGAGGGTATGGTTTTCGCAACTTTTGAAAGTTTCTGGAGTTTAATGGGATTATATTTTTATTATACACAAGATACTTCTCAGTGGTTTAGAACATAATGTATTTCATTGAGCTGTCTAACGAATCTGAATAAATACATGTTCCGTTCAGGCAATTGCTTTTTGTAGTTCTCGTCTCATAGGTGTGTGTGTGTCACTTTGTGCAGCCGCAGCTGGGTGAGGCCGAGGTGTCGGGGCCGCCGCGAAGCTAAAACTGCCGTGTGACTCTCAGGGAAACGAGCTGTTCATGGTTGAAACCACATAATGTGCTGCAGTTTGTTGCTCGTTTAAATGGAGTGAAGAGAGGGTGTATCTGGTCATTTACTTTCCCAAGAAACGGACCCGTGGAGGACTGACCGCTGCCAGCGAAGGGAGATCGGAGCACGGTGCGAAGTAGAGCAGAGTTTGTGTCGCTAGCCTGGGGCATGGCAAGCTCAGGTTGGCGTCCTAATTGGGCTTACCCGGAGAGGGTGCGACATGGACTTCGACTTGGCACAGTGGCAGATTGTTGTCGGGAGCTCCCTCCCCGAGAATGCGGCTCTGCTGGCTCTGCTCATTCCGCAGCATCGACTCAGCGTTCTCTTCATGGCTTGATTACGAAGTGGGCAGGCCAGTGTTTGGATACTTTGTTTTGTTAAATTTAACATTGGAGCTCTGCCACTGATTCTCAGTGCGATATATTTCTTTAAAGATTTATTTATTCATTTGTGAGAGAGAGAGCAGGAGCCCAGGCCGGGGAGGGGCCGAGGGAGGTGGACCGGGAATCTCAGGCAGACGCCGGAGCCTGAGGCTGGGCTTGTCTCCTGACCCTGAGATCCTGACCTGAGCCAAGTGAGAGTCTGATCCTGTACCCTGAGCCACCCAGGAGGCCCCTCAGTGTGATACTTACATTCATTTTGGAAGCAATGTAGTTAATAGAAACTCAGTGACATTTGGATATGGATTTTAAATATTGTCTGATTAAAGCGGTGATAATGTCTTCATAATATAAAGTCAGGGACTAAAAGATAACATAAAAAAAGAACACCTGTAGGGGCGCTTGGGTGGCTCAGTGGGTTGAGCCTCTGCCTTCAGCTCAGGTCATGATCTCAGGGTCCTGGGATGGAGCCCGGCAACAGGCCTTCTGCTCAGTGGGGAGCCTGCTTCCCTTCCCCCCACCCCACCCCCAGCGCCTGCCTCTCTGCCTACTTGTGATCTCTCTGTGTCAAATAAATAAATAAAATCTAAAAAAAAAAAAAAAAAAAAAAGACCATGACCTGGGCCAAAACCAAGATCAGAGACTTAACTGATTGAACCACCAAGACATGATTGAACCTCCTCTGGCCCTTGTTTTGGGGGGTACTTCAACCCAGATTGAATCCTAGTTCTTTTTTTTTTTTTTTTTTTTTTTTTTTTTAAGATTTATTTATTTATTTGACAGACAGAGATCACAGGTAGGCAGAGAGAGTAAGGGAAGCAGGCTCCCCGCCGAGCAGAGAGCCCAATGCGGGGCTCGATCCCAGGACCCTGAGATCATGACCTGAGCCGAAGGCAGAGGCTCTAACCCACTGAGCCACCCAGGCGCCCCTTGAATCCTAGTTCTGAAGCAGAATTCATAGTAATCTCAACTGTCTCAGAAATAGAGATAATTCTTACTCTGTCTTCCCTAATGTGAATGGGTCAATTGAATGATGCATTCTGTATGCCCAGGTTGTTCCGTAAAAGCGTATTTTTATTGAACTGATGTGCCCCTCTCACCTTCCTCCTGGGTGTAGTAACTTGCCTCTGGATTATGGCTTTACTAATGAGGGACAGGTCTTTTGGGGCAGGAAAGACAATTCCGTCTCAGGCCGTTGATCCCCTTGTGTTTTCCCCGAACTGAAGAGGATATGCTGCTTACGTAGCTCTGATGTCTAGTCTAGGTGTGTTGAAAGTACCTGCTTTGCCCCCTGAAACAGAGCTACCGTCACCACTGTGATAGCCTTTCAAACCCTGGCGTGTACTTTGGAGATTCACTTGCTCTCTTTGTTTTCCATATTTAGAAATAATCTGAGTGATATGCTTATCTGTCTGATACACATTGGTTCAATCATAAATGTTATTTGAATTTTAAAGTGGAATTTTTAATAACTCCCTAACTTGAAATTACAGATTAACAGAAAATTGCAAAGATAATACAGAGAGATGCTGTAGTATGCTACCAGGTTGTGCCAGTGTCTGAGTTTTACATAACCATAGTACAACATCAGAACCGAGAAATTGATTTCAGTACTGTGTGCATGTTTAGCAGTTCTGTTGCATTTTTTATCGTGTATGTAGATTCCTGTAACTACCACCGTAGTCAAGATACAGAACTATTCTGTTACCACTGAGATCACCCTCATGCCACCCCTTTATAATCATAGCTGGTGTCAGTAGTCCCCAAGACTGCCCCTAGGTTTGGTGATTTGATAGAAGGGCTCACATGACTGTTTGTATTTAATTTTATTTATTTACCTGACAGAGACACATTTATTTATTTATAAATAAGATAAAATTTATTTATTTGGAGGATACCGGGCATGAGCTTCCAAGTCATTTTCCAGCAGAGACGTTGCACAGGGTGTGTTTAATCCCCAGCAACAAATTGTAGCAACATATGTGAGATGTTTTCTGTTCGGGAAACTCACTTAAGCTTTGAATTCCAGGGTTTTTATTGAAGGTTGGTCAGACAGGCATGACTGCCTTCAGGACCGACCACAGTTAATGCAACTCCAGACCCCCCCAGAAAGACAGCAGGTACTCGCCATACATCACACTGTTTGCATGAGCTGTCGAAGCAAGTTGGAATAGTGTGGCTTGAAGCTCCAAGCATACAAAACACAAGGACACTTCCAAGACCTCCATTCCCCTAGAAGCTGACCAAGAGCCAGTCACGTAATAAGCAGGCCCTTCTGAGAATATGCATAATTGTTTTTTTAGCAATTTATCCTCTTGGTTAACTCTTTCCTTTCCCTCCCTTGTTAGACATGTGTAGGATGGAGAGAAGCAATGCTGAGCCAGTGTGGATGGAAGGGTGGGGAGGTTGGAGAGGTGCTGCTTGAGGTAGAGTTGCAGGGGGAGGCCTTTCTGGAAGCATGACTTGGATGCTGCGGCCTTCATATCATAAGTATTCCCCGTGCGAACAGCAGGGCGCACAGCATTCTAGACACTGGAACACAAGGCAAAGACCCCCAAGAAGACTAATGGAAAGGAGTGTTAGTTTTCTGTCGTTGCCGTAACATAGTGCCATAAATTTAGCGGCCTGGAAGAACACCCGTTTATTATCCCTAAGTTCTGTGAGTGAGGACTCTTGGCTTGCTCTGGTTGGGTACTCTGTGAAGGATCTCTAGAGGTCAGAATTAAGGAGGCAGCCAGCCTGGGCTCTTACCTGGAGCTGTGGGGAAAATCTGCTTCCAGACACACTCATGCTGGTAGAATTGAGTTCCGTGCAGTTAAGCACTGAGATCTTCATTTCTCTGCTGGCTGTCAGCCAGGGGTTATTCACAGCTTCCAGAAGCCACCCACATTCCTTGGCTTATAGTCTGTCCACCATCGAAGCTGATAGTTCTTTGAATCTGACTTCCCACTCTGCCTTCCTCCCTGATTTTGACAGGTATACCTTGTTTCCTTGCACTTTGCTTTATTGAGTTTGACAAATACTGCATTTTTTTTTTTAATTGAAGGTGTAAGGCAGTCCTGCATTGAACACATCTGTTGGTACCATTTTTCCAACAGCATTTGCTCACTTTGTGTTTCTGTGTCATAAGATCTTGTAGTACTTGGAATACTTCGAATGATTTCATTATTATTTGTTATAGTATCTGTGGTCTGTGATTAGAACTCAATGAAAGCTCAGATGGTGGTTAATTAGTAGGTTTTAGCGATAAAGGTTTTCTTTTCTTTCTTTTTTTTTTAGCAATAAAGTATTTTTAATTGAAGATGTACTTATTTTTTAGACATAATACTATTAAACACCAGATAGACTACAGTATAGGGTAGACCTAACATTTACATACATTGGGAAACCAGAACATTTATTTGACTCACTTTATTGCGACATTTGCTTTATTGTAGTCTGGGACCCAACCTACAATATCTCCAACATATGCCTGTAATTTATTTATTTATTTATTTATAAGATATTATTTATTTTTGAGAGAGACAGAGGGAGCACAAGCAGAGGCAGAGGGAGAGGGAGAAGCAGAATCATTCAGCTGGGCGCGTGACCTGAGGCTCGATTCCAGGACCTGGAGATCATGACCCGGGCCAAAGGAAGATGCTTAACCATCGTAGCCACCCAGGTCCCCCTGTACCTTTATTTTAAGAGCAACTTTATTAGGTATATCATTTCCATATCATAGAACTCAGCTATCGAAAGGTCAGACAGTTTGGTGGTACCCATCATGACAGCCAACTTTAAAATCTTCCATTATCTTCATGATCTCCAAAGAAGCCTCATACTCTTGAGCTGTTTCCTTTATTCCCATTCTCCCCCCAACACACACCTGCCCCTTAGTCCTAAACAACTGCTCAGCTGCTTTCTGTCTTTATAGATTTACCTGTTCTGGACGTTCCTATGAAGGGAGTCATATAAAATGTGTTCTTTTATCATTGACTTCTTTAACTTAGTATAATGTTTTCAAGGTTGATCTTGGGGCATATATCAATACTTAATTCCTTTTTGTGACCAAGTAAAATCCATTGCATGGATATACTACAATTGTTTATCCATTTATCAGTTGGTGGACTTTTTTGGGGGGGGTTATTTCCACCTTTTGGCTATTGTGGATAATGTTGTTATGAACGTTTGTTACCAGAGTTCCTGGGTGGCTCAGTCCATTAAGCATTTGCCGTCACTCAGGTCATGATGTTAGTTAGGGTCCTGGGATCGAGCCCCACCTGGTCTCCCTGTTTGGCAGGGAGTCTGCTTCTCCCTCTCCCTCTGCCCGACCCCCTCTGACATGCTTGCATTTGATACAGTCACATTTGCCTATTATTCCTTTTGTTGCTTACCTTATGTTTGGTGTCATATCCAAGAAATTTTTGCCAAATCTGATGTCATGGAGTTTTTTCCTTATGTTTTCTTCTGTGAGTTTTATAGGTTCGTATGTTACATTTAGGCTTTTAATCTAATATAAGTCCTTTCTTAAAGTGTTCTTTATATCATTGAGAAGGAAGTAAGAAGTGTTTTCTTCAGTATGACTGTGTCAGGACCAGCCTTCTTCCTTCCTCCCTTCCTTCCTTCCAGATTTTAAGTAATCCCTACTCCCAGAGTGGGGCGCAAACCCACAACCCCGAGATCAAGATCTCATGCTTCACCAGGCGAGCCACCCAGGTACCCCAGCAACGTGTTCTATTTACACTCTTTTTCCCTCCCTCTCAGCCTGCCTCCCCCCCTTCATAGCTTGAAGATTACGGACACATTTTTGTTCCTTGCTGTGCTGATAGAAGAATGATAGTGACTTCGTTTGCAACATGACCTTCTTATTTATTTGATTAGCAGGAAGAAGATGAGCCTTAAGTCTGAACGCCGAGGGATTCATGTGGATCAGTCCGAGCTCCTGTGCAAGAAAGGATGTGGTTACTATGGCAACCCCGCTTGGCAGGGTTTCTGCTCCAAGTGCTGGAGGGAAGAGTACCACAAAGCAAGGCAGAAGCAGATTCAGGAGGACTGGGAACTGGCAGAGCGGTAAAAGGACTAAAGGGGGGCGTTTAACTGGGAAACGGCCACTGTCAGAATCCGCTTTTCTCTCCTCTGGCGAGCTATCAGCACGTCGGCTTAATGCTAAGAGAAACGAATATTTTTACCCTTTTCTTCTTAGTCAGTATTTAATGAATAGCTTTGAGTGATTTATTTATTTTCATCTTTGTCTTGTAATTACTTATGTTTAGAGTGCGTTAGTCTGAGTTCTCTCATGTAGATAATAGGCTTCTTGGACTGGAGGAATGCAAAACACATACTTGAACTATGAACTGTGGCTCTCTCTGGGGTGTCCCTAGCACAGTCCTTGGCTCATGGCTCTCACCAAACATCCTTTTCCTCATTCTTGTAATATATCTAGCGTGGCATCTGACGTGGTGATAAACACACTGGGGTGGAAACTTGTTGATTTGTATACATGGCCCTTGCATTTTGGAAATTTAACCTTTTCTTTAAAATGCGGTTTGTTAGTGAAAAGTAGTTTATATTACCTAGACCGAGGACCATGGTAGAAGATGGAATGGCTGGTGAGCACAGGGATGGATAAAGCATCACGCGTGATGTTAATCTTTTGCCAGAACATCCTAGGAACAGTAAAACTTCTCCATAAAAAAAAGTCAGACTGAACTCGGACAACTTTTGTTAGTTTTATGTGTGTCTGATCAGCCATGTACGTTGAGTGACCACTTCGCTAGCGTTTGTGGTGACCTCAGAATGACAGTGCATGCCCACTGCTGTCAGCAGCTCTGCGGTCAGAGACAGAAGATGTAGACAAAGAACATTGCCTGTTTCACCTGGTTTCAGTAGAGGTCAGTAGGCATGAATTCCCTTAGCTTTCTCCCCTCTCCACAGCAAAATGCACTACTCTCTGTATGTTAATTCGGTTTTGTCTGAGAGAGAGGCGTGTCCCAGTTCTACGCTCAGCCCAAGGCTTCTGCCTGTGACTTCCTTGCTGTTTCTTCCTCCGTCTGGGACCTTGCTTGAGATTTCCTGCAGCGCTGTGTCTCAGATTTGAGCAAGCTTGAGAATCACCTGGAAAGCTTATAAAAAGAGGCATCCCTGGACCTCTCCTCAGAGTCCCTGACTTGAGGAGGATGGGAGTGAGCTCTGAGAATTTGCATTTCTAACAAGTTCCCAGGGCACGCTGCTGGGACAGCTGCCTATGCTGGCCGTCTTTGAGCGATAGGTAGAACTTACTCAGCTCAGAGGAGTCCTTAGAATTTCACCCTTTTTTAGTTTCCTGGTCTTTATTTTCTCTCACTTAAATCTTGTATAATACAGTCTTAATTATTGCCCCTCAGGTTATAACACAGCTCCCTGCAGTATTTTTCTGAAGCACAGATCTCCTAATGGTAATTTATTGAATTTACGGCCATTCTTGGTTCGCCACCGCACGGTGGAATGTAGGGTTCTAACGGACTGGCATTCGGGCTTTCTTACCATCTGGTCACGCCATCGGTGACTGCGCTAACTGAGTCCGCAGCCGAGACCACATGCCCTCACGCTTGTCGTTCCTCTCCCTGGAATGTCCTTTCACTCAGTGGAACCTTGTTCCTCTCTTCAGATCAGCCTGTCATACTCCATCACGGGGGGAAGGGAGGGAAGAAATGAAACAAGGTGGGACCGGGGAGGGAGAGAAACCATAAGAGACTCGATCTCAGGAAACAAACTGAGGGTTGCTGGAGGTGGGGGGTGGGAGGGAGGTATGTGCTGTGACCGTGAGCCTGACGACGCACAGACCTGCACCCCTGGAGCAAA
The DNA here is from genome assembly GCF_011764305.1 of Mustela putorius furo. Taxonomy (NCBI): domain Eukaryota; kingdom Metazoa; phylum Chordata; class Mammalia; order Carnivora; family Mustelidae; genus Mustela; species Mustela putorius. The sequence continues at coordinate 832,884 of NW_025421293.1, forward strand.
TGATAGGTCATATGTTAATACAATTTTTTAAAAAAGATAAACCTAAATGTCCCCCTTGTAAAACCTCGGACTTCTCTAGCAGATTAAGTTGTTCTTCCCTATGATCTCGTAGCAGTTGGGTTTCCCTCTCCGGTAGGAGCCGTGGGTAGGAGCTGCCACATTATATGGCCATTGCTTACTGTTTCTCCTTTTCAGCCGTGAGCTTGTTAGTGGAAAGTGAGTTTAGTTATTTTATGTAACCTTAGTTACATTTGGTTACAGTTGCTAAATGAATATCTACGGAGAAGGTCCCTTTTGAATCATTTGTGGGACAGTTTCATATCAGACACCTCAGACTTGCTTGGTGTGTTTAGCCTCCCGTTTTAAAACTTCTAGACCCTCCTGCTGTTCTGATACAAGGAACACGGAGGCTGTCTGGCTCGTTCTCAATCCTCTCTTGAATTGCAGACTCCAGCGGGAGGAGGAAGAGGCCTTTGCCAGCAGCCAGAGCAGCCAGGGGGCCCAGTCCCTCACATTTTCCAAGTTTGAAGAAAAGAAAACCAATGAGAAGACCCGCAAAGTGACCACAGTAAAGAAATTCTTCAGTGCTTCATCCAGGGTTGGATCAAAAAAGGGTAATTTTCTGATTCTTTTTTTCCTCTGTGCTCAAGTGAGGTGCAGTATAGACCCACAGTGCATGTGGACTCTGCTTTTCAGTTTCAGTAAGCATCCAGGATGCACCAACCCAGATTTGGAACTGAAATGGGGTTTAAGGATCAGATAAGACATAAAACCAAAAGTCATCTTTAGTTGGAGGACATTGTGTGTTGGAGAAGCTTGTTTATTACTCTATAGGACTACAAAAATGTAATTTTGTTTATAAAATGCATTCCCATCCAAATGTGTATCTTTTTGGATGTTTTAATTTTTTGTTCCTTTAATTTTTGGATTCTGGTCTATTCTCCTTGTATAATATCCTTACTAAACATCCCTTATCAGAAATGACTATCTCTGGGCTTAAAGGAGGTGAACAAGAGGTTTTCTGAGCTCTTGAGGGACAGCTTGCGTCATGAAGACCTACATAGAGAACACACGGGAAGAGGCTCGCTTTGGGCTTCTGGAGGGTGAAAGTAAGCCATGTGGGTGTTTTCTAGCATGTGGATTTGTCTGTGCATTATCTCTTGCATCTGCTTCTTAAAATGCTCAGTACCCGTGAAAGGACCCTCACGAACGTTGCATGTGTTCCGCCCGTCATTGGAGGGCAGCTGATGCGGCCTAGCTGCACACGAGGACAGTCCATTGGGGGCGCTTAGTCTTTGAACCTCAGCGTTGGTTATCAGTGTTGGTTATCGGAGCTCGGCAGGAGATTTGAAGTGGTAGTGGAGACTGTCGCAGGAGATGGTCTCCCCAACGAACCCCACCACCTGAGGGAGTTGTCAGGAGGTTCTTTGTTTTGTTTCTGTATTTGAGTAACAACATCCACACCTTAAGATCCTTGCCGGCCTTTCAGATTTAGTGGCTCGTCTTCTGTTTTGTCTTGTTAGAAGGAAAGGTTGCTTATTACCCAAAACACAGCCCTTCTCTTTAATAAAAGCAAACCTTTTGTTGTTGTTGTTAAGATTCTATTTATTAATTTGTCACAGAGAGAGAGGCAAAGGCCTGAGCAGGGGAGCGGCAGGCAGAGGGGGAAGCAGGCTCCCTGCTGAGCAAGGAGGCTGGTGTGGGACCTGATCCCAGGGCGCTGGGATCATGACCTGAGCTGAAGGCAGGCGCTTAACCCACAGAGCCACCCAGGTGTCCCAATAAAAGCAAACCTTGGAGTAATCTTTTTGTTCACATAATTAATTTGGAGTTGTTTCTTGGTTGTCTGTCATTCATGGTGGTTTTCTCTACTGTAATTAGAAAGGAAATAATTAGTACTTGTTAGAGATTAAATTAAGGATAAATTTGGCTCATGATTATTTATTAGGAGGTAGGGAGGGGGGTGCGTAATCTTTGGAGTCCCCTTGTTTTGAGTCTCAGTTCTGTGGTTTATTAGCTGTTGTGACCTTGAGCAAGCAAATGTCTTTAAGCTCCGTCCTGAGGAGATAGTAATACCTGCTGGAGGTATGTCTTAAGAATCAAATGAGGCGATGCAGTTAAAAGAGTTCAGCAACAATACCTGACAGATATGTCTCCCATAAATGTTAGAAAAATACGGGTTGTTTTTCTGGTAGAATAAGCTGTGCTAATACGGAGCACAGCGGTATTAAAGCTGCTCCTTCCTAGTAAGCTTAAATTCTGGTTCTTACTTTGGGAAAGTCTCATTAACCTTATGAAATTATGATATACAGTGAAATGGTCAAATATGGTGAAACATGAAACAGTAAAGAAGCTATAAAACCAGTGGCTCTAACTGCTTCTTTTAGGTAACGGACTCAAGGTCATAGAATAAGTTGGTGTCTTAGAACTCAAGTCTCCTAACTCCTGGTTCCGTTTTTTTCCCACTATATCCCTTGATCTCTAGTAAGTGTGTGTGTGTGTGTGTGTGTGTGTATATCTGTGTCTCTATGTGTGGAAAGATAGTTGGTGAGGTCTCTGTTCTTAAGTGCATAATAGTCATGTACATTTGGTGACTGTCCTTGGTACTTCCAAAAAATGGTGTCCTAAGAGTGTCTGTGCAATGTGCATTATTTATGAAAGATCTGTACTTTAAAAGTTCTAAGTTGTTTTTATTTTTAAAAATTATATTGGTATACTTCTTAGCTTCTTTTCTTTTCAAGAGGTAAGACTATTACCTGGGATTTTTAATCTTTAGTTGGCTTTGTTCTATAGAAAGCATAGGAAGATAAAGACCTCAAAGTACTGAAAAAAACTGGTGTGTATGTATTAGACAAGAAGCCCCTATTTGATGTTTGTAGCTTGCTTATGCAACTCTGCCAGGCGAACCTTGCATTTCAGGCTGATTATTTGGTCTTTGCCTGTGGATAAAGTTAGCCTATACTACATGTGGTTTTCATTTATTGAGTCTCAGCCAAAATAGGCCTTTTGTGTTCTGTATTCTCTGCTTTATTAATACGTGATGCTTTCGCTCTTGATATTTTTCTTGCTTCTGTAGTGGCATGAAAGAAAGCTCTTACACCAAGGCAGGTCGGTGGTAAACAGAACATAAATTTAGGCTTCTAAGGAGTTTGAAGAATATTTAATACCTTGTTAAGACTTGGATGCCCTTCAGAGAAGGTTAATGGAATAGCTTGATTCTGAGTAAACTCGGAGAATCTACTCACAGTTTTTAAATTTCCAAAGTAAGGTTGGGTGAGTTGGTGTAGCTCCCAGAGCAAGTCGTGGTTGGCCAGGTTGGAGTACTTGCACGTACATTTTGAAAGCCTTTTCCCATTACAGCTCGATAGGCTGTTGCCGACCTGAACAGACTCTCCCGCGCATCTGAAGGCAAGGCAGGCGTTACGTGAAGGCAGTGCTCGTGGGAGGGATCGCTTTTCTTTTTTTAGAATTTAAAACTTTTTTTTTTTTTTTAATTTTTTATTTATTATTTTATTTGACAGAGAGATCACAAGTAGGTAGAGAGGTAGGCAGAGACAGAGGGGGAAGCAGGCTCCCTGCTGAGCAGAGAGCCCGATGCGGGGCTCGATCCCAGGACCCTGAGATCATGACCTGAGCCGAAGGCAGCGGCTTAATCCACTGAGCCACCCAGGCGCCCCTTTTTTTAGAATTTAAATATCAATTTTTCCACCCATACCTTAGATTCTAAATACTGGTCCTCACCAAAGTGAACTCAAGGGTTCCTTGGAGAAGAGACTGATCGAGGGGCTGGAGCAGGGAAAAAAGGGCATCCCCAAATCCGGGGCGTTACTCCTTTCAACTAATAAAATAGATAAATGAGTAAATAAAGGAGAAGAGAAGGCTTTTTTTTTTTTTTTTTTTTTTTTTTTTTTTTTAAAGATCTGTTTGTTTGAGAGCGTGTGCTCCAGAGTGCAGGTGGGGACGGGATAGCGGGAAAGGGAGAGAAGCCTAATCAGACTCCCTGCTGAGCGCGGCTGTGGATGTGGGGCTGGATCTCATGACCTGAGCTCATGATCTGAGCTGAAATCAGGACACTTAACTGACCGAGCCACCCAGGAGCCCGGAGAAAGCTTTTTTCCTCTGCCGTAGAATGTTGACTGATAAATAGGAAAGGAGTAAGGGAGTATGAAATCAGCATTTTGCAGTCGTCGTAGTAAGAATCGACTCAGACAGATTCCATCAATGGATGCTAAATCTGGGGTGGAGGAGAGAGTTTCCTGAGGAGCAAATTGTGAACATGATCTCAAATTAATCCCCGCAGCTAATTAATTGATTACACATAGAGAAATGGTGACCATGTAATTGTGGGAAATGGACATTATGTGCCTCTAGATATGATGCTCTGAGAAGAACATACCATGAATTATGACCTATTCAAGCTAAAAACTTAAAACCCAAATGCAGTCACGAGGAAACAGCAGAAAAACCCAAATTGAGGGGTATTCAATAAAATGACTTGCCTATAGTCTTCAGAATTGTCAATATGATGAAAACACGGGAAGGCCGAGAGTCCCCAGAGGTTAAAGGAGGCTAAGTGCGCTTGACCACGAAGTGAAGACGTGACCCTCCGTTGAATCCTGTGTGAGAAAAACACACACCTTCTCCAGGAACGATAGCACAGTGATGTAAAAGCATGTTCCGTTACTAGGAACCATGCGTATTAAGGGCTAAGGACCATGATACATACAGTTTACCTGAAGCAATTCAGACAAAAATAATACTGATGAGCAAAGTGTTACAGTTTTGTGAATCTGAGTACGGGGTATAAAGAAATTATTTTTTAAAGATTTATTTATTTATTTAAAAGATTTCCTGTATTTATTTTACAGAAAGAGAGAGACAGAGAGGGAACACAGCAGGGGGAATGAGAAAAGGAGAAGCAGGCTTCCCGCCGAGCAGAGAACGTGGTGTTGGGCTCAATCCCAGGACTCTGGGATCATGATCTGAGCCGAAGGCAGCGGCCTAACCAACTGAGCCGCCCAGGCGCCCCTAAGTTTTTATTTAAATTCCAGTTAGTTAACATACTACATAGTAATACTAATTTGTGATACAGTAACTCAGCACTTCGTGCACACCCTGTGCTCATCATGACACACGCCTCCCTCCCTGCCTCCCCTCTGCTAACCATCGGTTTGTTCTCTGTGGTTAGAGTCCGCTCTTGTTTTGCCTCTCTCTCTCTCTCCTTTTTCTCCCTTTGCTTATTTGTTTTGTTTCTTAAATTGCACGTATGAGTAGAATCATACGGTATTTGTCTTTTCTCTGGCTGACTTATTTTACTTAGCATAATACTCTCTAGATCCCTCCGTGTTGTGCAAATGTCAAGATTTCATTCTTTTTATGGCTAATACTTCATTGTATATATACGCAGCGTCTTCCTTATCCATTCATCAGTCAGTGGACACAGGTGTTTCCAGATTCAGCTGTTGTTGATAATGCTGCTTTAAATATCAGGGTGCACATATCCCTTTGAATTAGTATTTTTGTATTCTTTGGGTAAATAACTTCCAAAAACTTCCATAACTTCCAAAAAATATCTTCCAAAAATAGTAGTGTGATTGTAGGGTATGGTTCTATTTTTAACTTTTTTTTTTTTTTTAAGATTTTATTTATTTATTTGACAGAGAGAAATCACAATTAGATGGAGAGGCAGACAGAGAGCGAGAGAGAGGGAAGCAGGCTCCTCGCTGAGCAGAGAGCCCGATGCGGGACTCGATCCCAGGACCCTGAGATCATGACCTGAGCCGAAGGCAGCGGCTTAACCCACTGAGCCACCCAGGCGCCCCATATTTTTAACTTTTTAAAAAATTCATTTATCTATTGATAGAGAAAGAAAGCACAAGTAGGTGGAGTGGCAGGCAGAGGAAGAGCAGGCACCTCACTGCGCAAGGAGCCTGATGCAGGCAGGGCTCCTTGTTAAGTTAAGCAGACGCTCAACTGACTGAGCCCCCTAGGTACCCCAGGAAGACTTTTTAAATGGTGTGTGTATATGGGGTAATGAAAAGCTTGATACTCATGGCAGATTTGCGATTCTTGAATATAATATTATATATAATATTATTAAATATATACTAATATTTTAGTATTAAATATAAATATTACTTATATTATGTGACATGTAGTACATACATACATTATATGTATACATACATACATTATATAATGAACACTCTACATGAAAAATTTTCTGTATTAAAACCTTAAGTTGAGGGATGCCTCGGTGGCTCAGTTGGTTAAGCCACTGCCTTCAGCTCAGATCGTGATCCCAGAGTCCTGGGATGGAGTCCAGCATCAGGCTCCTTGCTCAGTGGGGACCCTGCTTCTCCCTCTGCCTCCTCCTGCCACTCAACCTGCTTAAAACCTTAAGATTAGAAGTTGAAACGCAAGGCATCTGGATCCTCACCAAAATGTGATACAGGAAAAGTTATTCCTTTCTGTCTTCCCTTCTGAATGTCCATTGGGCCTCATCACCTTCCTCTGTACCTGAACTCTGGCTCCTCAGTTTTCACTCCATAATCCAAACTTGGAACTTATGTTCTGTTACTGGGGAGTTGGTTTTTAGGAAGGTCAGAAACAACCAAGTGACGGGGCACCTGGGTGGCTCTGCCTTCGACTCAGGTCATGATCCCCGGGTGCTGTGTAGAGCTCCACATCGGGCTCTCTGCTCGGCGGGGAGCCTGCTTCCTCCTCTCTCTCTGCCTGCCTCTCTGCCTACTTGTGATCTCTGTCTGTCAAATAAATGAATAAAATCTTTAAAAAAAAAAAAAGGAAACAACCAAGTGTTAATTTTAATGATTTGTACTAATTAATACTAGTGAGTAGAATTAATCTTGATTTTTTTTTTTTTAAGATTTTAAATTTTTTGAAGATTCTACTTATTTGAGAGAGTGAGAGTGCATGCCCAGGGGGGAGCAGAGGAGGAGGTAGAGGGACAAGCAGGAGTGCAGCTAGCAGATTGTGCAGAGCACAGAGCCCGACGCAGGCCTTGATCCCAGGACCCTGAGATCATGACCTGAGCGGAAGCAGGAGTCCCATGCTCCCCCAGCTGAACCACCCGAGTGCCCCTAAGATTTTAATTTTTTTAAGAGCAGTTTTAGATTCACAGGAAAATTGAGAGGAGGGTCCAGAGATCTCCCGTATGTTCCTCGCCCCCACACGCACAGCCTCTCCCGTTACCCGCATTCTGCCCCAGAATGGGAAGTTTTGTGCTACGACTCATGAGCCTGCATCGACACGTCGCCACCATCCACAGTCTGTAGTTTCCGTTGGGTTCATTCCCTCGTGGTGGTGTGTATTTTGTGGGTTTGCACAGTGTAGAATGACGTGTATCTGCCATGATGGGATCATACAGAACATCTTCACTTACATTTTATTTTCATTAACATTTTGAAAGGCTTTCTAAACATCAAAATTTTCTGTCTTTGAAGAGAAGTGTTTGTTGGAGGGGAGAGTATACACAAGCAAAGCAGTAAGGGGATGGCTAATGTTCCCCTACCCTTGGCTGACCTCCAGACCTCCAGAGTCTCGGGGGTTGGTGTTCCTTTGAAGAATTAACCCCCCCTTTTTTGGCAGATGCCCCTGTTTATCCTTGGTAATATTCCATGTTTGGAAATTTGTCCAGTATTAATAAAACCACTTAAGCTCTTTTTGTTTATTTGGGTGGTATATCCTTTTTATTTCTTGAGTTTTTAATATATTCATGTCTTTATATTTAAATTGGATTTTTTTTTTTTTTTTTTTTTTTTTTTAAGTGGATTTCTTGTAGACAGGTTATATAGGGATCATGGCCTATTCAGGCTACTTACATTAGTAAAATTTTTGATAACGTGGTGTGGAATATTAACCTTCTTGCTCTCTGTCTTCTATTTGTCTTATCTGGACTTAGTTATCCCCTCTTTTCCTACCCTTTTATTTATTTGTTTTTGTAGATTGTTTTTTATGATTGCATCTTTATTTTCACTATTGGCTTATTAGCTGTATCTCTTTCATTTCTCTTCTCCTTCTTTCTTTTTTTTTAAACAAAGTATGTATATTTTTATTTTATTTTTGAAAGATTTTATTTATTTATTTGTCAGAGAGAGAGGGGGAGAGAGCAAGAGCGAGCACAGGCAGAACGGCAGGCAGAGGCAGAGGGAGAAGCAGGCTCCCTCCCCAGCAAGGAGCCCGATGTGGGACTCGATCCCAGGACGCTGGGATCATGACCTGAGCCGAAGGCAGCTGCCCAACCAACTGAGCCACTCAGGCGTCCCGTCTTTCTTTCTTTTTAAAGTGGCTGTTTCGAGGTGTAAAAAATACCTTTTAACTACTCGGCCTTCAATGGTGCTATCCCAGTTTCTATATAAGACCCTTACCAATAGTATTCTTGGATTTCTTCTTTCCTCCCTTTGTCGTATTGTTGTCATAGATTTTACTTACACATACGATACAAATCCCACTATCTATTATTATTACTTTAGTTTTAAACAGTTAGTTGTCGTCAAAAAAATTTTCTTAAAGATTTATTTGACAGACAGAAATCACAAGTTGGCAGAGAGGCAGGCAGAGAGAGGGGGAAGCAGGCTCCTGCTGAGCAGAGAGCCCGATGCGGGACTCGATCCCAGGACCCTGAGATCATGACCTGAGCCGAAGGCAGAGGCTTAACCCACTGAGCCACCCAGGTGCCCCTAAAAATTTTTTAAAATAAGAAAATGATTTTTATATTTGCCATTGCTGATGTTCTTTTTCTGGCTGCTGGGACATGAATTAATCCCAGTCATGTCTGCCTGGGGTGGTTCTGCCTGGTTCTGTATGCAGTCATTGGTAGTTTCTAATTTGCACGCGCAGTGCTCAGTCATAGACTTAGGGAACCCGCCGCGTGGCTATCTGGAATTTTTTCTTTGCCGGCCCGTCCTCTCATTTTGCCATGTGGTTTCTAGGGACTTTGGCCTCCCTTAGCTCTAAATGCTCTTTCCCCAGTTCAGTGGTCTGCTAGACTGTTTGAGTCCCCTTGCCTCCCCCTGTGCTATGGCCTAAAAATTCTCCCTGCAGTGAGCTGGGGTGCTCGTTAGACTTACCACACTGTCGACTTCTCTCATGAGTTCCTCTCCCATCTGCCTCTTGACCAGTGTCTAAAAACCACGATTTCATCTATTTTTTCTGATGTTCTAGTTGTTAAGGCCATAGGGTAAACCCAATCCCAGTTACTCCATCGTGACTAAGATTGGAATTAATAGTTTGAGTGAGGGATTAAACTCTTAAGTATTAAAGAGCTTTTTCTAATCATACAAGGGTGTTTGGTTTTCCATATTGGTAAAAAATATTTCAGAAAGGATGTTGCCAGTTTTTGTTTTAAGTTAAATTGTACCTGATTTATTTACTTGCTTAAAAAGAAAAGTAGTACATTCGAATGTCTCCAAAATAAAAGGTGTGTGGTCCCTTACCCATCTGGTTTCCAGCCACTACCACCATCATTCTCCCCATATGCAGACAACCACCTTCATTAATTTCTTGTGTATCCTTATGTGCTTTTGTTTTCAGTGTAGACACGGGTATTTTCATGTACTGTGCTCTGTATTCTTAGTCACATGCTGTCCTTTTTATTTTTACTTGAGCGTTATTATACATAACTTATAACTTATAAAAGTTCTTATACAGAACTTTTTTTAGTATATTAAAAATATTTTATTTTTATTTATTTATTTAATTTATTTATTTTAAAACATATATAGTGTTCTATTTTATGGATTAAATCACAATTTATTTGGTCCCTTAGTGGTAGATATCTGTGTCATTTTTAGTCTTCTGCTGTTACAAGTAGTGCTGAAATGAGTAGCCTTGTACATACTTCATTTTGTACATGTGCAGTTACATCAGTAGGAAATTTCTGAGAAATGGAATTGTTGGGTCATAGGATAAATGTATTTTTAGTTTGATGGTTATTGCCACATTGCTCTCCATTGCACTTGGATCATTGTACATTCTCCCCTCCACAGTGTGAGAGCGCCCCCCCCTTCCTCAGCATCAGGTCTTGGTCTCTTCGTTAATTTTTAAAATGGCATCTCGTGTAGTTTAATTTGTTTCCTACATTTAAGGTCCATTTATGTTTCCTTTCTGTGCAGTTAGTATTCTCTACCCATTTTCCTGTTGAACTGTTAGATTTCTTCTCTCTTTCTTTTTTTTAAGATTGATTGATTTATTAGAGAGCACATGTGCGCAAGGGGCAGAGGGAGGAGGGAGAGAGACTTCTCAAGCAGGCTCCCTGCTGAGGGTGGAGCCTGACGTGGGGCTCGATCCCAGGAGCCCAGATCGTGGCCTGAGCTGAAGGCAGCCGCTTCACCCACTGCGCCCCCACGTGCCCCTTAACTAATCCAGTCTTCTCGTAAAACTTCAGTGACGCCGCGTCATTAAAATGTATCCCAGGTACTAAAGTTCAGAAAGTGGAATTATACAAAGTCACTGTGAGAAAGCAGGTAGTAAGTCGATTTCGGTACCTTCCAAAGGTACTTTGCTTTCATGGGGTATGAGGGAGTTTACTTCGTTAGAACTATTGAATTAGCCGAATTAGCGCAGTTCAAAGTCAGGAGGCTCAGAATGTGGTCAGAGATCAGGGGCTAGTTCACGCTGCCTGGTAGCACTGACCTCGATGGCAACGCTCCTATCTTTGTTCCGGAAAGGTCCCATTTTCCTGTCAGTGTACTAATTTGAAGAGGTGAAGGAGTTGTGTGGCGGTGGATTAGACGCGTGTTGTCTGTTCTGCTTGCGGCCTTTGCTGAACGTTCTGTCGTGTTCACTGCGCTACGCTGGGTGCATCCGTTCACTTTGAGCAGTCTGACTTGAAAACTGAATGGTGGGAAAATAATTGTTAGACTCCACGTCAACAGATTAGCCTGTTTGACAAGTAGAATGGATTTGGAAGAGTTACCATAAGTAATGTAACATTTTTTCCTACTGATTGTTATGTCATTTGCTGACTAGCTTTGTTTTTTTTTTTTTTTTTTTTTTAAAGATTTTATTTATTCAACTGACAGAGAGAGATCACAGGTAGGTAGAGAGGCAGGCAGAGAGAGAGAGAGAGGAGGAAGCAGGCTCCCTGCTGAGCAGAGAGCCCGATGCGGGACTCGATCCCAGGACCCTGAGATCATGACCCGAGCCGAAGGCAGCGGCTTAACCCACTGAGCCACCCAGGCGCCCTGCTGACTAGCTTTGTAAACTCATGCAGTGTTTGAGAGAGTTCAAGACAGTAGTGCTATTTCATATTTACAATTAAGTATGTAGATCAAAGCATGATGTATTTTGGTGATAAAATATTAGTAGAACCACTTTTATTTGAATGGAAATTTTATATACTTTTATCTGCTTGTACGTCCTAGTCTTAAAATAGGTTTAGCTCACTTTAAGTGAAGTTGTCCAAATATTTAAACATAAAGTAATTTAAATTTAGGTTTCACTTTGACTAAGCATAATTTAAGTAATTTAAGTAACATACTTAAAGTAATTTCATGCATGGATCTTCTATATAACGAAACTCATTCTGTTTAATTTTCCCAGCAGAAATTCAGGAAGCAAAAGCTCCCAGTCCTTCCATAAACCGGCAAACCAGCATTGAGACGGATAGAGTGTCTAAAGAGTTCATAGAATTTCTGAAGACCTTCCACAAGACAGGCCAAGAAATCTATAAGCAGACCAAGATGTTTTTGGAAACAATGCATTACAAAAGGGTAGGTTGAGAGTAACCACTTAGAAACATAGAGTTTTGGTTTTAGGAAAGGTCTTAGAGACGATCTAGTGTAACCTTGTCACTTTATACCTGGAAAAATCAAGACCCAGAGATGTTAAGTTACTTACCGAAGAAATGTCACTGAGCCAAGTGAAAACCCAGCTCCTAGGCTAGTACTTTTCCACTGCAAGTCAGTGTGTTTGGGTAATCTTTGCATGGAAAGTCTGACATTGAAGCCACTTACATTGTGTACTTTAGTAATAAGCCTTCCTAACCGGTCACCTTGCAAGTAATACAGACGGCCAAGAGCAGAGTAACCTCGAACTCGAAGTGACAGTTGTTAGACCAAGTAGTACTCACGTCAGGGTGTTACGGTTTTGTTTGTTTTGTGTTTTGATACAAAATACTCTCTCTGCTCAAGTAGAGAAGGGAAAGCTAGAATTTAGATGTGGAAAGGGACCTTAGTAGATACCCCTTTATTTTATAGATGGGGAGATGAGAACCAGAGAAGGTAAGTGACTTGTCAAGGTTACACGGCCGCATATTCTGCCCGAGTCAGAGCTAGAACTCGTGCCTTCCACACGTGTGTCCCAACCCATAGTTTCTAAAGTGTAATGTCAGTTGCAGTAATTCGTAAGACTACTTGTAAAGGGACTCATTTTTTAAACAATGATCAGTTTGTTTGTAACATTCTTCACCCATTAAACTCAGAATTAGCACGAAAGGCACCTTCTGTGAAGTGAGGGGGTCTTGAGAAGAGAAAGGACGTAAAGAAAGCAGCGAGCTGGTAGGCAGCTTGGCTGTGTTCCAGCGTGGCCAGAATCACTAGGCTAATAAGCAGTCATCTTCTGCCAGAATATTTTTTAAATACCAAATTCAGTTAGTAAAGGAGAAAAGAAGCTTTTTTGTTGTTTGATGTGTAGTTACACTGAGAATAAGTAAGCAGACCCCCCCCCCCGTTTTTTTCTCGAAGTATTTGTAAGCAGATAGTAACATTTAAGGAAAGCACAGATCATTGATGTCTTGAGTTAGAAGCACTGATAGACTCTCAGTAGGGACACAGCAGAGCTCATGTGGTTACAACTTCAAGTTTTTAACCAGAGGTAAGAGCTGAGGCTTTGTGGTTCTTTATCCTTCTGCCCGCACGGTGTTCTTGGGACATCCTGCTCGCAGGCCTGTGCTACAGCATATACGGCATGCGCTGGGTGATGCTGGATGTCGGAGCCCACTCGATCGGCTCTTCTGAGCCAGTTTATTCATTCTTCTTTTGCTCAGACTGTAGTGTGCTCTCGTTCTGTAATAATTAGTTGACTTGTGACTCGGTGCACGAAAGTGGAACGGTAATTAAGTGGTGCAGATGCCATCTTGCCTGTTTTCAGGGTCACTGACCCCGGAGAGCTGGGCCGGGCTTCAGACTGCTTGCGTCTGAAGGGCCGTCTTGCAGCCTGTTCTGCGTGTCTGCACGAGCCCTGAGTGTGCGCTGGCTGAGTGGCCCAGGCTTACGTCACGCGTGTGCAGTATCTTGCACAACACCTCGCCTGCACCTGATAAGGAATAGGCGTTTGTTCAGCTGAAATGTCCCTGGAGAAGCCCTTTTGCCTTTGGCTGCAGGCTACATGTCTTTTCAAGTAAATGAAACGGTTCTTGTACCGGAATGAACCAGTCTTAGCTAACTGGCTTCAGATTACTTCATCATTTAAGTTTCTTCAAAGACTTTGACTGGGTCCAGCTTGGGATGGTTGCGGAGAGGTAATGAAGTGCGTGTTAGTGGAGGTGCCCTCTGTGCTCCGTTCACTGAAACTCCAAACCTTAACTTGGGCTTAGACTTAAGACTTGAAAAACCTTAACTTAATGTTATTCTCACCAAGTAGACTTTCCAGTCATGTTACTCTAATGACCTACACAATATGAAAACTCATTCTTGTATGTTTGAACCCACTCTGGTGACATTGCCATTAACTGGTAGGTTTTTTTTTAAAAAAGATTTTATTTATTGATTTGAGGGAGTTACAGAGAGAGCACAAACGGGGAGGGGCGGAGGGAGAGAAGCAGACTCTGGGCCGCGAGCCCAGCTCAGGGCTTGGTCCCAGGACCTGAGATCATGACCTGAGCCGAAATCAAGAATCAGCTGCTTCAAGGGAGCCACCCAGGCACCCCAACTGGTAATTCTTTCTACTGTGTCCCACAGTTGTAGTCTTCCCAGCATTTCTGAGGTCCACAACAGTGAGCCAGTCTTGCCCATATCTTCTTCTACTACATGAGTGTTTTCTCCAGTCCTGGAGTAAGCCCATGGCGAGCGGCCTTTTCCACGTATGGATCAAGTCTAGAAAACCAAATATTTACAGAATAGCATTAAAAGGATTGGGGTTTTTTTCCCCAGCCATTTTATCTTTGTCATAAGACACCTTATCTGTAGCCAGACTTTTTTGTTTTCTTAATTTCCTCATTCCAAAGGGTGTCTTTCTGGGCTGCAATCTCATTCGGGTCCTGCGTGGTTTTTCATGCCCAGTGCACTAACGCAGCATGGCGCGTCCCTGTCCCAAAGATGCTGCTGTTTGCTAAGACTCTTCGGAAGCTCGTTTATTTTGCCATTTTTCCTTTTCCATTAATCTTATTAGTTATTTAATATTAATACATGTATTTCTTATAGTTCATTTTCGTGTTCTTTAGAATAAGAGAGTTGTGTTTATTGCAAACTGGATAGGCAGCTACATCATTAACACAAAGTTCATTTATATTTATGTTATTATGAAACACTTTTCTTTTTTTTTATTTTTTTTTTTAAGATTTTATTTATTTATTTGTCAGAGAGAGAGGGGGAGAGAGCGAGCACAGGCAGACAGAATGGCAGGCAGAGACAGAGGGAGAAGCAGGCTCCCTGCTGAGCAAGGAGCCCGATGTGGAACTTGATCCCAGGACGCTGGCATCATGACCTGAATCAAAGGCAGCTGCTTAACCAACTGAGCCACCCAGGCGTCCCTCAAACACTTTTCTTAGAACTCATCTTAGCAAGAATTTGAATTTTACTGAGAAGATGGCTGACAGGGGTGGCGTATGCAGAAGAAGCTAAGAAGAATTTGCAGGGTTTCGTTTTTTTAAACTTCTTATCATTACAAAAATAACTAGAATTTAAGAGTCTCACTGTAAGAACAAAGCTTTAAATAGGCCTAAGAGTAGCCACAGATTCCAGGATGTATATGGTCACCAAAGAAATGAAGGGTGTATAGGTTTCTTTTGTTCTTTGGACAAAACCTTATGTGCCCAGGGTAATTTAAAATATTATAGAGACCCAACCAGATGTTAAGCTTTTCTGTCATAATTAGAAAATCCTAATTTTTTTTTAACTTAATGAGATCCTTGCCAAAAGTGAAGACCTTTTTCCCCACAGGTTTATTTATATGAAAACATTTTCAAAACACACACAAAACAGACTGCAATTAAATAAAAAAGATACTTTTGCTGCTCAAATTGTTTAAATCCTGCCCTTGTTAATTATTAATAAAGCCTTTAATAATAAAGTCTCCCCTGTTCTGAAAGCATAGCTTGTATTACCCTCGACTTCCTGAAAACACATGCCCTTTAATTTACTGGATATTGAATTATAGCTCTTTAATAAGTGAATTTTGTGGGTTTCTCAGTGCAGTTTTTTAAAAGATTTATTTATTTTTTAGAGAGAGGGAAAGAGAGCAAGGGAAGGGGCCGAAGAGGGAAAGAGAAACGGAAGCACGCTCTGTGCTGAGTCCAGAGCCTGACACGGGGCTCACGACCCTGAGATCATGACCTGAAACCAGAGCCGGAGTCGGAGGCTTAACCAGCCGCACCACCCACGCATCCCTCTCTGTGCAGTTTTTAAAAAAGATATCTCTGCTAGCAGTCATTCAGATGTGCGTTTCCCTACTACAGAAGCAGTCAGACGCAGTGGAAGACTTTTTACCACTTCCATTGTTTGTTCCCTGCCGTTCTTTCTACAAAATTCTGGTGCTGTTATATCCATGAATTTAAAATTTCTCCCATATTAATTCTCTTGAAAAACTGTTTTTCTAAACCTGAGAAAGGAGAAAAAGAGTTTAAAATGTGGCTATGTCTTCATTTGCGTTCTCTTTCTCAGAAGAAATAGAGAGATAGATGTCCTTCTGTGCCTTAAAATGTCCTCACTATTCTAAACCATATGTATGTGCGAGTGTTCCCTGCTGTGCAGTTACTGCTGAGAGAGCAGAGTATGTGTCCGAGACAGAGAAACTCTAATTAACAAAATGGGCTTTAAACGGGGTAAGAAAACTGGGGAACAGGGGCGGGGGAGTGACCCCAGGACACATTTCAGGGTTAGGAACACAAAGGATGAGAAGTGAGGACAAGCGACGGGAAAGCGTCTGAGCTGGTACAGTCTGTAGATCGTAAGAACTAGACATAGATAGAAGGTCGCGTTGCTAACTATGTGAACGTGGTGAATGAATAAAATAAGAACATACATAGAATACAATGACATGTAAGAGATTTTTTTTTTTTTAAAAGAGATCACAAGTAGGCAGAGAAGGAGGGGGGAGGGGGAAGCAGGCCCCCTGCGGAACAGAGAACCCGATGCGAGGCTCGATCCCAGGACCCTGAGATCATGACCTGAGCTGAAGGCAGAGGCTCAACACCCCCGAGCCACCCAGGCGCCCCTGTAAGAGAAAATTGAAAACATTGTGGAGTTGAACCATGATGACTCGGTCGGTGGGTCTGGCAAGACAGGCTCCAGCTTTGGCATCGCCTCTCAGACCTCTCCTGTTGTGCAGTGGCCGGAATGGAAGGGAGAACATGGGTGGACATGAAACAGAAGAGAGATGCTTTCTCTATGGAGAAGATGCTCCTGGAAGAGAAGGTCACGTTAGAAGAGCGACTAAAAGAACCTGTGGAAGCGTAACAGCGAGGCTTGGCAGATACAAGAACTTGTTGCAGAGGAGTAGAAACACATCACAGTGTTTCTAGTAGAAGTGAGTGCTGGTAGTAACTGGAAGAGTCCATGTAATTTGCTCTAAGCGTTGAGATTCGGTACTTAGGAATGTAGCCATGTCTCAGGCACCTAAGTAGAGGAAAAGAGCAAAAACAGTCTGTTGTGGACGTTTGTAAATGGAAAGAAAGCAAAATCTCAGCGTCATGGAGGAAGAACATTATTGTTAAAATGCGAAGGGAATCCCCCATATCTTAAAAATAAAATGAGATTTACAGTTTTAGTAGTGAAGAGGTCTCCTCCGACAGACTCCGTATTGATAGTCCTTCTGTTGACTGAAACCCGCTCTGCTGACTGACGGGATTTGAGGAGGTTTACGGAATGATTTGAAGTAAGAGTCAGAGAAGAGACCCATAATTCGATGGTATTTAGAATTCATGGACATGTTCTTCGTGGAGCTGCTGCTGCTGATTACCCACATGGACGTCCAGGCCTAGTAGTAAAATTCGCTCTCTGAAGAGGTAATACCAGGGGACTTAAAAATTATTTGGTCCATGGATATATTTGTCTGGTGATCTAAGGCTTAGAGAATTTACCGTACAAATCTTATCGACTGACTCAGTGAGGGCTGATAGGAAACAGAAGCTCGAAGTCTTATGGGAAGTAGAGGCACAGAGAGGAAGGCCATGTACGGACAGACTCGGCGTGTCTGAGCGTGTCTGAGCGTGTTCCCCAGTCGTGCCTCCACAGGGACGAGTGGCAGTGGATCTGCGGGAGTTTACACCCAGGGCGTGAGGAGACATTTTCCTGTGGGCATTGCTTGTCCCGTCACTCCGCACTCCCGCGGGGGGCAGCGCGGAACACGAATACTTACTGCTCTGCCCGTGCCTGTTGGGAGAAGATGGTAGAAGGTAGAAGGAATGAGACAAGTCAGAGATTCACCACATGCGCCATGGCACTTGGTCATTCTGGCTTACAATTTTCGTAGAATATTGTAATTACTTACTTGCATTCAGCCTTCCCATTCAGGTTGAGTGCTCTTGGAGCATTTTATTTATTTTTTTATGTTTGGTGCAGTGGCTGGCAATTCCAGTCATGCAGCAGATGCTTTCAGAGTGGATGCAAATATACTTTTCATGGAATTCAGGAAAATCCAGGTGTACTAATAGGGGCATAAAATTAGCCACATGACAAGATAAATTCATAAAATTCAGTTGCAATATGACATGCCAGTGATAAAAGCTAAAGAACTGAGCACAGTACTAAAAAATAGTTACTTTTAAAGATACTAGCAATGAATGGCATTAAATGTTAATAGCACTCTAATAAGGAAAGTTCGTACCTCATTCAAAGAATTAAAAGACTGAGGATTGTAAGAAAACTTGAAATTATGATGTTACATTTATTCTAGAAACAAAAAACATATATTCTTTTTGTGAGGTGGGGTGGGGAGCATGAATTTGGTGGAAGAGATTTCTAAATCTGGCCAACTTTCCTAAAATGAAAGACATCACAAGTGGGTGAGATTTTGATTAAAAAATTAAAATATAGGACAGTGAAATAAACCAGGGATTCCAGAAATAAATTCGGTTTCTCAGGAGCCAGTTACGTGACAGCTGGGGTAGCGAGGGGCAGTGTGGCTTCACCACCTGCCGCCGACGAAGACGGGGTCTGTATGTCAGTGACATCCTGTGTTCCGTGCTCTGCGCCCACACCTCCTCCAAAGAGTTAAACATGAGAAAACTTAGAAGTAAATTAACAAAGTAGATTAGGATATTTATTTCAACTGTAGGTACTTACTTCTGTGGAGAAATTTGGAACAGCCCCCCCCCCCCAAGAAGGTAAAATGTATTTTTTTAAGTTAACATATAATGTAGTGTTTGCCGCAGGGTACAGGTCTGTGAATCATCAGGTTTACACACTTCACAGCACTCACCATAGCACATGCCCTCCCCAGTGTCCGCAACCCCACCCCCCTCCCTCCCCCCCAACCCTCAGTTTGCTTTGTGAGATGAAGAGTCTCTCATGGTTTGTCTCCCTCCCGATCCCATCTTGTTTCATTTTTCCCCTCCCTACCCCTGCCCTGCCTCCCAGATTCCTCATATCTGAGTAGAACAGTTTTCAAGGTGCAGCTGAACTGTTAAAGAATTATTCTTAAGGACCAGTTAAAAGGTTTAGTGGCATTAACTTTTTTGAAAGCTGTGTAATGAAAAGTAAAAGATAAAATGGAAAGTAGCACTGGGAAATTGTGGTGAATATAAAGAAAAGCTTAAGATTTTAAAATGTGTAAAATTTACTTAGTACTAAGTTCTCACTAGACAAGGGATCGATCTTAATTCAACCAGGTCGCTCTTACGTAAATAACTAGTTAAGAAAGCAACAGGACTTGCTTGTCCGAGACCTCCGCAAGCCCTGTGAGACCCGCAGAGTTACTCTGACTGAGGAGATGAGGGACACCTTCTTAGAAGAGGGAAGTGTGAACGGAGCCTTCCCTGGGCAGCTCTTGGAAAACGGAGAGCAACAGAAGTGCGTCAGGAAGAGAATGACTTTGTGGTGCTCCAGATGCGGGCAGCAGCTAAAGCAGAGCCTTAGGACCCGGGCTCCCCAGCAGAGGAAGCAGGGCGGTTGGGGGGGGGGGCAGTGCTGGTCGCAGACTGAGGCACCATCCCGGACGGATGGACAGATGGACGCCCTTGGTGCTCTGCTTCTGATCTGATTGTCGTGCCCCGGTCTGAATCCGAGGTGACCAGTGGGCGTGGTGTGTAGGACAGATTGGAAAGTGAGGTCAGGGTTGGGGAGAGCAGCTCTGCTCGAGATGAGGGGTGACGAGAGCCCAAACCGGGCAAAAATGGGGACAGACATTGTAAAGGCAGCAGGGGATGGTCTGGACCCCACGGCATACTTTGGGATTTTTTTTTTTTTTTAAGATTTTATTTGACAGACAGAGATCACAAGTAGGCAGAGAGGCAGGCAGAGAGAGAGGAGGAAGCAGGCTTCCCTGCCCAGCAGAGAGCCCGATGCGGGACTCGATCCCAGGACCCTGAGATCATGACCTGAGCTGAAGATAGAGGCTAAACACTGAGCCACCCAGGCGCCCCATACGTTGGGATTTAAGCTGGGGCAGCCGGGTCTGCGCGCTCTCCCCAGAGCTTCTCCCCAAGCCCTCGCTGGTTGCTTTCCCCGCCCTGCACGCGGCTGTCCAAGACTCAGCCCTGTGGGATTTGTCCCGGGCCACAGTCGTGCCCTTCTGCAGTGACTTCTTTAAGAAAAGCCTTGGGAGAAATTTCTGGGTTTGGTGTTAGAATTTCATCTGAAGAGTTAGTTTACTTTTACATTTTGGACCCCCAGTTACGGGACCGTTTTTGTCTTAGTGATGGTTGCTAGACCTTGTTGGAGGCCGGTGCCTGGGCTGACTCTACCTCTGTATCTTCAAGGACCGTGCTTCTCTGTTGCTCCCAGCTCCATCCTCTGGTCTCGCCGTGTTTTGTTTTCATCTAGTTAATTGTGCTGAACTGTGTTGGCATTTTGTGTAGATCGTACTCTTTAGGAGAAAATAGGGAATAAATACACATATTGTATGTATATAACCAGTAAACCCAAAGGGAAATTATGAAGCTCAGTGGCGTAGAGGCTGTAGAGAAATCAATACTCGTGTGGCTAACGGCCGGACACTGGCGTTTCCGAGGATCTCATCTAGCAGCAGATACTGAGAGCCATAAAGTTCATATTTACTAAACTCTTAGTGTCACTCTTGAACATGCATCACCAAGAAATAACCCCAGAGAGATAGTCTACTTATGCTGCAGTACATGGTCATGAGAAAGAGAAGGAACTCAGAGGCACAGGGTAGATCGGTTCAGTAATTCACCTAACACAAGGGGTGTGAGAAGGCCCCCAGAAAGGACTATGTGGACCCGATAAATCGAAATGTACATAAATGTGTATATTATCAAGGATGTGCATTATACCCATGTAAGAAAAATGTACTTATCTGTGAATACATATTATGTACACACACACACAGAAGTATGAGGTCATGGGAGTTCTAAGTATTGGGGTTTTCTCCTCTGCAGAGTTGGTATAATTGGTAGGTACTTTTGAGATTACATCAGTTATGGAGTGGGTTCTGGAAACTTCGTAAAATTGAGAGCTTTACGCATGATCTTTCTTGAGCTACCAATAGCCTCTTTGTCCCTTTTTTTTCAGGATCTAAGCATTGAGGAACAGTCAGAGTGTACTCAAGATTTTTACCAAAATGTGGCTGAAAGAATGCAGACTCGTGGAAAAGGTAATGCTCTGTTCGCCAGCTGTAAAGGGATTGCTGGTAATTGTACAGAGTCTGACTGCTCTGTTAGAGCTTTCTCTCTTTCTGATGGCCTGACTGGTTTGCCAACTCCGTCCTGTAAACAGCTCCACCGACATGCTGGTGACTGGTCTTGTCCTGAGAGGGCCTTTGAATGCCACCAGTGTCACTCCAAAGTGATCACAGCAGTTGGGTAGTTTATTAAACATTGTTTAATCATCCTGTTGGGGTAGGGGTAGTGTCCGTTAAAACCCCGAAGGACGCTTCTACACGAAATGCCCATCTTGGAATCACCATTTTGGTGAGTCATTTTTCATGGTGATACATTCCTCAGATGGCTGGAGGGATGGAAAAAATTTGAGAATCGCTGACTTAGAGCTTAGATTTTTATTTATTTTTTTGTGAATATTTTAGAGCTTAGGTTTTTAGTACATTTTCTTTTTTTTTTTTTTAAAGATTTTATTTATTTATTTGACAGTCAGAGATCACAAGTAGGCAGAGAGGCAGGCAGAGAGAGAGAGAGGAGGAAGCAGGCTCCCCGCTGAGCAGAGAGCCCGATGCGGGACTGGATCCCAGGACCCTGAGATCATGACCCGAGCTGAAGGCAGCGGCCCAACCCACTGAGCCACCCAGGCGCCCTTAGTACATTTTCTTGGATTTGTCTTCCATTGGTGTTGGGTTTTAGGATATACGTAGCATGTCTGTCTGTCTGAGAAATAAGCCCCACTGCGCATCTCTAAGAGCTCTCCAAGGTTGTACAGTAAACCTCAGGAAAGTGGAAGTTCGCTTTCTGCCGCACAGGGAAAGGGAAGGCTGTGAAGACCTCTATTCCTTTCACCCGTCGTCCTTCCCTTGAGCTTGTATGTCCGTTTGGATATTCCAGTGCCTCCCGAAAGAGTTGAGAAGATAATGGATCAGATCGAAAAGTACATCATGACTCGTCTCTATAAGTACGTGTTCTGTCCAGAGACCACCGACGACGAGAAGAAGGATCTCGCTATTCAGAAGAGGATCAGGTAGCCGGTTGCTTCCTTTGTCTTGTACGTACTGCCTGCCAGCAGGGGACACACTTGGATTTCAGAACAGGATCAGGTAGCCAGTTGTTTCCTTTGTCTCGTACTTACTGCCTGCCAGCAGGGGGACACACTTGGATTTCAGGCCTTGACAGCGACCAACAGCCAAGGTACCCACCATCCGTAGCATCTCCGCGGCTTCGGGGTGTCAGAGGAAAAGCAGCCGGTAGACTGTAGGACGGAACACCCGAAAACACGTGCTTGCTTATCCGTCTGACTCCTAGCAGCTTTAGAAAGGAAGCAGATCTGATGTTTCAGATTGTTTCAGATCTCCGGAATTTCCAAGGAACGGGGGGAAATGTCATTCTTTTCTCATTTCATTATACTGTCTTGTCAGGCAAGAGGCTGTGAGTATCCACACGAAGGCGGTAGGCGTCATTGTTCCTCCTCCCTGTCACTCATTATTTAGCTGTTCTTCTGATCACAACTTGCGCTCACACTGGGTTGACGACACTCCCCAAAGCGCTCCGTCTTCCCTGGCGGCACAGTGAGCCCCAGGGCTCTGTATTACCAGTGGCAGTGAAACCTGTAGGAAATAGGCCATCAGATGTGGGAATGGGTCCAAGACTGGTCGTGCTAAGGTGCTTCTGGAGGAGGGGGTCTTGGAATCCAAGGAGGGTTCCTTGACAGTGGGGCTGCTAAGTGGTAGACTATCTTGATGTGTCACGGCAGAAGCAAGGAGTTGGTGTTAGGAAGGTGGCACGTGGAGCCCTAAGGCACTAGGTGGGCCTTGGACTAACGAGTGGGGTGGGAGCATCCGTCAGTCGGAATCCCTGCCGTGAAGATGGGGAGACCAGAAAACTCAGGGATCCCAAAGGGGGCGACTCATGCTTGGTGACCTTTCTTCACTTGTTCTGCTCTGCCTCCAGAGTTGAGGATAGAGCCCCAGTGACATTACGGTCATTGACGATGGAGAGAGGGAGCGGCGGGTTCTTCTCAGATCTTCAGTCTCGGATCACTTCTGCTTTTCCTGTGATGAGAGAAGCCTCATTTGAGGGTTCTGGTCACTTCGTCTGAGCTCCTGCTATGTTCAGGGGCAACGTCAGAGCTCCTGATATGCTCGGGCCTAGGATTGCCTTGTTAGTCCGTGGTGCCCCAATATTTTCCCTTAACTGAAGGAAATAACAAGACAAATGACTGTGGTCCATTCTTGGAATTTTTTTTTTATTGTCTCTCCCTCTTTGTAGAGCCCTGCACTGGGTCACACCTCAGATGCTTTGTGTCCCTGTTAATGAAGAAATTTCAGAAGTGTCTGATATGGTGGTGAAAGCAATCACAGGTCAGTGACACAGAGAGCTTTTCCGTCTGGATGTTTACCCCTTGAAGCTGACGTAAATCCATACAAGACAGCGAAGTGTTTCTAAAATGTAGACTGCCAGAGACATACTGAAATGTGGTAAAAGCCGCTTGTAAGTGTGCTAGTTTTATGAGTTTGGACCATTCGTTTTAGCAGGTGAATGTTTCCTCTGTGCTTTCTCTGACCAGGTCTCTCATTTCGTGGGCCTTGAACTAAACTGAGGTCAGATGCAGCTAGGGCAGATTTCTTGCCTTTTTTCTTTTCTTTTTTCTTCTTTTTTTAGAGTGAGAGATGGCGTGTGTGACTGGGGCAGTGGGAGGGTGGCAGGGGGCAGAAAGAGGGTGAGAATCTCAAGCAGACTCCATGCCCAGCACAGCCCAGTACCGGGCTCGAGACCGTGACCTGAGCCGAAGTCAAGTCAGACGCTTAACCCACTGAACCACCCAGGCACCCCAGCTAGGGAAAATTTCTGAAAACCCTGTTGCATTTACATATTCAGAATAATTTTGGAGGGAGGAAGCAAATTGATGGGAGAAGGTAACCCCCACACTACAGTTATATACTTACTGACTGGTTGTTAGTCAGAGATGCGCTTTGGATGACTTTCCTGGTTTGTTCAGTGTAGAAATGAAGGACCTTGATGCGGCTCCACCATCCAGGACAGGTCCCGGCATCTGATAAGGTTTCTGTTTCTTGCTCAGAGGAATAGCCCAGCAGAAGTATACCATGGAAGTTTAAAACAAAAGAAGAACCAAAACAAATTCAGCCTTATGGAGAAGACACCCAGATACTTCTTAATTAAGAGGAGTTGGAAAGACTTCCCTAGTTAGAGCCGTTAGTGGAACTCCTCTGGGAGAGAAAGTTAGCTGCTGTTAGCCGTGGCCTGGGGCAAGCCTTTAAGTAGGTTCCTTTGGTTCTAAGAACTAGAGACTCATGTGACAGGAAGAAATGGGGATTTGCTTAAGATACTCTCGAGGTAGGAAAGGGAGCAGGGCTCTCCCCAAAACTTAGCCCCACTAGGGACTGGGTCATCTGCTCCTAACATGATTCTTCTGTTCTCTCGGGTTCTGCTTCTCTTTGTATAGCTTTGCTTTTTAACTCCTGTTTTTAAATGAATTATTTTCTGAGTGAATGATTTAATTCCACTTGCTTGCGGAGTCTAACTGGCCTAGCTAATTACCGTTCTCTGTCACTCAGAGCTTTTCTCCAAGGCTGTGTTGTAGGTTTCATGAATTGTCTCCTTTGGGTCCAGGCCCACTCCCACTCCCACCTTTTGCTCAGGGAACATCATAAGAGATTGAAGGTGAGAAGCCTGGATGTAGGCCTCCTATTTGTGTTTTTTTCCAAAGACTCTTGCCAAGTTCAAGACCAGCTGGTTTATGTTTAAAGTACTTCATAGGAATTTGTGCCCGGGACTCTTTCCTGAAGTGCCATAGGGTTAGACCTTGTAAAACCAGAAACTACAAAAGCCAGACCATTGTTTGCTTAAAAATAGAACTGAAAGGACTTCAGTATTTCAACAGTTTGTTAATAGAATTCGAGGGGAGACTCATCTCAAGGCCTCTGAGTTGGAGTTTGAAGAGATGTGGCGATAGTAGAAATTTGGCCACAGAATCTTAGAACCTCCTTACTTTTTCTCATCTTGCCGGTCCGCGTGCACACACATTCTGCGAGGGCCACAGGCTGTGTGAGCGCTTTTTCCTAATCTCCAGGTGTTAGCCCAAGTACAGGAACAAACAGGACGGTGTCTAACCCTGGTCTTCAAAACGGAGACACCAGCTAAATCTCTCAGAATCACCCCATGTGCTGCTGCTGAGCACTGGCAGTTTTGTGGGTAAATACACTGAATGAGGCATTTTCCATCTCATTGGACATCTGCCGTCCAGGAGGTACAGGCCGGGGATACTGTTAAACATCCTGCAGGACCGGACAGTCCACTCCCAGAAGAGATGATCCAGTCCAGACTGTCGTTGGTGCCAAGGTGGAGAAGTCATGACTTAGAGGGCTAGCCTGCTTTGTCTTCAGAACTTGCTAAAGCTAAACCTGGACTTGTACCAGATGCAGGACCCCACGCAGCCCAGCTCGCGTCCTGCCCACTGTAAAAGCCCGGGGCAACAGACGTGCAGCCGTTATCTGAGGACGGTGACGTGACCGCAGGCAGACCGGGGTGGGAAATCATTCAGTGGAAGAAGTTAACACCAGGGGGAATCTCCTGTTCTGTTGTTTCCTCCCGGACCCCCTCAGTTGGGCTTTAGGGCAGTGCAGGTCACAGAGCTCACTACACGTGGTGGGGGCCCAGCAGCATCCCCCAGAATCTTCTTTCAGTCTTGAAGGGTGCTAGCAAGGGGAAGCTTGGCCACAGGACAGGGTGTAGGAGCAATCTCCACAGCACCCCCCGCTTCGTTCTGGGCTCCCTTCCCTTCTCTTCCGTTCCACACTCTTGGACTCCCTCCTGGCACTGGCAGCTACACATGCTGCCAGAGAAAAAGTGATTCTTTTTTTATTCACTTTAATACTTAATAAACATTAATGAGAGATTGGCAAAAAGTTTAAACTAAGAGTAAAAACCAGTATAAAAGGTAGGAAGCTAAATAGCATAAATGAAAGTAGTGAAATAGGTTTAAAAAGGTCTTCCCCCGAGTCGCTCTTGTGGTATGTTCTACTCAGAAAACAGGCTGAGACATATTAACAGTAATTACAGCCCATAATTAAAAGACTAAAGGAACCAAACTATAAAATAAGGAAAACCACGCAATAGACTCGTGAGTTCGGGGAATGAAAGCATCAGTAAGGTTTTTTTTTTAAAGATTTTATTTATTTATCTGACAGAGATCACAAGTCGGCAGAGAGGCAGGCAGAGAGAGAGAGAGAGGAGGAAGCAGGCTCCCTGCTGAGCAGAGAGCCCGATGCGGGGCTCGATCCCGGGACCCTGAGATCATGACCTGAGCTGAAGGCAGAGGCTATAACCCACTGAGCCGCCCAGGTGCCCCCATCACTGAGTTAGAACTCGGCCCCGCACGGCCCAGTGGCTCCCCTTCTGCGGGTGGTCCTGTGAGGGCTCCCCCGGAGCCGACCGCAGGGATGGAGCCGGGAGCGGAAGGAACCCTGATGCGCAGCACCGTCCTGCCCCCCACAAACTGGAAACTTCAGTTCCCGCTGTGGGCAGCTACTGCTGTCAGAGGAGCCCGCCCCGCTATTTCTTCCACGGGGCGGCAGTCGGCAGGCGGCAGGCGGCAGGCGGCAGTGCACGTCCGAGGGCGCCCTCCCCCTTCCCTTGCACCGTGTCCCCAGGGCTGACTCCTGTTCCTCACGGGCTCCTCGTCCTGGCGACACAGGACGGTGTATAAGAGCCTGCCACTTAGGGTTAGGGTTAGGGACGGTGAAGTGGTTTTTCTCTGAGGGAAGTGAATGGTGCGTGTGAGACTAAAGGTGTATCCTCGCTCACCCCTGGGCTGACCGGTGGGCTGCGAATGTCGTCGAGGGGCCCTGGTGGCTTCTGGCCGGGGGGGCGGGGGGGAGATGGGCACGTCCTGTAGACCGACCCGCCTGGGGCTTCGGCAGCTGATGTCTGGTGCGGCGATGCTGTGTCGTCCCCGCCTTTCTAAAGAGCAGCGTGCGTTCTGCACGGTTCCCAGGGTGGCAGAGGAGCAGAAGCAGGAGAAAGACTCGAATCCTCCCGAGAGCTCACCAGCAGCTTCGCACCGTGGTTAAGAGCGTGGGTTTCAGAATCCGGCAGACTTGGTTTCAAAACCCCCCTCCGTCCCTTGCTGTCTGTATGATTTGGGCAAATCACCAGGCTTCTCTGAACCTCAGTTGCCTTCCTCACAGCTGTACCCCTTGCCCAGTCTGGGGACGGAAAAGCAGTGGGCTTGCGGGGCAAAGAAGTAACGCATGTAGCGTCCGCTTTGTGGCCGGGCGTCCTGAATGGACGAGCTGAGCCCACGGTGTTCTGTGGTCCGTTTTCGGGCACAGACGTACCTGGCGGAGGCGGCTCCGCGAGGCCTCCACACGCTGCTCGGTTAGAAAGTGCTGATTCCGGTGCTGCGTGGACGTATGTCCTCACCGGAAGCCGTGTCTTCCCGCTGCGCAGATATCATCGAGATGGACTCGCAGCGGGTGCCGCGGGACAAGCTGGCCTGCATCACCCGCTGCAGCAAGCACATCTTCAACGCCATCAAGATCACCAGGAATGAGCCGGCCTCGGCCGATGACTTCCTACCGACCCTCATCTACATCGTCTT
Source organism: Mustela putorius furo (assembly GCF_011764305.1). Classification (NCBI taxonomy): domain Eukaryota; kingdom Metazoa; phylum Chordata; class Mammalia; order Carnivora; family Mustelidae; genus Mustela; species Mustela putorius. The sequence goes on from NW_025421293.1 coordinate 860,459, forward strand.
GAAGGGCAACCCTCCGCGCCTCCAGTCCAACATCCAGTACATCACCCGCTTCTGCAACCCCAGCCGGCTGATGACCGGCGAGGACGGCTACTACTTCACCAACCTGGTAAGCCTCACGCTCCGGGGGTTACGGCGAAGATCACCGAGGTGCTGACTTCAGGGATGTGACAGGGCGCTGCGGGCCTGGGACGGTTCCATGCCGCTGTGTCGGCACAGCTGAGGATGCTTGCTTGGTGTCCCAGAGCTCACGGGACCGTGCCATGCAGACACCGCACCTCCGCTCCTCGGCCAGAGACTGCGGTCCTCTGCTGGCCAGCACGTGGCCATGCGGGGGAGCATCTGTGCTGCGCGGCCGTCCCGCCCCAGATCCCAGTAGAAGGGCCACTCGCTCAGTTGGGTTGTTTAACCATGAATGAGTCGGATCATGGATTTTGATTTATTAAAAGACCTAGGAATTATTTTTTGCTTTATTTTTGTAAGTGATCTCTTAGAATTGAATACCGAGATTTTTTTTTTTTTTTTAAAGACTTTATTTATTTACTTGACAGAGAGAAATCACAAGTAGGTAGAGAGGCAGGCAGAGAGAGAGGAGGAAGCAGGCTCCCTGCTGAGCAGAGAGCCCGATGCCGGATTCGATCCCAGGACCCTGAGATCATGACCTGAGCTGAAGGCAGCGGCTTAACCATTGAGCCACCCAGGCGCCCGAATACCGAGATTTTAAAAAGCTTGGTTTACAGGATGTGAGATGATTTTCAAGTATTGTTGGTCGTGCTCGTTGATTCTTGGTGAGACAGTGCTCAAGAGCGCGTGTCTGAGTCGTAAGGCAGAGCGCTTCTCCTGACCACTGAACTCGTCTGTTGTTTACTTTAGAGTAGGTTTGCTAATGAACTGGAGCCTCAAAACACCTTAAACGCTTTCCTTCCTGTGTTGGAAGCCGTACAGGAGAATACGGAGAGGAAGCCAGGTTGCTTAGGGAAGTGTTTCCAGTAAATTCTAGTAAATTGCCTAAAAAGACGGTACATGAATCTTCAAGGCTTCCAGAAAGCTGTTGTGATTTATTCTTACATCCCAAATACGTACTCAGCTTTGTACCTGTTCTGTGTCGTGTTTTCCTTTAAGTGGGTTCCCAAAAGTGTATAAGCTCCGGGTCCCTCAAAACCTGGTGCTGCCCCGTCCCTCGTCACCCTCAGCCGCGGGGTTCAGCTGCTCGACTTGGGAGGCTCTTCCTGTTCCAGGTTTTTATTTAAACTCCGGTTGGTGAGCATACAGGGTAACAAAGCTGGACTCAGAGCAGAGCGTAGCGAGTCCTCACGTCAAGACGGCGCCCCGTGCTTACGGCAGGTGCCTCCTGAACGCCCATCTCCCAGCCAGCCCATCCCAGGAACGCTTTTTTCCAAAATGCTGCTCGGGCTGTTATTCGCAGTATTTGTCATTCTTCCAGACACGCCAGGATTTGAACTACACCCCCAGAAGGGGAGGTGGCCGGGTACCCATTTCTTTACGCAAGTGCTGTTGACTGCTGCAGAGGAGCCTTGTGGGTTTAGTTCTTACTCTGGGGAACCTCAGACAGTCTGAAGATCTCAGAGAAGTTGGAGACGGACACATGGCCAGTGGTAGAAGCGACGAGCGGGACCGGGAGGTGTAGCCCTTGTGGTCAGCAGCGGAGGCTGCCGGTCCGCTTCTTCCTGCGGCTTCCCAGGGCCGGAACCTTCTTTCTCATCGTCCTCTCGTCTGGGTCAGAGTCTGGCTTCCGCTGTGGCTCCGGGGGAGAGTCCGCAGGTTGTCAGACCCACGACAGCTCCCGCTGTGCGTCCTATGCCCTTACCGCCCTTGAGAGCTCCTCGTTCTGCAGCTTCTAGGTCTTTAGAGTTTCACGGTTCTGCTCCTTCCTTGTCTGTGTCCTCTGCTTCCCCTTGAATGGTGTCACTCCCCAGGGTTCTGTCCTCCGTGGCTCCTCTCCCCGGACCGGCGCAGCTGTCACCTGCGCACGACGACACACAGGCTTGTGGCCCCTGCTTTGCCCTCGCACTGACCCCGCTTCCAGCTGTTTCATCCAGCCCGCGTTTAGTTTCCAAGACTCACAGCTTCCTGAGCGGCCGGTGGTTTTCTCTTTTCTAGCGTCCGCTGTTCCCGCGTGTGGCACTAGTACCCGTGCCTCCCTGTCCAATGGACACACGGATGTCAGGGCGTGGGGAGACTCGCGTAGGCTCATAGACTCTTGGACTGTCACTTGACAGGGGACAGCTCAGGTTGCCTGATTTCAAAGCTTATTCTTCTAAACATTTGATGTGAAAGGACCAAAGGCCCTTTGAGGCCCGGAGGCCTGTGTGCCACAGCCGTCCCCGAATCACAGGCTGCTGCTGTGCCCTGAGGGAACGCTGTGAGACTGGCTCGACCTTGGAAGGGAATGGCTTTGTGGGGCAGGTTCCTGGGACACAGGGCCCTAGAGCTCCCGGCCCCAGCACGATTCTTCTGCCCTGCGGCGCAGCAGGGAAGCAGGGAGCCTCGGGTCTGAGGAATTGTTTCGGTTTTGTCCGAGGAATTGTTTCGGTTTTGTCCGAGGAATTGTTTCGGTTTTGTCCACGGAAGCTCTGTGGTAGCCAGTGTGGGACAGACCCTGAAGGTGCCTGCTCTAGCATTTCATGCTGTATAAGACCCCTGGACCTTTGAAACCCAAGGAAAGGAATGAATTTCTGACAGACCCAGTGAGAATTGGCAATTTGACTTTTTTTTTTTTTTTTAAAGATTTTATTTATTTATTTGACAGGCAGAGTTCACAAGCAGGCAGAGAGGTAGGCAGAGAGAGAGGAGGAAGCAGGCTCCCCGCTAAGCAGAGAGCCCGATGTGGGGCTCGATCCCAGGACCCGGAAATCGTGACCTGAGCTGAAGGCAGAGGCCTAACCCACTGAGCCACCCGGGCGCCCTGACTTTTTTTTTTTAAAGAAGGAAATGTATCGTTTCAAGTGGGACTATAAAGGAAACGTGGTTGGCCCTGAGTTGTAGTTTTTGAAGCTGAAGTCCCTGGGGAGTCGTTAGACTCTTGTGTCCTTTTGATTCTGTTTTAAATGCACCACAGTGAAAGGATTTAAAAATACATATTTGAGAATTTGAGTCTTTCTTGGGCGACCGGAGTAAATAACGTTCTCGGGCTTGTTTGTTTCTCAGTGCTGTGCTGTGGCTTTCATCGAGAAGCTGGATGCTCAGTCTTTGAATTTAAGTCAGGAAGATTTTGATCGATACATGTCTGGCCAGACTTCTCCCCGGAAGCAGGAATCTGAGAACTGGTCTCCTGACGCTTGCCTGGGGGTCAAGCAAATGTACAAGAACTTGGATCTTCTGTCTCAGTTGAATGAACGGCAAGAAAGGATCATGAGTGAAGCCAGGAAACTGGAGAAAGATCTCATACAGTGGACAGATGGGGTCGCTAAAGAGGTTCAGGACATTGTGGAGAAATATCCCCTTGAAATCAAGCCCCCGAATCAGCCTTTAGCAGCTATTGACTCTGAAAATGTTGAAAATGATAAACTTCCTCCGCCGCTGCAACCTCAGGTGTATGCAGGATGACGGGAGCGCACGCGGGTGGTATTTATTTGAGCCTAACTTGTAGCGAGTCCTTCCTGCAGCGTGGTTGGGATCTAGACAGTAACTTAATCGCTTTGTGTCAGCATTTTTAAAGGTACAGTTTGTGGGGATTGTTTTCTTTGTTTTGTTTGTTTTTCCTGGCAGGGGAAGCTTAGTAAATAATAAAATACTATTTATTTGAGTTATGGAAATAGATTCATTTAAGGTTTATGTGCAAGTTTTATCTAAATCTCTTTTTTCTCCATGATTTTTCCAAGTGCTTCCTCTGTGGCATTCACTGTGGTTTGGATTTGGGTAAATAATTGCCTTTAAAGGGTAAAACAAATGAATGCTACAAAATGTATGTTGAAGGGAATTCAATGGTACCACTCTTCTACAGTTTGAAATATTTTATAATTGTAAAGATAGAAGATATATTGATAAGTAAATATGTAAAATTGTAAATATGTAAAAACAAAAAAAAGGAATGGTGTCTGCTGTGCATGGCATTTCATGTGTTAATTTGTTTAGTTCAAAATGAAGTATATTGACTGTTCACCTTTAACTCTGTTCTGTTCGGTGTGCCCACCTCAGTGAGTCCAGAAGTGCTTAGACAGACTCCCTTGAAGCCTCGGCTCCATCTTCAGCAGTACGTCAGCCCCGACCGGGCCTCCGTACAGTCAGAGACTGTGACGCCATTGAGGTTCAGAGTAATTTTTAGGTCCCATGAAGTTGCTGTTCAGGGTCATTTGAAGAGTTTGAATTGTGCTTCTTGCATCTTTTTCTTCTACTCATTCAGGAAATATTTATCGAGTTCTTTTGAAGGAGCTGGTCCTGGGTCTGGACCGGACGACAGGAGTGAACAGGACTGCACTGCGGAGAGCGGTGGGGAATCCCTCCGAGCTGACGTGCACAGCTGCCTTTCTGCCTCCGTAGCAGCGTTTGACTTGGTGGACAACCTGGACACACGTCCTGTAAACCTCTTCCAGGGTTTTTCCACCTCAGTACTACTGACATCTGGGGCCGGAGGATCTTTTGTTCTGGGCGCTTCCCTGTGCATTGTAGGGTGTTTAGCAATATTCCTGGCTTCTGACCCACTAGACACAGGTGGCACCCCCCACAGTTGTGCAAAATCATCTCCAGACATTGCCACGTTTCCAGGTTGGAGTGGGGTGGCAAAATCGCCCCCAGTTAGGAACAACTCATCTGTTCCATACGTGAGGAAGTTCTCCTGCTGGTGGTTAATACAATGTAACCAAAGAATATTGCATTAAATGCACAGAACAGTTAACTGATAGTCATGGAGGTTCTTCAGCCACTGGCACTGTGGAACCTTTTCTAACCCTAACAGTTCCCTTCATCACCTAAGTATGCCATGTGTGGTCCTCCCCCGAGTCCGTGATTTCTACAGATGACCAGTGGACCTGTGCAACTGTGTATCCTGCCCAGGGCCCCATTCTGAAACGAGGTCACATCACAAGCAGTTAAGGTTTCTTTGCTTTCCCAGTATCTTCCTGGTAGTGTACCACAGATCTGTAGTGCAATAATTTTGGAATAAAACTAGGGTAAATATACAACTTTTTATCCTTTCCTTAAATTTACACATAAGGTCCATCGGGTCGACACACCTGTTGTCGTATCGCACTGAAGACGTGAACAGTGACCTGAGTCACCTGTCACCGCGCTCACGGGAAGTGCGGCGAGTCACTGCGATGGGCCAGTGAGGATCTGCACTTAGAAACCCGGGCCCCACTGACCTCCGTAGAAGGCGCTGCCCTTTCCCGTTGTTCTTTTCTATGTACTTTCTAGGTGCTAATCCAGGTATACACACTCTTAACTCTCCTGGGAATACAGTACCCTCTGTTTGTTAAATAAAATGTGCATATCGGCCTCCCACAAAAGCTGTCTCCTCTCGATTTCTCACTGTTCAAGTAAGCTGTGGCATTGATTTCTTTGTCTGTCTCCTGTCAGTTGGATTCTGTAGATGGGAACTCCTGCCTTCGGGAAGCTTCTGTTTCTCTTGGGTCCGCTTCAACACTACGGCCATAGTCTGTGTCTCCTCAACAAGAACCGTTGCTGTTTTATGTACATAAGCGTAACCGGAATAAACCTTAGAACAGAAGTCCGTACTAGTAAGGTTTCATGATCCATCCCTCTTCCAAACAGATTGATTTTTAGTTGTCTTAGGACAATGCCATTACTGATACTCTCACGTTACAAAGTTTTCCTGTTGAAGAACCATCATTACCATTACCGTTCCAGAAAGGAAACATCGCAGACATTCGTGTTAAAACTAAGAACAAGAGAAGGATGTTTGCTGTCACTATTATTTACACTGTTCTCAAAGTTTCACCCCAGCTACTCAGTCTTCAAACAGAAGTAAACATGGACTTAATCTTATTTATTTTTTAAAAGCTTGTGTTTGAGAGCACGAGAGAGGGAGGAGTGGAGGGAGAAGGAGGGAGAAAGAGAAGCACACCCCCTGCTCAGCAGGGAGCCCACACAGGGCTCAATCCCGGGACCCTGGGGTCAGGACCTGAACTGGAGGTAGACACTTGCCGCACGGAGCCCCCCAGGCAAAGGGAGCCGAATGTAATCAATACAGAAATGTCCTAGCAGGTGGCTGAGGACGAGAACTCGAGGCGCAGTGCTGGTTTTGACTTTTGGCCGCCACCTAGATCTCAGCTCTCCAGCCTTGGGCAAGTCTCTCATGTGTCACATCCCTAGTCTGTGACTTGGGATCATGGTCGTGTCTGCTTCGAAGGCTCATGAGGATTAAACGACCTGTAACAGTGACTAGCAGTGCTAAGTACTCAAGTCATAGGTGATTCTTCTGTGTAGAAATCCCAAGAGAACCGATTCTGAAACATTAAATTTAACTAAAACAGTAAGACAGAAAATGCCAGGAAAAGCCATCAAAAGCAACTGCACGAAATGACTTTTCTGTGTCTTGTTACTAGCCACTTAGCAAATATAATGGGAAAATTTTACTCACAATGACAACATAAATCAAGTAGCAAGAGCTTTTAAGATTTATATGGAAAAAAATACAAAATCGAGAAAAAAAATAGACATACACAGAGCTGAGGCTCAAGTTCTCTGCACTTGGGCTGCTGTAATGTTCTATCTCTGCCATCTTGGAAATTCTTTAAGATTTTTTTTTTTTAGGGACGCCTGGGTGGCTCAGTTGGTTGGACGACTGCCTTCGGCTCGGGTCTTGATCCCGGGACTGGGATCGAGTCCCGTATCGGGCTTCCGGCTCCACGGGGAGTCTGCTTCTCTCTCTGACCTTCTCCTCGCTCATGCTCTCTCTCACTGTCTCTCTCTCAAATAAATAAATTAAAAATCTTTAAAAAAGAAAAAAAAGATTGTTTTTTTTATGATTTTTTTTGTATTTCTTAGAGAGCACGAGCAGGGGTAGAGGCAGAGGAAGAGGGAGAAGTGGGAAGCCTGATGCAGGGCTCGATCCCAGGGACCTGGGATCATGACCTGAGCGGAAGGCACACACTTACCAACTGAACCACCGAGGCTCCCTGCCATCTTGGAAATTCTTAATAATTTTATCATTGAATTTGGTGGGGTTTTGGGGTTTTGTTTTTTGTTTTTTAGTTTATTTGACAGAGCAGCAGGCAGAGGCAGAGGGAGAAGCAGGCTCTCCACTGAGCAGGGAGCCCGATGCGGGGCTCGATCCCAGGACCCTGGGATCATGACCTGAGCCGAAGGTAGCCGCTTAACCGACTGAGCCACCCAGGTTCCCCTGTCATTGAATTTGTGTTTTGAAGTGAAATTCGATGGGACAATGGATCACGCACAGTGAGGCTCAGAGCTCATTCACAGTCTCGCTTCTGACCACTTCCAAGAATGAGCTCTTGGTCTTACCCCTGCCAGCGTATGACCACTCTAGCCACGGCCTGGGCACTCAGGAATGGTCAGTGCTGGGTGTGCTCACTTGGGGCACTGGACCAGGACATGATGTGCAACGGATGGTTCGCTATCTGAGAGCTGCATCTTGGCCAGTTCAGGGCTGGGTTTGTCCAGCATGCTCCATGCAGAAAAGGCTGAATCCAGGTGGAAAATACATCTTTTTGGTCTGAAAGCAAGAAAGTGAGAAATTACTTTAAGGCTAATGGGCACAGGAGTCAGCTTGAAGGGTTCTCACGGGCCTATTTGGGGACAGTTTGAATAAAAAACTATGAAGAGTAATTGTGAAAAACATCGAATAAATTTTTAAAACCTGCACATATTGTAGGTTACCATTATACCAACACATTTGGAGGAAAAACTAGAACTGGAACCCAGATGATGGAGGGAAAGCCTTCCTCCCAGTAAAATGACAGCTAGTAACTGTAGGGGTGGAAATGCAATTTTAAATCTCAGTCTTTTAGCCCAGAACCAGATGGCTTCACTGCTGAATTCTACCATTTAAGGAACTAAGTCATGCCTCTTCAAGCTCTTCTAAAACATCAAAGAGGGAATACTTTTTTTTTTTTTTTAGATTTTTTTATTTGACAGAGATCACAAGTAGGGAGAGAGAGAGAAGAGGAAGCAGGCTCCCTGCTGAGCAGAGAGCCCGACGCAGGACTTGATCCCAGAACCCTGGGATCATGACCTGAGCCAAAGGCAGAGGCTTGAACCCACTGAGCCACCCAGGCGCCCCTAAGAGGGAATACTTAAGAGACCGGCATTACCTTGATACCAAAGTGAGTTAAGGACACTATGAAAAATCCACAGACCAATTTCCCTGGTGACTACAGACGCAAAAATTCTCAACAAAATATTAGCAAACTAAGTTCAACAATGCATTAAAAGGATTATACACCACGACCAAGTAGGACTGACTCCTGGAATGCAAAAATGGTTCAACATATAAAACCAGCCGATGCAATACATACATACAGTCATCTCAACTGAAGCAGAAAAAGCCTTTAACAAAATTTAATACCCTTGGAGAAAAAACCAGTAAACTAAGAATAGAAGGAAACCGCAGCATAACAAAAGGTTTATAGGAAAACCCGAAGCCCTATCAATGGTGAAAGACTGAAAGCTCTTCCTTTCGGACCAGGAGCAGGACCAGGATGGCTGCTTGACCCACTTCTAGGCAAGGTGACGCGTAGGTTGGAATTCCCTGAGAGATTTTAAGACTCCATCGTAAGAGCGCACTGATGAGCAAAGATGAACATGCCTGAAAACAATGAAAACGTAGAAAGGAAAAGAAAACAAAGAAACGGGAAAGAACCAAAAAGTGTTAGAACCGAACACCACGATCACCGAACTTTGAAAAGGAAAAGCTGTCATGACGGCGACATCAGAAGGGAAATCCCGGGAGTGACTCTGCGCACTGAGATCAACGGGGTCCCCCGATCCGAAATAACTGAAAACCCGCCGAAACTCGGAAAGTGAACGTGGCGGGCGCCTGGGTGTCCGCGGGCGAAGCCTCTGCCTTCGGCTCGGGTCCTGCTCTCGGGGTCGTGGGCTCGAGCCCCGCCGGGAGCCTGCTCCCCGCCCCCCGCCCCCCTGTCGGAAAAATACACAAAATCGTTAAAAACCCACGAAAGCGTGTTTCCCGGTGGGCCGCGGGCACCTGGTCCTCCGCGCGCTCCGGGGACGCGGCAGCCGCTCCGCAGTCCCCTCGGCTCCCCGGAATGACAGCGTCGCTGCCCCGCGCCTCCAGGGCACACGCGGGCACACGCGGGCACGCGCGGGCACACCCACGCGCGGGAACGGCAGGCGCGCGCTCCACGTCGGGACGCACGCAGCGCCGTGCTCGCGCGCAAGCCCCCGCCACGTGACCCGACGGGGGCGTGGTCTCTGGCGCTCGCGACGCAGGAGTCTTGACCCGGCCGAGCCGCCGTCGGACGCCCGGTGTCGGAGGTCACGGCGGCGTTGGCGGTGGCGTTTTTTTCTACCCGGAAACCGCTGCCGGACCCGGGGACGAGTCTGTGTCGCCACGGCGTGAGCCGGACTGGCCTCTGGGCCTCGCCTGGGCCCCGCGGAGCCCGACGCCGCCCCCGGCGCGGCGGGGAGGATGGTGCCGAGCGGCCCCGGGCCCGCCGCGCGCCGCCGCCAGTGAGCTCTGAGCGGCCGCGGGCGTCCGCCGACCAGCTGGCCCGGCTGGGCCCGGGGCGCGCCGCTGCCCACCGGGGCGGGGTGAGCGGGGGCCGGCGGGCCGGGGCCGGGGTCGCCGGGGCCGAGCGCGGGGCCGAGTGGGGGTCGCGGGGGCCGAGCGCGGGGCCGAGTGGGGGTCGCCGGGGCCGAGCGCGGGGCCGAGTGGGGGTCGCGGGGGCCGAGCGCGGGGCCGGGGCCGGGGTCGCCGGGGCCGAGCGCGGGGCCGAGTGGGGGTCGCCGGGGCCGAGCGCGGGGCCGAGTGGGGGTCGCCGGGGCCGAGCGCGGGGCCGGGGTCGGGGTCGCCGGGGCCGAGCGCGGGGCCGAGTGGGGACCGCGCCGCTCGGGAGCGGACCTGCCGGCCGGGTGTCCCCGCAGCCTCTCGGGGCCGCAGCCGCCGCCCGGGTCGCGGTGGGGTCGCTCCGCCCCGCAGGGTCCGGCCTGCGCCGCCGGCCTGGGCCTGATCCCCGCCGCCGGCTGACACCCGCCCCCGGAGCAGGGCTGCCCGCGGGGCCTCCCCGCCGCGCCCGAGACCTGGACAGTTTGGACTCGGCGCGGGCGCTGCGGGGGGCCGGGTCGTGCCCGTGGGGTCGTGCCGGCGACCCGCTGGCTCCGCGCAGTAGCGTCCGCGAGGGCGGACGGGAGGGGACGCGCGGGTGCGGGAACGGAGCGCCGGCAGCGCGCGCGGGCTCGGTGGCTGCCCCGGGGCGGCGGGTGGCCGGCTTCACGCGCACTTCGATGAACTCGGGGGCGGCCGCGGGGGGCCTGGAGGCGCGGCGTTCCGTTTCTCGGGGTCAGCGCCGTGAGCGGTACCCCCGCGCCTGCTGGGCCGCTTCGAGCCTGTGAGCACCGGCGCCGGGTCAGCTGGCGAGGGGCAGCGGTCGGGGCCCGGGGCCTGCGCCGGGGTTGTCAGCGGCGGGCCGCGCCCTCGGTGCCGGCCGGGGGCTTCCGCGCGGCCCGCCCCGGAGCCCAAAGACGGCGGCCCCTCCCGAGCTGCTGCGCGCCTGCCTGGAAGGTGAGCCGCGGTGGGAGCAGGTGGAGGGAATCCAGCGCCGGCCCGGGATGGTTGGATGACGAATGTGCCGTAAGTCGGTTGGTGCCCGAGCCCTCCGGTCCCCTCGGGGTCGGAGCACGTGGGAGCTGTCTGTGTGCAGCCGCTTGGGCACCTTCCCCTTCCCCCGTGTGGGAAAAGGAGAGGGACCTGTTGTGCAGCAGAGACGTACTTCGTGACCCCAAGCCTGCTTTCTCTCTAGCATAGTGTGGACTTCCCAGTAGAGGTGTGGGAAGAATGGCTGTGGCCTCGTTGCGGGGCACTGGAAGTGGGGGCCGCCACCCACGCCTGGGGTCTGAGATCCCCAAATGCTGAGGGAACACCCTCTGTTTGGGCTGCGGCCGCCGCTGCTGCAGGGAAGAGAGACCAGACCTGCAGATAGTTCTGCCCGCAGGGAACATGCTTAGAGAGAGCGGGAAGAAGTGGCAGGCCGCAGTGGCCATGTGGCTGTGTTATGCTTAAGTGTCATAAAGGAAGTGGCTTTTAAGGTGGACCTCAGGGGGTCTGGAGCATTTGGGTCTTTCAGAATTAACCCGTGAAATGAAAAAGCAAAGGCCGGTTAATGGAACAGCACCCAGACTAGGTAGCTGGACAGTGGGGTCCTGCAGTCATTGGCCTCGTAGCTGGACAGTGGGGTCCTGCAGTCATTGGCCTCGGAACTCCGTTAAGGGTTAAATGCTCCTCCGGTGCCTGGGTGGTCAGTTAGTTAAGCAACTACCCTCAGCTCAGGTCATGATGCTGGAGCCCCAGGATCGAGTCCTGCATCAGACTCCCTGCTTGGCAGGGAGTCTGCTTCTCCCTCTGACTCTCCCTCTTCTCTTGCTCTCTCTCTCTCTCTCAAATAAATAATAAAATCTTTTTTTTTTTAAAAAGGGTTAAATTCTTCTCCCCTTCTGCTTCTTTAGGATTTATTTAGGAAGGGGAGAGGGAGAGAGTCCTCATGCAGACTCCCCGCTGAGCGTGGGGCCCAACTCCAGGCACCATCCCAGGACCCTGAGATCATGACCTGAGTTTAAATCAAGAGTTGGGCACTTAACTGACTCAGCCACCCAAGTGCTCCAGTTAAATGCTTTTCTAAGACAAAAAAAGCTGAGGCTACCCAGTCTGGTTTCTGGTAGATTTCTGGGTTCTAAAGAATTGTTTTCATGGGGTGGGTTTCTTTTGTTCTTTTATGCCGCCAGTGACACAAAGCGGTGCTTGACTTATTTTAAGGACAATGAAAAAGATGCTGATGGTGATTTCTGTCTGGTATTAGCAATCAGGAAATTAGATTTGGTGTCTGCACGTTGTTTCTGCGCCTGTGTTTAGTTTGCGAGAACCCAGCCCTGGTGTGGTCTCTGCGGCTCTGGCTGCAGCCGGGTGATGGACGGAGCTTTTCCGCCGGTTCCCCAGTATTTTCACGCTTTTCCGCCGGTTCCCCAGTATTTTCACTGACATCAGTTCACTTCCCAGACGTGCTGTTTCTCTGACCCAGTATCCTTCAAGGAGGATGCCCTGTCATTGCCTCGCATCATTGTAACCAGTCTCAGGACCTCCCTGACTGCAGCCTTATCCTTTCTTTGAGCGCTGCTCAGGACTGCACTCTGTTGACTTCTTAATGCTTTTAGACGACTGGTCCCTTTCTACCCACTGCTGTGCTTCCTCGTTACAGATGAGCACCTGAAAAAGAGTGGTTTTAACAGGGGCCGCAGCATGACATTAGTCCAGGGACGGACAATCTGCGTGGTTTTTTTGTCAGTAGTGTGCTGCGGAATTCTGTTGCCATGTAAGAGGGTTTTTAAAAGTATCTTACTATGACACTACAATTAATATTAAAAATGATCTGTGGAGTTTAAGAAACAAAACAGGTGATCATAGGGGAAAAAAGAGAGGCAAACCAAGGAACATATTCTCAGTTATGGGGAACAAACTGATGGGTACCAGAGGGGACGTGAGCGAGTGCAGGGGTGAAAAAGGTGGTAGGGACTGAGGAGGGCGCTGTTTTCCATGAGCGCTTGGCAATGTATGTGAGTGTTGAATCACTAAATTGTACACCTAAAACCAGTATTACTATCTGTTAACTAACTGGAATTTAAATTAACTTGAAAAAAATAAACCGAGTTGAAAAAAATAAACCGAGCACAGTATCATAGTGATAAAAAAAAGGAAATGGAGGAAAGAGAGTTTTTAGCAAATTGATTTTCCATGTTGGATTTATTTTAATAAATATGGAAATCTTTAAATTATCTTTCCCTGGTACAGATTGAATAAATTTGACCAGAGGTTTGTAGTTTGTATGATTACAGATCTCAGTGCGGTCCTGGGGACTACAGAAGCCTTTGGTGATGACAGTCTGCAAAGTACAGTCATTTGCCAGTTGGTCTTTTATGCTCGTTGGTTAAAAGTGCTGTTTTCATGGCATCTCCCACTTGTTATACTGAATTTGGATGTTACAGTATAATTTCACATTGAATGTTTAGTGTTCATTTAATCTTGTCGTCACTCGTGATTTATTTTTTTAATATCTGTTAATTAAACTCCCAAGTCATTAAACTTTAATGTGGGGATACTTTTAATTTGGTTTTTAAGATGGTCAGCAGTTTAAAAATATTAAAGAACAAAGATAAATTATTTTCTGTTTTGGAACTATGGTGAATTAATTTTATAAAAAAGGGACAGGGGCATGTTGGAGGTTACAGTGATTTTACGTTATGACTTGGAGAGTGGAACCATGCGTTCATTAATTATAAGTGAGTAAGTACAGCCTGAGTCTGAATTTTGAAAGTAAGTCTGCTTACAAACGTAATTATATCAGCCTGTGTTGTTCCTTTCCTTTTTGTCTTTGAGTACTGGTATTGCCTAAAATGCACATTTAGCAACTAAAACTTTATGCTTTCTGTTGTAATTTCTCTTTTGATCATTTAAACTTCTGGTTATGGTGGAAGTTTTTTCTACACTGAATTATATTAGCTTGAGAAACAAACCATGGACAAAATTCTACTCATCTTTGCTTTGTACGCTAATGGATGAACATTTTGAGACATGAATTGCCTTGTTTATAGAGATGGAAAGTAAGTTCACCATTTTAAACTTCAGAAAAGTTGGTTTTGTGCTTTTTGAATTCCACGAGTAAAAACATTTTATATATCTGTGGCTTGTAAAAAAATTTATTTCTTTCCAACTTGATGTTGGACTTGAAACCTACTTATCAACCCTCGTATTGTGGCACAGCTTTTGGGCTCGGATGAATTTAATCAGAGTCTATCTCTGCCACTTATTACCTTGCACAAATTACTTAACCTCTTTTGACTCAGTTTCCCCTTCTGTACAATCAGGATGGTAGGATCTACTTAGCATTGTTGCAGGATTAAGAAGTACAATGTGAGTAGAGCACTTGGCGCGGTGTCTGACACAGGGTGTGCTGTAGGTCGCGGTTAGACAGGACACTCTCCTTAACCCTTGGTAGTCTGGCTTCTGCCTTCCTCATATCCCCTTAGTGAGAGGGCTCTTGCTTGTATCGCTCCTGATGTCTGAACTGCAAAGTTTTATGTGTACCCTCGGTTTTTACCTCATTTGATGGGGGTTGACTAGGCTTGACTCTTGATCCAAATCCGGAACATCTCCTGGGAGGCTGCACTGCGCTTACTGGTTAGTGCGCTGGCTCTGGAGGTGGACTGGATTGGAGTCTTGGTTCATTTCCTATTGTATGACCTTGGGTAAGTTAGCCGACTGACTTAGGCCGTAATTTCCTCTTCTGTGCAATACAGATGTTGTAGGGCACATACACAGTATGTGCAGGACTCCTGGAACCGTGTGCCACTCACGTGAAAAGTGGGCAGCCGTGTTCAATGTTACGTTAAGCACCTGCTCTGTGTCAGGCGGTGCCTGTCGGGGGTGGGGCAGTGCAGAAACATCACGGGAAGGAGAGTCAACACGAGCAGGGTATGCGGCTTTCGTTTGGCTAAAGGAGGCAGTGTCTGGGGAGGGGAGCAGCTGCTCGCGAGCGAGGTTCCAAGGCGGGACCTGCTAGACAGTGACTGTGGGAGGGAGAGACTCAGGAAGGGCTGGCAGTGGTCACTGGGGGGGCGGCTGTGTCTGTCCAGGAGGATGAGCTGATTTGGTGACCGCGGATGAGGTTGGACCCGGTCGGCTCCAGGTAGCCGTGGCTTAGCTCAGTAGAGGGCTTCGGTGGGTGGCTGTTTGGAGCGGCGGTGGGAGATCGGTCCGCAAACTTCACGGGAAGCTGGGAATGAGCGTGTCTGCCTTGTGCAGAGGCCGGGCCATGAGCTTGGGGTGGAGGCTGAGCTGCAGCTACTCTTGGAGCAGAGTGAGGATGGTAGCTGGGCGCTCAAGACCGCCCAGGGTTTCTTGGACGCCAGCAAGTGCCTGCGGCTCTGCCAGGTGTTGCACGATCTGGGGTCCTGTCCGCGAGTGCTCTTTGGTGGGCGCAGGATATTTGAGAAATGCCGCTTCAGTCCTTACACTCGGAGCGGGCCTCTCTCCCACATCCCGGTGAGTTGCGGCTCTTCCCCTGGCCCAAGAGCAGGGTGTCCTGGGGTGGGCACGCAGAACGGGCTCTCCAAGCCTCCCCCACGATGTCGCTTTGGCATGCCCCGACCCCCGCCCCACCTCCCCGTCTCGTCCAAACTTAGAAAAGGACTTGAGTTTATAGGGGAGATCTAAGGAATTTCCCATTTAGCTTGAGGCCGAAAACCTGGTTTAAGGTGAACAGCGTTTTTTTTCATGTAAAGTGAGCTTTTTGATTGGGTCACAGGTAGTGGTTTAGCAGATCTAAGTTCTGGTTTTAGATTGCAGTTTTAAACTTGAGCAAGTCGCTCTGTGATGTACTTGGCGAGAGGGACACCCTGTGGAAGGGCTCGTTATCTGACATAATCAGTGTTCGTTTCTTTTCTTTCTAATAAAGATGCTAAGCCCAGATGCAGATTGCGTGTTTCAGCCGCGGCTCCTGGTCCCTTGGGCAGCCCTCTCGCTGGAGTAGCTCCTTTCTGTCCATTTCCTCCCTTCTCCTGACTCTGTCGCTTGTCCTTTCCCGTGAAGCGCCGCTGTGCACCTGTGGCCTGTCTCCTCATCCTGTTTGATTTCCCTCCGCCAGAGTGGTTTTAAAGGTCACCAGTGATCTTGCCAGGTGCAGGATTACGCAAGCTCAGGTTCAGCTAAGCACGTCTCCAGCGGAGAGACTCATGTCCTTTCTTTTCTTACTCCTCCTACTTTCACACTTCTCAGAGCCGCTTCCTTCTTGACGCTCTTTGCTCCTGCCTTGCAGGACACCTTACCATCCTGGGGGCCTCTCTGCTCATGTCACCCGCTCCCCTCCATGCCCTGGGGAGGGGCCCACGCTTGTCGGGAGGACCTCTAAGGCACCACCTGCCCCAGGCACACACGTTAGTGGGTGGTCTAGAGGAACCTCACCTAAGTATTTTGTTGGTTTTTTTAAATATATTTATTTTTTTAAAAGATTTATTTATTTACTTAATTGACCGACAGAGATCACTAGTAAGCAGAGAGGCAGGCAGAGAAAGAGAGAGGAGGAAGCAGGCTCCCTCCTGAGCAGAGAGCCTGATGCGGGGCTCAATCCCAGGACCCTGGGATCATGACCTGAGCCGAAGGCAAAGGCTTTAACCCACTGAGCCACCCAGGTGCCCCTCACCTAAGTATTCTTATTTTATTTTTGGTTTCTTACAGATCCCTCTGTGTACAGATCACTGCGAGTTAAGCTTTGCCTTTCTTTAGCACCAGGACATACTAGAGGACCATCCTGTTTTTTATTTATTTTTGTTCTAGTTTGGTATAAAAAAGGTATGTTATTTTTTTTAATCACCTTTATCATTTTTTAAAGAATTATTTATTTTAGAGAGAAAGAGCATGAGTGGGAGGGGCAGAGGGACAGGGACAGAGACTCTCAAGCAGCCTCTGCACCCAGCTCAGAGCCTGACTCAGGGCTCAGTCCCACACGACCCTGAGATCATGACCTGAGTTGAGACTAAGAGTTTGACTCTCGGGGTGCCTGGGTGGCTCAGTGGGTTAAAGCCTCTGCCTTCGGCTCAGGTCATGATCCCAGGGTCCTGGGCTCAAGCCCTGCATCAGGCTCTCTGCTCAGGAGGGAGCCTGCTTCCCCCTCTCTCTCTGCCTACTTGTGATCTCTGTCAAAGAAATAAATAAAATCTTTAAAAAAAAAAAAAAAGAGTTGGGCTCTCAACCAACAGCGCCACCCAGGCACCCCATCACCTTTATTAATGGACAAAGTGAATAGAATTAAGATTTAATAAAGTTTGGGGCGCCTGGGTGGCTCAGTGGTTTAGGCCTCTGCCTTCTGCTCAGGTTATGATCTCAGGGTCCTGGGATCGAGCCCCGCATCGGGCTCTCTGCTCAGCGGGGAGCCTGCTTCCCCCCTCTCTCTGCCTGCCTCTCTGCCTACTTGTGATCTCTGTCCATCAAATAAATAAATAAAAATCTTAAAAAAAAAAAGATTTAATAAAGTTTTTGTTTTGGCCATGAGAGCAGCAGGATCTATTGGGGATTATATATATAAATTTTATTGTTAGAAATTATTACAAAGAGAATACATACTCACTATGGAAAATCTTTTATGTGAGAGTGCGTTGTGCCTGAGCAGGAAGAGGAGAGGGACAGAGAAGATCCAGTAGATTTCCCACTGAGCCGGGAGCCCAGTGCGGGGCTCGATTTCACGACCTGACGTCAGGACCTAAGCTGAAACCAGGAGTTGAGCCACTCAGGCGCCCCTCATTTGGAAATTTTTTTAAAAGAAGATGTATGTAATCTCACCAGCTAGAGAGAACCAGCACTGTTTACAGTTTGCGGGTGGCTGTCTTTTCACCCCCTGTGGGGGCTTAGGCGCACCCACACGCTCGTCCTTAAACCTGCTGAGCCTCTCTCTGTGTCACTGTAGGTCCTGGCTGTCTGAGGACCGTGGTGTTTCTGCTGGGAGTAGATCCTGTAGCTGTTGCCCTGCTGGTGGGTACCTGGTTTTTCTTTTTCTCCTTCCTTTTCTTTCCTTTTCTTTCCTTTTCTTTCTTTCTTTCTTTCTCCATTTTAAACGCTCCTGAGGGAGCTGTGTTAGTTAAATCTTTGGTTTCAGCGAGGAGTATTTTCTCAGGTGAAGTTTTCAGAAGTCACATAGCAGAGGTGGGAGTGTGCTAGGCTTTAATGCTGTTGATCTGTGTGGCCAAGCTGGTCTCTAGGGAGATTAACAGCCCTTTTTCTCCCTTTTTAAAGTGACCGTTGTTTCTCCTAACTTGAAGGTTGCTTGAGGTAACTCCGCAGTAATCTTAGCCTTTGTCTACTTAAATTGCCACCTGAGGTGTTAGTGTTGGCGGTGAACTCATCTCCCAGCTCTAGGTGCTTTGCCAGTGGACTTGAATCACGTGCTTGTAAAATTGCCTTTGGGCTGTGTTCTGGTACCTGAAATGCCTAGACTTTGCCAAGAGGCAGCATCACAAGCCCTGGCGGTTTCTCTCTTTATCTTTGTGAAAGTCCCTAATTGAAGTTGGGGTGGGTTGAGGGGAGGGGCCGGATAGTGTGCTTTCCCTCTGATCTACTTTTCCTATCCCTGTACAGAGCTTAACTTACTCTTTAATTAGTGACACTTACTATGATGAAGGTTACAGAAATGTTCTTGTCATTTTTGGGGCAAAGAAATAAATTTGTTTAGCTTTTGTTAAATTTGTATTTGAAAATGCTTGTAGGAAAGGAATTTTAAGTTTGTGAAGTATTTAGACTTTTCATTGTTTTTTTAAAAAATTTTTAAAAAGCTTGAGGCACCTGGGTGGTTCAGTTGGTCAAGTGTCTGACTCTTGATTTCAGCCCCGATCATGATCTCAGGGTTGTGAGGCCGAGCCCCGCGTTGTAGGGCTCCGTGCCGGCCGTGGGGCCTGCTTGGGACTCTCTTCCTTTCTGCTCCTTCCCCGTCTCGATCTCACACGCGCTCTCTAGAAAGAAAACAAACAAATAAACAATGAAAAACTGTACTTTTAAGTAAACATAGTTGGCCTCCTCTGGAACTTTCTCTAATTAAATTAGCTATGTTGATGTTTGTTAATTTTTAGGTGTTTATGCTGATATTTATCTGAGTGTTTACATTCTGGTGTGACACGGTTTTAATGACTCAGTTTTCTCTAAAAGCTTATTTTAGATTTTTCTATTTTTCTAGATGTTTCATAATTGTAGTTTCAGGTGCTTACGTTTATATATGATTCAGATTTTGTTCTCTTTCTTAATAAACTTTATAAGCATATATAAGAGACTTCCAACTTTAAATTTACCGAATTCTAAGTTATTATTGATGTTTTTGTTTCGGAATCTTATGACTCTTAACCTAAGTAATGCCATTTCTAGATTTTTATCTTTTTAAAAATACTCAAGTTTTGGGGTTTTTTTCCTAAAATACTCAAGTTTTTAAAAGCAGTTTTAGGTTCACAGCAAAATTGAGAGGAAGGTACAGAAACCAGTCTGTCCGCACAGGTGCACGGCTTCCTCCATTGTCAGCACCCTCCATCCCCCGCCTCCTCACAGGTGACACATTTGTTACAATTGGTGAACCTCCTCTGTGGACCTGTCACTAGTATCCAGAGTGCAGTTTACATTAGCACTTGTGTTTGGTGTTGTATGTTCTAGGGGTTTGGACAAATCTATTTATTTATTTATTATTTATTTTAAGTTGTTTTTTTTGTTTTTTTTTTTTTAAATTTATTTTACAGCAGGCAGAGAGGGAGGAAGAAGCAGGTTCCCCGCCAAGCAGAGAGCCCAATGCGGGGCTCAATCCCAGGACCCTGGGATCATAACCTGAGCCAAAGGCAGAGGCTTTAACCCACTGAGCCACCCAGGTGCCCTGGACAAATTTATAATGACCCGTGTCCACCTGATAGTGTCATGTGGTGTTTTCACTGCCCTGCAGAGCCTCTGTGCTCTGCTTCCCACCCACCGCAGCCTCCGGTCTTCTTATTGGCTCCATTGTTGTGCCTTTTGTAGAAGGTCATATAGTTGGGGTCATCCTGTAAGTGGCCTTTCGGATGGGCTTCTTTCATGTAGTCATATGCATTTACGTTTCCCCCTCGCCTTTCACGGCTGAATAGCTCTTTTTTTAGTTCCAAATAATATATTCCATTATCTGGATATACCACAGTTTATCCATTCACCTACTGAAAGGTATCTGGGTTGCTTCCAAATTGTGGCTGTTATGGATAATGTGCCTATAAAGATCCAAGTGCAGATTTTTGTGTGGACAGAAGTTTTTGTTTTGTTTCGTTTTTTAAGGGGTGAGAGGGGGAGAGAATCCCAAGCAGGCTGTGTGCCCAGCACAGAGCCTGACGTGGGGCTCAGTCTCATGGACCGGAGATCGTGGCCTGAGCTGAAATCAGGAACCAACCCTTAACTGACTGAGCCACCCTAGCATCCCCATGTGGACGTAAGTTTTAAACTCCTGTGGGCAAATACCAAGCAGTGTAGTTGCTGGACCTTATGGGTAAGAGTAGGTTTTAATTGGGACGCCTGGGTGGCTCAGTCGGTGAAGCCTCTGCCTTCGGCTCAGGTTGTGATCAGGTGTCCTGGGATTATGTCCCGCATTGGGCTCCTTGCTCAGCAGGGAGCCTGCTTCTGTGCCTGCTGCTCCCCCTGCTTGTCTGCGCTTTCTCTCTCTCTCTCTTTCTGACAAATAAATAATATATTGGGGGGAAAAAAGAGTATGTTTTAGTTTCGTAAGAAAACACCAAACTGTCTTCCAGAGTGGCTGTTAGCATTTTGTACTCCTGTCAGCACTGAATGGGAGTTCCTGTTGCTCCACATCCTCGTCAGCATTTGGTGTTGTCAGTGTTCTGGGTTTTGGCCATTCTAGCAGGTGTAGTGATATTTCATTGTTGTTTTAATTTGTATGTTCTGATGACCTACGATGTGGGGCATCTCTTTGTGTACTTATTCACCATCTGTAAATCTTCTTTATTGAGCTGTCAAGAGCTAATATTTATTTATTTATTTATTTAACATCTTATTACTATAACTATTTTGGGCTAATTTTTAAATTGTGCTGTTTTTTAAGCGTTCTTTGTATATTTTGGGTAACAGATATGTCTTTTGCAGTATTTTCTCCTAGTCTGTGCTTGTCTTCTCATTCTTTCAACAGTGTGTTTCATAGAGCAGAAATAATTTTAATGAGCCCAATTTTTTAAAAAGTTTTTATTTAAATTCTAGTTAGTTAGCACCCAGTGTTAAATTAGTTTCAGGTGTGTGGTATAGTGATTCACCACTTCCCTAATACACGTCATGACACGTGTACTCCTTAATTTCCGTCCCCTGTTTCATCTATCCCCGCCCCCGCTTCCCCATCTAGCTATAGTATTGTCTAATGTGTTCCAAGAATTATAAGCAGTTAGACCGTTGAGGTAGATGAGACCTAGCTCACGGTGGCTTGCCGTTCTAAGGAGCTTGGACTTCATCCCTTGGCTGTTGGAGCGCTGCGAGAGTTCAGCAGTAACACAACTAGATTGACATTTGGAGAAGACACTCTCGCAGCATGTGGAGGATGGATGATGTGACTGGTATAGGCAGAGCCGGTTGAGACGCTTAGTAATAGCTACAAGAGAAAGGTGATAAGGGCCTGAACTAAGGGCAGGAGTGTGGAGAGGAAGAGGAAGTAAGAGATGGTAAAGAAATAGAATCTTTTAGCACTTAGCAGTTGATTGGATATAGTGGGGAAGGCACAGGCAGTCTGGCTTGTTTTCCAGAGTTATGGATTGAGGTGGGGAATACAGGGGGAAGAATCTTATTGGCAGGAAGGCAGATGAGTTCAGTTTTGGACATGTGGAATGTGTAAGTATAAAGATGCTCACTGGGCTCGTGGATGTCAAGCTCTTAGAGTTGTGGAGGGCTGATACCTCTTCACATGAAGGTGGGGGAAATGGGTGAGCCTGAAAGAGATTTCGGAAAGAAGAGCTACAGGATTAGCTAGTGGGTTTGGTTGGTGGTCGTGGTGAGGCCATGACCATGATTTAGGTAAAGAAGGAGTATTTTTTTGGGGGGGGGTCAAGTTCTGTTAAGTTCTTAGAAATAAAAACTCATATCTTACACATATCTTACCCACAGACTCATACACAGTTTGAAAATGCATGTGCAGATAATTCATTTAATTTCATGATACTGGGATGACTTGGTCCTACTAGTCAAGGAGAGCGTGATCACGGCTGATCGTTTTCTTATCTCTCACGAATAGAAATTAAAAGGTCCAGATAAAATATGGCAGACATAAACCAGTCATGTAGTTTTAAAAAATCACAGTCATGTTAAGTTTATCCAAGGAACGCAAATATGAGTTAGCATGAGAATGTCAGCTTATAGTCGATGTCGACAGATCAAAGAGAAAAAGTTGATAAGAAGTTGCAGAGAAAGCGATCATTAAAATGTAACTCCTATTTGTAAGGAAAGTCTGTTTGCGTGCTTGAATTGGAGGAGTACTTTCTTTCTTTCTTTTTTAAAGATTTTATTTATTTATTTGACAGAGATCACAAGTAGGCAGAGAGGCAGGCAGAGAGAGAGGAGGAAGCAGGCTCCCTGCTGAGCAGAGAGCCCGATGTGGGACTCGATCCCAGGACCCTGAGATCATGACCTGAGCCGAAGGCAGAGACTTTAACCCACTGAGCCATCCAGGTGCCCCGGAGGAGTACTTTCTTAACCTGGCAAGGGGTTTCTTTCAGAAACCTTTAACATACACGGTAGTTAATACTGAAACACTTAGAAGCATTCTCTTTAAAGGCAGGAATCGACTGTTGCCACTTCTCTTCATCATTTCACTGAAGATTTTAGTCAAAGTTTAAGAAAAATAAATAGGGTCTGGAAAGGAAGAAATATTCACTAGTTTGCAATGTGACTGTCTACACAAAACCCAGGGAAAGCTACAAAGAACCTAGTTAGAATTTAAAAGATTTCAGCGGTGTGTCTGGAAGCAACCAAAGCCTGTTGCTTTTATACACAACAGCAGTAAGAAACGTAATTTTTAGGAGATGCTGTCAATGATACCTGCATAAATCAGTATTTTTTGAATCTAATAAGGTACATAAGAAGTTTTAAAAAATTATAGAAAAAGATAAATGAACCCAAGTAAATTAAGACAGATTCTGTTCAGAGACTAGGGACCTCAGTGTTATAAAGATGTCATTTCTTCCCCAAATTAGTAGTCTGTTTGGTACAGTTTCAGTTTAAAACTCAACTAGATTTTCCTGAGAACTTTATAGGTAGGACCTAAAATTCATACAGCAGAGTAAAGGGCCAAGAAGAGCTCAGACGATTTTGAATAAAAGTAAAATGTTAGAATTCTTGTATTAGATGGCAAGATTTCAAACGGTACCAAGGTGGGGAGATGCAGACACCATGATGGGACATTAGAAAAGCCTAGAGACAAACCCACATTCATCTGGGAGCTTCATGTGTATGAGAGGTAGCCTTCCAAATCCATGGGAAATCCATGTTCAGTATAAAACCATCTTCAGTGAATGATAGTGGGTAATTGGCCTCCTATATCGAAAAAGATTAAATGAGAAGCCTACTAAATTCTGGAATCTCAAATCAATTCCAAGTCGATAAGAGACTAAAAGTCAAACTCTAAGACTTGAAGAGAAAAATAATGAAAGAGAATTAAATAACGTACGCATACACATCATCATAAAAGGAAAGGGGGGATAAATACATTAGAATCAAGAACTCGTAGCTATCACGGAAATGCAGACCACAGCACGGTGGTCTGCACACCCATTGAGGTGGCAGTAATGAACAAGGCAGTGATGAGCGTGGGTGACGCGGTGGGGAAAAGCACTCACTATCTGGCGGTGCGGATGCGGAGTGGGGCAGTTGCTTTGGAAAACAGCCCGGCAGATTCTCAGAAAGTTAAACCTGTGGTTACCACATGACCCAGCAGTGCCACTCTTGGGGTATGTAGGACAGACAGCAGCCAGGAGAAGTGGACACCTGTGTCCATACAATAAACGACACATGCATGTTCGTAGCAGCCTGACTCAGTGGATGAAAGGTAGAAACAGACGTCTGTCAGCTGACGCGTGGACGTGCAAAATACGTGAATAAAGTATTTCATACAGTGGAGTATTTGGAGCAACAAAAAGGGAGGGAGTACTGATACATGCGACATCACGGACCAACCCGGACACACCGTGCTAGGGGAGAGCAGCCGGTCGCCGAGGGCCACATGCTGCAAGTCCATTCCTGTGCGGCGTTTGGACTGGGCAGATCTGTAGAGACCGGCTGTGTTAGTGGCTGTCTTAGGGCCGGGGGGCATGGGGAGTGGCTCCTCAAGCGTGGGGGGTTTCTTTATGAGACGATGAAAATGTTTGAAAATTGATTATAGTGAAGGTTGCCCAGGTTTGTGAGTTGATTTGTGCATGTTAAGTGGGTGAATTATATGTAAATTATATATCAAGAGAGTTGTTGAAAAAATACAAGAACCTTTCATATGGTAAAAGGTACCGTAAACTGTATTAAAGGAAGTCCACAGACGCCATCAAGTATAATGTATAAGTAACATATGTATAGATGCGTATTTATGTAACATATACATAACATATGTATACATTACGTTATGTGTAACATAAAAAACTGGAAATGGCTTAGGCTCCAGAATATAAAAACTCCTGAGCTTTAATGAGAAATGGACGAAAGGCTGATAAGTAGCCAAAAGACTGAGACAGTTTCCCTAGGAAGAAGCTCTAAGACTTGAAGAGGAAAATAATGGCTAAGAAATGGCGATTTCTTTAAATGGCTGAGAAAGCAGTGGAGATGGTCAGTCTGAGGGAGACGCAATTGAAATAGTGAGGAGGGCGCCTGGGCTCAGTCGGGAAGCCTCTGCCTTCGGCCCCGGTCACGATCCCAGGGTCCTGCCCTGGGCTCCCTGCTCGGCCGAGTCTGCTTCTCCCTCTGCCCCGCTCCTGCTCACGCGCCTGCTCTCTCGCAAAAATAAAAATGAAAACAAAACGATGAGATAACATTTCGCAGCGATCTTACTGGTGGTCCCAGTGAGTAAGCTTGCTTCAGAGTGTGGAGTGTTGGTCCTAATGTCGGGGAGTAGACTGAGCCCTTCTGTTGCTGGTGGGACTCCTTGGAGAGCTGTGTGGCGTGACCCGGTCCGGTGGCCGAGGGGCCTGCCCTGTGGCCCAGGGCCCCTCCTGTGCGAGCTGCAGGGCCTGGTGTGGGACCTGGGAGGACCCCAGGCCTCAGCCGCACTTGCACACGGTGTGGCTGGTGCGTCCGGCAGCCGCGGTCTGCAGAGATCAAAGCTCCAACCATGGGAATGAGACTAGCGTCAGAATATAGTCAGTGTCTCATGTTCCACAAGTTTCTGTGTGCAGTGCCAGTAATTGTGTGTGTGTGTGTGTGTGTGTGTGTGTAGTAAAAGGACACAGAACACGTGGGGATGTTGCTCTGGGAGGAGCACGGAGGATATTATTTCACATCTCAAAGGACTCTTGGTGAGGGTGAGGCCGGACACAGCCCGGCTTACTGCACGTGGTCGCTGTTGGTTCTTAGGGCGTGTTGATGCATATTTTTCTCTCAAACTTAAAAGCTGTTACAGATGTTTTTTTAGTTGCTTTTTTTAGTGTTGTCGTCGGTTCATGTATAGACTTGCTCGTTGTGTGTCAGCTCCTGTACTGGGGCCAGGAACGAGGGGGCTAGGGCAGTGAGTAAGACTGGCAAGATTTCGGGGCACCTGGGTGGCTCAGTGGGTTAAGCCTCTACCTTCGGCTCAGGTCATGATCTCAGGGTCTTGGGATCGAGCCCCGCATCGGGCGCTCTGCTCAGCCTGCTTCCTCCTCTCTCTCTGCCTGCCTACTTGTGATCTCGGTATGTCAAATAAATAAATAAATAATTTTAAAAAACAAAAAACCAGACTGCAGTGCACAGCAGTCCATCGAGGAGCCCACAGGAAAAATAAATCCTGTTACATAGAGCCAGGCACCAGAGAAGGAAACCACGGCAGGGATCGTAGGGTTTCTTTGGGCGAGACGGTCCCTGAGTCTAACGATTCGTCCCTTTCAGGTGGAGCTGATGGGAATAATGTTCAGCATCAACCCCCTGGAGAACCTGAAGCTGTACATCAGCAGCCGGCCTCCCCTCGTGGTCTTCATGATCAGTGTCAGCGCCATGGCGATAGCTTTCCTGACCTTGGGCTATTTCTTCAAAATCAAGGAGATTAAGTCACCGGAAATGGCGGAGGTATCGTGCGTTCCAAGTCTTCCTCTCGGGCTGGCCAGGCCTTCCACAGTAGGGGAGCAGCCTTGGGCTCTCCACACACCTTTCCTTTGAACGCAGTGAGAAAGCAGCGTTTTCCCCAGCATGTCTTCCGTCTCCGTGTGGTTCACTGGGAATACATCTAGTCAGACAGTGTTGATTTAAGTGATGTTACCAGTTTCAGTTAGACTGCTTCAGCGGTGAACCGTGCGTTTGGGAAGTATATTGTAAAGTGTGTCAGGAACTTAGAGAACTAACATGCTTGCTATTATTAACTTAATAAATCAGCAAATTTATTATTAAAGTTTTGAATTAGCTAATTGCTATTTTTAAAAACTGTAAACATTTGTTCTTTTGAGGCCCTGTGTCATCACGGAGTTTTAGTAGCTGTACTGATAGCTTTTCCGTTTCTTGAGGAGGGACACTGAAGAAATACAAAGCTGGATCTTATTTCCAAATATATTTGTTTTTATTAAGCAGAGCTTTCGTTTTCTGCACACTGGCCTTCTAGATTTTACACTGTGGTCAGTTTAAATAAATTATTAGGGTGTTGCCCTTTAAACCTTAATCTAGGCAAATAATGGTTTGAATACTCATAATTTGGGTTCTAAAAGATGTATTTTTGCATATACCAAGAAAACAACACAAAGTTAACAGTTCTTATTTAATGGAGCTGAATGATAATGTACCTATTACAAAATGTATTTGACAACGTTAGGAATCATGCTGAATTAAAGGTATGGTAAATTACTGGTGGTTGTGGTTTCTCTTAGGACAAAAGAGTTCCTGCCATAGTAGACTTATGGGGTGCCTTCTCTTACCCTTTCTCTTCTGGGGTGCGTGCCTTGGTGGGAGCGGGAACGGGGGCGGGATTGGAATCGGGCTGTGCCTGCCTTGTGTGCGCCCTGTGCAGGAAAGGAGGGGTCTTCCTCGGTGTAGCAGGGGGCATGGCTTGCTCTGTGCTCTGTCCTCAGTGCTCTCGATCCTAGACTACCTTGGCAGGAGGGGGGGTCCCCTTCACAAGTGAACTTTTTCACAAAGTTTAAGTGACAAGTGTTAGCTATTTCTGCCAGGAAACCCTTTCAAACTATTTCTAACCAAGAAGAGTACAGGCTGGTTCAGCTCTCCCTCTGCCCTGACTCTGCCCGAGTCTTTAAAGGTCGTGCAGATAGCATGTGCCCACATTAGGGCTGAAAACGAATATTCTAGCCACAACCAGGGCTCTGCGGCATCCTGGCATTGCTTTCCCTCAGAGCCCAGGGCCACGGTGAGCACTTGGCCAGCACCAGTGGTTAAGGCAGCCTGGATGATCAGTCCTTAGTCATCGGAATGGTGCCTGACATTGGCTTTGGCTGTCTGTCCAGAATGGGCTCGCGGTCTGCAGGAAGGCAGTGCCAAGGCGGTGCAGAACTGTGGTCATGATCGACTTCGTGGTTTTCTTTCCTTTCCTTTTCTTTCTTTTTTTTTGTTTTTTAAGATTTTATTTATTTATTTGACAGATCACAGCAGAGAGGCAGGCAGAGAGAAGGAGGGAAAGCAGGCTCCCCACCAAGCAGGGAGCCCGATGCCGGGCTAGATCCCAGGAACCTGAGATCGTGACCTGAGCCGAAGGCAGAGGCTTAACACACTGAGCCACCCAGGCGCCCCATGATTTTATTTTCAAATGAGGATCTTAGAAATATGGGAAAAGTTAGGGGCTATGAATCAAAAAACTTAATCCTGCTTCTGCCGTCAACTGTGGAATTTGAGAGTCCATAAGGCTGCCCTTGGCCTCAGTTCCCTCATGTCTGGAATATGAAGGAATGTACTAGAATGTTCCTCCTGTTCAGCCCCAGTGTTTTTGAGTGGTCGGTCGACCCTGTAGGTTTGGAGGAGTGTAGTTTGATGCACCCGCCGTAGCTGCCGCAGACTGATGGACCGGGTTCTCTAAAGGTAGACTCGCTGGCCGCTCCAGGATTGCTCCGGCAGCGCCCTGCCCTGCCCTCCCCTCCCCTCCCCTCCCCTGCTCCTCGTTAGAGTGATCGAAGTATAACTCGATTAGTCCTCACATCTGACAGCTTCCTGTAGACTAATGTTGCCTGAAGGAAGTCAGTGTCTCAGCTGGGGCTAGTGTGTTCTTCCCTTTCATCCCGAGTTTATCTTTGCCTTTTTGTGAAAATTAAATTAAAATAGAACCCAGGAAGTACTTTATTATTGTTGGTTTCGGTTGAACCATGACATAAGCAGCTGTGTATGTATTTAAAACTGCCTATGATTTAAACCGCCAATACAGAAGTGAACAGATGCCAGAAAACATCTTTTCTCCTCCTTTTTTAAGTTGTTCTGCTTTAAGGTGGTCATGATTGAAAGGCCGTGACAAGGGGGCCATACTGGTGTTGGTATTGACGGTGGTGAACTGACCTTTCCAGAAATTATGTTAAGGCAGCTTTATTTATTTATTTTTTTAGTTTTATTTATTTAAGTACCTTTGGACCCAACATGGACCTCAAACTCACGACCCTGACCGAGACCAGGAGTTGCATGCTTTTCTGACTGAGCCAGCCAGGCACCCCCGGCAGCCTTATGTAAAAGTGCACTGGGCTGGTTCTGTCAGGGGAGTGGGTGACTCGATCTCGGGGCTGTGAGTCTGAACTGCACGTTGGGTGTAGAGATTACTTAAAAGTCTTAGAAAAAACAAGTAACTAATCACATCTGCTAAGTGAATTTGGATTAATGCTTTTAATGTTTTACTACTTTCATTCAAGCTTTCTTTTCAAGTTTTGTTCTCAAGCTAGATCATTTTCTCTAAGTATAATATGCTGTTTTTTAATGCATTTTCTTGAATAAGCTGGTTTAATCTCCTAGTTTATTTCGTATCTCATGCCAGTGAAGAGCTCGTATTTTAGATTGTGAGTGTGAGAGTGGTTTGGAAAACCAGCACCGTTATGCCACTGCGAGAGGCTGGTGGCTGTATTGTCGTAGTTATTTTCAGCGCTTAACTCTGTGGCTCCGTGACCCCCTCCAGGGGTCCTGGCTGTAGGGTGCCAGGGGCAGCGCTTTCCGACGGCTCTCACGTGCTTTCCTTACACCTCTGTTTTCTCCCACCGCAGGACTGGAATACGTTTCTGCTGCGGTTCAACGATCTGGACTTGTGTGTATCCGAGAACGAAACACTGAAGCACCTCACAAACGACACCACAACCCCGGAGAGCACGGTGGCCAGCGGGCAGGCCAGAGCGTCCACCCAGTCCCCGCAGGCCCTGGAGGACGCGGGCCCACTGAACATCTCAGTGGCCATCACGCTGACCTTGGACCCGCTGAAGCCCTTCGGAGGGTACTCCCGCAATGTTACCCATCTGTGCTCGACCATTCTGGGCCATCAGATTGGACTTTCAGGTACGTGAGTGTCACCCTTTTCCGTTTAGATTTTCTTAGGCAGCAGCTTCTAAGACAGAGTATCAGTGGTATATGGTTTTTACTCGTCAGATTATTGTTTTTACACGTGTCCTCTTTTCTTGAGTTGGAGCTAAATGAAGTCAAGAAGGAGCTGTTTTTGCTGCGTCTTCACCTAAAGTGCTTGGTGTATAGTAGGCTCTCAACACAGCGGCTGAGAGGACACTTTAAGGCTGAGCTCCGGTTTTAATTTTTACAACACAAAATTTTTATTCAGGTTTTTCATCTTAGAGTTTTCACTACATACTACAAATATTGTTACTAGTCTACAAATTTTTGAATGCGCACCCACATTAGCTCAGCACTGTGCCAGCTGCTGGGAAGAGCAAGAAAAAGCCCAAGACCTGGTCTTGTCTGTTGGAATTTTAGGATCACAGAAGAGACCAATATAACATGAGTTAATATTTATCAAACACGTAACAGTAGTTCCTAGCACAAAGGAGGTGCTGTACTAAGTGCCAGGCTTCCCTCTCAGCAGGGAGCTCTTCTCTCTCTCTCTCTCCCTCCGCCCCTCCCCCTGCTTGTACTCTTTCCCTCTCTCTTAAATGAATTTAAAAAAAAAAAAATAGTGAAAATAACCATCAGTAGAACATTGAGCCCTGCTCTTGGACCAGTGGGGCGTTCTGACCGTGACAGACTGCAAGTGATTCAGGAGACAGTTGAGGACGTAGCAGAAGCTGGAGTGACTAGGACAGGCTTCCTACGGAGGCCCAGATCTTAGAAGAATAGTCTTTGGTTCTTTGTTACCAAGGGCCTCTCCGTCCTTGGAGGAACTTGGGAGTGCCTGGCCGACCTCTGCTGGCTCTTCCGGCTGAGAGCTGTTCCCACAGGAGTTCGGGAAGGTGACTCTGGGAGTGGGTGGACCGTCTCCTGCTGCTGCGGTACTAGACCTTGGTTTTCGTTGAAGCTTCTTTATCCCTTATCAGTTCCCAACCTTCCTGAAGTCTGGTAGACCCCCGGATCCTTGGTCTGCTCACATGTGGAAGGGAGCAGTAACGCTTCTCTGGTCATGTTTGTGGGATGGCGTGTGTTTTATGTGGAGTGATACATCTAACAGCGATTTGGAAATGGCACGAGTGCCGTACAGGTGCTAGAACAGCGGAGGTAGTAACTCAGCCCGCCCCCAACTTTCTACCTTGGGCACTGGGGGCCCTTGTTGCCTGGCATCTCTGGGCCCTGGCTAACAGCGGCTCCTTTCCGTTTGCCACACGCGGGCTCCCCCGGGTGAGCAGGCCTCGCAGTCTGGCTCCAAGCTCTAGTTCCTGAAATCCCGCACAGGCAGATGTCTCGCTTCTCTGGGCGGATTGGGGATTCCTGGGTGAGTTTGATTCCAGGATTCCTTGGAATCCCAGAGCATCATGCATAGATGAGTTCCTGCCTTGATTTACCAACGCTCTCCCTCGCTGCCCCCTACCCCCATTTCTCTTTCGTAGGCCGGGAAGCCCACGAGGAGATCAACATTACCTTTACCCTGCCTACAGCTTGGAGTTCGGACGACTGTGCCCTTCACGGTCACTGCGAGCAGGTGGTGTTCACCACGTGCATGACCCTCACAGCCAACCCTGGGGTGTTCCCCGTCACCGTGTAAGTGTTTTCCGGAACCCCGTGGCTGCGCGCCAGAAGCCCCGTTGACCAGGAGTGGGACTGGGGCGCTTGGGCAGGTTCTGGGGAAGCTTGCGGTAAATGACTAGACACGGCTGTCCCGGCAGGCCCATCTGAAGGGTTATTTGAGTTGAGTTTGGGATCCTAAGGTAGAACTCGGCATTGAGGATTGGAGAGTGAGTGATGCTTGAGCAGGGACTGAAAGCATCCGCTCTGCTTACCGTGCGGGGCCGCCTGTCCTGTCGGTGCAAGCGTGTCACACCGAGTTAGTAGGAGCTGATGTGTCACCAGCAGGACTTAGGAGGAAGCCTCCAGAAAGATGAAGCTTTAGTCATTGCGACCGGGAGCATAAATGAATCTTTCTGCGAAACAGTGTCTGTTGCTGAAACTTGTGCCTCATCTGTTTTGAGCAGCTGTCATGTCACCGTGGATAAGTTTTAAGGTTTGGGGTTTTTTTTGCCTCTTTATAATGGAGATAATGATCTGTAAGTACATGAAATGCGTAAGATGTAGCCTATTTAAGAGAATTCTAAGATGAATTCTGGTTTTTTATTTAATTATTTTTATTAACCTGCAATGTAGAGGAATTCTTTTTAAAGAAGAAGAATTACTCAGGGGGCGCCTGGGTGGTTCAGTCAGTTGACATCTGACGTGATTTCGGCTCAGGTCATGATCTCGGGGTCGTGAGGTGGAGCCTCACGTCGGGCTCTGCGCTGGGCATCGAGTCTGCTTGAGCGTCTCCCTCTGCCTGTCCCCTACGCACGTGCACGCACTCTCTCGCTCGCTCGCTCGCTCGCGCTCTCAAAAAATAATTACTCTGGGATCTACCTGTTTTAGATAGTTGGAGGTTTGTAGGACAAGATCAGGTGAGTGTTACTTGCTGTCAGAGAAGTTTGTGTATAAAACTTTCAGTTGTGACTGAGAATTTAGTTAATTTACAAAAATGGGCCTAAAAGGGCCAGGCCTCTCTTTGGCTACATCACAGGGAAGAGAACCATGGTTGGTTGACTTGTGAAGCCAGAAATCTTAACAAGCAGACTTAACAAACAGACTTGCCTGTTTCTTAGTCCGTTAGGTGTTCGTTAAATTAAAAAAAAAAAAAAACCTGTAAGCTAAAAAGAACGTAAGGGTCTTCATCTTAAAGAAATGTATGTTGCTTCTTTCTCTTCTCCACACGGGACGCCATGCTCAGTGTGGTGCCTGGGCCGTGGGGGAGGCCCGGGTGAGGGCATCAGGCCGCTGAGCCTTGTCTTGCGCTCTCTTCCCCGCAGACAGCCACCACACTGTGTTCCCGACACGTACAGCAACGCCACACTCTGGTACAAGATCTTCACGACCGCGAGAGACGCCAACACAAAATATGCTCAGGATTACAACCCTTTCTGGTGTTACAAGGGGGCCATTGGAAAAGTCTATCACGCTTTGAATCCCAAGCTTACAGTTATTGTTCCAGACGTAAGTGAGAGAAGTTGTGTGTCTGTGTGTCTGCCTGCATCTGGGGACAGTCACCTAGGCCCTCTACCTCCTTGAGTGCGCTTAGCCCTTCCCCTTCTGGATTTCCAGCTGGGCCAGGAGACTAGGGGTGGTAGCGGGGGCCCGGGTGGAGCTGCCACCCTGTTGGTTAAGGACGCTCTGCGTCTGTTTTTCATTTTCTGCTTTGGTCACCAGCGGTTACGTTTGTCACACGGCCGTCGTGTTCCAGGGACACGTGTACCGTCTGCTCACTCCCGCGGTCACTCCGGGAGTATTGGGTTGGTGTGAACATGAATAGTAAATCGTGTGAAATTCAGAAAGGTGGAAGTAAATTGGAGGAGAAGAGTCTTTGGCGAGATACCGAGGGCTGGTAGGGTTTTACCTAACAAGGCTGTAACCCGCCTGCTGGGGTTGGTTCGGCCTCGTGCCCAGCCTTGAACCCGCTTTTAACGGACTGCACGGATTTTTCTAAGTGTCCGCACTTTTCTTCCTGTTGGTATATGGTAGCTAGACTTCTTCTGGCCTGATTCTTGTCTCTTTCTTCTGTCGAGCTGTAGCAGTTGGTGGGCTGGGGCTGCGGGACTGAGCAACAGAGCCAGACTGGGCACCGGGCAGGGGCCGGGGGCTGGAAGACACGTCGGTGCCTCGCCGAGGCTTTCGGACTGTGTGCGTTTGGGCTGTAGGGCCTTGCACAGCAGTGCGTGAGGGAGACGGGTCTGCCCAACCCATGAGCGTTTGTGGGCTGGAGCCCAAGGGCCCAAGGCTGATGTTTCGAGGCCTGGAGGTGCGTGCGTGTGTGCGCGCTTGTGTGAAGGAAAAGGGGTGGGAGCAGGGCCGGCGTGCGGCACCTGGCAGGCCTGGCGACGGTGACCGCGTGCGGGAGGTCAGAGGAGACTGAATCAAGGACTTGGAAAGTGAGAAAAGACCGAAGGAAGCCGCCCGTGGGGAGAGGCCTTCTTGGCGGGAGCGTAGGGAGGATTGGGGAAGACAGGCTTGGGCTGTCAGAGGAAGGGGCGGAGGAGAAGGGGAAGGGTTAGAGCCCCTGGGTCTCTGGGGCTTCCTGGGGACGGGGGTCCTGGGGCAGGGTCCTGGGCAGTGTGGGAGTGCAGAAGCCAGGGCAGGGGCTGCCTTAGGAAGAAGTGGGTGGCCCCAGGAACAGCGTCTTTACTTAAACCCGGTTTTAATAGTTTAGAAGAGGAACAGAACCCTCTCTCCTTCCAGTTAAGAATTCAAGTTGAGGGGAGTCTGGAGGTTATGAACCCATTTCCAGAATCCTAGCAGAGACGTCTTCCAGCAACTCAGTGCGATGTTTCTGGCTTGTTCTCTTTATTCAGGACGACCGTTCATTAATAAATTTGCATCTCATGCACACCAGCTACTTCCTCTTCGTGATGGTGATAACCATGTTTTGCTACGCGGTCATCAAAGGCAGACCCAGCAAGTTGCGTCAGAGCAATCCCGACTTCTGTCCCGAGAAGGTGAGCGGTGGACGGGTGTGGCCCAGCACTGTTGCTGGGGTCTCTGCAGACTGAACGTCCCGCGTGGTCCTGATTCCCTCTGTGGCTGGCGGCTCGTCTCCTGCAGAGAGCTTAGGTCCTGTGTGTATCTGTAGTGGTCTGCCCCCAGCCGCACACCCACTGCATGGCTGGGAACTGGGAACTGTTCTCAGAGCCCCGGGCGGGCGGGGGGGGGGGGCGGGCAGCAGACCCTGGCAGGGCTGCTTCCTGTCTGCTTCTGTCAGCTGGAGGAGCCGCCTCGCAGAATCCTGACCGCGGTCACAAAACTGCGACCTCTGTCTCGGCAGGGGGTTCTGCTGGATCGGCCGCTCGCAGCGGAGACTTTCGGGTCGCTGTTCATGCCCTGCTGAGTGAGATCTTTTTTCCCTAGGGAGTTAGTCATTCCTCTGCCCGCTAGATGCCTGCCATGTAGCTCCCGGTGTTTGGTTGATAAAGGGTCTGGATCACCGGTGAGGGCGCCGGTGGGACTGAGTTCTGCGGGCTCTGCTGTGTGGCGGGCTCATCGTGTTCTCTTTCAGGTGGCTTTGGCCGATGCCTAACCCCACAACTGCCCGTTCTCTGAGAGAGACTGAGAGAACCATAATCATTGCCTGCTGAACCCAGCCTGGGCCTGGACACTCTGTGAATATATTATCTCGCAATGTTGGGTTATTCCAGCCAAAGACATTTCAAGTGCCTGTAACTGATTTGTATATATTTATAAAATCTATTCAGAAATTGGTCCGATGATGCACGTGCTTCGCACTGGGTGCAGCCGAAAGCCTTCAGCCCCACCGCGGACTTGGTGGGATGCGCCTGCGCCGCCGGGGAGGACGGGCGGCTGGCTGCGGCGGAGCGGACCGGGCCGTCTTCCCCGCGGTCGCGGCCGTTTCATGGCTGGCGGGGTTGAGGTTTGCTTCGGTCCTGTCTCAGCCCGTATGTACAGAATGTTCAAAACCGTCTGCACCTTTGATGTGATACTGCATTTCCAAAGCCACCAATCCATTTTGTGGATTTTACGTGTCTGTGGCTTAATAATCATGGTGACAACAATAATCCCTTTTTCTCCGTTTTGCTTGCAAGGAAACATGCCTGTCTTTCTTATTTCTTGTTTTGTTTTTTTTTTCCTTTGAAAAGAAAAGTAAAATAGTCACATTTTAATACTACTCTAGTTAGGACAGACTTGTGCTTTCATCTTGAGTGAAAAGTTAACTATTGAAAAATCACCTACTTGGTAAAGATCTAAGTTTCATTTTCCATACAGACGGTGAGGAACCTGGTCTTGTGTGGGGCGAGTTGGCACAGAATCTCCCACTGTCTTCTCCTCTCTTGGCCCTTTCCTCCATTATCAGAGTTAAAGCAGCGTCCTCACTCAGAAGAGCTTAAAAATGAAGTGAATGGCTCTAGAGTAGAAATCAGCTGTTCTGTTTGCTGGAATGCTGACGGCAGTTTGGAAAGAGAAAGCTGGTTCAGCCCAATAGTTGTGCAGGAGTTTCTTGTCTTCCTTGAAGAGGGAGTGGGTTTTCTTCCTTCTGCTTTTTGCATCTCTGTCTCTGCAGTGAACGTGTCTTCGGAAGGAAGTGGCAGCTGGTAGATCCGGGCACGTCATGGTGCCTGTGGAACTGGAAGGAAGGCCGCTCTGATCCGCCGTGTCTGAGGAAGACAAAAAGCATTTTTCTTTCCTGTGGCACTTTGATGATCAGACCCTTTATCTCTTTTTTCTTCTAATCCATCTTGTAAAAAAAAAAAAAAAATTTGCGTGGTCTTTCCTAGTCCTTTCTTGTTACTTGTATTCTTACTGTTTTCCGTAATAGCTCTTTGCATTCAAAACACATCGTCGTGACTGACCTCTGTGCTCCCCCAAGCAGTGGTGTGGAGCGAAGGGCAGTTACAACCTTGGACGTGACTGTCAGCACTTCTTTCCCTCAACGTCAGGTCTGTAGTCTGCTCCGAACTGCAGATCAGTGCTACGTCTAAAATGCCTGGCCTCAGACACGTGGTCCCAGGCATTCTCGAGTGGAAGACAGTTGTGGGCTCTAAACAAAGATTGTTAAAGTAGTCACTGTCGTGACTGAATATGCCAATATCCCCCCCATTTTTTTTCCTTTCGGTGCATCTCAAGCACAGTGATCATACTTGCCTGTCTAGGGTTTTGAGTTGCTCACGTGACGCGTGGCTGACCCGCTCATTTGGCTTCCTCTGCAGAGACTGTGAGGCTCTTACGAGACGAGACGGAGAGAGAGCGTTTGGCTTGGCCTTTAGAAACGTCAGTACCAAGAGCAACAGATTTTAGATTAAGCTGCTGCTGAGTTCATGAAATCCCAGTGAGGCGGAGTGAGGCGGGTCCGTCGCGGGAGGCGGGTCCGTCGCGCCCTGAAAGGAGGGAGGTGACGAGAGTCCGTTTCCCGGCGCGCGGGCTCGATCCGGCCCTTGCGAATAGCACAGCACGGTCCCTTGTTCAGTGACAGGGAGTGGCTGGAATCTGTAGCCAGGGGCGGAGGGAAGGAAGTGCCAAAAATGCCTCGACAGTAGGACTTGTCACGAGGGGAGGACACACACGTTAAAATCCAGCGTTCACTCTGGCAGGTAATTTCTCAAAGATCTTACGGAAACCCAGGGTCTGTCAGGTGTCTGAAGGGGGGCGGGCACGCGGAGAGGCCGTGGGCCTGGTGCAGAAGTCTAGGCACCGAAGAGGCTCCCGTGGGCTCTGGGACGTCCGGAGTCCTGTCACATCCGGGCGCTTGCAGATGAGGCCTGGTCCTCCGCCGCCTCTTGCCGGGGGACCTCGGGCTCAGAAGAGCGTCCCAGCAGGGCCCAGGTGCCATTGCGAGTGACCCCGCGTGGGAGCCCTGGGCGTTCTCAGGCGTCTTGGACGGGAGGCCCAGTCAGGGCCAGCAGCTCTCCGTGGTCATTTCAGATCATATTGATCTCTTTCCTTTCTCCTTTTGTCTTTTCACCGTATGACTTGAATCAGTTTTGATTCTATTTGTAAGTTTTTCTCGTCACTAGGAGCCTGCGTTTGGGTTGCATTTTCTCTGACGGTCTGTGGGGATTCCGCATCCCAGTTTCCAGCTCTCTTGCAGGCACCGTGGGGCTGCGAGGGCCTGCAGACCCGTCTCGCTTACCTTCTGCACGATGGTCAGTAGCTGATCTGTTCCGGCGTTCACTCCCAGGTTAATTTTCTGTGTTTGGAGTATGTGCATATGTGCTTTACAGAATAAAACCTCTGAATTTATTTGCCGTGTCTCCTGTTTCCTGCCATCTGCTGGGTGTTTTCTAAGGCGAGAGCATCTGTGCTAAGTCATTGAGGGTGTCTTGCAAGCTGTTCCCTCCAAGGGTCACCCGTCCTCGGGATGTGGGGTGGCCGCGGTTCCCACTGAGCTGGCCTCGGCAGGCACCCGGCTCATCTCCCTGAGTGTGGGACCTCCTTCCGTGCACCGGCCCAACAGGTCCTCACAGACGTGGCCCAAATCCTGCCCAGAAGTAGGTAAAGGAAGGAACAGAGCTCGAGGGAGCGATGGCACAGGTGTGGGCGTTGGAAGACCCCGCTCAGTTACATAAGCCCTTCGCGTGCTCTCGGCCTGAGTTAGGAGAAGCAGACTTCCGGCCGCGCTGCCTCCTGCCGCGGAGCCCCCCGTGTGCCAGGCTGCCTCTGCCGGCCGCTGCGTCCCCTGCAGCAACGCGTGGAGGAGATCGCCGTCACCAAGTGACTTCCCTCCTGCAGTGGGCAGGGGCTCTGAGGGTCTCTCCTCCCTCCCCAGCAGGTGCAGGGTGGTAGGGGTCAGTTTCTAGACACTGTGGGTCAGGACACCTCCCCAGGCCCGTCTGTTTCCACCTCCCTCCCCTCTCCGGCCTTCTCTGTCCCAGGTCGGGCGCTGCTGCGCTCTGCTCCCTCCTGGTCCCCAGCGGTCCGTGTGCTCTGCTGGTTCAGCGCAGCTCAGACAAGCGAGAGCCCCTGGACGAGGTGAGCTCACGTCTCCTGTCCGCTGTGTGTGAAATCTGACATGCCAGGGCCCAGATAATGCTTTGAAACCACTTCATGTCCCGGGGGGTGGGCAGAGCCTGAAGGTTCTGATCGCAGACGAGCCCCGAGCACGGAGAAAGCGGAAACTCGCAGGATGAATGCACAGACCTGGGGGCGGCGTGGAGTCCGGTCGGGCCCGTTGTGATCTTGCTCACAGAAGCTCCCCTCTAAGAGCCTCTTCCCTCCTGAGGACTCCAGACTCCTTCCCTCGGCTGCTTGTCGGTGATGCGTGAACCGGAGTGGGTCAGCCGTTGCAGGACCAGATGGCAGGTGTGGTGCCCTGTCCGAAGGGAATGGGGGTGGGCTCTGCTTCTGGTTTTATGCAGACTTTTCCCTCCCAACTCCTGCTTACTCAGTAACACATACTTCTGCAGTTTCTCGGAAGTGCCACCCCTGTTCCGGGAGCTAGAGGTACAGTAGCGCCTAGACAAAATACTTGTCCTTTTGGCATGTCCTTCTAGTTGGTGAGAACGTCCGTGAACCGGTGTTTGTGATCTCATGGGCTATAGAGGCTCGTCGGGGTCGAGGCTGATGGCCCGAGACCCCGGGTGGTCACACGCGGATGGCACCTTGGGAGAAGCCCTAGAGCTCAGAGGCTGTGCTTCAGGGGCCCTGGCTCCTTGCTGGGTGGAGAAGGGGAAGCCTGTGGGGACCTCTGTCCCCTCCCAAGGACAGGATTCCTCCAAGTTGCTGCTATTGAGGCCCTGCAAGGACAGGTCCTGGAAGAGAGTTCTCAGACCAGACGTCCCGCGTGGCCAGAATGAGCCTCGGCTCCAGCCCCCACGTGCGGGGCTCTGGCTGGGCCTAGCGGCCTCACCTCTCCACGGCCCCGCTTCCTAAGGGTAACGGCACCCGCGGCATGCGTCGAGGACGTGGCAGACTGACACCAAGCACCTCGAACAGTGTGTGCTGTGCTGTACGTGCTGCTTAGAAGGAAGAGCTGAGGGCCAGTGTGCAGGAGTGAGTCCGGCGGGTCACCGCGGGTCGCCTGGGGGTAGATGAGCAGGAAGGACACAAGGCGACTCTTCCTGGGCCGCAGTGCTTCTCAGCGAGGATGGGAACCGATGCCCGAAAGGAAGCTGAACGTCATGGCACACAGCGGTATTTTTTTTTTTTTTTAAGATTTTATTTATTTATTTGACAGAGAGAAATCACAAGTAGATGGAGAGGCAGGCAGAGAGAGAGAGAGGAAGAAGCAGGCTCCCTGCTGAGCAGAGAGCCCGATGCGGGGCTTGATCCCAGGACCCTGGGATCATGACCTGAGCCGAAGGCAGAGGCTTTAAACCCACTGAGCCACCCAGGAGCCCCCACAGCGGTATTTTTAAAGTCGAGTTTCTTCCATTTAATTTTGAAACCGAGTTCGAGCGCTAAACCGATTACATGGCAGCTAATGGAGGGCAGCCTGCGGTTTCAAAACCACCGATCTGGATAATTTGTGAGTGGCTTACGGTGGAGAGGTTTCAGGGTCTGGACGCCATGAGTCTAGTCAGGGATTCGTTTCGCCGTTTTGAGAAAGCTGCGGCCTGTCTGGGTCTCGGAGCTTGGGAGCCGGAGGTCTTGAAATCACACTGACCACGCCTTCGTTCTGAAGATGAAGTAGCTGTTAATCTAAAAAGATAATCCAAAAAAATACAACGGCAGGGGAGCCTGGGTGGCTCAGTCAGTTAAGCGTCTGCCTGCAGCTCAGGTCATGATCCCAGGGTCCTGGGATCGCGTCCTGTGTCGGGGTCCCTGCTTGGCGGGAAGCCTGCTCGCTCTCTGTCCGCCCTCTCCCCTTGCCCGTACTCTCTCAAATAAATGAAATATTTTTCTTTTTTTTTAAGATTTTGTTTATTTTCTTGACAGAGCGAGAGCAGGAACATAAGCAGGGGCAGTAGGAGAAGGAGAAGCAGGCTCCCCGCCGAGCAGGGAGCCCAACATGGGGCTGGATCCCAGGACCCTGGGATCATGACCTGAGCCAAAGGCAGATGCTTCATGACTGAGCCACCCAGGCGCCCCAATAAATAAACTCCTTAAAACAAAACAAAACACAGAGGCACACAGAAGGGGCCAGGGAAGACACTTCCAATGAAAACGTTTTGTTCCCTGAGGCTCTGGGTCAAACACCATTCCCTGTCCCTTCATCTGCAGGCTGGCTCCCGAGTCACCTCCTGAATCTGGAAGACTTCCTCCCAAAGACAGCTGAGTCCCTGTCCTTCAGCCAAGCCCCGCTGTCTACCCCGCACCACACCCACGACCACGTGACTGGTTCACGTGCCGCATCCGTGTACAGGCCGGGTCATCCACCACCTGGGCACGGGTTCCCCGCGCGGGCACACGTGATGAACACTGCTACCTAGAATGGGACCCCTTGCTTTCCCTCCAGTCCGGGGCACCTGTTCTAGGCTTGGCCTGGCTGCTTTCCTGGCCCGGCACTGCCCAGGGGCCCCTTGTGCTGGGGCAGCTGCAGGCCACCCGTGGGCAGGCAATCAAGGTCACACTTAGGGAGCAGGGACCCCATGGCTTTCACTGGCACCTTGAGCTCAACCTGATCAGTCCTAAGCTTTTCTTTTTATAAATTTTACTATCCCGCAAAGAGAGATCATATCGTTTGCCAACAGGTAACTTAAAAATAGAGGACTACCAAAATATAAAAGTCAAGTGAAGGGAAGCAACATGTCACGAACTCGGGTGCGTGTTAAGTAAGGGTCTGGGCACAATGACCCTGGGAGTGAGGACAGTGGGTTTAGATCCTGGCCTGCTAGAGGATGGCTGTGCAGGACAGTGACAGGCGGATTTCGGATGGGCCGCCCTGATCCTGCGGCGGGGCTAGAGATGGGATTTCTGTTCGATTTCCCTCAGGTTAGTTGTGTTCCCAGAAAGTACAGTGTGTGTCTTAAAAGGACTTGTGCGAAATAGAGTTGAGTTGAGTGCCAGGCTCCCAGGATTATGAGCGTGTTTCATCCCCACACGAAGGACGGAGCAAATGCTGGAAGGCTTCGGGAATGAGACAGGTCTTTGCACTGCCCTGCGGTTGGCCCCCGCTCCCGAGGACAGGCCCCTGTTACCGCGATCACCAAAACACCCCCTAAAGAAAAGGTCCCCTGCGGTGGTGTCCCCTGTGGTTGACAGCAGGGCCCTGGCATACAGAGTCCGTGCACTGGGTCCCAGACTGAACTCTGCAGTGTCTCGGCTTTTGGCTTCCAGGCAACGCGGTCGTTCCCGGCCCCTACGGTCCAGGGCCACCAGTCTGGGACGTGTGCCTCTCCCCGGTTTGCCTGACTATGGCCCACACTCCGACGGGGCTGCCGTGGACCGGAGAGAGGTCCTGGCTTGTCCCTAGTCCTCCAGGAGGAAGAGCTTGGTCCAGGAGGGCATGCCCGTGATTTGCTTCCTGCCTCGAAGATGTCCGTCCGGCTACTCGCGAAAAGCCAAGATTCCACCAGGCAGGGCATTGGGAGGGGGCAGCAGTGGTGCGCTTCCTGTCCCCAGCCCAACTCCCGTGTGCACCCCCACCCCACCCACATCCCCCCAGTGCACAGACCAGGAGAGCAAGGAAAGGGAGTAACTCGTTTTAACCCACTTCCATGCATGTGCCTCTCTGCCGTACCCAGATGGAAAATCGAGCCCGTAGCTCTGAGGTGTGAGAAATGTGCCCATAGGGGCGTCTGGGTGGCTCAGTTGGTCAAGCAGTTGCCTTGGGCTTTGGTCATGATCTTGAGGTTCTGGGATCGAGCCCCGAGTCGGGCTCCCTGCCCAGCAAGGAGTCTGCTTGTCTCCCTCTCCCTCTGCTCCTCCCCGCCGCTCGTGCGCTCTTGCTCTGTCAAATAAAATCTTTAAAAACAACGAAAAAGAAATTTGCCCATGAAGTTGCTGGTGCCACAGAAACATGCTATATATTGGACTGGAGGGGAAGGGGTTGGAGGATTTGTTGGGTAGAAGTAGTATAAGCTGGAAACGTCACAAATACACGGTGGAAAGTCAAGAATTTGGCTAGAACCGCACGATACCCGGCGAACGGGGGATTTGCAACTTGATGATAATGACGCTAGCGGTTTTGGCGAGGGTTGGACTCGGAAAAAATGAGATGTCAAGAATCTAGGCCAGGCAGGCGAAGTGAAGCCAATCTTTGAGGTGGTCTGCCCAGAATGTGAAGGTATTGGCAGCCAGCGGAGGAAGCGAGATGCTTTGGGGGGAGGGGGTGGTTTCTGGATGGGACCCTCCGGAGTACACCTTCGTGTATCTTAAGCCCTAGCACCGGAAGCCTGCAACACGCTTATTTATCTTATCAGAGCAAATGACCGTGTGCATCCCTCTGGTCACCAGCTCTAGTGCCCAGGGGGTGGACAGAGAGCCTGTGAGGAGGCGGGAGAACATGGTGGGTGGGAGGTTGGGTTTAGGATTTGTTGCTCAGTAGTGGTAGCCTGAGGTGGCAGGGCCCCCCCGGGGCGGGTGGCAGACCAGTGGGCTCTGTAGGAATTTACCAGGGAGATCCCAGGAAATAGAGAACCAGAGAGGGCGACCAAGCTTCCCACACATCCCTGCTTGAATGGGGGCTTGTGGGTTTACACAGGGGAGATCCAGGAAGCCTCAAGCTCTGTGGTGGAGAGAAAACGCTGGGAAAGACTTGAAAACAGACATTTTGAACAGCCTCTCCCACTTGCCCCCAGGCCCGTCAGCAAAGGGTGAAAACCTCTTTGGCTCAGGTGTATGAGCAGAATCTCCAACCAATCATGACCTGACCCCTCTACTAGACGGGCTCAGGGACAATTCAGATTTTATTTCACAAAAAATGAAAATATAAATTAAAAAGCAAGTGGAGACATTATGAGTGTGTGCCATGGGAAGGCGATTCCAGAGTCTAGGCAGCTTGCTAAAAATAGAACAGTAACAACAAACTTCGGGGAAAAAAAATCAGAATTCACAGCTGCTATAATATGTCGTGTGAAATGTCTGGTGTTCGGGGCGCCTGGGGGGCTGTGTCGGTTAAGCATCCACCTTTGGCTCAGGTCATGATCCCAGGGTCCTGGGATCGAGCCCCGCATCAATCCTAACCCTAACCCTGAGAAGCTGTGGGCCTGGGGCTGGTAGGGAGCAGGCTTATACCTCAAGGACAGACACCACGATCTTCCATTCGGTGTCTCTGCCCCTCATTCTTGCTCACTGTTTCCTCTGATCGGGTTTGCTGGCCTCATTATGGCCTTGCCCAGCTCTGCTCTTCTAGGGAACACTCACGTCCCCTACAGCAGACGCTGCATTATATGCTAACTTGCTCTGGGCAGATTTTGCTGCTTAACCAACCATCCCAGACTCAAGAGGTAACAACCCTTTTATTATGCTCGTGAATTCCGTGGGTCGGGAATTTGGACAAGGCACAGCACGGATGAGTGTCTCTGCTCCATGAGGCCTAGGGTCTCCGTTGGGGTGACGCCAATGATGGGGGCTAGAATCGCACGTCTGGTTCCTGCATGCTGGGAAGAAGATGGGCCTGGGGACTGTGAGTGGAATGTCCCCATGGGGGCTTTCCACCTGGTCTGTGTGTCCCATAGAGCCGTGAACCACCATTCTCTACTGGCTGAGGCAGTCACAGGCCTGCCCAGGTTCAAGGGGAAGGGCATGGACTCTGCGTCTCCCTGGGAGGAGTGCCGAGGGACGTGGGTCCTGCTCTGAGACCAGCACACTTGTCTGGTTCCTGTGTCCTTTCGTGAAGACAGGGACTTCCTGAGTTTCGTGTTCCGCTGCCTCCCCCGAAGGCACCCGAGAAGTTGCCGCTGGATGCTGTGTGGGGATCGTGCGAGGGGAGCGTCTTTATCTCCCATTTTAGAAGTTTTTATTCAGAAAAATTCTCAAAGGCAAGAGCATCTTCTCAAATGTCTGGGGTGACCCAATGGCCGACCCGCCTCACCTCCTCTGGATCGGCAGGTGTTCCCACAGTCCCCGGGCCTGCTGTGTGCCCAAACTGTCCGGGCCCCTCAGACCCGTGGGGACCGGCAGAGCGCGTCCCTGCGACCCAGCGTGGCCAGCCTGTGAGGGCCCCCGGGGCTCGCGGGGCCTCCGGCTCGTCCCCACACGGTCCGTGCCAATCCCCGCAGCACAAGGTCCTGGGACCCCGCACACTGGAGGAGCTCAGAGACCATCTGAGCAGAGCATGTTCCCCAGCAGGACACGTCACCTCAACACCCACAGAGTCTGGTCCCCGGGCCAGGAGCCCGAGCCTCTCCACAGGTTGTGGCCCAAGCTCCAAGCAGAGCCAGAGTCTGTCACGTCCGGGCCGTGTGAGCCTTCCCAGACGAACCACATCAGTCCAGTCCTGCGGTCCCGCTGGGGTGGTGAAGCCAGGTCGCCTGCCATTCTGCAGCAGCGACCAGGGACCCCGTGACGGTCCCCCCGCCGGACACTGTCTCTCCCAGCCCTTGCCAAGCACCTGTCCACTCTGTCCCCGTGGTTTCAGGTGTCACCGCCTCGGAGCAGGCCCGTGCAGGGCTGGTGTTTGGTGACTGAGCCTGCGATTTCACAGTAAATGTCAGAATTTCCTGCCGTCCCAAACTGCATGGCACACGCATGCTGCGT
This sequence comes from Mustela putorius furo, assembly GCF_011764305.1. Taxonomy (NCBI): domain Eukaryota; kingdom Metazoa; phylum Chordata; class Mammalia; order Carnivora; family Mustelidae; genus Mustela; species Mustela putorius. The sequence continues at coordinate 904,986 of NW_025421293.1, forward strand.
GGTCCCGCTCAGTCACTCGGACACTCGGGGTTGCTTCCACGAATGTCCCGGTCCCAGAGTGTCAGTGCATGGCAGCGTTCACGGGCTCACGGGTGTCTGGGGCTTAAAAGACAGACCGTGTGCAGGGACTTTACACACGCGTCCGCACGCAGGCGGGGGTCAGAGCGGCCCCTTCCCTGCCGTCTCCTTGTCGTCTTCTTCCTCCTTCTTATGTTTTATTTTTTATTATTTATCTAACAGACAGAAATCACAAGTAGGCAGAGAAGCAGGCAGAGATGGGGAGGCAGGTCCCCTGCTGAGCAGAGAGCCCGATGCGGGGTTCCATCCCAGGACCCTGAGATCATGACCCAAGCGGAAGGCCAGACGCTTAACCCACTGAGCCACCCAGGCGCCCCTCAAAGAATTCTTGATTTCCTTGTTCTTCTCTATTGTTTTCTATTCTGTTTCACTTGTGTCCACTTTCATGTTCATTATTTTCTTTTTTCTATTTATTATTATTATTATGTTAAGAGAGAGAGCGTGTGCATGTTTGAGTGGGGTTTGGGGGTAGGGACAGAGGGAGAGGGAGAGAGAGAATCCCAAGCAGGCTCCATGCCCAGTGTGAGCCTGACCTGGGCTCGATCTCGCAATCCCAAAATCTTGACCTGAGCGAGATCGAGAGTCAGCGGCTCCACTGACCGCGCCCCCTGGGTGCCCCCTTTCCATCTATTTGCTTTGGGCTTTGCTTGCTCTTCTTGTTCTGGTTTCTTCAGGGGGAAGTTTACATTATTGATTTGAGATCTCAGTTCTTCCTAAGGCAGGTTTTATGGCTATAAATTTCCCTCTGAACATTTCTACTGTGCGTTTGTTATGTTGTATTTTCATGTTCATTCTCTTTAATGACTCTTTAATTCCCCTTCTAATATTTTCTTCTTTTTAAAAAATTTTATTTATCTGTTTGAGAGAGAGCAAGCTTGAGAGTGAGAGAGAACAAGCAGGGGGAACAGCAGAGGAGCGGAGAGGCAGGCTCCCTGCAAAGCGGGATGCCCTATGTGGGGCTCGATCCCAGGACCCTGGGACTATGACCTGAGCTGAAGACAGATGCTTAATGACTGAGCCACTCAGGCACCTGCAGAAGTATTGTTTCATCTAGCTTTTCTAGTTATTTTCATTTGTAAGATTTGTCTGATCTTTCTAATCTACCCTTCTGTTAATTTTAAAAGAGAACTTTAAGATGTCTGCTTCAAAACAAACTCTGTGGCACAGGGAACTGATTTAGCCTGTGCATGTGTTTTCCTGAGTGGACCTATTTGGAATGCAGTGGATTCTCACAACTTCCTTCTCTGATCTGTCTGTGCAATGCATCCCTTTCAAGCCAAGAGAAAGTTTGGAGCATCTAGCAATGGAAAACCAGGCAATGGCCTTGTTTTCACACCACGTGTTGGACCAACAGCATGTTGGGTCCAGCATGAGGGCCACACCCTCCTAGACATGTCCTGGATTTTCATCACCAGGTTAAGCACGAATATAAACTCTGGAATTTGAGTGAGCAATATTACCACTTATCAATAGCTAACATAACATATTTATACCAGTTTCCTTTTTTTCCCTTTTCTTTCTACTTTGTTTGTTTTGTTTTGTTTAGTTCATCTTCCTCCCTTGGAATGGGCAGAAAAAAATTTTTTTTTTCACTGCTCTGTTACCAATACCTAAAACAGTGGCACATTGCAGGTGCTCAACCAATAGGTACAGAATGAATGGATAATGAAAATTGGTAGGTTGAATCCAACTAGATGAAAATCAGTAGAGATCAGTGTAAATACTTAAAGTTAGATTTAAAAAATTAATACCACAGGTACAGAATTCAGTAGTTCTGGATTAAAATAAAAGTGTGATAAAATTATCACAAATATGAGTTGCATCTGCATTGTTACCCTAAAATATCAGACATATTGGTTCCCTTAGAGAGAGGCAACGAAGGGTCTTTCAGCATTCTGTACCAGGCAGGGGCGAGACCGCATGAGGGACGCGGTGTTTAGTTGCAGCTCTGCGTTTTAAGGAAGATGCTGGCAGATGAAACATACCCACGAGGCACCCAGACTGGAAGGGATGTAGACAATGTGCCCTGTTGAGCAACGTGGAAAAAGTGGGGGTGTTTAGTTTAGAAACAACAACAAACAACTAAGAACACAAAAACATGACCCAAGAGCATAGTATCTATCTATGAAAACTTAATTTTTCACCTTAGTGAGTGAGATAAAAAGCCCATAGCGTGGTGTGTAAGACCCTACCTGATCTGGATTCAAGCCACCCTTTTGCCATTCCCTCACACTGGCTACTTTCAGTAGCTCCGACTTTTGTGTTATTTCTAAAGCACTTCAGTCTTCTTTCCACCTCCAGACCATTGGACCTGCTGTTGTTTTTTTTTTTTTTTTTTTTTTTTTTTTTTTTTTTGCTTGCCTTCCCACCCCACACCCATTTCTGTGGCATGGGGCTCCTTTGTTCTCATCATTAGGTCACAGCCTAGATGTGATGTTCTCAGAGAGGACTTTCCCACCAGCACCTGTCCACAGGCATGCAGACACACCCGAGGCTGTGTCCCTGCAGCATGCACTAGTCACCTGTCCCTTCTTGACTCTAGTCACAGCAGTAACTATGCACTTATGTGTGAGAATGTGTCTAATTTGCACCTTTTCCATTAGACTATTTGTTTCCTGAAGGCAGGGATGATGCCTTGCTCACTGTCATGTTCTGGAACCTGGTGGGTGCTTGGTAAACATTTATTGAATGAAGAGATAAATGTAACTGTTCTCACACCAGGCCTCACCTTCCCATCTATCTCTCCTGCTACTGCTCTAGCCAGCCCAAGATATCCTCTCTTGTTGGACAATCGCAGTGGCCTTCTGGTCTCCATCTCTAGTCTTCCTCCAGAGGATTAAATGATTCTTTAACCCTTAGCTGGAACAAAACATTAAGCCTTGTAACCCAGTTATCTGTTTGGTCTTCATCTTTAGCTCTGTGGGGAAGTTCTGGAGGGTTCTAAGAGGAAATGACACAAGATCACTCTGCTTGCCATGTGCAGACTGATGGCGGGGGAGCCAGCCCGGGGTGGAGTGTATATCAGGAATTGAGGTGCTGAATGATAATGTGTGGGTTCGCAGAGACAAGAGAGGTACCATAAAGAAGTGGGATCTGGGCATCTGGCTGGTGCAGGTGGGTAAGCATCTGACTTCAGCTCAGGTCATGATCTCAGGGTCATGGGATCAGGATTGCGCCCCGCCGTAGTCTCCCTGCTCAGAGAGGGGTCTGCTTCTCCCATTCATTCTGCCCATCCCCATGCTTATGCCCTCTCTCTCTCTCAAACAAATAAATACGATCTTATAAAAAAGAAAGAAGTGTGGTTGATAGGTGCTGCGATTGCCTAGAGGTGGGTGATGACCCTGCAGTGGACAAACTTGGGTCTCTGACTTGGACTGTTGGGTGGTTGATGAGGAACACGGGGGAGGAACAGGTAGGAGGGAGGGAAAAGGAAGTCTCAGGGGGACACAGGGGCGCATCTAAGTGGAGATGTCCAAGGGGCCACTGGAGCCCAGAAGAGCCATCCAACTCGATATGCAGCCATGAGAATTTCACATATTCATGACATTTGAAGCCACAGCAACACGGTTTCGTAACCAGGAAGATCAGGCAGACTGGTTCCTTCATGGGGAGACCTGAGACCCTGAAACCTGGAAAATTCTGTGTTTCATCAACCTTACAATTCCCTTCCCCAAGGGTGTGGTAGACACACGCTTTGACATGGGGCTGTTCTCCCCAGCCTAGTGAGGGGCTCTTGGAAGGGGTGTCGAGAATTCCCTGAATTACCACTGAATAGGAAAGTGTATCTGACGAGGAGGCGTGTCCTGCGTGATCCTTTCTTCAACACCGGGCTGCATCCAAAGCAGAAGCTCTTTTCTGAATTTAGTTTCAGCCCCCAATTTGACTGTCGGTATGATGTCCAGTATGTCACTTCCCTGCTTGTACGTCCTCAGTGACGGCCCATCTTGTCTAGGATCAAGGCTACAGTCCTTTGAGTGGCTCCTAACATGTGTGTGCGGAGTCAGGCCCCTTCCCTGGACCCTTAAACCCCTGGACCCCTTCCTCAGGAAGGACCCCTTATCCTCAGCCTCCTTCCCTGGACCCCACTCCTCTGAACACATCTGGGGTTCCAGTCCCACAAGCCATTTGCTGTCCTTGCCACCGCCTTGCCTCTTATATCTGTCTTCTCGTGCATTTGCTGAGGGCTTTAGTTTTAACTGTGTGTTCCCGACTTTCTCCCTCTCCTTCCTGGGTTCTCATAACATTTCATGCTTCCAGCATTTTAACGTCAGATCACTTGATTCTAAAATCCCCCATTACACAGGGCGCCTGGGTGGCTCAGTCTGTTAAGGGTCTGCCTTTGACTTGGGTCAGGATCCCAGGGTCCTGGGATCGAGTCCTGCGTCAGGCTCTCTGCTGAGCAGGGAACCTGGTTCTCCTCCTGTTACTCCCTCCCCTGCTCACGCTGGCTCGCTCTCTCTTTCCCAAAAACAAAAAAGCAAAATTAAAAAAAAAATAAAATAAAATCCTCCATTACAGACCATACGTTCTACTGAGGCCGGGACCACGTCTCAATTATTTCTGTATTTCCAGTGGCCCAGCACCCAGGCTGACAGCCTAGATGGGCTCTTGGAGGAGCAAATGAACGTGACCCACCCAGGTTCTGCGGGTGGCGGGTCACAGGTCTCGGTAATGCTTGCGGACTTAGCCCCTGAAGGACGTCACAGTGATGTCGTACCTTGCTGGAGCCTGTTTGTCCGGGAAACGAACGGTGTCTTTCTGTCTCTTACCGTGTCAGGATGTCACGTGCAGTAAATAAAGGCTGGAAACAGGCGACCTGTTTCAAAGTGGGATGTGCTTCCGGATTGGGGGCTATTATGCTATTTAATTTAGTAAAAGAGGAGAAATTCAGGCAAGTGGGGTCACCACATTTTACAAGGATACTCAGGTGGCTGTCCGTTTCCATCTGCACGCATCCGTCCCCCTCTGGCTGTTTTCTGAGCTGTTCCTTTTTGGAGCCATTTATTGGGTTTTCTTCCTGCCTCTGTCGTTATGAAACACGGAGACACCGGGCACGTCCAAGTGGAATCTAAAACACTGGAACGGGGGGTAGAGCGAGCGACTGTGGAACACGGCGTCACGGGTCAAGCCCACGAGGGGGTGAGGCTGACTTCGAAGCTGAAGTAGGAGAGACTCGTCTATGCCTCCGTACTGGGCCCCGAGGTTTTCAGCATTTGGCGACCGGCGCTTCTGTCACACGCTGCGGCCCTTCGGACGGAGCTCGGTTTTGGGTCCCAGGAGGGAACCGAGCGTCCGGGAAGGCCGTGGGCCGAAGCCTGGCGTTTCCTGGCCGCGTCTGCCGTCGGAGCAAGGGCGGGTCGCGGAGTCGGTTCCCCGACGTGCGTCCGGACGCGGAGCCGGCTCCCCGCGAGAAGGCCGGCCGCGCCCTCCGCGCCCTCCGCGCCCGAGGAGACGGATGCGGCCGCGCCCGCCAGACCGCGGAGCAGAGGCGCCGGCGGGGCCTAAGGCCATTTAGAGGGTCGTGCTCGGAAGGAGAAGCGTGAACGAGGACAGAGAAGATGGTGCGCGCGCGTGCGTGTGTGTGCGCGTGTGTGTGTGCGCGCGCGTGCGTGTGTGCGTGTGTGTGCGTGTGCGCGCGCGCGTGCGTGTGTGTGCGTGCGCGCGCGCGGGTGCGGTCCTTCTGTGCGGTGCGCCGCTCACGGGCTCCTGGTCCCCAGGTCGGAGGCGCTTGGCTCCGGAGCTGCCCGAGCCGCGTGGCCGCGACGCCACCGCCTTCCCCCGCCCACTGCCCCGCGCAGGGGCGGGAACTGCGGGCTCCACGTGCCGGACGAGGCCGGGTCACGTGGTGCGCACGGAGGGTGCGCGCGCAGCGCCGCCGAGGCCGGTCGCGCGGAGGAGGAAGCCGGTCGCCGCTCGTGCGCGGCCTCCTCGGTGCGGCGACCGGACCGCCTGTGCTCGCGCGGCCCCGGGTTCCCGCCGCCCGCCGGCCGCGCGGGGCTGCCCGTGAGGACCGGCCCCGCCGTCAGAGAGGAGCCGACCGGGGGCGCGGGGGGCTCCGTCGGGGAAGCCCCGCCTCGGGCCCCGGCTCAGCGGGGGTCTGGCGACGCGCTCCGCCCGCCGCGCCCGCCTGTGCCCGTCTCTCCTGGACGTGAGGAAACAGGACGTGAGGAAACGAGGTCCTTTCGAAACCAGGCCGCAGACCCAGGGGCGGCCCCGGGCCTGGCTGACGCGGTGGCGCTGCTCCCCGCGCGCTGTCCCCGGGACCCGCCGCGCCTCGGACGACCGTCCCCGCGGGTCCCGCCGGGCCGCGGGGGGCGAAGAGAGCCTGAGCCGCGGCTTCTCCAGAAACCCCAAAGGCTTTCGTTGCTAAAAACGCGCGTTTCAGGGAAGGTGACCCGTGGGAGCGGCTCCCTTCGGGAGGTTTCGGGCTCTCCGACGCTGTTCCGAGTCGGGGGCTGCGGCCCGCCGGCCAGTGCGGTCCACCCCGCCGGGCGCACGACGGGAGGCCCGGCGCCCGCGGCCTGCAGGGGGAGGGGGCGCCCCGGGCCGGTCGGAGCGGACGGGCGGGCCCGGGGCCTCCCGGCTCAGACGGATGCCGCGGCGCCTGCGCGCACGGACGGGTCGGGGGACCCCGGCGGCCGCGGCAAGAGCACGTCCCTCTCTCTCTTGCCGGGGCTCAGTGGGGACACACGCTCGGTAAACGCGACGAGGAGTCCGTCCGGACGCTCTGCGGGGAGCGAAACCAGAGGTCCCTGCCGTACTTTCAGCTCTGCCTTCCCGCTTCGGTAGAATTGTATGTCGGCATCGGCCGCGATTCACTGTCTCACACGAGGACACCAACCACACAGCTCCCGGCGGGGACGCGAGTGGAATCCACCCCGCCCCAGCCCAGCCCAGCCCAGTAAATCTGCTGAGTGCAGCAGCGCCCCCCGTGTCCGCCCCGGGCAGCAGCGCCCCCCCGTGTCCGCCCCGGGCAGCAGCGCCCCCCGTGTCCGCCCCGGGCAGCAGCGCCCCCCGTGTCCGCCCCGGGCAGCAGCGCCCCCCGTGTCCGCCCCGGGCAGCAGCGCCCCCCGTGTCCGCCCCGGGCAGCAGCGCCCCCCGTGTCCGCCCCGGGCAGCAGCGCCCCCCGTGTCCGCCCCGGGAGAGGGGCGCGGGCACATCTGATTGCTCAGTGTGTTTGAGTCCCTGGACAGACTGAGCACAGCACAGTACAGTGTGCATCCGTCCGTCGCACGTACCCTGAAGTGTTTTCAGACGTTTCTCCTTCATCACCTGCGGCTCCCGGAGGGCAAAGACTGTGTCTCGCTTGCCGCTGTGTCCCCAGCACCCGGCGTTGTCTACAGATTTGTTGTGGATCGAGGAAGCAAAAGCGCTGTGTTTGTCGTCTTAAAGGTTTGTTCCGAAAGAGCCAGGCAAAGTCATTACAGAAAAGGAAAGAACGTTTTCGAAAATGCAGTGTTTTCAGATAGTGAAATCCCCGGCAGGCACCTTGTCTGCACGTCCTTGCCAGGGAGAGCGAGTGATCTGTGGTCGCCCCAGCTTAGGGTCAGTGGGGGGAGCCACCCGGTCCTCCTGTGCTGGACCAGGGAGGGGCGTCCGGAGCTCAGGCTCCTGACTCGAAGGGGCAGTTCACTGAGCCCACCGTGTTCTGGACACTCTTCTGAGTGTAAACTCACTTTAGGTCATCGCCAATTGATGAGGCAGCAGTTGTGAGCCTCCTTCCGCAAACGCAGACCTTGACCTTGGGTGAAGCTAGGTAATCGCTCACATGTCTGAGCAAAGCCTTCCCGGTCGTGAGTCACAGAAACCTAGAGCTCAGTTTTGCAAAGGAACCGAAAAGGGAGGGGCAGGAAGGGGCAGGGAGCGTCCAGGGACGTTCTGCTGAGCCCAGTCAGACCTGCCACCAGAGCCAGGAGGACCTCGGACTTGGATCAGGAAGGAGCTGGGAGCCTGACAAACGCACCCCAGTGCATCCTTCCGGCCACTGCAGAATGGCTCCTTTCTCTCGGTTCTTCGTCCTTGTAGAGAAGGACGGTGGCCCCGTAGTAGCTCCTGAAACCCTGTGTTCCAGGGCCGGCCACCTGCTGAAGACCTGACCGTCGCTCCCAACTCTAAGCTTTTTACAGGGACAACTGCATCTTCTTAGTAGGGTCTGTGGCCAGGCCACACATACAGTTACAAGTTTCTCCATGTGTGGAAACCAAGGATTTCAACCACCTCCATTTTGACTTCAAAGCTTGTAATGCATTAAGGTCTTTCTAGCTATCTCTGAACTCAGCCACAGAGCCTGCAGGCAAAGCATCATTTCCCCGTGGGAAGTGAAACCACCTGCTCCAGCAAAGATGGCCCGGAGCCAGCCAGACCCCACCTGTGACTGATCCCAAGACAGTGATGACCTGACCTTTACGGCTGCCTGCCCGTGTCCTCTGACCTTTGTCCCACATTTTCCTATCAACCTGGACTATTTTCAGCATCTTGGAGACAGTATTTGAGACGCTAGTCCACTGCCTTCCCAGTGTCGGCCTCACTGGAATAAATTCCTTTCTTGTTTCACTGTCACTTGGCTCTCTGCGAGCGACTGGACCTGGTCCGTTTGGGGCCCCCGGAACCATATGCTCTCACACGCCTGTGCCCCAGCTCCAGAGAGACGGAACGACGGGTTCTAGACAAGCGATGGAAGGGTTGCGGGTTTGACAAACACTGAACATGCACTCGCTGCGTACCAAGTTGACGCAACTGGTAAGATTTAAATTCCCGTTTGTCCGAATTCATTTCAGACTTGGGGCTTCTTCTATCCTATAATGCTTTAAAACAAATCTATCTGATGCTTTCTTTTAGTTCCTTTAGCCTCCCCAGATGGTCATCAAGTTTCTAGAAAATGTTGCAGAAAGCTCGCAGGAATGAAAGGCTTTCCTTCATATGCATTTGGCTTCTCGGCTTTCCCGTGTCCCCATCCGAGCTCTGAACAATCTAAATACTTGTTCTTGGCTTATATTGACTTACAAACACATCTGAATCACTCGGAGAGATCACTGCAACAGACGATTGGGCCCTGCCCCCAGGTCTCTGATTCGTTAGGTCTGGAGCGAAGTTCAAGAATGTGTGTTTTTAACAAGTTCCCAAGAGGTTCTAATGCTGCGGGCCCGGGGACCGCACTTGCACAACTGCTGAACTGGAAGAGCCAAAGTCACGAGCGGGTCCCCAAGACACACGAGTCACACAAAGCTCTGTGTTTGTTTAGTTGACCCTTGAGCATCTTGGGTTGTCCTGTGTGGGTCCACTTATATGCAGGTTTTTCTGGTAAAGACAGTACAGTGCTGTAAATGTACTTTTCTTATGATTTTCTTTTTCTAGCTTACTTTATTATAAACACACAGTATATGATACACACGTGTAAACTATGTGTTAATCGACTCGTTCTGTTATTGGAGCTCTGGTTAACAGTACGCTATCAGTGGTTGAGTGTTTGGGGGTCCACAGTTACATGGATCTCGGACTTCTCGCTTCCCCCGGTGGGGAGGGCAGGGACCAGAACTTCTAACCCCTGAGCCATTGAAGGTCAGCTGTAATACAGAAAGGACTGAATTAGCAAACATGCAGGGAGAATTCAGCCATTCTCATTGTTTTGTTTGAGCAAATTTGGTAGAGAAATTGCTCAGAATTCTCTGAAAAGCTCTGAGTACACTCCTAATTTTTCTGCAAAACTTGAAGGTGGAACTGTACTGATTCTTACTGTAGAGAGCTGGAATCAGAAAATGCAACAGCTGTCATGAATTTTTAAAACGATGAAGACCTATAAGAGAGAGGTTGGTCATTTGACATTCTTTGGTCCTTTGAAGAGGAATCTGTTTTCCTGTGAACACATCTGAGAACGGGAGGCACCCAGGAGCCCTGGGCAGGGGTATTACGGAGTAAACAGAAATTTGGCGAATTACCCGGCCCCCCTGCCCGCCTTGCTCATGACGGCGTCTGCAAGTGCGCAGAGTGAGTGTGGGGGCTGGAGGCTGGAGGGTAGGGAGCCAAGGGGCACTTGGCATTTCACGGATTCTGCAGCTGTTTCTGAAATCAGAGTATCTATGAGGACAAAGTAGAGCCTTGAGAAGCAGCGAATGGAAACCTGAGCCAAGGAAACGTGAACTTGGAAAGAAGTGGATTGGCTAGAAATTCTGTGTTTTGCGGTAGACTTTGTCCCTATGCTGTTTACTTGCTATTCCTGAAGGAGGACGACTAATTTTTACATTAAAACGTCTGCTGGGGTGTTACACTGCCTCCTGCTCAGAAACCAGGTCTAACACGGTGAACTACCTTGAGGATACTTCCCTTCTACCAATCGCCTGGTAATAATTTCTGGTCAAAAGTTACACCTTGTGGGGTGCCTGGTCACTCAGTCGGTTGAGCACCTGACTCTTGGCTTCAGCTCAGGTCATGAACTTGGGGTCCTGGGACAGAGCCCCACGCTGGGCTCTGCACTCCCTGTGGCGTCTACTTGTCCCTCTCCCTTGCTCCCCCTTCTCCCCCCGCCTCTCTCCAGTAAGTTGTTGTTTTAAGTAACACAGCACAACCATGTAACTACTTTTGAGAAATGAGATTAGTATGTGGTTAAAAACTTACTCTTTATAGGCTCAGAAGTGTGACTCATGATGTGATCTACATTTTACATTTCTTAAGGCTCCAGCTTTTAAGATGAATAATGAGACAAACTTAAGGGGCTATCTAACCGTTGAACCTTCCTACTCAAGACGCAGCTAAATGAACATTCCCAGTGAGTAGGATTTTCAACCTGAAACACGGTCGAAGCTGGAGATAAAGTGTCAGCCCCATTGGCTAAAAATTATCTTCTGGGCCTTCAAGTTTAGATCATCTCCATGAAACAATGAACTTCACCGGGAACGTGGAGTCCGTGAGAACGCCACCTCAAGGACCAGCAGCAGAGGGGTAACTCACTGCAGCGTGACAGAAAGTGTGTGTTCCCAAGACATCCAGCAGGAACACTTCTTCTGACACTGTGAGGAACAGTTTGACTTTGCAATTTCCATTAATTATTTTTAAATGGGCCATTTCTGAGGAGCTGCATTAGCAGTGAATCGTGTCTGCTTGTAAAAGCCATCTGGGCCTGTTCAAATACAAAACTCCTTCAGTTAAAAACTTCCGTCCACAAAATACAACCACATTAATTTTGACTGAAACCCCAATTTGTATTCTACAACATCTTTTCTGAAGATAAGTAGATTTTAGAAAACTTGCATATTGTCCACTTAAGTGCTTATGTACCAAAATAATTGTATTCAGTTACTTCCCAAATCACGAAGACTTATCCGGTGTCCGTTGGAACAGGCCCTGTTCTAAGCACCCCTCGCGGGACTTGCTTCGCCCTGCTGAGAACCCCCTGGAGCACTGGACAGCTGCAGAGGAAAGGAGCCTGGAAGCGGTCTAGAAACACACGCTGTCATTCAATAAAAAATAGTGCTTTTACTGATTACATATAATTCCACTCTGTTAACATATATTATAAACTTTAAGGGTCAGAAACCGATGACGTTATGTTATTCTTTACCGGGAATCACGAAGGTTATGGCTGCATGGTCAGTGAGAACCACTTCAATCCTGGGTCACCCCAGAGCTACTTCCAGATGCTCAGGTCATCGTCTAAGCTATGGATGAGGCCACACTCTAGTTAAGTCAGAACAGGACATTATGTTTTCTTCAACAAACACTTCCTTTTTGTCTCCTGTCACAACATACAAAGTCTCTGTTTCCCCATGGACTTGCCTCAGATCATCTGCAGGCCGGAAAGTCCGGGCCACGAGACAGCAGCGAAACGCTCCTCTGCCCTCACTGTCTTGGATTTTTCATTTTTGCCCCAAACCCTACCTTATGACTAAAACTGAGCGAGCCCTGCAGCGCACTACCTATCAGAAGAGTGTGTCTGTGTACACAGGAGCACAAGGACGGACGTCAGAGTCTGAGCACGAGTCTGGCGGACCAGAGAGGAGGGACTGTGGGGAAGAGGGCGCTGTAGTGTTGAGCTGTGGAGCCTGTCGGGCGTCACTCCAGCTTCTCATCTCCTTCCTCCACGTCTTTCAGGCTGAGGACTTCCAAAGAACCTCGGCCCTTCGTCTCCTTTTTTATCAGCTCGTCGATTTCCCTGAAGCAGCCTGGGTCAACCAGACACACCTGAAACACGAACACAACTGCTCACCTCACGAAGACAGAGCCACACAGCACCACCATCCTGGGGACAATCACGCACTTTCCGAGTGTGCCCACTGCTCGAGCTCTACAGCGCAAGAGCCAAGACCATGCAGCGGGCACCGGACCGGGTTGGAGTCCAGCCTGTCTTTCCTCACCCCTCCCAGTTCTGATTTAAATTCTCATCAGCACAGTGCACTGCTGGTTTCAGAATTCGGGGATTCATGGCTTACACAGTAACATCTCGCGCTCATCCTAACAAGTGCCCTCGGTACCCCCCCATCATCCCTGTCTGTCTTCTATCCTCACGAAGAATCCCTTATGGTTTGCTTCCCTTTGCTGTTTTCTTTCCCCTCTCTTATGTTCATGTTTTGTTTCCTGAATTCCACATGTGCATGAAATCATGTATCTGACTTTCTCGGACTTATTTCGCTCGGCGTGACGGTCTCTAGCTCCGGCCACGCTGCTGCAGATGGCCCATCTCGTTCACTCTGATGGCCACACCACAGTCTACTGCACACGGACACTGCAACCTCCTTCTCCCTTCAGCAGCTGATGGACACTCGGGCTCACTCCGTAGTGTGGCTGTGGCTGCTGCTGCTGTGAACATCTGGGTGCATTACCTCTTCAAATCAGTGTTTCTGTACTCTCTGGGCAAACACCTAGTCCTCCAATCGCTGGATGTAGGTAGCCAGAGCAACCTCTGTCTCTAAGTGTGCGTGTGAGCCCTGGGCACAGGTGTCTGCTTCCTGCCTGAGGACGTCTGGATTCTTTGGCTACAAAGTGAATGGGACTAGAATACTATGGTTCTTTTGCACTAAAATTTAGCATGAACATTTAAAGTTTTGTGAAAGCACCGCTTTTTATGGACATCTGAAGGAGAAAAAGAAGCTCAAAGTCCCATTTAAAATCACATGTGAAGTTCTGAAAAGATCTGAGAACTTCAAAACGTCAGCTGTGCTGTTCCACGTTGCGGCGACCTGCACTCACCTGTCTAGAGCTCATTTATGCGGGAGCTCTTGCAGAATCTCAAGGCGTGAATTTGCAGACACCGGACCCTATACTGTGTCTAACACCGTGGGGACAGGACCCAGGACACAAGGTTTCTGTTGCTTCTACAAATGTCCTGTGGTAGGGGGTACCTGGGTGGCTCAGTCGGTTGAGCATCTGACCTGTGGTTTTGTCTCCGATCGTGAACTCAGGGCTGTGGGACTGAGCACAGGGTCTGGCTCCGAACTGAAAAGGGAGGCTGCTTGAGATTCTCCCTCTCCCTCTATCCCACAAACCCTCTCAAATAAATGCATCTTCAAAGAGAAAAAAAAAAATTCTGTGGTATATAAGACTGTCCAGCTTTTAGTCTTATTTCCAATTTTCTGTAACAGAACACTCCCTGTAAAATAGTCTCTCTTCCAAAATGAGCGCGGACTTAACAACAACAACAAGATCCCAAGTGTGCTTAACTCCAACTTAGTTTTACTTAGACCTCGACATTCTTACTTAATTCTGTGTCAGAGGTCTTGGGAATGTCTTATTGTTCATACCCTCTAAGTGTCTGTTACGCACTTATGACCACAAAACGGCACGACTTTGGTAAGACGGAAGCATGGGAACAAGAGTGTGTTCATCTTACAATCTCTAACTGTTGGCCGTAGTCCTCGCTCTCGACGACCTTGATCAGGGGCTTGAGCTTTTCTTTCAGCTTCTTCCCTTCGTTCACCGGGAGAAGGAACCGGAGCCTCATGTGGGCACGTTCGATCTGCATTTTCTCCTTTAACTGCTTTATCACCTCCAAAGCCTAGGAAGACAAAATGGACAATGATGGCCATTTCACTGCTGCTTCTGCTCCATTTTTTTGTAAGGGATCCAAAACCAAGCGGGTTCTATCTGGCTGAATCGGGCAACAGTCCTTAGGACACAGAGAACAGGTGTAACTGTAGGAAAAAAGTGATAAATTGGGACTTAAAGAAGACAAACCTTTGTGTTTCATAAAACAGTCAAGAAAGTGGAGAGACAACCCAGTGAAGAGAAGACACAAGCAGGTCGCACGTCTGATGAGGCACCAGCATCTAGAATGCGTACAGGACGCTTACGACTGGATGATGAAGACACAGATCATTAAGAAAGGGTCAAAGGACGCAGACCGTGTTTTCCCCACTGAGGACTAGGGTCAGTAAGCACATGAGAATATGCCGAAATCACAGGTATCAGGGAAATGCAAACCAAATCCAGAAGGATACACCCAGGACGGCTCTAGCAAAAAAGGCGGATTAATTACAAACATCATCAAAGACGTGGAGAAACCGGAACCCCTGGGCACGGACTGTGGGAACGTAAAATGCCTCGGCTCTTTCAGAAAATGGCAGGCAGTTCCTCAGAGTTAAATATAGCCACTGTATGACCCACTAATTCCATTTCTGGGTACAGAGAAATGCAAACATGTACACACAAAAGCGTACGCACAGAATTTCGTAGCAACGTTATCAGCTAAAAAGTAAAAACCACCCAAATATCCACCAACAAAATACACTCTTTCCGTCAATGGTCACTACTGAGTCCTAAAAAGGAATGAGCACTGACGTACTGTAACAGGTGTGAACCTTCAGAGGCCACTTGATTCCATTTCTACGAAATGTCTGGAATAGAAAAGTCCGCAGAGACAAAAAACAAATTTGCCAAACACTCGTGAGAGGAAGGAAACAAGGAGTGACTGCTAATGGTGACAGGGTTTCTTCTGGGTGGTGACAGAAATGTTCTCAAATTAGGTGACAGAAATGTTCTCAAATTAGGTAACAGGGAAGGCCGCACAAACTTCGTGAACATGCCACTGAATTACACCCTAGAAAAAGATGACTTTTTTGTGTGGCACATGAAATATGTGTAAATAAAAAAATACAAAATACAGAGCTGAAATGATTCTTTAGAAATCCAAGTTTTGGGGTGCCTGGGCGGCTCGGTCAGTTAAGTATCTGACTCTTGGCTTTGGCTCAGGTCATGGTTTCACGTTTGTAGGATCCAGCCCTGTGGTGGGCTCCACGCTCAGTGTGGAGTCCGCTCGAGACCCTCTCCCTTTCCTCTGCCCCTCCCCCCACTCGAGCGCACACTCTCTCCTATAAATAAATCCATCTTTAAAAAAAAAACCCCAAGTTTTATCTTTAAAGGACTGGTTCGGAAGGAAGAGGGAGCCGCAGTACATCTGTGCTAAGAAAGAATTCTGCTCTTCCTCCCTACAACCCCTTCATTTCCTTCCCCGTCCCAAAACCTCTGCCCCACTACTTCTGAGTAGTACCGTGTTACAGGTCATTTTCATATTTTCTTCAGAGGAAACGGACTTTTATTTGATACTTTCTGACACTGAAAACCGCTCACCTGCTGTTTTGTACTCTTATTGGCTTTGACCGAATAGTGGATGTCCTTCATGGCTCTCTCAATCAGGATAACCGTGTACGGTCTCTTCGTCTCAGGGTTCACACACTTGTCGGCTACGATGGTTGCTATGTCCCTGAACATCTGCTCCAGCTGCGTCTGCCGCTCTTTATCTGACACCTGGACCTCCCCTTTACTCAATATCTAGAAAACCAAACAGATTTAAGAAAACAAGGTTTTCAGTGTACGTTATTTGTGAACTAACCACAGGAATTAACAACTTGGGGAGAAATTAAACCCCATCGTCCTCAGCTACTGATACACCAGTAAGGGTCTGAGCTGCACCTACAGGAGACACTGGATTAACTTGTGCCGTCAGATCTTGTATGTAGGTGGGGCAGGGGAAAAGGCAATATTGCACAGGTGGTCAATGGTGAAAACCTTGAAATTCTACCTTCAGGTACATTATGCTAAAAATATATAAACGGACAAAGTACAGCAGGTCAGTAGAAACTTAATTTTGGAGGGTGTGGCAAGATTGTTCATGTCCTGAATTATTAAAAATGATGCCACACAGTAAAAAACCCAAACGATGTGATTAAGAGCGGAGAACCTCAACAGGCAGTTCCCAAGGAAGACATATGGACGGCCAACAGACGGACAGAAGGAGGCTCACGTCCCCATCTGGGCAACGCCAGTCAGAACCAGTCACCACCGCGCGCCTGTCGCAGTTACTGGAGCAAAAAACCCAAACCAGGAAACGGTGAGTGTTGTGGAGCCGAGGAGAAGGGGAGCCCCTCGCACCGCTGGTGGCATGGAAGCGGGCAGGCGCCGTGAGACCGAGGCCTGCACTACGGAGCGGTAACAGCAAACGGACGTGCGCACCGACGGGTCAGGCAGGCACGGCACAACGCACGTGTGCAGACGTGCGGACACACGCAGGAGCATGACTCAGCCATGGGAAAGCCCGAGTCCTGCCACTTGCAGGGACAGGGACAGCCCTGGAGGGACGGTGCGGGGAAGGACGGGCACCGCGGACCTCACTCCGGTGCGACGCAGGGACAGCCAACAGGGACGAAGGAAACCCCCGCGGACGCTCAGCAGTGAGCTGGCGGGGCCGGCCGGGCGAGTAGGGACCGAATGAAACGGCGACAGGGGCTCGAGGTCCGGCATCCACGTAGCAGAGACGTCCCAGGCCACAGGGGCGTCCGCGCACGGGCTCGGCAGGACCGCAGCAGCGCTGCTGGCGGACGGGCGGTGACCGCGACAGGCAGTGACCGCGACAGGCGGAGACCGCGACAGGCAGTGACCACAGGCGGTGACCGCGACAGGCGGAGACCGCGACAGGCAGTGACCGCGCCAGGCGGAGACCGCGACAGGCAGTGACCGCGTGCCAGGCAGTGACCGCGACAGGCGGAGACCGCCCCAGGCGGAGACCGCGACAGGCAGTGACCGCCCCAGGCGGAGACCGCGACAGGCGGAGACCGCGACGGGCAGTGACCGCGACAGGCGGAGACCGCGCCAGGCAGTGACCGCGACAGGCGGAGACCGCGCCAGGCAGTGACCGCGACGGGCGGAGACCGCGACGGGCGGAGACCGCGACGGGCGGTGACCGCGACGGGCGGAGACCGCGCCAGGCAGTGACCGCGACGGGCGGAGACCGCGACAGGCAGTGACCGCGACGGGCAGTGACCGCGACGGGCGGAGACCGCGACAGGCAGTGACCGCGACGGGCAGTGACCGCGACGGGCGGAGACCGCGACAGGCGGAGACCGCGACGGGCGGAGACCGCGACAGGCAGTGACCGCGACGGGCAGTGACCGCGACGGGCAGTGACCGCGACGGGCGGAGACCGCGACAGGCGGAGACCGCGACAGGCAGTGACCGCGACAGGCGGAGACCGCGACAGGCAGTGACCGCGACAGGCGGAGACCGCGACGGGCGGTGACCGCGACGGGCGGAGACCGCGACGGGCAGTGACCGCGACGGGCGGAGACCGCGACGGGCGGAGACCGCGACGGGCGGAGACCGCGACGGGCGGAGACCGCGACGGGCGGAGACCGCGACGGGCGGAGACCGCGACGGGCGGAGACCGCGACGGGCGGAGACCGCGACGGGCAGTGACCGCGACGGGCGGAGACCGCGACGGGCAGTGACCGCGCCCACCGCGCCGCGCACCGACACGAACGGCACCGCACGGCAGCGGTTTCACGTAGAAGAGGGCTTGCGGGGGCTCCGGCACGGCGGTCCGACCCCGACTCAGCTCGGGTCACGCCCTCAGGCCGGGCTCGGCTCCGCTCAGGCCCCCCCAGCCCCCGCCCCGCCCCGGGACCGGCCGCGGCTCACCTGCTTGCAGACCGCGGTCTGGTCGTCCGTCCCGAACGCGCTCAGCAGGTCCTCCTTCTTGGCCACCTGCCCCTTGGACACGTTCACGAACACCGAGTGCGTCTGCAGCACCTCGTCCAGGTCCTTCTCGCTGCCGACGGCGGGACCCGCGCTGCCTCAGCGTCCGGCCGCCCCAGCCCCCGGCCGCCCCCGCGCGCGCCCCGAGCCCCGAACCGCGGCCGCCGCCCCGCCCCTCCCCGGGCGCGAGCCGGAAGCGCCGAACCGGGCGGGGGGTCCCGGGGCCCGACGGCGGCGGAGGGGACCCTGCGCCCGCGGACCGCGGCCGACCCCGGCGACAGCAGCGGCGCCACGAGCCCTTCGGCCGCGGGGCCCCCCACCGCCCCTCGCGCGGAAGGACCCGGGCCCGGGGCGTCCCGGCCGCGCCCCGCGCCCCCCGCGCCCCCGGCCACGCCCCCGCGCCCCCGGCCACGCCCCCGGCCACGCCCCCGCGCCCCCGCCCGCCCGCCGCACTCACACGCCGCTGCGCCAGCTGACCACTTTGTTGCGGTAGCACGCGATCTCGAAGCGCTTCCCCGCGCGCTTCATGCGCACCACCGCCACGTTGGTCAGGCGGATCTGGTTGGTGGGGGTGAAGATGGACATGGCCGCCGCGCGCAGGCCGGGCCGAGCCGCCGAGGACCACCCGCGCTCGCTGGGGAGCCCCGGGCCGCGCGGCTCCCCACACCCGGCTGACCTACGTCGCCGGCGTCGGGTGTGCCGGAAGTCGGGGGAGGAAAAGGGAGCAACGACGCCTGCGCGCGGCGGGTTTTACGACGTCGTTCCGCAGAGGACCAGCGAGGCTCTCTTCCTTCACGTGATGCACTTCCGCCAATGAGCTGCGCCGCCCTGGTTGGTAGTGCACGGGCTGTTTCTGCAACCGGGCGGAAACGCGACGTCCGCCCCTCTTGGTTCCGCAGAGCTCGGGGCCACCGCACCTTAAGTCTTTTTTGCGGGAAAACTAAGGTGAAGTTGAGAAAAAAGGAGGACGAACCCCCGCGAGCGCATCGCCCCGCTTCAACGGCGATCAGCGCTCTACCGGCCTTCTGTCCTGCCCCTTTTTGCGTTGGGGTAGACTACAGCCGGTTACGTTAGCTTTAAGTGCGTCCGTGTCTATTCCTTCCAGGCGCGCCCGGCAAGATCAGCGCATCGCCGGTCCACACCACAGTCCCCGAAACAAGCCCTTTCTATGGTCGCCGCGCTCCCAACGAGGACCGGCCGCGGCCGCGCACGCCGTCGGGCGGACGCTGCCCTCTGCCCGCGCGGCTCTCGCCGGTCTCTCCCCGACGCCGCGCCCCCTGGCCCAACCCCCCCGGACACGCCCCTTGCGCCTCCGCACCAATTCGGGAGCTTCACCCGGAGCCGTGGGCGGCGCTTCCCTCGGGGCACGCCCCTTCCCGTCGGAGCCAATCCCGACGCGCCGGCGACCGGCATGGCGGCCCCCAGCGCTGAGGCGGCGGAGCGCGCTCGCCCGGCTTCAGGGTAGCTCGGCGGCCTCCGTGCGCGCGCCGGCGCCGGGCGCTCCCGGTCTGCGGTCCCGGGGCCTGTGCGCCGCGGGCGGGCTCTCAGGAGCATGGGTAGGGCCCTCGGCGGGCGGCGGGAGGAGGGAGGAGCCGCGTCCCCGGAGCGTCTCCCCGCGGAGCGCGGTGCGCGGGCCCGGGCTTCGGCGCTTGCTGCCGCCGGCGGGGGCCGCGGGGCGCGGGGGGGCGGGGCGCGGACCGGGCTTGTCCCCGCGGCCTCGGGATGGGCCCGGACGGGACCGAGCGTCCGACCGGAGTCCTCCTCCCCGCGTGCGCCGGGCCGCCGACCCCGCCCCCGACCCCGCCTTCCGGGCTCGCCTCTGACCCGCGTGCGGGTCCCACCGGGAGGCTCGGCCGGTTTCCGGCTGCGGGAGGGGCGGCGCGGGGTGCGGGCGGCGGACCCCGTGCGGGCGGCGGGGTGTCCGAGGCGGAAAGCTCCGCGGAGGGAGCGCCGCGCAGGCCCCGCGCGGGGTGTCAGCGTCGCGGGCTCCGAGCGCCGTGTCCCGCGTGCGGTGTCCTGTCGCTCCGGTGCGCGGTCCGTGCGGTGTCCTGTCCCGGTGCGCGGTCCGTGCGGTGTCCTGTCCCGGTGCGCGGTCCGTGCGGTGTCCTGTCGTCCCCGGTGCGCGGTCCGTGCGGTGTCCTGTCGCTCCGGTGCGCGGTCCGTGCGGTGTCCTGTCGCTCCGGTGCGCGGTCCGTGCGGTGTCCTGTCGCTCCGGTGCGCGGTCCGTGCGGTGTCCTGTCGCTCCGGTGCGCGGTCCGTGCGGTGTCCTGTCCCGGTGCGCGGTCCGTGCGGTGTCCTGTCGCTCCGGTGCGCGGTCCGTGCGGTGTCCTGTCGCTCCGGTGCGCGGTCCGTGCGGTGTCCTGTCGCCCGGTGCGCGGTCCGTGCGGTGTCCTGTCCCGGTGCGCGGTCCGTGCGGTGTCCTGTCCCGGTGCGCGGTCCGTGCGGTGTCCTGTCCCGGTGCGCGGTCCGTGCGGTGTCCTGTCGCTCCGGTGCGCGGTCCGTGCGGTGTCCTGTGTCCGGTGCGCGGTCCGTGCGGTGTCCTGTCGCTCCGGTGCGCGGTCCGTGCGGTGTCCTGTCGCTCCCGGTGCGCGGTCCGTGCGGTGTCCTGTCGCCCGGTGCGGGTCCGTGCGGTGTCCTGTCCCGGTGCGTGCGCGGTCCGTGCGTCCTGTCGTCCGTGCGGTCCGTGCGGTCCGTGCGCGGTCCGTGCGGTGCCTGTCGCTCCGGTGCGCGGTCCGTGCGGTGTCCCTGTCCCGGTGCGCGGTCCGTGCGGTGTCCTGTCGTCCCCGGTGCGCGGTCCGTGCGCGTGTCCTGTGCGGTGTCCTGTCCGGTGCGCGGTCCGTGCGGTGCCCTGTCCCGGTGCGCGGTCCGTGCGGGTGTCCTGTCCCGGTGCGCGGTCCGTGCGGTGTCCTGCCGTCCCCGGTGCGTCGTCCGTGCGGTGTCCTGTCGTCCCCGGTGCGCGGTCCGTGCGGTGTCCTGTCGCTCCCGGTGCGCGGTCCGTGCGGTGTCCTGTCCCGGTGCGCGGTCCGTGCGGTGTCCTGTCCCGGTGCGCGGTCCGTGCGGTGTCCTGCCGTCCCCGGTGCGTCGTCCGTGCGGTGTCCTGTCGTCCCCGGTGCGCGGTCCGTGCGGTGTCCTGTCGCTCCGGTGCGCGGTCCGTGCGGTGTCCTGTCGCTCCGGTGCGCGGTCCGTGCGGTGTCCTGTCCCGGTGCGCGGTCCGTCGTGCGGTGTGTCCTGTCGTCCCCGGTGCGCGGTCCGTGCGGTGTCCTGTCGCTCTGGTGCGTCGTCCGTGCGGTGTCCTGTCGTTCCGGTGCGCGGTCCGTGCGGTGTCCTGTCGTGTCCCGGTGCGCAGTCCTGTTTTGTCTTGTCGCTCCGGTGCGCGGTCCGTGCGGTGTCCTGTCCCGGTGCGCGGTCCGTGCGGTGTCCTGTCCCGGTGCGCGGTCCGTGCGGTGTCCTGTCCCGGTGCGCGGTCCGTGCGGTGTCCTGTCGTCCCCGGTGCGCGGTCCGTGCGGTGTCCTGTCGCTCTGGTGCGTCGTCCGTGCGGTGTCTTCTCGCTCCGGTGCGCGCGGTCCGTGCGGTGTCCTGCCGTCCCCGGTGCGCGCCGTCGGTGCGGTGTCCTGTCGCTCCGGTGCGGGCCGCGCCGCTTCTGTCGGCGTCCGACCGGTCTGTGAAGGCGAAGGTCGTTTGTGTCCTTTCGGCTGGGCTGAGCCGCGTTGTGCGCTCGCAGTCAGGTCACTCGTGCGTGTCCCTCCCACGCAGATCCCGCGGGCGCCTGGGACTCCGCGTCGCCCTGGGTCTCGCTGTGGACAAACAGGTTTTACGTGTACGTGGGCTTGGCCTGTGGCATCAGCCTGTGGATCTGCTTCCAGATGGTCGTCGGGAGGCGGGTAAGCGGTTCCTTCCTCCCGGGCCCACGGCCGGGCCGGATTCGCAGGGTGTCGGGGCCGGTTCTCGTTTGGAAGAGCTGGGAGGAGCCTGCACTTTCGTGTGGTCTCTAGACTTCTTTTTATGCCTAAAGCACTTATTCTCGTTCTTAGAGTCTCAGTTACTGTGGACTAAGTTAAATACGTATGTGTTGAGGGGCTGTGGGTGTCTCGCTCTTGAGTTGCGGGAAGGCCCCGCAGTGGAGAAGTAAACTTGTAAAGAAAGTATCTGCTCCCAGTCCCCACAGGGCGGGGATCTCCTCCTGCCTCACCCCTGACTCAGGATCCAGCGTAGCTCCTGCTGTCCCTTCGCTGAAGCCCCTCTCCCGGGGGTGTATGCGGGTTTTTCCTGGAGGGAGTGGGGTCTTCCTAGTCTCAAGGAGCCTGGGTCCGGCCTTTCAGGGACCCAGCTGTATACCCACGGGTCATTATTTGAGGAGGACACCAGAGGGACCAGGAGAAGAGTAAAGTTCCGTCGGTGTCTGCTCGTTTTCATCCCTGTTGAAGTTGGGAGAGGATTCGGACCTGATGGACTTTGTGCACGTGTTTGTCTTCCAGGACAAGAGCTCCCAGGAGAAATCTGTTCCAAAAGCAAGCCGGGATTTGGGGACAGATGGTTCTATCCCTCTTCAAAGGAAGGAGGTCTCCGTGTCCGGGGTGAAGATTTTCTATGGTTCCCAGACCGGAACCGCAAAGGTGAGAACCTCATGCGGTGCTTTTCCTTGGGTTTCCTGATCTTGTACAAGATCCCTTGAAAGTGTCCACTAACAGCGTACGGAATAGGTCTTCTAATTTTTTTTTTCATCTTCTTTTTTCCCTTTTCCAGCTTACATCTTTCCTTTCTGGGGTGCCGGGTGGGTTTTTATTCCTTGGGCCCAGTTCCAGCGGGTTGGTGGTGTAACGAAGGGTCTCTGTTCTGAAGCTTACCTCTGCCCCCGCAGAACAGAGTTCGAAGCCTGTTACGGATGGTGCACGTAGAAGTAGGGGACAGTGAAAAGACAGTGTCCGCAGCGGTGTCCCGGGTGCGGCCTGACTTTCACAACTTCACACGTCCACTTAGTAAAGTGTATTTTGTTTAATAGTGTTGAGTGGTTGACCATAGTTACCGAATAGTGTTTAAATTAGATCCGTGCTGCAGATGTATACGCCGCCGGCTTCCTGGTTAATGAGGGCCACAACTGTTCAGTGCTTTCTAGGAGAGGATTCTAAGGTGGACGTGAAAATGAAGTTTAAGAAAAAAGTCAGTGTCCAGTTATTTTTGTGTCGGACTGAAGAGGGGTGCACTGCCCTCCTGTGGACATTTGCACAGTAATATTTCTTGGTTTTCTGGAAGTGCAGCGAAGGTTCGGTTCCCCACTTCTTAGCTGAGGGTCTCGTAGTGCCAAGTTCAGCTGTAAGCAACAGAGGTGGGAAACCGGTAGAAATGTGAAAAAGGCATCCGAGCAGCCAAAATGAAGTCCTTTTATGTTATTTATAGAAGATCTCATTCATAGCCTCTCTCGTGCGTGTTTTTAATGTTTTCTAGAAGATCAGATCAGTACTTGCGGTTGTCCGAAGTCCAGGTGCGAGGAGGAGGGTTCGTAATGAAAAGTGCTCTCTAGTGAATCTCCTTTGAGCTGTTCCGTGTTTTGGGTTCCTCTGATGGCTGTTTTTTTAACCTGCGTGTGCTGTGTTTCTAGATTATTGATGTTAAAGTTACCGACTCCGTATAGTAATTAACGTAGACACTCCTCGGATCTCACTGGCTTTATCCTGGGCCACCTCTTTGCTGATACGGGTTGGACGACCCTGCTTGAAGCTGTGCCACTGGGGTTTCTTTACTCTGCTTTCACACTGAGTGGGTTCCTGTCTGGGTGGGGGAGATCAGCTTTTCCTTACAATTTCGAAGGTGTCACTTCACTGTCAGAGCTGGTCTCCTCATTCCTTTGTCGATGATTTAATTTCTTTTGTTTCTGGAAGCTTTTAGAATAATTTCTTTGTCCTTGATGTTTCAGACTTTTTTCTGTTTTACTCGTTTTCTTGAAAGAGCGCGCACGCACGCACAAGCAGAGGGAGAGCAGAAGCAGGCTCCCCGCTGAGCAAGGAGCCCAGTGTGAGGCTCAATCCCAGGACTCAGGATCATGACCCAAGCCCCAGGGCAGATACTTAGCCGACAGAGTGCCCCAAGCACCCCTATGTTTGGAACTTTATTGAGGCAGTGTCTAAGTTGGCTCTTCTTTTTAGCTGTTGTGCTGGACATTTGGGCTCTTTAGAAGATTTGTGAGCATTTCTGTTAAGATTTCCTGGGAAAAATTATTTCCCCTCGATTTTATTTAATTTTTTTTTCCTTTCTGGGACTGTTGTTGGTTGAATGTTAGAGCTTTTGGATGGCTTCTTTGTCTTAAATCTTTCCTCTTTTGTAACTTTTTCTTTCTTCTCTGGTTTGTGAGATTTCAATTCCAAACCTTCTTTTTTGAATGTTTAATTTTGGCTGTTATGTTTTTAGTTGCAAAAACACCACTTTTTTTCAGCTTTTATATTATCTTATTAGTAATTTGAGAATATATCCCTGTAGGGGCACCTGAGTGACTCAGTTGGTTAAGGATCTGTCTTTGGCTCAGGTAGTGATCCCAGGGTCTTGGAATCGAGCCCAGCATTGGGCTCCTGTTCAGCGGGGAGCCTGCTTCTCCCTCTGCCTCGTGGCTCCCCTGCTTGTGTGCTCTCTCTCTCTCTGTCTCTCAAATAAATAGTCTTAAAAAAAAAGTATATCTCAGTGAATTCGTTTCTTCTGTTCCCTGATTTGTCTGCTTTCTCACTTTTTCTGTTGCTGCTGTTTCTCCTTCCTGTTGATTGTTCTTAGGATCTTCTTAGTGATCCAGGGTTTTCTGTTAATGTAGAAGAGAGACCGATGGGGTAGCTGTTGTGGATTTTCTCCGGTGCTGTGTGCACGGATTTGTGTTCTCGAATTCCAGATCTGCTCTGCGTCGTGGCTCGGGGCAGGCCACGCTCCCTATCGGCCCCACCTACTGCCACATCAGGGTTTTTGTTGTTGTTGTTTTTCTTTAGGAATCAAGCTCCTTGAGTGTGTCTGTGCCCGTAACTCCAACTCTCTAATTTCCCTGCGCCTGTGGGCCTTGGGCTGCTCTTGTAAGGCTTGCACAGCCCGACATGTTCCCAGCGACTTCCATGGTGCTCAGTAATTCTCACTCTTCGTCTGCCTTGGCGCAATTCTCTCCTCCTCAGCCAAGGCTCGTCTTCCTCACCATTTGCAGATTTCTCCTCGTTTCTTGACCTTGAAAGACAAGAGTGTCCCAAGGCACGGTCCCTGAGACCCTGTCTTCATTTGCACTTGCTCTAAGGGATCTTGTCATCAGCTTCCCATTCTTATTCATTAGCTGTAACTTGGCAGCCTTTTTCTATAAAGGGCAAGGTATTTTATTTTATATGCTGTGTTTTTAGGTTTGCAGTTTTTGTCGGCCATGTGCCTCATTGCGTCTGCTTAGCTCTGCGCTGTAGTGCGGAAGCGGCTGCAGACCGCGGGTGAATGAGCGGCACGACGGGGTCCCGGGAGCTGTTACCCACGGACACAAATGAGGAACTGGATCTGACCTGCACGCCGTCGTCTGTGTCCGTTTCTAATCTGAACCGTTCCCCTCAACTCGTCTCTCCTGCCTAGTGGGCTATCGTAGGTCTCCATGTGACGTCCGGTAGGCATCTCAACATTAGTACGCTTCAACTGAACTCCCCCTGCCTTTTTCTTAAGTAGATTTGTCAGAAAGAGGGAGAGAGAGAGCACAAGCAGGGGAGCAGCAGGCAGACGGAGAAGCAGGCTCCCTGCTGAGCAAGGACCCTGACTCGGGGCTCCATCCCGGGGTCCTGGGATCATGACTTGAGCCGAAGGCACAGGCTTAACCGATAGAGCCGCCCAGGCGTCCCACTGAACTCCCCATTTTTCTTTCTTCCCCGTAGAACCCTTACCATTTCAGTAAACGGCAGCGCCGTCTTCCCAGTTGTGTCCAGTTGACCAGTTACAACAACAAATCTTTGAATTCTCGTGTTTTCCCTGCTACCCCCATGCCCTTTGTAGCAAATGCTGTTTGTTCTACTTTCAGAATGCATCCAGATGCCGGTCGCTTCTCAGCACTCTGGCTCACGGCACCCTCTGCCTTTGTCTGGGTCACTGCGGTGCCCTCCCTGCTGGCCGGTCCCCTTCATTCAGTGCTGCTCAGCGCCTCCCCGGCCTCAGTGTCCTCTCCGCCCGGCAGCTCGAGGACTTCGAAAACTTATGCGAAATCACATTCCCTTCAGCTTAAAACCCAGCAATGCCCTCCTTGTTCACTTAGAGTGAATCCGAGCCCTCCCAGTGGCCGGAGGCCCTCGCACCCGATTCTCCACCGTCTCTCTCTCTCCTTTTTTTTTTTTAAGATTTTATTTATTTATTTGACAGACAGAGATCACAAGTAGGCAGAGAGGCAGGCAGAGAGAGAGGGAGGAAGCAGACTCCCTGCTGAGCAGACAGTCCGATGTGGGTCTGGATCCCAGGACCCTGGGATCATGACCTGAGCTTTGGCAGCAGCTCAACCCACGGAGCCCCCCAGGCGCCCCCTCCACCGTCTCTTTTACCTCTTGTCCTTGGTCCTCACGTCTCCAGTCCAGTTGACCTCCCTGCCAAGCCTGCTCCCTCCTGTGGGCTCCCTCCCACCCGTTGCTCTGCGTGGGGCAGTCTCGTGGCTGGTCTCCCGCGTGCTTCAGGCTCGGCTCAAGTCTGTCGCACCACATACGTGTCGTTTCTCCGCACTGGCCATCCAGTTGTGACACGAACAACGCAGAGTTTTTGTCAGACTCCACGGGTGTAAGGATGCAGTCTGCGTGGTTGTCTCCGCTTCAGGTGCCAGTCCCACGTCCCAGGGGCCACCTGTGCTTGTGACTGGACCAGCTCTGAAGTGGACCCTGCTGTCCTCTCCTTAGATTCGATCGTTTCCTAGAAGGATTCGCAGAATCGGGAATTGGTCCGACTAACTATGCTTCCCAGTTTTAGGAAGGATACGAGGCAGACGCAGACAATGTTAGACTCGCGCAGGGCAAGGTTTGGCGGGGAGGGTGGCTTGGAGCATCCGTGCGCACTCTGTGCCCACCATCGCTTCAGCACAGCAGCACCCACAGACTCCCTGAGTCCCGTCATTTAGGGGCTTTACTGGACATTCCAAATCCTAGGCCATGGACTATTGAACTCACTGGGAGCAACAGTGCTGAAAATTCTAAACCTTTAATCACATAGTGGTTTTGTGGTGACCGGCCCCCAGCCCGGGGCTACCTGGGGCCTGCCTGCCCATGAGTCCTCTCATCAGCTCACCAAAGCCAGGAAGTGCCAAGTGTTTTAGTGCCAGGAACTAGGGAGAAAGACCGAATATTTATTTATTTTTTATCTCATGCGCCCATCCTGACCCTCCCTGTGTAAAATAACAGTTGTCCCCATGCCTGTCCTTCCCTGTGTTCTCCGCCCTTACCCTGACTTACTTCTGCCATAGCACTGGGCCTCACCTGACCAGCTGTGTCTTTTCTGATTTCCACGTCTGCTCGTCTCTGTCCGCTAGAACGGGAGCTCCCGGCAGGGACTCTGTGCGTCGTGTCACTGTTGGGTCATTCCGCCCAGGACGGACTCTGCGTGGTAGATGCCCATGAAAGTAACGGATGCTTGGTGGGCCTCGCTCTCGTCCTGGGAGGTGGGGAGCGACAGGTAGCCGGTGGGTGTTCTGTGGGAGGTGAAGGGCGGATGCTGCCTGGGCTTGGAGGGCATCTGTCCCGTCTACAAGCTGCTGCTCGTTCCTCTGTGCCCTGGGCTTCCCTCCTGGCTCCGCTGTCGTGGCTGTTCCTGAGCCCAGAGTCTGTCCGGGGTTCTGTCAGACATACGGACTCTCCCCTCGGGCTTTCTGCTCCCTGTCAACCTGCTTCTGTTTGCTTTCTCTCTTCCAGAAGTGTGTCACGTTTCTCCTGTGTCACATTCTCTCCCCTCTTCAGGATTTCTTATCACCCGGTGTCTATTCTAGCGGCACAAGGCGCCGGATCGCCAAAAGCCCGTTTAGACTTTGTGCCGGATGTGTCCGTACAGAGTGAGAACCGCGCAGCCGAACGGCTGACTTGTGGAAGTGGGAGAAGTGAGAGTGTGTTTGTGTCTATGATGCTAAACGTTTGTCAGTAGAAAGGCTCACGATAAATGTTCCTTTGGCAGCTGGCGTAAGTGAAGACTGTGTTTTGCTTGTTTAGCTTCTTGAGGTCTTTGTGTGATTTTTTTTCTTTTTTTTTCCTCTACTAGGGATTTGCAGCAAGTCTTGCTGAAGCAGTTACCTCCCTAGATCTGCCTGTGGCCGTCGTCGATCTGAAAGACTATGACCCAGATGATCATCTCGTGGAGGAGGTTGGTGATTGGGTCCTGTTTTCCTTCAGTCCAGACTGAAGGATTGACCTCCTGCGTTCCAGGATGAATAGAATCTTCAGAATAAATTAATTTTTGTGCTAAGGCATTTGAGCTGGTTGAGTTTGCAGCGTCAGAGGTGCTGGGTGTGGTGTGGGACCCGTCCCTCTGGCGTGCGGTCTTCCCTGTGGCGGGAGTGAGGGTGGGAAGGGGTGGTGGTTTGACGTGCCCTCCTCCCTCCTGCTACCGACCCCCTAGTCGACCGAAGGTGGTTGATGGCACGTGCTGAGCCTGTGACCCACGTGTGCGCTGAGAGGTCGGAGCCGCTTGCGTAGCAGAAGGGTATGGATTGTGACGTCAGAGAAACCTCTTATTACCTGTGTGACGTCCCTGCGTCACTTAACATCTACGTGGGTGTAATTTCTTCCCCTGAGAAATCCCCTTCCTTTTAGCTGTGCTCAGGGTGTGGTCCTTGAATGGGCAGTATCCGCATCTCCTGGGAACTTGGAAATGCAGCCCAGCCCTGGATGTGGGACAGTAATTTGACAGGTGCTCTAGATGATTCTGAAGCTCGTAGAGCAGGGGTCGATGCACTTCTCTTAGAACGGCCCAGATGGTAAACATCAGCTTTTGTGCAGCCGTGGGCAGTACGTAATGGATGAGTGTGGCTGTGTCCCGATAGCGCCGTATGAGACAGAACAGAACGAGCTGTGAGCCGGACTGCGCCAGTGGGACATCGTTTGCGGATAGCCCAGCTGTGGCCGTTTCTTTCTCCCGTAAGAGAATAGTGGAGTGCAAATGAGCGAGCTTGAATCTGCTCGGAATTACTTGTGAAAGATTTTAGCAGCCTTTCAGACTTTATTAATAGTGGATTGCTTATAATTTACCTCGTGACTTAGAATTTCTAAGGTGCATTCAAAGAGATGGAAACCGTGGCCGGCGGGACGGAGGGTATTTTGTTTCCCCACATAGATGACGTACCAAGTGAATGAGGTACTTAAAGTTAATGTACATTTAAAAAGTTTTGTTGCTTTAGTTTTTTTAGTTAATTTTAAAGATCTCTTCCTGTGTTTTTTCCTGGTTTGGATTTTGTTCCTGTATGACAGCTGGAGAGCACAGGAACTACTGCTTGGGAATCGGAGTGGAGTGTATCAGGGGCCCTGGGGAGTGTATCGGCAGGAGCAGGAGACGGGGTTTTCTCCCGCGCATGCTGTCCTTGCTTTGTGCTCTTTCACTTTTGAAAATGAATAATGTTTTGAAAGTACCTTTGTCCTTAGAGATTAGTATTCATGTGGATTCAGCATTTTTATTTTATTTATTTACTTTTAAAAGGTTTTATTTGTTTATTTGACAGACAGACACAGCGACAGAGGGAACACAAGCTGGGGGGGGGAGGGGGAAGCAGGCTTCCCGCTGAGCAGGGAGCCTGACTCTGAGCAGGGAGCCTGACTCGGGGCTCAATCCCAGGACCCTGGGATCATGACCTGAGCCGAAGACACTTAACGACTGAGCCCCCAGGTGCCTCTGGTTGTCAGCATTTCAAAAAGGGATTTTCTTACTGTAAGTTGTATGTTAAATATTCTTCTGAAATAATTGTTTTCTCATTAGGTTACTAGTAAAAACGTTTGTGCCTTCGTGGTTGCTACCTACACTGACGGTCGGCCCCCTGAAAGTGCAGAGTGGTTCTGCAAGTGGTTGGAGGAAGCAGCCAGTGATTTTCGGTTTGGCAAAACTTACCTGAAGGGTATGAGGTACGCTGTATTTGGCCTGGGAAATTCTGCCTATGCAAGCCACTTCAACAAGGTGGGTATGTGTTGAAATATGGGGATAAATTCTCTATTGTAATTAAAAAAAATTCACACGCACACACATTCACATGTGTATGTGACGTCATCCCCAAACTTTGGTGTTTAATAATGAACTTCTTGTGTTATTCTTTTTGGGGGGAATTGCTACATATATGTATCCATGCATGGTGTATAGTAGGTTCCCAAGTAAATTTTTATTGAATAAAATGCTTATACCTCTTATTGTCTGGTGTCATAGTGGCCTGGGTTCATGGCCATCGTGTTCAATGTGCTGTCCCCAGGCAGGACCTTGGGGATGAAGATCACTGATTCTCTGGACTTCCTCAGCCGCCTGTTCTGTTGTTGAACAACCTTTATGGCTCAAGCTAACCCTGAATTCAGTTGAGCTCATTGTTTTTTAGTCATTGATTTTTTCTTTCTTTCTTTCTTTCTTTCTTTTTTTTTTTTTTTATTAACATATACTGTATTATTAGCCCCAGGGGTACAGGTCTGTGAATCGCCAGGTTTACACACTTCACAGCACTCACCATGGCACATGCCCTCCCCAATGTCCATAACCCCACCCCCTTCTCCCTAAACCCCTTCCCCCGGCAACCCTCACTCACAAATCCCTCACAAAACCCTGTTTTGTGAGATTAAGAGTCTCTTATGGTTTGTCTCCCTCCCCATGCCATTTTGTTTTATTGATTCTTTTCCTGCCCCCCAAATCCCCCACGTTGCATCACCACTTCCTCATATCAGGGAGATCATATGATAGTTGTCTTTCTCCGACTGACTTATTTCGCTTTAGTCATTAATTTTTAAAGGGAAGTAGAAGAAAGACATTTGTTGTCTTTTAAGTAATAAAACATTGTTTTGTTTTCCTAGATCTTTTTTCTAAATGAAGTTAATTTGGCTCCTTTTCTTTTGCAGTCTGTTCTCTATACTTTTATTTATTTTAAAAAAGGTTTTATTTATTAGACAGAGATCACAAGTAGGCAGAGAGGCAGGCAGAGAGAGAGGGGGAAGCAGGCTCCCAGCTGAGCAGAGAGCCCGATGCAGGGCTCGATCCCAGGACCCTGAGATCATGATCTGAGCCGAAGGCAGAGGCTTAACCCAGTGAGCCACCCAGGCGCCCTGTTCTCTATACTTTAAATAATTAAGAAAAAAAAAATACAGAGCATCTGTTTCTTGTGGTTCTTAACAGTTACTCGAGCTTTTGCACATGTAGCTCTTCCCATCATGGGCCCGGCCTGGCCCACCTGTCCAAGATAGAACACGAGTGAAGGTGGACGTGGAGATCTTTCCTTAAGCTTGTTTTCGTTCAGTTGTTGTGTATCAACATGTGTGTTTCTGACCATATTTTCGAAGGAAGTAGACCCCAAACCGGTTCAGTTCAGTCATGTACATGTTCTGTGTAATGCCTGGCCCCTCAGGAATCCCGTTCGGATTTCCAACTCCTCAGTGTGCTTCTCGGTAGCCCCCGTCAGCTCAGCCGCTGCCGCCTGCGGCGTGCCGGAGTTCGGAGCTGGTGAGGTCTGAGTCTGGCCAGACGGACCGCGTTGCTGTTTGTTATTAAAATGGGCTTTGCTGCCTTTGAACAAAGTTACTTTGCTAACAAGTTACTTTATTCTGACCATGACTTAGAATATAGTAGTTTTCAGTCTTTTAAGGCAGCAACCCTTACCCTAGTGAAGGGGTTTGTCCCTTTGTTTATAAAGTCTTTTGTGGGTTCTGTCAGCTGTAGCCAGTGTAGTGTTTGTGGGTTGTGGCTGGGGCTGGAGGGCCCGTTTAGGCCAAGTTCCCTCTTCCGGCAGCAGCCGGTGACAGGGTCGGTGACGGGGTGGGTGACGGGGTCGGTGACAGCGTCCTGGAGGAACTTGGCCTTTTGCAGGGCCAGCTCCCAGGCTGTGATTTCGAGGACTGCGTCTTAGCTCCTCTGTCTTCTTGCAGGTTGGCAAGAACGTAGACAAGTGGCTCTGGACGCTTGGTGCCCACCGCGTGGTGGCGAGAGGGGAGGGGGACTGTGACGTGGCGAACAGCAAACACGGCAGCATCGAGGCGGACTTTGGAGCCTGGAAGACCAAGTTCCTCGCGCGGCTGCACACGCTTGAGAAGGGAGAGAAGAAGCCCTGTGACGGCAGCTGCAGGAGGGGCCAGTGCGAGTCGTCCGCGGTACGCAGCGCGTGTGCGGGTCTCGCTGCTGTCCTGTGTGGGGATGCTTGCCGGGCCCCCCCGAGAAACGCCGTCCCTGGCTTCTGGTTAGAGGGAAGATGCGGCTCCGTGGCGGCATGTGCGCGAGCGCGGGCCTTCCCAGGGCCACCAGCCTGCGCGCTGGCCCTCCCGGTTCTCTGCTGCGCGGTCGCGCGGCCGGCCTGGGGGCTTCTCCTGTCGTTGCCGAGGCTGAGGTTACGTGTGTTCCGTCCTCGTAACCCCTAAGCACGTCTTCTTCCCGACTCTCGCCGGACGTCTGCGTTCTCACTCGGACTGGAAGGCTGCCCGTCACCCTAGATTCCTCGCTTTCTGTCCCTCACTTTCTAAACACGTCTCTGGTCCTTGTTCAGGGACCCTCGCTCTCGGAAGCCCACGTCACCCGACGGTTCCATTGCCGCTGTCGTCGCGGCTGTCCATCTGCGTTTGGTCACCTGCTCACTTGCGTCATTCAGGAGCCACCTTACGTTCTGACTCGCTTTCTCTCCACCCTGTTTCTGTCCTTCCCCGTTGGGGCACAGCCGTTCGTGCCGGTGACTGAAGCAGTGTTCTGTCTGCCGGGGCCTTCACTCCGCCGGCGGCCATTGTCTTCGCTGACCTTGGCCTCTCACTTCCGCAGGCACCTCGCGTCTGGTCGCTCACGCGTCCTACTTGAAGATTCTTTTGGTTTCATACCTTTTTCATCGCGTAATGAAAACTGCTTACGCCGCTTCTGGCCTTTCCCAGCTTGGGTTTTGTGCTCATTGTTTTACGAACGATCTCCAGTTGCCTTGCCTTCCAGTCTACTAACCCGCCCGGTCAAACCCCAGACCAGGTTGAAACCTACCACGTGCCCGCCTGTTTGCCTGCTGCTTGCTCCTTGACCCCGGTTCTCGGCCCATGTGTGCGCTCAGACCTGCCCAGCGCTCCTGTTTCAGTTCCCTTTCTCGCTCTCCCAGGGGACTGGCTGTTCAGTACTTTCTCTCCCTGCTTGTTCCTCCGGCTGTCATGGGAAGCTGCCAGAGATCTGTGTCGCTTCCCTCCCCGTCTCCTGAGCCGCGGGACACCGTGGGCCCGACTCTTGTCACAGCCACTCTGTGCTCTGGGATCAAGGGCTTTTTCTCTGTGTGTTTCTGGGTCTCTTTCTGTCTCTTGTCCGTCTCTTCCCCACCATTATATTCTGTGGATTAATGAACAGGCCTCGGAATCATCCTGTTCAAAGGAACAGGAAAGGCAAATAAGAAACCAGTGTTTCCTTCGTTCTGTGTGTTTCCGCTGCTGTTTGTATTTTCTGTTCTCTTTTCTAGCTGGTCTTTTTCCTGTGTTTGCTCATCGCCACTCCCATTGGTCCTTAATATGTTTTTACACTGTTTAAGAAAATTACATGCGATGAGCCGATGAACTGTTGTAAAGGATACGGTGCGTTGGTGTTTAGTACATTCTCGGTTCGTGAGACCCCTCCAAGAAATCAATAAAAACTACAGGATACTGAAAAATAATTTTCAGTTCCACTAGAATTTTGGAATAAGTCAGTGACAATCATAGAGAGATCAAAGCAGATGCAGCCACTACCTGAGGGAAGTAAGTGTACAGGACTGAACACAGGACACCACAGAACACAGATGGGAGGGAGCACATGCGCCGTCGACGAATACGGTCTAGCCGGGAAGTGTGATCCAACCGCACCAAGAAATGAGAGGAAGGGAAGTGATACCGTGTTTGCGTCCATGTGAGACAGAGACAGAGACTCTGAACTGCTTTAAAAATCAAGAAATAGCAAGAAGAGCCTATTTAGGAATACAGAGGAAATATCTGATGAAAAAGCTAGAATTAAAAATGACTGCCCTAGGAAAGTAAGAATTAGAATAAGGCAAGAGAGTATAGTTTTTAATTATAAGCCTAGAAGCACTATTTGAGGGTTTAAATGTACATGTGTTACTTTTTATTAAAAACACAATTATTTTTAATCTATTGCTAATTGAAATGTGAAGACCCGTGGCTGATATCAGCAAAAATGGCAGAGTAGGTAACTCCACGGGCCTGTCCTCTCACAGAAACAACTACAAGTTAAGATTTAACTCTGACTAATTCCCAGAGATCTGAGAAAGGTTTACAAGAACCAAGTAAACACTGAATTGAGAAAAAGGAAACTTTTGTTTCCTGGGTGGCTCAGTTGGTTGAGTGGCCAACTCTTGATTTGGGCTCAGGTCATGATCTCAGGGTCCTGGGATCTAGTCTCACATCACGCTCCGCACTCAGCAGGGAGTCTGTTTCAAATTCTCTCTCCCTCCCCCTCTGCCCTCCCCCTCCTCGAGAGACATGCTCGCTCTCTAAAATGAATACATAAATCTTAAAGACCATTATCGGGTGCCTGGGTGGCTCAGTGGGTTAAGCCGCTGCCTTCGGCTCAGGTCATGATCTCAGGGTCCTGGGATCAAGTCCCGCATCGGGCTCTCTGCTCAGCAGGGAGCCTGCTTCCTCCTCTCTCTCTCTCTGCCTGCCTCTCTGCCTACTTTGGTCTTCTGTGTTAGTCTCTCTTCCGTATCATCTCCTTGACTTCGCCTGCTTTTCGCTGGTCCCGTCTGGCTGTCAGGTTCTCTAGAGGCCGGCGGATACTCTCCACTCCGTCTCTCGCTTACTTACTTCTACCCTTTTTAGTTCATATTTGTCCTCTTTGAATTCATCCTATGTTTGCCAACTCAGTGGCACACTTAAAATTGTGTTATTAAAATATTCTGTTATTTAGTGTTCTTTTCTTTTTCACAAACATATTTAACTTACTTATTTGAGATGGAATGAGAGTGGGAGAGAGCGCGCGCGGCTCCGGGGACAGCGGCAGAGGGGGAAGCAGCCGCCCCGCCAAGCAGGGAGCCTGATGGGGAGCTCGATCCCAGGATTCCAGACCAGGCCCTGAGCCGAAGGCAGACGCCCAACCAGCTGAGCCATCAGGGGCCCCCGTGTTCTTTTCCAGAGTGGGGGTGTTCAGTGCCCTCCACCTGGCATCTGTGAGCAGAAGTCCCAGGTCATCCCCCCCACTCCGGACTGGCTCTCCAGACTGGCTCTCTGCCCCACAGCGACTGCTCTTTCCTAGGCCCCAGGACGTGGTGTTGTCAGGCCCCGAGGATATTTCTGTGTCTTCATTTTACTTGACTTCTCAGCGGTGTTTGCTACTGACTTCGTTGAATCGCTGTCCTGACTGTCAATACCATTCTCATGCGTTGCTTTCTTTTTCACTTGGGATCGTCTTCTCTTTCCTCTACGCGGTGCAGTGTTTCAGGGCTTGGTGCGCCGTTCTTTGTTGGTACTTTCTTCCTAGATGAGCTCATCCGGTTCTGTGGCCTTGGGTTCTGTCTGTGTGCTGGCCAGTCCCAGGTTTATATTTCCAGCCATGAGGGGTGCCCTGATTTCGTTCCCGTCGGTGCATCCTCTTTAAAAATCTCTGCTTGAGGGTGCCTGGGTGGCTCAGTGGGTTAAGCCACTGCCTTCGGCTCAGGTCATGATCTCAGGGTCCTGGGATCGAGCCCCACATCGGGCTCTCTGCTCAGCAGGGAGCCTGCTTCCTCCTCTCTCTCTCTCTGCCTGCCTCTCTGCCTACTTGTGATCTCTCTCTGTCAAATAAATAAATAAAATCTTTAAAAAAAAATCTCTGCTTGAATGTCTGAGGCATCTCATACTTGACACATTCAAAATGGAGCTTTTCATTTCTACTCTTGGTCTATTTCTCCCCACATCTTTCTCATTTCAGTGAACTCAATTTCAGTGAACTCACCAACTCAATTACTTCTAGAAGAAACTTGAAAGCCACGCTTAAGTCCTTCCTTTTCCTCATTCCTGCATTGAGTTCCTCACTAAGCCTGGTTGCTTCTGTGTCTCAGACAGAGATCAGGAAACTTTTTCTGTGAAGGGCCCGCTGGTAGAGACTCCGTCTTTATGGGTCAGATGGTTTCTGTTGCAGCTGTTAATCCTGCCGCCGTCTCACGGTGACGTGTAAAAGTAGCTACAGATGCTGTGTAGGTGACGGGTGCCTTTGGATTTGGCCTGAGGCTAGCTGCGTGCGGCTTGTGGGGCTTGGTTTGCTGACCTCTGGCCTGAAATATCTCATATCTCTCCAAGGACTCCCAGTTTGGGAGCTTTGCTGCTTTGAACAGTGTGTTTCTGACGCGTTGATGTTCCAGGAGGAGGAGCCCTTTGAGAGCACCAGTGAGGACGAGTCCGGCGCCGAAGACCGTCCGAATCCGAATCCCGTCGTTGACGTTGAGGACCTCGGCAGGATCGTGAGCTGCGCGAAGAGAGAAAAGGTAGCGTCACCCTGGGAGAGGCGGCGTGGGCCCTGCGGCTGGCCGCCCCCGGCTCAGGCTCATCTCCGTCGTCGTTCTTGGCCTCCTTCCTGACACTTCTTTGCCATCTTTTAACAATTCTGAAAAAAATTTTAAGTTTTTTAGAGGAGACAGTGCGAGCGGGGCCGGGGGAAGAGGATGGGCGGAGAGAGAGGCTGTCGAGTAGGCTCCACGCCCCAGGCAGAGCCCGACGCAGGGCTGATCTCAGGACCCCGAGAGTGTGAGCTGAGCCTGGATCCAGAGTTGGACGCTCACCTGGCTGAGCCGCCCCAGCTCTCTGCCGTGTTTGTGTGAGCTTGGAGGAGCACGGGCGGATCCCAGGGCAGGAGCTGAGGAAAGGGCAGATGGTTACAGCGGCTTCGTCCGTGCTGTGGCTGGAGAGACGGGTTGAGCAGCGTGAAGAGATCGTGTTGGGATCCCAGGGGGAACTCTCTTACAGGTGCTTCCCTGTCCCAGAGACTGAGCTGTGCTGGGCGTAGGGGCAGCACCTTGGTTTGTCGGGGCTAAGATCAGCGTAGGTGCAGGCCCTAGGAGTTCGGGAGATGTTAGTTTGGCTTGTCTTTGTCGTGACGAGATGAACGTGAGAATGGACGGTGCGGTAGGATTTGACACAGATTCCAGTGATCCGAAATTGAAATAGTGTAATATACACAAGAGCAGAAAATTATATAGACTCAATTTATGTATGAGTTTTGGGAAGTGAGAATATCCTACTACAAATGTAGCAAGGGCGCAAGTTTTAGAAACAGAAGAGGTAAAACCGTGGAAAAATCCCAGAAAATCAATGATAAAATTAACACAACCTCAAATGAAAGAAATCAGTAAAGTAACAGGTTATAATAATATATTTCCAAACAATAACCAGTTAGAAGCTCTGGCGGAAGAGAAAAATCCCTGTCCAGCAGCTATATACAGGGTAAATAAGTATATAGAAATAAATCTGAAAAATAATGTCCTAAATCTCTGATGAAAACTGAAAACATTCCTGAAAGATATAAAAATGCCTTTAACAGTCACTCGTCTTGTTTTTAGATATGGTGACTCTGTTCTAAAGATGCCATTTCTCGTTAATACACAAATTTGATGAAATCCCATTAAAAAATTAAGTTTCAATAACTTCTTTTTTTTTTTTTTTTTCCTGGAGCCAGCCTTATTGAGTCATATGGAAAAATAAACATGTGAGAGTGGTGAGGAAAGCCTTGGTATTGTAAGGAGAAAAACCAGTCCTGCTAGATATTAAAACTTACTCTAAGGTACCTAATTAAAACTGTTTTGGCTCCTTTTGAGACAGATCCACGCAACAGAGTAAAATTTCAGTAATAGACCCCAAAATATATGGGAATTTTGTATATAAAAAGGTGGTATCTCTTTTCCCTGAGGGAAAAACACACTTTTAAGAGAGATGATATTGGCAACTAGATAGCTACTTGTGAAAATTTAAAATTGGCTCTGCCTCTTACGTATGTCGGAATAAATTACATTGGGTCAGAGATCTCAGTGTTGGAAAAATATATAAATAACAGAGTTGAGTTAGATGCATTATTTTGAACTTGGAGGAGGGTTTTCTGTTGATTCAAAATCTGTAAGCAATGGGGTGGCCGGGTGATGGACACCAGGGAAGATTTGTGTTATGGGGAACGCTGTGAAGTGTGTAAGTGATGACTCACAGGCCTGTACCCCCGAAATAGATAATACATTATATGTTAATTAAAATAAATTAAAAAATCTAGAAGCAATAAAAGATTGAATTTACCAATGGTTTTTAAAAAAGGTTTTGCAGGTCAAAAGACAGATAATAAGTAGGGAAAATATTTGCCTTTTATATAATAAAGAAGGAGTTAATTTTTCTACTCTACAAATTGCTCTTAGAAGTTGAAAGAAAAAAGACCTGAAACCTAAGGAAAAAATTGTCCAAACCCCCCGAATCGGCAAGTCTCTAAAAAAGTTGCACAGATAGTCTTTAAGCATATGAAAAAATGCTCAGATTCACTTCAAATGAAGGACATGCACATTAAAACCACACTGCCCTAGACTTCTCACCTGCCGAAACAGCGAATGTTTAGAAACTGGACAGTGCACGTAGCCCGTGAGGCTGGGGGAGAACAGGTACGCGCAGCTTGGTGATGGGAGTCAGGACTGGCGTAACCTGTGCGTGGGGCGGATTTTGGTAGTCTTCCAAATTTGTGCATTTACGCACGATCCCGCAGGCCCAGATGTGTGATTTGCCTTGTAGATCCAGGTTTACGAGTACGAAACAGCAAACACAAGGCTAGCTCTAAGCATGTGTAGCGAACAACTGCCAGATCTCGGTTGGAAAAGCATAAATTATCCACACTGTGTAGATGCTGTTGTGCAGCTGTGCAAAATAGTATGGCGGCGGCCGCCTGGGTGGCTCAGTTGGTTACGCATCCGACTCTTGATTTCAGCTCAGGTCTTAATCTCGGGGTCGTGAGCTTGAGCCGTATGTTGAGCTTCGCACTGGGCATGGAGCCTACTTAAAAAAAATTGATAAGGTGGATCCACGTGTATTAATGTGATTAATGTGGTGTTGGATTTGATGTGGGAGTTGACCTGAACATCCGAATTTTTTTTTTTTTTTTAAGATTTTATTCATTCATTTGACAGAGAGAGAGAGAAAGATCACAAGTAAGCAGAGAGGCAGACAGAGAGAGGGGGGGAAGCAGCCTCACCGCTGAGCAGAGAGCCCGATCTGGGGCTCGATCCCAGGACCCTGAGATCATGACCTGAGCTGAAGGCAGAGGCTTAACCCACTGAGCCACCCAGGTGCCCCGAACATCCGATTTTTAAAAAAAAATGTGTTTATTGTCATGGCACATTTGCACATTTATAATTTGAGTGTGTGTGTGTGTGTGTGTGTGTGTGTGTGTAAATAGTATTTTGTAGCTGTGTTTGCACAAAGAACCTTTCATATTCTTTTTTTTTTCCATAAAGATATATTTGTTTATTTGAGAAAGAGAGAGCACGAGCAGGAGGGGCAGAGGGACAGGGGGAGAATCTCAAGGAGCCTCGGTGCCGGGTGGAGAGCCTGACACGGGGCTGCCCTGGGCTCGCTCCATCTCATGATAGTGAGATCGCGACTGAGCCGAAACCTAGAGTCAGATGCTTAATCGACTGCACCAGCCAGGTGCCCAGAACCCTTCCTGCTCTGACACCAGCCAACACCCAGTTCAGTTTAAGCGGCCTCTGTTGGGTTTGACTGCGCCACCACCCGGAGTCAGCCTCTGGCTCTGCAGGCGAAGGTCGTGGTCATGCAGGAGACGGCCTCCACTCTGTTGCCAGCTCTCAGCTGGGGGCCACCGGTACTTCAGATCAACTGGTTATAAATTTGGAGGCCTTGTGATCCCCCTGTTTCGGTACTTGCTGGAACGACCCAGAACTCACCGAAAGCACTCACAATGACAGTTTTAAAGATTACAAAACAACCAGTGGAAAAGACACGTAGAGCAAGGTCTGAGAGCAGAGGGAAGGAAGAGACTCAAGAGTTTCTGTCAAACCCGGCACATCGCCCCTTCCCGCCGCACCCCGTGTTCACTGACGGAGCTGTGCTGAGCTTTCACATCCGGAACTCTTACTGGGGTCTCATTGCATCGGCCCGGCTGAGTAGGTCCTTGGCCATGGACTGAACTCGTTCTCCAGCTGAGCTCCCTTCCCGTTTCTTGCCCTGCGGATCCAGCTGGCCCAAAGTTGCACCGAGCGGTTGGTCTTTCCGATGACCTGTCCCCATCCTGAAGCTATTTAGGGACAACCTCCCCCCCAGTCCAGTCGCCTCATTTGCATAACAATGACCCTTCTGGCACTTAGAAAATGCCAAGGTTTTCTGAAGCTCCCTGCCAGGAACTGGGGACAGAGAACAGATGTGTGCTCTGTTATGCCGCAGGCCTGGAAACCAAGGTTGTGAGCGCTCGAATCTGCCTAATGTCCTCCTCCACTTAAAGGAACCGGGACTTCTTGGAAAAATGACTTCTTCCAGGGTTGAGGAAAGGAGAGTCCCATGGGCCTGGGACATCGCGTTGGGCAAGTAGATCCTCAGTGACTGACGGAGATACGTCCAAAGGACGTAAGAACCAGCTCAAAGAGTTTCCCGCAGGCCAAACTGGGGACACTTCGGGCATCAAAGATGCGCGCCGTGATTATATAATGAGCATGTGGATTCTAGTCAAAAGAAAATCAGTCGTTGTGCTACTGAACAAAGGGACAGGACAGTGTCTTTGTAGAAGGTTTTCAGGTGATAAATACAGAAGCCATGATCGAATTAGAAAATCACTTGTTTTCAATCTCGTGTAATAATTGATTTAAGCAAGGATTGGGTGAAATGCCTCTGGGGAACAGATAGTCACATAGTTTCAAAATATCCCCCAAACTAACCCACTTAGATGCACCAAAAATAAATAAATCAGCGGAGGGAACACACCCTTTCAGATGTTTTGCTCTTTACGAAGGATAAAATGTACCTTTACAAATGGAGTGAAGGAAATCCCAGTGAAGGTTTGGACGCTGGGAAGCTCAGTGTAGCTTCCCAGTCAGTGAACACACGGATGTGGCGGGAAGCGATGATGTGCCTGGATTCCACACACAGTCCAGTTCAGCTTCGTCATCTGTATGAAACCAGCCTTGCGTGCCTCCTGATAGGAGGGTATGGTAAGATGTCTGCCGTGTCGGCTTTTACTTCCGTGTCAGAAAAGTTGAGCCTGAATTTAATCGTGGGGAAGCAGTCAGACCAACCCAGAATGCGGGATAGTCTTGGAGACAACTGGCCGGACTCTAGAAAGAGTCAACGTCTGGGTGGCTGTCTGGCTCAGTGTGCAGAGCTTGTGACTCTTGATCCCAGGGTCGTGAGTTCAAGCCCCGTGTTGGGTGTGGAGCCTACATTAAAAAAAAAAAAAAAAGATTTTACTTATTTATTTGACAGCGGGAGAACAAGAAGGGGGAGCAGCAGAGGAGAGGCGGAGAAGGCTCCCTGCTGATCAGGGAGCCCGATGCAGGGCTTGATCCCAGAACCCCAGGATCTTGACCTGAGCCACTGACTGGCCACCAAGGTGCCCCCAGAAATAAATTAAAATAAAGAGTCAGCATCGTAAACAACAAAACGTGGAGTGGGGGCAGTTCTAAGGTTTACGAAGACAAATGAAACATAATCAGACGCATCGTACAATCTTTGATCTTGAAGAGAAAAAGCCGTTGTCTGGACACTTGAGAGTGTTTGAAATGGATTTTTTGCAGTAGATAATATCGGCTCTTCATTAATTCCCTTTGTTGTGATAACGGTATTGCAGTTCT
The DNA here is from genome assembly GCF_011764305.1 of Mustela putorius furo. Taxonomy (NCBI): domain Eukaryota; kingdom Metazoa; phylum Chordata; class Mammalia; order Carnivora; family Mustelidae; genus Mustela; species Mustela putorius. The sequence continues at coordinate 946,939 of NW_025421293.1, forward strand.
GCAGTTCTGTCTTGCCTTTTTTAGGAGATGCATTCACAGTATTTAAGGGTAAAGTGTCACAGTGCCTACCACAGGCAAGTGGTTCATTCTGCTCACGTGTGTGTCTTGTAGGGTGTGTGTGTGCGCATGTGTGTGCGCATGTGGATGGATAGGCAGGTAGTGGTGGAGTGAAAGTGGTGGATCTGGGGAGGGGGTGCCTGTGGGTCTACCTTGTACCTTTCACCTTTTCTGAGGATCTGAAATGGAAAGTGTGAGGACGGACTTTCCCTCCGTGCTCCCAGAACAAAACAAGAAAAATCTAATTATCAAATGCATTATAAACTATTTATGATGTTGCCATATAAGACTGTCTCCCATTTTTAAAAAAGATTTTATTTATTTATTTGTCAGAGATAGAGTGAGAGAGAGAGCACAAGCAGGGAGCAGCAGGCAGAGGGAGGAGCAGGCTCCCCGCTGAGCAAGGAGCCGATGCGGGACTGGGTCCCAGACCCTGGGATCATGACCTGAGCCAAAGGCAGATGGTTAACCCACTGAGCCACCCAGGCGTCCCCTATCTTTGCTAGTTTTTTTTTTTTTTTTGCTAGTTTTGAATTATATAAGGATTAAGAACTTAATTCTTTGTAAAACACAAGGACTCTAACTTTATGCAGGGTCGTCCTATACTATAGGACGTCCTATACTAATGGTAATCGAAGAAAAAAATAAATTCAATGTTTGTTTAATTTTGCCTATGAAACTTTTTCACTATGAAAGAACATAGCTATAATAATAGAATTTAGGAAATAGAGAAAGGGCAAAATTCTATCAATAATTCTATTGCTCCAGAAAAATCACTGTTAGTCTTTGGAGTATTTATTTTCATCTCGTTTCATATGCACCTAAATCTCCATTATAAAAATATTTTGTTTAAAAGATTCTATTTAAAAAATATTTTACTTATTTGTTTGACAGAGAGGGAGGGAGGGAGGAGAGTGTTCCTGCGCCGCCGGGGAGCGGAGGGGAGCGCCGGGGAGCGGAGGGAGAGGGGCAGCCCGCTCCCTGCTGCGAAGGGTGTGATGCCGCCATCCCAGGACCCTGAGATCAGGACCTGAGCCAGAGCAAGAGGCTTTAACCCACGGAGCCACCCAGGCGCCTCGAAGATATAGAGTCTTAATTTGGCCGTACAGTGCCCAGTTTGTAATGTATACCTAGTCTACTAACGAAACTCAGAGTTTCTAACTTGATTCAAAGGTGAAGCTCCTTCCATCTTGTCTGCTCTCTGGTCTGTTTGCCAGCTGCTCTTTTGGGTCTGCCTAGGGTCTGGGGAAGGGTTGGGGAGGCAGGAGAGGGAGAAGTAGAAAGTTCTTCCGTGGCACTGGCCTAAGATGCCTCTGTGCTCTCCCGCTCCCCGGTTTACGGTGGACTCTTCTCCCGGCAGCACTGTCATCGCTTCTTCGGGGACATGGTCCATGGTGGGCCCTGACCAGGTTCCTTGCATGGACCAGGCGTCCTCTGAGACGTGCTTCTGATGGTGGCTTACTCGCTCCTGCGTGCCCCGTGGCTCTGCCTTCGTCTCTCGGAGGTCCGTCCCTGTTCTCTGTGGTTCCCACTTGGTCTTCGTGGAAGACCTTCGCCACCGCACCCGCACCCCGCTCTGCTCCCGCGGGAGACTCCTGAGTCTTCATTCTAGGAGGACGGGCCGATTCCCCCGGCAGCCGTGCTCACTCGCTGGGGAAGCTGGCCAGTCCCTTGGTGTCTGGACTTCGGGGCAGGAGCCCGGCACTGCTCAGTGATGCCCTCTGAGTGCAGGGCATATGCGGCAGCTTCCTCGAGGGGCTGCGCTGGAGCCTCTCTCCTGGGGCTTGGGGCAGGAGGTAGGCACCTACCCCCAGCCTCTCTCCGAATGAGGTGGGGCGGGGGGCTCAGAACACCTTCCCAAAACTCCCCAAAGAAGTTTTCAGACGTCCTCTGTCCTTCCCCCCACGTGCTCTGCCCTTTCACATTGATGACGTGAAGGAGGCATTTACAATTTTTTTTTTTAAAGATTTTATTTATTTATTTGATAGACAGAGATGACAAGTAGGCAGAGAGACAGGCAGAGAGCAGGAGGAAGCAGGCTCTCCAAGGAGCAGAGAGCCCGATGCGGGGCTCGATCCCAGGGTCCTGGGATCATGACCTGAGCCGAAGGCAGAGGCTTTAACCCACTGAGCCATCCAGGCGCCCCTACAATTTTTTTTTTTTTTTTTTTTTTTAAAGATTTTTATTTATTTATCAGAGAGAGAGAGAGCGAGAGCGAGCACAGGCAGACAGAATGGCAGGCAGAGGCAGAAGGAGAAGCAGGCTCCCTGCCGAGCAAGGAGCCCGATGTGGGACTCGATCCCAGGACGCTGGGATCACGACCTGAGCCGAAGGCAGCTGCTTAACCAACTGAGCCACCCAGGCGTCCCTACAATTTTTTTTTTAAATTTAAATTCAGTGTAGTTAACATACAGTGTATCACCGTTTTCGGGGGGTAGAGCTTCGTGATCTGTCCGTCGCATAGAACAGCCAGTGCTCCGCAAGGGGAGTGTGAGGCTTAACGCCGCCGTCCCCACCCCAAGCCACTGCGTCTCAGACCGTCCCTTTGAAAAATGGCCCCACTTGATCCGACCCTCCCTTTGGAGTTGCGTTTAACTTGATACCCTGTTTACATGTGTTTAAAATTTCCAAAGAGTGCGGCTCTCCGTCCCTGTTCTTCCTCGATCTCGTTTTCAGAGGAGGCCGTGGTTTACAGGTCGGCAGTGTTTTTCCAGGTGTTTCACTGGCTCGACAAACACACCTGCGTGTGGTCTGACTTTGTGTCTCTGACTACACAGCTGGGATCCTTCTGTACTCACGGGTCTACGGACCGATTTTTCCCTCTAACTCGACAGCTCTCCAGGGCCGGCATACGGACCTGCCCACCTCGTTTTTACGTTCGCGTCGTGGCCCAGGACCGTGTCCCGTAGTGTATTTGGCTCCTGCTGGTTAACACGTAGGTGTCTGAATATTGTTGCTCTTACAGTTTGTGCAGCCAGTATAAATTTGTCTCAAGAATAAGTTCATGAAGTTGAAATTTCTGGATCAAAGGGGATTTTATAGTTTTAATAGGTACTTCCAAATTATCCTATAAATAATTGAAGTTATTTTTATTTATTCTTATAGGAGAGATGAGATTTCTCTGTATCTTTGCCAACCCACTGTGTTACCTTGCCAGCCTGACAGGTGAAAAATAATAACCTGATTGTAATTTGTGTTTCTTTCATTTTGAGTCAGATTGAACTGTTTCATTTTCCTATGAATGATTTCTTTCTGGGTCTGCCTGGTATTTGATAAACCACAAGGTCTGAGGGCGTGGTCCGCATGACCGCTTTCACTTCTGACACCAACTGCAGCTTTTGCTGTGGGGGGCGGGGGGGTTCCTGAAAACCATCCTCAGGTTTGATAATTTGCAGGAAGGACTCATAGAACTCCCCGAGAGCTGTTATCCTCGTGGTTGTGGTTTGTTGCTGGGAAGGGGAACAGAAAAATTGGCCAAAGGGAGAGATGCACAGAGCAGAGTCTGGGAAGAACTCACGCATTCTCCAGGACGGGCGGCCCTCTCCGCACCGACGACGGGACAGTGCACCTGCGTGTTCCAACCCGGGAGGCTTTTCTGAGCTTCACCGTCCGGTTTCTGCTGGGGCTTCAGTACATAGCCATGGCGACTCCCTGCCCGTGTGGCTGAACTCCGTCTCCACTGCCTCCCTGAAACCCCTTGCAGCCTGGTGTGGTCCGAGGGGCCCACCGTGAACAGCAGACGTGCTTTCACGCAGGAAATTCCAGGAGTTTAGAAGTTACTTTCCAGGAACTGGGGGCAAAGGCCAGACTTCCCTTTCGGCAGGGCCACAATTTTGAGTACATGCCAACCTGTATCCATTTTTATATTGGCTCATTCGGCTTCTGTAAAGCTCAGAACCAAAAAGAGTTCTTGTTGAGTGTACAACTCTACGCTGTAATATCTAGAATTATTGTCTCGATTGAAGATTGCTGAGCGTTCGTGTTGCTCGTTTTTAAATACTTGCCTGTGTTGCGGTCGCTTCTATTGATTTTGGAAGCTCAGTGTTCCGGAAGCCCTGGCAGACGGGCTGTGGAGAATGACCAGGGTGTGCGGCGTGGGTTCAGGCCTTGGCCCAGCGAGTGTGTAACTCAGTGATCCGAGAGCACAGCTTAACCCTCACAGCCTTACTCCCCTTGTCTGCGGAGCAGGGTCCGCACCCTCTGCCTCCCTCGCACGTGTGAGTCAGATGAGAACACACGTGACCGTGCGTCGCAGTCCCAGCCCGACACACATCAACGTGAGAAGCGAGGTTGCTTAGACATTTTTGTTTCCCTACAGCTGGCCGGCCAGTCCCTTTCAGGATTTCTGCTGTTACAGTTAGCACTGGTCCGAGTACCGTTTTTACTTTAAAAAATGTATTGATATTATCTTAGGTTGTATTTTCCCCATATTGGTACACCGGGTCAAAACAAATGTATAATTTTATGACTCTTAATGAAGAATCCGAGTAGTTTCTCAGTGGCGAAATGGTCTTAAAACAGGGTAGATTTCTGTGCGTGAGATACCTGATTTAGATCGATTTCTGGATTTTTCCATAAGGCTAAGAGGAGATAATTAAACTTTATTTGTAGTGAGTGAAGAGTTTAGAATGCTTTTTTCCCCTCTAGCTTTATTGAGGTATGATTGATAGATAAAAATTTTATACGTTCAGGTTGCACATGGATTTTTTTAAGGTATATTATGTGATCTATGTATACATTGTGAAATGATTACCACAGACAAGTTAACAAGTCCTTCCTTTACAGTTAGCTCGTGTGTGTGTGTGTGTATTGAGAACACTGAAGATCTAATTCAACAAATTCCAAGTGTACCGTCAAGAGCGGAGTAATTCTTAGGTTCATTTTTTCTGTAGTTTTCATCTGTCCGTTATAGGGCACTGGAGAGAGCAATTGGACGTTTTGGACAGCTCTGTAAATTATTTTTTGAAATGGCATGATTTGGGATTTTATGAACTTTAAGCAATTGATTTATGATATTTTAGATTTCTCATAAGAAGTTCCGCATGATGTCATTAGATTTGGGGCAAAAATAAATATAAATGTTTTTCTAACTTCTGTGTGACGTGAAAATAAGCAGTGTTTGTTCTTCATTTCAGCTACGGCAGGGCTTCCACGTGGGCCTTGTGTTTTTATTTTATACTGGACATAATGTAACTCAGTGGTGGATGCTACTACTGCCTGGCTTTTCTTTTTCATGTATTTTTTGGCATTTCCTTTGGCGTCCGTTCTTACGCACTCCCGAGGTGCTAGTTCCGCCAGATTCTTTTTTTTTTTTTTTTAAGATTTTATTTATTTATTTGACAGACAGAGATCACAAGTAGGCAGAGAGGCAGGCAGAGAGAGGGGGGGGAAGCAGGCTCCCTGCTGAGCAGAGAGCCCGTTGTGGGGCTTGATCCCAGGACCCTGAGATCATGACCTGAGCCGAAGGCAGCGGCTTAACCCACTGAGCCACCCAGGCGCCCCCCGCCAGATTCTTGTCCTGCGCACACTGACTTGCGGGAGCTCTTACCGTAGTCGAGTGTGAGCACTTGTGAGGGTTGGGCTGCAGGACCTTTTTTTGAGTAACGGTCCCCGATTCCCACAGTCACACTGTCTCAGCCGGTGTGTCTGTTGGCATGTCATTTTACTGTGTCATTTTGTTTTCCCATCTCTCAAGTGGGAGAAAACAACTTCACAAGCAGTTGTTGTGAAGGCGGAGGTCACTCATGTGCACGCGGTACTGTGCTGCGTGCCTTGTAGTGTGTACGTGGTGACCGTGAACCATTTTCGTATGAGATGTCTTCGAACAGCATGGGTTTGGTTGACCGGTATGCCACCACGGTGTTCTGCCTCCTGTCTTCTGGAGCAGGATCCAAGACGGTGGTTCCAGGGCTGAAGAGAGTTCGGGGGTCGCAGCGATGTCCGCAAACCAGAGAGCCAACGTGTGAAATGTTGGAGGTCAGGAAGGTAGATGCAGAAGCAGAGGGGTGGCCTGCTGGGGAGCGTGGCATGTTTGGGGGACGCCTAAGCGGTGTGATTGTCTAGGGTTTTGAGTGGGGGGTGGGCAGGTGTGGAGTGAAAGAGAGAAGGAAGGCAAGGCAGAGGCAAGATATGGGAGGCCTTTTCATTCTCTGTCGTGGGGCTGTGACCTTTAACCAGCAGGCGCTGGGGAGCAGTGCGATGCGATCGAGTAGGACGGAGAGTTTAGGGCTATGGGGAGCAAGGGTAGGTCCGGTCCAGTACAGCTTCAGGTTATTAGGAGAGATCGAAGTACACGTTGGATTGTCTCATTCGGTTCCCACATGGACCCTGACATCCATCCTGTTACCGTCTCCGTTTTGCCGTTTTACAGGGCAGGAAGCAGGTGTAGAGAAGTGCAGCAGTTTGTCCGAAGTGGGGTCAAGGCTAGACTCTGTCTCTCTGTTTCACCCTTCAGGGGAACAGTGGTTTTTAGAAGAGAATCTGAAGAGTTTGGGTAGGGCCCAAGGAGATATCCAGAGCCCGGCAGTCCTTAGGTTGTTTATTTTTTGTTTTTCTCTTGGTTGTGATTTATAAATGTAGAGCAGAATGTTTCTTTTTTTCCCTGCAGTAAATTAATGTTGTTAAATACTCCCCACAGCATGTTCCGGTTAAGCAGACAAACAGTGATATCAGTATCGTTCGTTCTGGAAATAAATGGTGAATGCCTGGTAATTACTCACCAGAGAAGCATTTCAATTTACAGAGGTATCTCGGTGTGTCCAGTTCTGATTACAAAGTTGCACGGTACTGCAGCGGAATAACATGCAGCTGTTCTCCTTGCGTTATTATGTTTAAGGATTGGGGTATTTAATTCACCCAGAAACACAGGTGACACAGCCCTTCAACCGCCAGACACCGCCTTTAAACCAACCTGTCTTACCCATGCCTTTGTAGCCAGGAGCACTGTTACAGTGAGTTCTGGAATACTTTTTTTTTTTTTTCTTACAGAAGATTTATTTGTTAGGAAGACAGAGAAATAGCACAAGCAGGGGAAGCAGCAGAGGCAGAGGGAGAAGCAGGTCCCCCGCTGAGCAGGGAGCCCAGGCCAGTGCAGGGCAGACGCATAAGGACTGGCACACGCAGGCGCCCGCGGGGCTTCCTTTCTTAAAGAAATAGGACCCCGCAGAAGTGGGGTTCAATCGCAGCGGAAGGAGTTTTAGTTTCAGTACCCGAAGGAGAGTTTTTAGTTTTGAAAGTTGCCAGGTCTAGGATCCTTATGGAGAGAAGTGAGACGGGCATTGCTCGAGCTAGGAGTCGCTGCGCTCCAGCTCTGAGGCATTCCTCTGTTGGGCCAGACGTGGGCTGCGTGCCGCCCTGGCCGGCAGGGCCCCGGGCCTGAGCCAGCTGCCGGTATGGGAGAACGAGCTCTCCGGAGAGCCTGGGTCGGCTTCTGCGTGGCCTGCTGAGGGAGGGAGTCACTGGATGGTAAAGCAAGGATCGATAAAATAAACGGATCGAAACAGATTTTTTCTCCCAGAAGAAAGTCTGTGTACTTTGGTAATAAAAATCTTGTTTGTGGCAAAACACCTGTTTGGCAGCTGGCTAGGTGGGATTTACCTTCAAATCTTTACCGGATGACTCGTTTTTTTGGCTTGTTTATTTCCTGGTTGACAGTTGGGATGGTACCGCGGTTTCGGGGATGACAGTATGGAAATGAATCAGCTGATATTGCTCGGATCTTCTTTTTTAAAAAGGAATTAGTACCACTTTTGCTCCCAAGATTATGTAAGATTAATATAGTCCTGTCTGTTTTTAAAGGACTTTCCACTTACTTAGAGTCATTTTCCTAAATGCCTAGGAAGTTAGCTTATAAGCAGCTTTCCTCTTTGCTTGTCGGGAAGCAGCAGCTTGGAGAGGACGTGCCTGTTCTCTCCGGGCAGGTGTGGGGGGTGTGGGGGAGTGACAGGTTGGAGACCGGGAGACGGGCTCGCTTTCACAGTTGTCCTGTCCTTCCGAGAGACCAGGGCCCTGTGGATGGACTGCGCCAGTCTGTGGGAAGTGAAGCTTCAGAACTGGTCACTCATTGTCCAGGGGGGCGTCCGGGGGAGGGAGGAATCAAGGTTGGCCGGCTGTGGAATTTTCACTTACTTCGGCTTAGGCTGTGTAGCCGCCGTACATGCGTATGTCCGTTACGTTATTGTATTCTGGGCGAACAGTGAACAGTGTCCGCACCCGGGAGATTAGAATTAGGATTGGAATGGTGCTTTGCCCTTCCCGGGGACTGTTCTGAACCACTGCCCTTCTTTTCAGAAGTAAAGAGTCACTGCTGCGTGCGGAAGGCAGGGGACCGAACTGCCGCAGAGACAGAGAAGGGTGAATGTCCTGAATGCTCAAGATCTTTCATCATGGCCTCTGATTGCTTTCCTAAATTTTGGTGTAAATGGTTGAAATGCAATAGTTACCCTCATATTTTCTCCTGGACATCTTCTCTAGTAGTGGGACGTGGATCGTACTCCGTGACCACCGTTTTAGGAGTCTGCATTTAATAGGGGTCAGAGTGTGTCTTTTTAACCACAAGTGGGTGTCTCTGGAGCTCTGAGTCCAGCTTTGGATTGATGTGGCCTGAAGGGTACGCAGACAAGCTGGTGATGTTTTGTGGAGACAGAGGTTTTGGAGAGCAGATACTGCTGCCTCCCGGCCCTTCTCGTGTGGTTATGGGGAGTTCTAGGAACTTGCCGTGCAGTGACCCCAGAGACGCTGTCAAGGTCACCTCGTCTTGCTGTGTTTGAGTGCGCAGTTACTTTTCTGGAAAGAAGAGGGAAAAATGAGGCAGGCAGTTCTTCGATCGCCATCTGATGGGGAACATGGTCTCTTTGGAGGAGCCCGGGCCTGGGGGCCGGGGTTCGCGAGGGCTCGGTCCTCGCCGCCGTGTGGTCGTGAGTGCTGTGCTCTTATTCTCGTGCCCTTGCCCGTGCTGACGTGTTCTTTTAATTTTCCTGCAGAGAGAGAAGGAGCAGCAAGAGAAGAGCGGCTTGCTCCGGAGCTCAGGGAAGAACGGCCCCGGCGAACGAAGAGCGATGATAACCCCGGCTCTCCGGGAAGCCCTCACTAGACAAGGTGCGGATCCTCGGGCGGTGCGGTCCCAGGACGACCCTCGCAGCCTTCCGATTTCATACCTAGACGAGGAAGCCTAAATTGGGACTGCCACGGGGGAAGAAGGGTTAGGAGGCCCTTCTGGGATCAGCCCAGCGGCTGTGTCACTGTGCAACTGTCGAGGGAGCCCCCTCTTTTCCCACGGATCACTGGTGCGTGGCCCGCTGGGCCAGCACGTTTCCCCTCTGCTTGGCTTATTGGGTTGTTAGCGCCAGTGCGGCTCGGGTATGCGGACGGAAGATGCCGTGGCGGGCTTCTCCAGGTATTGTCGTTTATTAAGTGGAAGTTATTAAATGCAGGAAAGAGCTCGTGTTGCTACGAGGCTGGATCGATTAGAAGTGTTTTCTGTAGCATATGTCTGGGGTTCTGTGGTCGTCACTTACTAAGGAGGCTATAGCTTGAGATCAAGTAATAGTTTTGATTTCCTGTAGAAGAAAGAGTGGTCCGTTGGGAGTCAGTGGACTCATTTCCTCCCCTCACTCGAGTCTTTCTGTATTTATTGAGAAGCTTGTGTGTAATGGTTGTGGCAATGCAGACAAACATACAGTATCCCCTTCAAGGAGCCATCGGCCTATTAGAGGAGACAGACAGGAGTATTCAGGTCATGTGTATATGTATTTGTATGATGTCTGTGCTTGTATATATAACAGGTATATGTGATATGCTTTTTAATAAGGATGTTGCGATTATTTACTATTTAGAGTGATTTTATGATAGGTTCAAATCTTTCCTCTAGCTGTCTGTTTTCTACTTGTTTCATGTGTTCTTTGATTTCCTTCCTTCCTGCTTTCCGCCTTCCTTACCTTACTTTTTTATGATTCGGTTTTATGTCCTTGTTGGCTCATTGGTTACACTGTCTTGTCATTTGGTGGTGGTTGGCGGTTTTACACTGTGTCTCTGTATCTGTCCCAGTGTATCTTTGAGATGATACACCGCTTCCTGCGGGAGAAGCGGCTTCAGGAATAACATCTCTTGCCCCTTTGCCAGCCTCTAAGCAATTGCTACGTGTTTTACTTTCACGTGTGTTATAAACCTACACTACGCTGTTATTTTGGTTTGAATAGTCAGTCATTGATTCAATTAAATTAAAATAATTAGTAACAGTCTTACATAATTATTTATGTAAATTTATTGAGTTGATTAAAACGATTAGTAACAGTCTTACATAGCCGGCTCAGGTAGGTACCACTCTGGTGCCCGGCAGCGCTTCTTCCTGCCTGATGGGCTTCCTTTGGCATTTTGTGTCATGTGGGTTTTTTGGTGATTAATGATTTCAGCTTTGGTGTCTCTGAAGGAGGCTTTATTTTGCCTTCACTTTTGAAGGCTGTTGTTTGATGGGTGTGGAATTGTCGATTGACGCCTTAGTCTCTCTGGGCGCATTCTAGGTGTCAGCTTGCGCCCGCTGCCTCCGATGAAGCTTGCGTTCCGTCTCTCATTTGTTCCGTCGATGGGATGTTTTCACCCTTGGGCCACCTCTAAGATCTTCTCTTAACTACTGATTCTGAGCAATTCAGTTACAATGTGTTTCAACGTAGTTTTCTTCATGTTGCTTTTACTTGGGATTTGTTGAGCTTCCTGATTCTGTGGATTTTATAGTTTTAATCAAATGGACAATTTTTGGCCATTATTTCTTCAAATATTTTCCTGTCACTGCCTCCCTCTCCTCTTCCGTGGGGACTTCAGTTTCATGAATCTGACCTATAGCTCACTGATACTCTTTTCATTTAAAATTCTTTTTTCTCTTCTAGCTTTCATTTTTGCTTACATGTAGCTTCTGTTGCTGTGTCTTCGGGTCTGATGTAGTAATCTTTTTTCTCTGATGTCTGCTCTTCCGTTAATTCTATCTAGTGCGTTTTTCAGCTTCCGGGTTTATAGTCTTCATCGGTGGAAGTTGAGTTGGGGTCTTTTTATGTCTCCATGTCTCTACTTAACTTTTTGAGCCTACAGGTTATAAGTAACAACTGTTGCAATGTACTTCTCACCCCTGTGTCATTTCTGGATCAGTTTAGTTGCTGGGTTATTTCTTCATCGGTCCTGTTGCATGCTTGGTAATCTCCGATGGCACGCCAGATCTAATGTTACCTTATTGGGTGCTAGATATTTTTGTATTCCCATAATTTTGTAATCCCATCCTTAAGCTTAGTTCTAAAATGAAGAGCAGTTACTTGGAAACAGTTTGAACCTTTTAATCTGGCTTTTATGACTTGTCAAGTGAGACCAGAGCTTACCCACTATATGGCTAATTACTTCTGATAATCGGGGCATCAGTGCCTTGTGACTCTTAAGCTTCCGACTGGTACGACCAGGGACAGTTCCCAGCCACCTGAGTGCCAGGCATACCTCTAGGCCTTTCAGGTGATCCTTTCCAATTCTCCAGGAGTTTTTCTCTCACTATTGCACCAGGCAGTCCTCAGCTAGATATTTCTGGGAATCCTCTGCAGATTCCTGGGTTGAATCTCTGCAGCTCTTGACTCTCTGGTACTCCATTCTGCAAACTCGAGCCATGCGGGCTCCCCGGACTCTTGGCTTTCATGTCCTCGCCTCAGAGAGTACTGAGCTGTTCTCGGATTGCCCCTTCCCGCGGCATGACCTGGAAACTTGCAAGGCAGTAAGCTCTGGGAACGGTAGGGCTCATCTTGTGTGTTTCGCGTCTCCCTATTACTGTCCCTTGTTGCCTGATGTTTCATGTCTTGGAAACTGTTGGTTCCTATATTTTGTCCCATTTTTGGCATTTCAGGCGGGAGAGTAAATCCTCTGTCACTTGATCTTGGTTAGAACAGAGCTGTGCACTGTGGTTTTTAGCGACTGCAGACCCTTGGCTTATCTTGGCCTGGTGGTCGGCCACAGGTCTGTCCGTCCTGTACTCTGCGGTCTTCTTCATAAATGTCTAAATGAACATTTTGTACAACCCTGTGTTCCTTGGGAAAGGAGAATATGAACAACTAACGTAACAGACCGTGATTTCTGTGACGATGGTCTCAGGAACATACAATGTAGAAACCCAAAAGAAGAACTAGAATTTTCTCCGGGAATCTTTTAAATGCTCATTCTGCGTCTGAGCTTTCTCGCTCCGTTGGACTCAGTTCTCTCTTCAGATAGATGCGGAGAGCCTTGTTGATGTGCGGGGTGTTTACGTGCACATGGGAGAGGGAAAGGACAAAGCCGTGTAATGTTGCCGCTAGAGACCTGTGGTCCACGCTGACATTGTTCCGTGAGTCCTCACCTGTGAATATGGGTGTTCGACCAGCCACGGAGCCACTGATGCCACCATCCGGACTAGAGTTCTCCTTTTGCCTCATTCGTCTGCAGGTCAAGAGTCTTTTTGTGTAAGAGACTCCTGATTGTGGCTTGTTACTTGAAACCTTGTGAGAAACTTTGTTAAATGCTTCCTGAAATCAGAATGTTCTACTTGTTTGCTCTTCTGGTTCATTACAAAAGGAAATGTGATCACGTTGGCATGGCTTTTCCACGCTTTTTATGTCTTCCGTGGCTCACGAATTCTAAATGCTGGGTTATGGAGTGGTGCTAAGAATTCATGTTAGGTTATGGGTCCTGGAATTTTACCTTCCACTTCTTGGGGCAGTGTTTCCTTATTTCGGTCTTCTTTTGGCCGTCTGATTCTTCATCGTTTTTCAAAGATTACGGTTGCGAGTTCCCCAGTCTGTTGTTCTTGCTTTTGCTTTACGGCCCAGCATGTGTTTTTTGTATTTGTTTGTTTTTAAAGATTTTATTTACTTATTTGACAGAGATCACAAGTAGGCAGAGAGGCAGACAGAGAGAGAGGGGGAAGCAGGCTCCCTGCTGAGCAGAGAGCCCGATGCGGGACTCGATCCCAGGACCCTGAGATCATGACCTGAGCCGAAGGCAGCGGCTTAACCCACTGAGCCACCCAGGCGCCCCTTGTATTTGTTTTTAAGAAAGTTGCCCTGAGTCCTCCGAAAGCACGTACATTTTGTAGGTGTCACGTGTAGTACTCTGTGTTCTTTGTCACCTTCACTGTGTTGTTTAGGTCTTAGAACTCATGTGAGTTTTTGTCTGTGGGATTTCTTAGATACTGAAAGATGTGAAAAGTTTCTATGATTTTGGATTAGCCTCTTGTTTCCTTATGTATTTCCAGTTTGTGTTATTAGATGCATATACATTTTAAGGTATTTGATCATCTTGGTGAAGTAAACCTTTAAACCTGTTTTTTGCCACTGGGTTGTTGCCTGCCATCACTTAAGGAAAGAAAAATGATTTTGTTACAGGTTTCTAATCACCTTTTAATATGAGGCTTTGAATCAATTCAATGTTGTGTTCTTTGTTTTTCTGTTTAGGGTATCAGTTGATTGGGAGCCACTCCGGGGTGAAGCTTTGTAGATGGACAAAGGTATTTATTTTTATTTCAATGTTATTTCTGTTTGATGCAACTTTAGTACGGCTATGATACGCAGCCAATGAATTTTACCATTTTAAAGAATGATTTACGTTTAATGTAATGATTTTGAACAAATTTGCTAAATGAGTTCAGCTCATATTGATGGATGTTAAAAAAAAAAAAAAAAAAAAAAACCCTTCTCCACCACCCAAATTAAGATATGTACAGGCCATGTCCTCACCCTGGTAAGTTCACCGTGTCCATGTCTAGCCAGCAGCGCCCCCCACAGCCAGGAACGGTTGTTCTAGTTGCTGTCGCTTGTTTGGTTTTGCCTGTTCTAGAATTTCATACGAATGGAATCATAATGTGTATTTTTTGGCAAGTGGATTTTTAAACTCAACGTAATGTTTCTGAGGGTCGTCCGTGTTGTAGTACATGTCAGTGATTTATCCGTTTTTATTGCTGGGTACTGTTCAATAATGTGGAAGTACCACAGTGTCTAATTTGTTGAAAGGCAGTGGCTTGCTTTCAGTGTTTGGCTATTAGGACTAAAACCGCCATGATCCCTCTTATGCAACACTTTGTTACGAACATATATTTTGGTTTCCTTTGGGTCCACACCCCAAAGTGGGGACTGCTAGGTCGTAGGGTAGGTATATATTTTACCTTTGTAAGAAACTCCCAATCTATCTTCAGTGTGGCTGTCCTGTTTCATACTTGGATTGGCAATTTCTGAAAGTTCCAGTTGGAACATGATCTCACCAGCCTGTGGTATTGAAAGTCTTTTTAATTTTAGCCATTCTAGTGAGCGTAAAGTGCTATCCGTGTGTCTTTAATTTGCATGTTGCAGGCGACTACTGATGACGAGGTGTGCCTTTTTTCATGTGCACTTGGGCTGTTCTATTTGTGAAGTGTCTGTTGTCCGAATTGGGTTGTTTAACATCATATTGTTGATTTGTAGGAGTCCTTCCTGTTGTGGAAATGAGTCGTTTCCTCCAATATGCACTGTGAACACTTTCTCCTAATCTGCAGCTCCCTTTCTACATCTCCCAAGTGGTATCTTTTGAAGTCTTAAATTTGAATAAAGTCCAATTTGTCTTTTTTTTTTAATGGTTAGTACATTTTGTTTCTTTTAGTTTTTTGTTTGTTTAGTGTTTTTTATATATTAAGGAATCTTTGCCAACTTCAAAGTCACAGAGATACTGTGTCTTTTTTTTGTTTGTTTGTTTGTTTTGTGGAAGCTTCTTATATAATTTAAACTATGTTTTAGGTCTTTGATTTCACCTTGAATTGATTTTTATGAGTGGCGTGGGACACAGGTCAAGACTCACTCCTTTACCTGCCCCCATGCGGATATTGAAAAGAATGTCCTTTAACCATTGCATTACTTTGGGCCTTTGTAAAATATCAGTCATTGTCTATGGGTAGCCCCATTTCTGGGCTCCTTATTCTGGTCATTGGTGTCTTTGTCTATTCTTTGGTAATACCACATTGTCTTAATAACTGTGGCTTTGTAATAAATCTGAAATTACGCAGTGTAAGTTCTCTGTCCTGTTTTTGTTTTTGTTTTGTTTTTTAATTTCCAATATAGTTTCCACCCCTCTGGGTCTTTTGCGTTTCCATATAAATTCTAGAATCACCCTGTGAATTTCTGTTGTGTGCATTTATTCTATCTCCTCGGATTCTGTGTTTGTCTCTTTGGCATCCGTTCGTCACAGGGCCAGTTAGATTAACTATATTTTCTTATTTTGTGTATCCTCCGTGCTCCGGCTTTTGGGGGCCTTACCGACCTGGGGAGAAACTGTCCCTCCCAGGGCCAGCTAATTCCTAAAGATCCCAACAGCCTTCCTGACGTATGCCTTTCATGTGCAAATCACCCAGTCCGGAATCTTCAGCCTTCAGTTACCTCCTTATCTGACTCACACACCAGGCCAGTATTTTCCCTGTGCTGCATTATCCCAGGGCCAGGTACAGGAGGAGGAGAGACAGGCACCTGAATTATTCAAATAAGCCAGTCCTGCATTGTTTACCCTGTCCTGGCTTGCCTTTCCACAGAAACCCCAGTAAAAGTTCTGGCCTCGGCTTTCCCCTCTGTCCTCTCTCTGCCTCCTGAGCAAACCTGCTGCTTCTCTGTCACCCTGGGTGGTGTGGGTGCCCCCTTGTCTTGAGAGATGTAAGCAGTGTCTCCTTTCGTTGGCAGTGGCCTTTCCAGGTTGGCTGGCACTCAGTCACTTCCATAAATTCAAATCCCATGGGTCCAAGAAAGATGACATTTTTTTTTTTTTTAAAGATTTTATTTATTTACTTGAGAGAGAGACAGTGGGAGAGAGCATGAACGAGGAGAAGGTCAGAGAGAGAAGCAGACTCCCCATGGAGCTGGGAGTCTGATGCGGGACTCGATTCCAGGACTCCAGGATCATGACCTGAGCCGAAGGCAGTCGTCCAACCAACTGAGCCACCCAGGCGTCCCGAAAGATGACATTTTTAAACAGCTTTATTGAAATATAATTTACCTGTCATACAGCTCCCGCATTTAAAGTGCACAGTTGAATGGGTTTTAGTATATTCACGGGGCTGTGCAAATAGTATCACTGTCTGACTTTAGAACCGTCTGGAAGAACTCGTGCACCCAGTAACCGTCTGTCTTCATTCTACCTTCTCCCAGCCTTAAAGCCCCACCAGTCTCCTTCTGTCTTCATAAATTCCCCTCACCTGGACGTTCGCACATTACGTGGCCTTCTCTGTCTGGCTTCTCCCATTTAGCATCATGTTTTCAGGGTGCATGCGTGTGATAATATATATCGGTATTCCGTTCCTTTTTATGGTCGGTAATAGTCTGTGTATAGCTATCACCCATTTTGGTGTTGTCCGTCCGTTGGTGGACGTTTGGTTTGCTTCCACTTTTTGGATATTATGAATGATGCTTCTGTGAACATCATTATATGTACAAGTTTTTATGTGGACGTGTTTTTTTGTGCTTTGGTTATATACCTACGAGTGGGATTTGTGGGTCATGGTTACTATGTTTAAATCGTTTGAGGGACTGCAAAACTATTTTCCAAAGTGGCTGTACCATTATATTTTATATTCCCACCGGCACTGTGCGAGGGTCCCAGTTTCTCCCCAACCTGCTAACGTTTGTTCTTTTCCCTCTTTTTGAGTGTAGTCGTCCTCGTGGGTGTGAAGTTGTTACCCCCCGTGATTTTGATTTGCATTTGCTTTTCCCTTAAGGACAAACGTCGTTGACTGTTTGTGTACTTATTGGACATTTGGGAATCTTCTTCGGAGAAGTGTCTGTTCGGATCCCTGACCATTTTAACGTTAGGTTCTTTGCCTTCATATTGTTGGGCTGTAAGAGTCGTTTATGTCTTCTGGATGCTAGTTTGCTTTTTTTTTTCCTAAGGTTTTATTTTATTTGAGAGAGAGCGAGAAAGAGTGTGAGAGCATGAGCAGGGGAAGGGCAGTGGGGTGCCGACTCTCCACCGTGCAGGGAGTCCGGTGCGTGCTGGGCTTCATCCCAGGACCCTGGAATCATGGACCTGATCTGAAGGTGGTCGCCTAACCGACTGAGCCACCCAAGTGCCCCAGGATACTTGTTCTTCATCTCACGTATGGTTTAACTCTCCCACTGCTGCTGGCGGCCGCGTCGCCCGGAGCGGAGTTGCTGTAGGCCTCCGGTAGCAGGGCTTCCGGTGTCGCAGGACCTCCACTGCCGTCTTCCGGGCCTTCTCTCAACCTGGCTTGTCCCCATAAAGAGTATTGCCCACAGAGATCTATGCTTGCGGTTTTGGTTAGCCCACACCTGGCCATTTTGAATAAAACCAGACTTTCTTCTCCAGGCATGCTTGGCTTTTTATGTTCTCTATTCCTGTTCTTAAAAATTTCTACCCTCAGTTCACACTACTGCCTCCTGAAGTCTGTCTTTTACTTTGCCTTTCTGTGTGTCCTGTGACTCCTGCCTCATCTTGTACCTGGCGGGGAAGCAACCTTTTGTCTTCCCCTCTCTCCTGAATGGCCCTGCCCTCGATGTCATAGTCCATATGTGACCTTTGCTTGGTGCCTCAGTGCGTTGATGGCCCTTCTTAATAAGGAGCCTGCTGCCCTAGCCTCTGTGTTTCGGAATATTCTATCTTCTCAGCATTCCTCTGAGCCGTTTTTAGTGCTGTCTGCTCCTTAGTCCTGTGCTACTGCCTATGAATATTTGAGAAACTCTTCTACCTTTTTTCATTGCTGCTTTTCTGCCTTCACCCTTAGGGGCAGGAACATTCTGGTGACACTTCCGACACTCTCTGTCATTCAGCATATCCTTGTGTGCAACTGTCTTTTTTCTTTTTTTAAACCCTTTTAACATCCAGTATTTGTCTCTTCCAATCCAGTGATTTTCAGTAATGTCAGACTCAGTGCTTTCTGCTTATAACCAGTGTTTTATAATTCCCTTTTACTATTCTAGATTAAATTCACAGATTTACAAATATAATTTCATGTACGTAATTAAAAAAGTCAGTGTTCTGTTCTAGCTGTGATGTAAGGACAGAGAAAAGGAAGTACTTTATATTAAAATAGTTTGTATTTCTTACAAGATGCTTAGGCACTACTTTGTTAGAAGGCATAGTAAAATAGGAGCTACTTCTACCTGCTTATAATGGACGAGTTAAGAGTGAAGAGAGAGAAACAGAGGTTATTCTGTATAAGAGGTAACAGCAAGCCAGAATTATTTAGGTATAATAACAGAGAGAGGAAAATGACCCTAATCGAAATAGGGCTGCATACCCATCAATTGTAGACTATCAAATTAGAAAAATGAAAAATGTAGATGTACCTGTGAATGAGTGGTATCTCATTTGTGAGTGTTGAGAAAGAAAAGTTTTCTGTGTTGTCATTTGGGAGGAGCGGAGGCAAACTGTCATAGAAAATTCCTGCCTTGAAATTCCACATCTTGTCGAGAGCCACAGCCTGTGTCCAGTTTGTAACAAAATCCTTCAAGAGTCAGTAGGAAGAGGATGAGCTGGAAGCAGAAAATGTAGTAAGAGTGGCCGAGAAGACAGTGCTGGACCTCTGGTGACAGGCTCAGAGTAAGATTTTAAAATGGCCGGCACCCCCCCCCTCAAATAAGTTTAATTTCAAATAATTATTGCAAGATAGATACCTGGCCTTATGCCATAGAAACTAACAATGTGTAAGATGACCGTCATCATTTTAAAACAGCTTTGATTCGTGAGAATCCTGCATTTCACGCGTCTGTTATTTAATATTTGGTGCTAAGTCTACCAAGACCATCTTGCGTCTCTCCTGTAATGCATCTGTCAGTGACCCTACAGATAACACAGATGCAGGTGTTTTGCTGGTGACTTAAATATTAGAAAACTGCATTATTTTCTATGCCACGGTTTTTCAAAATGTTGAAATTTCTTGGAGAAAGTTTTGCACTAAAGAGAGTGTTCTCAGGGCGCCTGGGTGGCTCAGTGGGTTAAGCTGCTGCCTTCGGCTCAGGTCATGATCTCAGGGTCCTGGGATCGAGCCCCACATCGGGCTTTGTGCTCAGCAGGGAGCCTGCTTCCTCCTCTCTCTCTGTCTGCCTCTCTGCCTACTTGTGATCTCTCACTGTCAAATAAATAAATACAATATTTTAATAAAAAAAAAAAGAGAGTGTTCTCTTTTCTTCCTTTTTTCGATTTTATTTACTTGTCAGAGAGAGAAGGTGCAAGCAGGGGGATCAGCAGGCAGAGGAGGAAGCAGGCTCCCCACTGAGCAGGGAGCCCGATGTGGGACTCGATCCCAGGACCCTGGGATCATGACCTGAGCTGATGGCAGCCGCTTAACTGACTGAGCCACCCAGGTGTTCCAAGAGTGTTCTTTTTTTTTTTTTTCAATTTCTAAAAAATTTACATGGTAGCTGTGTTCCTAGAAAATTCAGTGTTTGTTAAAATTGTATAGAAAATATTAGCAAAATGAAGTTGGAATCTAGGTTCAGATCGTTATGGTCAGATTTTTCACAATTATGGAGGTCTGGTGAGGCATTTGAAAGGAAGTAGAACCCCCCTTTTCTGTGGGGTTTATCCCTCCACTTGCTTATTGCTAGTGCCTCCCAAACACGTCAGTAACAACAGTATTTCCACCAGTTTCCACACCCCCATCGGGGCGCTGGCTCCGCCGAGAACCGCTGTCCCAGGGCATTTTCACGGCTGTCCTCCCAGGTTCGGGTTTTCTCGAGCACTGACTGCATCTAGTTTTTTCTCCTCTAGTAGCAGCTTCCAGGGAGCCCTCCTGCTCTGCCTGGCCCGTCCACTTACCTGACGTTAACCAGGTTGGTGCCCGGAGCGAGCTTCTCTGCTCGCTGCCCCCTTCTCGGGGTGGGGGGTCACGGTTGCTCTCCGGTACCGGTCCGGGCGTGTACTAGGCGTCTTGAACTTAGCATATCAGATACCGAATTCTGATTCTCATCCCGACTCTGTTTCCCTCAGTCTTTACTGTCAGTTAATGGTGGTTCTGTTGTTTGCTCGGGTCAGAACCTGGGGGTGGGGGTCATTTTTCCTCCCCTGCTTTTCCCTCCGTCCTACTTCTTGTCCCCAAGCAAATTTTCTTTTCAGATATATCCGGAAAGTGACTGCTTTTCACCCCTCATACTGCTCTGCCTCGGTGCGAGCCACTGTCCTGGGTTCCTTGTGCTATTTCAGGGATGTTAGTGCCGTTCTTGGTTTCACTCTCGTCTGTTCCCAGATAGATCACATCCTGTCACTTTCCAGGCGTTCCCGTCTCCCTCGCAATAAAAGCCCGAGTCCTTCCTGTGGCCTCCCAGGCCCCGTGCGATCTGGTCTTCAGAGCTTCAGTCCCACCACGCTCGCCTCCCGGTGGTCCCCTGAACGCACCGAGCTGGGGCTCGTCCCGGCTCTGCTCTCGGCTGCGCCCCTAGATCTCGGCCCCGGGGAGCTTGTCAGAGCGGCCTGTGCTGCCTGCGGTTCCCCGGCGCGCTCCCTGCCGTTTACTAGATTGAACCTTCCACGAGAGTTCACGAGCCTTCGCCCCACTCGTCCTCGCAGCACCCCCGACCTGCGAGTCTGTTTTTCTTTCCGGTAGCGGGAGTGGAGCCTGGTGTGTGATAATCCCGCGGTCGACGTTTGTTAGATCAGAGGGTAGTGGAGCAAAGCCCCGAACCCGAGAAGGAGCCTACTTCGTATCGTTTTGACCCGCTTGCTCAACGTCTCCTTCTCTTGTAACCTCGTGCACGGTGGGCAGCTGCTCCCCCCGGGGGTCTCCACCCGCCCGGACCCTGCCCGTCGTGGTGGTCAGGAGAACGGACCCGCCTTGGGAATTGTAGTGAGAACGATTTAATAAAGGAAATGAACTAAATACTTACAGAGCCATTGAGAGGCCTGCGGGGGTGAAGGTCAGAGAGAATTGCTTCTGGCTTTGAGGAGGTCGGAAGGCGCTGGCCTCAGAGGACACGGCTTGTGACCCGAGCGCCGCAGCACGGCAGCGAATGTTCCCGGGAGCCCGCTGGGGAGCCGCTGCAGACCCGGTGTGTGCGGTCGGCCCTCGTGCCTCCAGCGGCTGCCGGAGAGGAGGCATAGTCCCTCCTTCTTGTCTTCTGAGTCTTGCGTAAGTGCGTCTCCTTGGAGGGTTCCTTCAGACCAGGGAGTCCGAGAAGTGTGGTGCGGGGCTGCCGGCCCCTGCTTGCTCCCCGGAGCAGTAGCACGAACGGATCACTGACTTCGCCTGGTGTGTTGCGGAGCTGCGGCTGCTGCGAGGGAGGCTGCGCTCGCTCACCTGCTCCTCGAGAAGGGGGAGCACCGTTCCGGGATCTCGGACCTGAGGATGCAATTACAAGGCTACCTGTCGCTGGCCTGCCTTCTGGAAGTAGCTGGAGGAGCGGGGGAGGATGGTCTGCCTAGTCTGCCTAGTCTGCCTAGTCTGCCTAGACACAACCGTCCTCGCTGGCACCTGCTCACCCACTGTGGCACCCACTGTGCCACACAGTATGGCACGCCGGCCGCGTACCCCGCACCTAACTCCTTCCTGCTGCCTGGCCGCCTGCCCAACACAGCCGCCAACCCCCTGGGGCTTTCGAACTTCTGAAATGTGGCTGGTGAGACTAAAGAATTGAATCTTAAATTTTATCGACTCTGAATTCATTTAAACCTCAATAGCCACGCACGACTAATCGCTACTGCATTGGGCGGGCAGTTCTAGACCTTTCCGTCGCCCTTCCTGACTCCCTAAAGGAGCTTTCCTTGTTTCTCTCATAAACGGGAAGTAGCTTCGACCACTCCTGATTCCAAAGCCGTTTCTTTGCGTCTCTCTGAAAGCAGTTCTCCGTTTCTCATTCATAACACAAATGGTGTGCACAGGACACCGAAATGTGTGTTCAGATTCATGTCAAACATCGTCATTTACTGTTGTGGAGGCACTGTCCATGCGTTGTAGAAAATGGGAAAATCGGGGAGAGATAAAAACCAAGTAAGACATCCTTTCACCACAGGCGCGGCACTATGTGATTAATTAATTACATCGATACACCTTAATCTATCAGCTTTCCGTGTACCTGTGTTCGTTTTAGCCCGCATGAGCTCGTAGTATATATATGATGAAATCACACCATTTTATGGCCTGTTTTTTCCTGGCGGAGAATCTCTAGTTTACAGTAAATCTACATCTGATCTCATACCCACACACACATACCCACACACTCATATTTCCCGAATTAGCCCCCAAATGACAATTAGACCTGCGATTCCTCCCGCTTCATCTGGTTTTGTCTATGACGTTTTTTATTTAAATGACACTGGCTTGTTTAATTAGGCTAATTTTGCACAACATTCAACCTTCCAGATTTATCTGGTTGTTTCTTTATTTTGGGGTTATATTAAAAAAAAAATTTTATTTAAATACAATTTAGGTAACATATGCTATGATTATTAGTTTCAGGGGTAGAATTTAGTGACTCATCAGTTGCATGTAACACCCAGTGCTCCTCATGTCAAGTGCCTCCTTAATGCCCGTCACCCAACTGCCCTATCCCTGCCCTTCCCCCTCGAGCAACCCACTGTTTGTTTGCTAGAGTTAAGAGTCTCTTGTGGTTTGCTTCCCTCTGTTTTCCCTTCCCCTGTGTCCATCTGTTTTGTTTCTTACATTCCATAGATGAGTGAGATCATATGGTATTAGTCTTTCTCTGACTGACTTATTCACGTAGTATAATACTAGTTGTGTCCACATCATTGCATGCAAACGGCTAGATTCATTCATTTTGATGGCTGTGTAATATTCCGGGGTGTGTGTGTGTGTGTGTGTGTGTGTGTCTCTCTCTCTCTCTCTCTCACACACATTTATATACCACATCTTCTTTATCCAGTCATCTGTTGATGGACAGCTGGGCTCTTTTGTGGACATTTGCTCATTGTGGACACTGCTGCTATAAACATTGGGGTGCAGGTGCCCTTTTGAACCAGCATTTTTGTATCCTTTGGATAAATACCTACTAGTGCAATTGTTGGGTCGTAGAGTAGCTCTATTTAACTCCATACTGCTTTCCAGAGCGGCTGCACCAGCTGGCATTCCCACCAGTAGTGTATCCTCACCAGCATCTGTTATTTTCTGAGTTAATCTGAGCCATCCTGACAGTGTGAGGTGGGATCTCATTGTGGTTTTGATTTGTATTTCCCTGATGCTGAGTGATGGGGAGCACTTTTTCTCAACAGTGGTCTGTTCACCATTTGTATGTCTTTGCAGAAATGTCTGTTCATGTCTTCTGCCCGTTTCTTGACTGGATTCTTTGTTTTTCGGGTGTTGAGGCTAATAAACTCTTCATAGATTTTGGATACCAGCCCTTTATCTGATAAGACATTTGCAAATATGTTCTTCCATTCCATAGGTTATCGACTATTTCCATTGTTCTGCAAAGCTCTTTGTCCCGACGGAGTCCCAGTAGTCCATTTTTGCTTTGCTCTGTCTAGCAAGAAGTTGCTGTGGCTGAGGTCAAAGAGGTTGCTACCTGAGTTCTCCTCCAGGATTTTTTTTCCCCATTGAGGATGATATTCTCTGTGGGTCTTTTATATATGGCTCTTGTGATATTGACATATTTCCCTCTATCCCTCCATGGTGGAGAGTTTTTATCAAGAAAGGACACTGTATTTTGTCCAATGCTTTTTTGCATCTGTTGAGAGGATCATACGGTTCTTTTTCTTTCTTTTATTTATGTGGTATATCATATTGATTTGTGGATGTTGAATCACACCTGCAGCCCAGGAATAAATCCCACTTGGTCATGGTGAATAATCCTTTTAATGTGCTGTCAGATCCTATTAGTTGGTATTTGGGTGAGAATTTTTACATCCATGTTCATCAGCAATATTGGTCTCTAATTCTCCCTTTTAGTGGGGTTTGTGTCTGGTTTTGGAATCAAGGGAACACTGGCCTTATTGAATGAGTTTGGAAGTTACGCTTCCATTCCTATTTTGTGGAACAGCTTCAGAAGAAAAGGTATTAATTCTTTAAACGTTTGGTAAAATTCCCCTGGGAAGCCATCTGGCCCTAGACTCTTGTTCGTTGGGAGATTTTTAATTACTGATTCAACTTCTTTGCCGGTTCTGGGTCTTTTCAAATTTTCCTTTCTTCCTCTTTCTTTTCAGTTTTGGTAGTTGATATGTTTCTAGGAATTTATCCATTTCTTCCAGTTTGCCCAGTTTGTTGGTATAAAATTGCTCATAATATTCTTCTAGAATTGTTTGTATTTCTTTGGTAATGGTTGGGATCCCTCGTCTTCATTCATGATTTTATTTATTTGGGTCCTTTTTCTTTTCTTTTTAATGAGGCTGGTTAGGGGTTTATCAATCTTACCGTTCTAAAGAACTGGCTCCTAGTTTTGTTGATCTGTTCTTCTTTTTTTTTTTTTTTTTCATTTCTATGTATAATTGTTGCTTTAATCTTTATTATTTCTCTTCTCCCGTTGGATTTAGGTTTTATTTGCTATTCTTTTTCCAGCTCTTTTAGGTGTAGGGTTAGGTTGTGTATTTAAGACTTTCCTTGTTTCTTGAGAAAGGCTTGTATCGCTATATCCTTACCACTTTGGATTGCCTTTGCTGCATCCCAAAGGATTTGAACTTGCTCTGTTTTCATTCTCACTTGCTTCCATGTATTTTTTAAAGTTTTCTTTAATTTCCTGGTTGACCCATTCATTCTTCAGTAGGATGTTCTTTAACATCCATGTATTTGTGGTACTTCCAATTTTTTTCTTGTGATTGGCTTGAAAATTTATAGCACTGTGCTCGGAAGATATGCATGATATGATCTCAGTCTTTTGCTACCAGTTGAGACCTGATTTGTGACCCAGTATGTGATCTGTTCTGGAGAATGTTCCATGAGCACTTGAGAAGAATGTGTATTCTGCTGCTTTAGGGTGAGGTGCTCTGAACAAATCTGTTGAGTCCATCTGGTCCAGTGTGTCATTCAAAGCTCTTGTTTCTTTATTGATCTTCTGCTTACATGATCTGTCCATTGCTGTGAGTGGGGTGTTAAAGTCCCCTACTATTACTGTATTAATATCATGGGTTTCTTTAGTTTTGTTATTAATTGGCTTATATATTTGGCTGCTCCCAAGATAGGAGCATAAATATTTACAATTGTTAGATGATCTTGCTGGATAGACCCTTTTATCATAATATAGTGTCCTTCATCTCTTATTACAGTCTTTGGTTTAAAAATTAGTTTGTCTGGGGGTGCCTGGGTGGCTCAGTTGTTAAGCCTCTGTGTTCAGCTCAGGTCATGATCCTAGGGTCCTGGGATCAGGCTCTCTGCTCAGTAGGGAGTCTGCTTCTCCCTCTCCCACAGCTGCTCCCCCGCTTGTGTTCTCGGTCTTTTTGTCAAATAAATAAGCAATTTTTTAGCAAACAACATTAAAAGACCGCTTACTAATTCTGACATGAACAGACATTTCTGCAAAGGATCCAGAGCAATCATATCACAAAATTAAAAGACCGCTTACTGAATGGAAGAGGATATTTGCAAATAACATGTCTGCTAAACATTAGTATCCCAAATGTATAAAGAACTTAAAGAACTAAACACCAAAAAACCCCCAAATAATCCAATCAAAAATTAGGCAGAAGACACGCACAGACATTTCTGCAAAGAAGACATCCAGATGGCCAACAGATACATGAAAAGGTGCTCAACATCACTTACCAGGGAAACATAATCAAAACCACAATGAGATATCACTTCATACATGTCAAAATGGTTAAAAAAAAAAAAAATGCAAGAAACGGCAAATGTTGGCAAGGATGTGGAGAAAAAGGGAATCCTCGTGCAGTTTTGGTGGGAATGCAAAGTGGGGCAGCCACTGTGGAAGACCGTGTGGAGGTTCCTCAAAAAGTTAAAAATAGAGCTACCCTGTGATCCAGTAAAGGCGCTCTTGGGTATTTACCCAAAGAATGCAAAAACTCTGTTTTGAAAAGATGTATTTGTCTTATGTTTATTGCAGCATTATTGACTATAGCCAGATTATGGAAACAGCCCAAGTGTCCATCCACTGATGAATGGGTAGAGATTGTGATGTATATCTGTCGTGGAATATTACCCAGCCATAAAAAGAATGAAATCTTGCCATTTGCAACAACATGGGTGTATCTCGAGGGTGTTATGCTGAGTCAGATAAATGAGTCAGAGAAAGACAGATACTGTATGATTTCATCCATATAGAATTTAAGAAGCAAAACAAAGAGTAAACAACAAAACAGACACTTAAATACAGAGAATGAATTGGTTGCTGGGGGGAGGCGGGTGACTCAGGAGAAAGTACTTACTGTGATGAGCACTGATAATCACTGTCGAAGCACAGTAGTGTCCACTGAAACTAACAGAGCACAGTTTGCTCATGTAGTGAAAATATATATACGTATTGGAGATACATTTCTCTAGCCTTTTCTCAACTTCATTAAACTACTGTGTTTTGGTTTTTTTGGTTTTTTTTTTTTTTTTTTTTTTTGGTAATACCATTTGATAGTACTTGTCTGAGAATACATATTTAGGCTTTATATAATAATATTTTCAGTTTTGTTATTTCTTCTGTGTTAATTGGTATCATTATTCTCTAAAGAAGAATTTGTTTTTCTTATTAACTGTGGGTATTTGGTTACTCAGAAATATAGTTCCTATTGGCAAGTGAGGGTAAATGCTTAATTTATTTTAGGTACCAGTTCTCAAAGTGTTGTTATTTTACTCGCTGCCTCAAATGGTAACAAATTTTCTTCTCTGTTTTTGAATGCTATTATGTTATTTTCTTCAATTCAGCCCATCACAGTCATTTTCTTTGTTGGACCTAAATTTTCCCAGTTTGTCTGGAGGGAACTTTTCTAGCTGACTCCTGGGTCTCTCTTCTCTCCCTCCCCCACTCTCCTTTATTTATTTATTTATTTAAGATTTTATTTATGTATTTGACAGAGATCACAAGTAGGCAGAGAGGCAGGCAGAGAGAGAGAGGAGGGAGCAGGCTCCTCGCTGAGCAGAGAGCCCGATGTGGGGCTCGATCCCGGGACCCGGAGATCATGACCCGAGCTGAAGGCAAAGGCCCTGCCCACTGAGCCACCCAGGTGCCCCTCCCCTTTAAGTTAAAATATTTTCCACATTATTGAAGTATGATCGGCATACGAGGAATTGTATATGGCATGTAAATCTTGATGAGTTTTGACAGAGATACGTACTGATGAAACCGTCATCCAAATGAAGGTAGTGAGCACCCCCAGGGCTCCTTGTTGTTTGTGATCTGTCTGTCTCTTTATTTATCTCCAGGAAACCACGGGTTTGCTTTCTGTGTATATAAGTGTGTATTTTCCAGAATTTAATAGAGTTACACATTGTGTTCTCCTTTTGATCTGGCTTCATTCATTTGGCATGATTACTGGGTTCTTCCATGTTTTTGTGTGAATCGATATTTCATTTCTTCCTGGATCTTTTCCGTTATATAGATAGGTCACTACTTATTCTTTCACTTGTCAACGGACATATGGACAGTTTCTAATTTTTTTGCTATTGTATTTGCTCCTATGAAGTCAGTGCTGTGAACCTCCTGTACAGTCTTTGGCATAACACTCATTTTTCTTGGGTGTACACCTTGACATGGAATTGCTTAAGCATATGTTGAGATTTAGTAAGTATTACGGATAGTTTTCCAAAGTAGTTGAACTCTCATTTCAGTTTTAACATTAGTTTTCAGTTGATTTGATTATATAATTGGAACACTTTTTCCCCCTCAACAAAAATCTTGGTTTTTGGTATTACATGATTTCTTACTGCTGTTAAAGCTACGGGTGTGGTTCTTAAAGCATGATTTGCAGATCCTGTGGAGTCCCAGAGATCAAAACTGTTTTCATCATAATAACGCTGTGATGTTACTTGTCTTTTTTGCCGTGTGGACATTTGAACTGATGGTACAAGAGCAGTGGTGGTTAAGAAAGTGGACTTCTCAGTGTGGACTAAGGCAGCAAACCAAACTGTACTGGTAGTCAAGGTACAGTCACTCTTTTTAAAAAAATTTTTGTCAATTATACTTAAGAATTACCCTGATAAAGTAGGAGAAATTAGAACTTTTTATTTAAGATCTCTACCTTTGAATACCCGCCTTTTTACGGGTACGAAGAACTGGGGAGATGCATAGAGCGCTTGGGTTGTGCACTGGAGTTAAGTCGCTTTAGGAAAGCAGTGTTCCAGGTCGGCTGCGGGTTGCTGTGTCCACGGAATGCCATTTTAACATACAAAAACAACGAAGAATGGTTATTCAGGCGTAGGTATTTGGCCAACGGCTTTTGTTTTTGATTTTTTTAAATAATCAAAATGATCCTGATATTTCAAGGAAAGCCATTAAAAGTATTTATTGCCAGTAATAAATTTGAGCCTTAACATGAAAACTAGAATTTTATTATTCTATTTATTTATTTATTTATTTATTTTAAAGATTTTATTTATTTATTTGACAGAGAAATCACAAGTAGATGGAGAGGCAGTCAGAGAGAGAGAGAGAGGGAAGCAGGCTCCCTGCCGAGCAGAGAGCCCGATGCGGGACTCGATCCCAGGACCCTGAGATCATGACCTGAGCCGAAGGCAGCGGCTTAACCACTGAGCCACCCAGGCGCCCCGAAAACTAGAATTTTAGAAAACTTCTATTAATGTCATAAGTTTGGCAGTTTCCCAGTACTTACAAGGTCAATGAAGAGATCAATTCTGATATTAAAAAGTGTGATTTTTAAATACTACATAATGAAATGTGCCAATATTTGGAAGATCTGCCTAACCTTGTGAACCTTTGTTTTCCAGTACATGATGCTGTAAGAGCAAATTCAAAGTGCAAGATAGACCAATAGATTTTACTGTAACAAAGTATGAGAAGTTCATTAATATTTCCAGATTCCATAATGCAGTCCGTTTTTTAAATGAAACTTGTGGACTTGTGGTATAGTATCAAAGTAGAACCTTCACAATTTTCTGAAAAAGCTATTAAAGCACTCCTTTTTGTCCAGCTGAGAGTCTTTGTGGGGCTGGATTTTGTTCATATACTGTAGCCAAAACAATGTTATTATCTTAAATGAACTAATGTAAAGATAATTTAAACATTTCTTGGTTCTGATTTCTATCATGTTAAGATTGATTGATACAAACCACATATATGAGAGTTCTTTGGGATCCTCCATAATTTTGAGGAAGAGAAAAAGATTCATAGTAGCTCCTTCTGTCAGTAGAGTTCATCTCATTAAGAACATACATTCCAAATAATTTGTTCTAAAGTTCTTTGCAATAAATTATATGTCTGTGTGACTATGGTAGTAATTCGATCTTTGTTAATATATATCAATTAGATTTCAGTGTAAAATTTTTAAAAAACATTTTTTTAGTAGATTAATAAGCTTTTATGTTTTCCAAGGTAAACTTTTTAGTATTATATAAAAAACACATATACAGGGGTGCCTGGATGGCTTAGTTGGTTAAGCATCTGACTCTTGATTTTTTTTTTAAAGATTTTATTTATTTATTTGGCAGAGATCACAAGTAGGCAGAGAGGCAGGCAGAGAGAGAGGGGGAAGCAGGCTCCCCGCTGGGCAGAGAGCCCGATGCGGGACTCCATCCCAGGACCCTGAGACCATGACCTGAGCCGAAGGCAGAGGCTTAACCCACTGAGCCACCCAGGCGCCCCCGACTCTTGATTTGGGCTCAGGTCATGATCTCAGGGTCGTGGGATTGGGTCCTGTAGCAGCCTCAGTGCTCAGTAGGGAGTCTGCTTGAGATCATCATTTCTCTAACTCCCTCTGCACTTCCCCTTGTGTGTGTGCACTCTCTGTCAAATAAATCTTACAAAAAAAAAAAAAAGATACACAATGAAATCAAAATGATTCAGTTTTCCTCTGGATCACTTAGCACAGAATATGGTAATCATATATTAAGTAAACATATATTAAATACCTAAAATCAGTATATTTGCCTGTCTACCCAGAGAGCTGCAGTAATCACCATATATTAAAAGGATTTTGTTATAATAAGCCAAAAATTGATCTAGAGCTATTAGCCGCTATATTGAGTGTGAAAGCTCTTTGAAAACTAATGAATTGTGATGTGAGGCATTTCTGCCTTCAGACTAGGCGTGAACGTAATTAGTATAAACGATGTCGGAGTCTACGGACTGGGGAGCCTTCAATGAACCATGACTCAGTGTCCACACTCTTGTAGGCCTTTCTTACAGGGCTCTGGGGGCAGTTGTGTGACCTGCTTGGGCTGATGGCCCATTAGCCCATCTGGCTACTGGCCAGCAGAGCCCAGCGCCAGCAGAGGCTTGGTAAATGCGTGGACATCAAGTCATGTCCTTTTGGAAGGTTTCCCCTGAGCACCCAGCCGTCGTGCTGAGGGAAGCCCGTCTAGACCAGTGCAGTGAATGCGCAAGGCCTGTCCGCCAGCGTCGCATGTCAGATGTCTGCGTGAGGTCTTCCTGGGCGTGAGCCCCCGCTGAACCACGTCTCGCTGCGACTGCACCAGTGATTCCAGCACGCATCACAGGCGCTGGGAAGAGCCCCCAACTGACTCACGGAATTAACAGAGACAGTAAGAGATCGGTGTTGTGCTAAGCCACTGAATTGTGGACCAGCGTGTTAAGCAACAAGACGTACCTGAGACAGATGTACTGGCTACTTAGAAGGAAGTAGTCGTGGTTTGCTGCTGATCTGGTGGGTGTTAGATACCTTTGTGGCATCTGTCATCCCGCAGACAGGAGTTTAGATGGGGATGCTGAGAACAGCACAGGAAATGTGATTGATTCTTTTTTCAGTTCCGTGTCAGGGAGCATTTCCTTGAAAGCTTAAGGGCCCGGCAAGCATTCTGTCAAGTGCTCTTTGGCTTTGCTGTTTTCATTTTCTAAACCTCTGTCATCTGCATGGGTCCTGGCTGAAAGAAAGGAAGCGTGACTTTGTAAGGGGACTGAGGGGGCAGGAGGACGTGCCTTTTTGGTGGTCACTTTAACTGACAGTGTACTTTCCCGCCTCTACCACTGCAATCTGGAAAAGGTATATGTATCTGTCCTAAGTGTATACGTAAATATATTGTATATGCCACATGCCCTGCATCATAGCACGTCCGCTTTTCATTGTGAATGTGGCTTTATTACTGTTAAAACAGTGGTGGTATAGAAAAATCACACGTCACGTGTCCTGGGAGTAGGAGGTGTGACGCTGCTGTACCGCATTTGTCGCTCAGCAGACACGGTCTGTGCTGAGAGAGGTGCAGGCCAGGGGGATGTGAGAGAGGCCTGCTCTCGCCGATTCTGTTGTTCAGCTGGGCCAAAGGGTCTCCTGTCTCTTCCTTCGTTTGTCTTCTCCGGTTTCCCGCTACCCAGTCTCAAGTAGCACCAGTAAACCCAAGCCCAGATCAGTTGACTTGGTAATAGTCTTCATGTCCTTGCTGGGTTTTGGTGTCATTTTCTATCTGTCGTAGAGAGGAGAGTTCAGAACTCCAGCTCTAGTTGTGGACCCGCCTTTCTCATTTCAGTTCTATCCGTTCTGCTTCCCGTACGTTGCAGGTCTGATGTTCGGTGCGTGCACGTTTAGGGTGGTTATGTCTTGGTGAATCTGCCCTTTTCGCATATGTGATGTCCCTCGTCTTCTTTAGTGAGGGCTCTTGTCTGGAAGTTCAGTTGTCGGGTGTTAGCTTAGCCGTGCCAGCTCTCTGCTTGCACGCTGTCCTTGCCCTCTTCCTGCTTGAATCTCCTGGAGTCTGGCTCAGAGCCGGCGAGCTGGCAATGAATTCTCTTAGTTTTTCTTTACCTGAGGCTGTCCTATTTTGCTTTCATTCTTTGTTTGCAAGCATATGGAATTGTGGACTGACGGCCTTTCTTTGAGCACTTCAGAGCGACTGCTCCATTGTCTTCTGGTTTCATGGTTTCTGATGAAAAATCCCCAGTAATTCACATGATTGTTCCCTGCCGTGAGTTCTGCGAACACAGTAAGTTGTGGGGGAGGGAGTGTCCGTGCGTCTTACTGAAACGCTGAGCCACAAGTCAGTGGTGAAAAAGCACATTCTCAGCCTCGAGAATAGTGTGAGGCAGGATGCGCGGTGATGAGTTATGCAGATGGCCATTCTGAAAGCTGTCACATTCTGGTGAAAAAAGATAATCAGTGCTTAAACTTGTGATCTTACACTTAGTGAAAAGGTTCACAGGCGTTGTGGACGATGCTTTTCATATTTATTATTCAAATCATTTGTTTTTAACAAAACTACTTTTTAATAACACCTTTGTAAAAAAGGTGTTTTTTGTAAAAGGTGTCTTTGTAAAAAAAATAAGAATATAGAAATAAAATAAAACTTATATTCCACCTTAGAAATCTTTTTTTTTTTTTTAAAGATATTATTTATTTATTTGTCAGAAAGAGAGAGAAAGCACACAAGCAGGCAGAGAGGCAGGCAGAGGCGGGCTCCCTGCTGAGCAAGGAGTCTGATGTGGGATTCGATCCCAGGGCCCTGGGATCATGACCTGAGCCGAAGGCAGGAGCTTAACCCACTGAGCCATCCAGGCGTCCCTCCATCTTAGAAATCTTAAAGTGTATTTTCTTTCGGCCTTTTCTACTGTTCACCGTTATGTATATTTTTACATGTTTGAAATCATATTATATATGAAGTTTTGTATCAGATTTTCTCACTGAACATTGTGACAAGCTTTTTCCTGTTGAAGTCTTTTCTAAGCATAGAGACTACATTAATTATAAATGAAAGTGCCATAATTTAATTTGCCATTTATCTGATGACGATGTGGATTTTTCCCCCACTAATATAATGAATTATGTGAAGAATGTGTTTTTGTATGAAGCTTTGTTAGCATTTACATTATTTCCTTAGAGTCCTAGAAATGACATTACCAACTGAAAAGGTTTACTATCTTTTCTTGTAATTTCCTATGAACTGTTTGTAAAACTATTAATGAAGTCTGGATCTGTCATTATTGGGAATATTCTTCCTAGTCTGTTCTTTGCTCCTTCTGTTGTTACTGTTGTTGATGTGCTTTAATTTTACATTTTTATTTATTTTTATCTATTTAATGTTGCCTTTGTGTTTTCTTCTCTCTCTCTCTCTCTCTCTTTTTTTTTTTTTTTGCAGGAGAAAAATAAGATCTAAATTTTATTTTACTTTTTAAAAAAATTAACATTAATGCATTATTTGTTTCAGGGATACAGGTCTGTGATTTGTCAGTCTCACCCAATTCACAGCACTCACCATAGCACATGCCCTCCCCAGTGTCCATCCACTGCCACTGCATCCATCCTACCCCTCTCCCCTCCAGCAACCCTTAGTTTGTTTCCTGAGATTAAGAGTCTCTTATTGTTTGTCTCCCTCCCTGGTTTCATCTTGTTTCATTTTTCCCTCCCTTCCCCTATGATCCTCTGTCTTGTTTCTTAAATTCCTCATGTCAGTAAGATCATATGATAATTGTCTTTCTCTGATTGACTTATTTCATTTAGCATAATAGCCTCTAGTTCCATCCATGTCTTGTAAATGGCAAGATTTTGTGGTTTTTTTGATGGCTGCATAGTATTCCATTGTAGGTATATACCACATGATCTTTTTCCTTCATCTGTTGATGGACATCTAAGTTCATTCCATAGTTTGGCTATTGTGGATGTTGCTGATATAAACATTCCAGCACATGTGCCCCTTCGGATCACTACATTTGTATCTTTAGGGTAAATACCCAGTAGTGCTATTGCTGGGTCATAGGGTAGCTCTATTTTCAACTTTTTGAGGAATCTCCATGCTGTTTTCCAGAGTGGCTGCACCAGCTTGCATTCCCACCAACAGCGTAGGAGGGTTTCCTTTCTCTGCATCTTCTTCAACATTTGTCGTTTCCTGACTGGTTAATTTTAGCCATTCTGACTGGTGTGAGGTGGGATCTCATTGTGGTTTTGATTTGTATTTCCCTGATGCCAAGTGATGTGGAGCACTTTTTCATGGATCTGTTGGCCATCTGGATGCCTTCTTTGCAGAAATGTCTGTTCATGTCTTCTGCCCATTTCTTGGTTGGATTATTTGTTCTTGGGGAGTTGAGTTTGATAAATTCTTTACAGATTTTGGATACTAGCCCTTTATCTGATCTGTCATTTGCAAATATCTTCTCCTATTCTGTCAGTCGTCTTTTGCTTTGTTGACTGTTTCCTTTGAAGTCCCGGTAGTTCATTTTTGCCCTTGCTCCCCTTGCCTTTGAAGTTGTTTCTAGGAAGAAGTTGTTGCGACTGAGGTCAAGGAGGTTGCTGCCTGTGTTCTTCTCAAGGTTTTTGATGGATTTCTGTCTCAAATTGAGGTCTT
Organism: Mustela putorius furo; assembly: GCF_011764305.1. Taxonomy (NCBI): domain Eukaryota; kingdom Metazoa; phylum Chordata; class Mammalia; order Carnivora; family Mustelidae; genus Mustela; species Mustela putorius. The sequence continues at coordinate 981,302 of NW_025421293.1, forward strand.
TCATCCATTTTGAGTCTATTTTTGTGTGTGGTATAAGGAAATGGTGCATTTTTATTCTTCTGCATGTGGCTGTCCAATTTTCCCAACACTGTTTGTTGAAGGGACTCTTTCTTCCATTGGATGTTCATTCTGACTTTGTCGAAGATTAGTTGACCATAGAGTTGAGGGTCCATTTCTGGGCTCTTTATTCTGTTCCATTAATTTATGTGTCTTTTGTTGTGCTTGTACTGTATTTTCTTGATGATTATAGATTTGTAATAGAGCTTGAAGTCTGGAATTGTAATGCCGCCAACTTTGCTTTTTTTTTTTTTCAACCTTCCTCCGGCTATTCAGGTCTTTTCTGGTTCCATATAAATTTTAGGATTTTTTGTTCCATTTCATTGAAAAAAGTTGATGGCATTTTGATAGGGATTGCGTTAAATGTGTAGATTGCTTTAGGTAGTATAGACATTTTCACAGTATTTGTTCTTCCAATCCATGAGCATGGAACGGTTTTCCATTTCTTTTTGTCTTCTTCAATTTCTTTCATGAGTATTCTATAGTTTTCTGAGTACAGATTCTTTGCATCTTTAGTTAGATTTATTTCTAGGTATCTTATGGTTTTTGGTGTAATTGTAAATGGGATTGACTCCTTAATTTCTTATTCTTTTGTCTTATTCTTGGTGTATAGAAATGGAACTGATTTCTGTGCCTTGATTTTGTATCCTGACACTTCACTGAATTCCTGTATGAGTTCTAGCAATTTTGGAGTGGAGTCTTTTGGGGTTTTCACATTAAGTATCGTATCATCTGCAGAGAGTGAGAGTTTGACTTATTTGCCGATTCAGATGCCTTTTCTTTCTTTTTGTTGTCTGATTGCTGAGGCTAGGACTTCTAGTACTATGTTGAATAGCAGTGGTGATAGTGGACAGCCCTGCCATGTTCCTGATCTTAGGGGGAAAGCTCTCAGTTTTTCCCCATTGAGAATGATATTTGCTGTGGACTTTTCATAGATGGCTTTGATGATATTGAGGTATGTGCCCTCTATCCCTACACTGTGGGGAGTTTTGATCAACAAGGGATGCTGTACTTTGCCAAATGCTTTTTCAGTATCTATTGAGAGTATCATATGCTTCTTGTTCTTTCTTTATTGATGTATTGTATCACATTGATTGATTTGCAGATGTTGAACCAACCTTGCAGCCCAGGAATAAATCCCACTTGGTCGTGGTGAATAATCATTTTAACATACTGTTGGATCCTATTCGCTAGTATTTTGGTGAGAATTTTTGCATCTGTGTTCATCAAGGATATTGGTCTGTAATTCTGTTTTTTGATAGGGTCTTTGTTTGGTTTTGGGATCAAGGTGATGCTGGCCTCATAAAATGAGTTTGCAAGTTTTCCTTCCATTTCTATTTTTTTGAACGGTTTCAGTAGAATAGGTGTTAAGTTCTTCTTTAAATGTTTGGTATTCCCTTGGGGGGGCCATCTGGCCCTGGACTCTTGTTTGTTTGGAAATTTTTTTTTTTTTTTAAGATTTTATTTATTTATTTTACAGAGAGAAATCACAAGTAGATGGAGAGGCAGGCAGAGAGAGAGAGAGAGGGAAGCAGGCTCCCTGCTGAGCAGAGAGCCCGATGCGGGGCTCGATCCCAGGACTCTGAGATCATGACCTGAGCCGAAGGCAGCGGCCTAACCCACTGAGCCACCCAGGTGCCCCTGTTTGGAAATTTTTGATGATTCCTTCAATCTCCTTACTGGTTATAGGTCTGTTTAGGTGTTCTATTTCTTTCTGGTTCAGTTTTGGTCGTTTATACATCTTTAGAATGCATCCATTTCTTTTGTCTAGTTTGCTGGTATATAGTTGGTTAGAATATATTCTTATAATTTTATTTCCTTGGTGTTGGTTGTGATCTCTCCTCTTTCCTTCATGACTTTATTAATTTGGGTCCTTTTCTTTTTGGTAAGTCTGGCCAGGGGTTTATCATCTTATTAATTCTTTCAGTGAGCCAGCTCCTAGTTTCGTTGATCTGTTCCTCTGCTCTTTTGGTTTCTATTTCATTGATTTTTGCTCTGATCTTTATTATTTCTCTTCTGCTTGGTTTAGGGTTTTTTTTTTTTTTAACTGTTCTTTCTCTAGCTCCTTTAGGTGTAGGGTTAGGTTGTATATTTGAGAACTTTCTTGTTTCGTGCGGTGAAAGGCTTGTATTGCTATATACTTTCCTCTCAAGACCACCTTTGCTGCATCCCAAAGATTTCGAAGAGTTGTTTTCATTTTCATTTGTTTTCGCAAATTTTTTTTCTAAAAGATTTTTATTTATTTATTTATTTATTTGGCAGAGAGAGAGAGATCACAAGTAGATGGAGAGAGAGGCAGGCAGAGAGAGAGAGGGAAGCAGGCTCCCTGCTGAGCAGAGAGCTCAATGAGGGACTTGATCCCAGGACCCTGAGATCATGACCTGAGCCGAAGGCAGCGGCTTAACCCACTGAGCCACCCAGGCGCCCTGTTTCCGTAAATTTTAAAAATTCTTTAATTTCCTGGTTGACCCATTCATTCTTTAGTAGGATGCTCTTTAGCCTCCATGTATTTGAGTTCTTTCAATTTTCCTCTTTTGGTTGAGTTCTAGTTTCAAAGCATTATGGTCTGAAAATATGTAGGGAATGATCCCAGTCTTTTGGTGTTCGTTGAGACCTGATTTGTGACCCATGATGTCATCTGTTCTGGAGAATGCTTATGTGCACTAGAGAAGAATGTGTATTGTGTTGCTTTGGGATGGAATGTTCTGAATATATCTGTGATGTCCATCTGGTCCAGTGTGCTATTTAAAGCCTTTATTTCTTTGTTAATCTTTTGCTTAGATGATCTGTCAGTTTCAGTGAAGGAGGGTGTTAAAGTCCCTACTATTATTGTATTATTCTCAATGTGTTTCTTTGGTTTTGTTATTAATTATTATATGTTATAAATTGTTATTAATTGGTTTATATAATTGGCTGCTCCCATGTTAGGGACATGGATATTTAAAATTGTTAGATCTTTTTGTTGGGCAGACCCTTTAAGTATGATACAGTGTCCTCTTCATCTCTTATCATAGTCTTTGGTTTAAAATGTAATTTGTCTGATACAAGGATTGCCACCCCAGCTTTCTTTTGATGTCCACGAGCTTGGTAAATTATTTTCCACCCCTTCACTTTAAATCTGGAAGTGTCTTTGGGTCCAAAATGAGTCTCTTGCAGACAGCATATCAGTGAGACTTGTTGTTGTTTTTAAATCTATTCTGATACTTTGTGTCTTTTGACTGGGGGCATTTACATTCAGGGTAACTATCGAAAGGTAAGAATTTAGTACCATGGTATTGTCTGTATGGTGACTGTTACTGTATATTGTCTCTGTTCCTTTCTGGTCTGTTACTTTTAGGCTCTCTCTTTGCTTAAAGGACCCCTTTCAATATTTCCTGTAGGGCTGCTTTTGCGTTTGCAAATTCTTTTAGTTTTTGTTTGTCCTGGAAATGATTTATCTCTTCTTCTATTTTCATTGATAGCCTAGCTGGATGTAGTATTCTTGGCTTTATATTTTTCTCATTTAGTGTTCTGAATGCATGATGTCAGTTCTTTCTGGCCTGCTGGGTCTCTGTGGATAGGTTTACTGGCAATCTAATATTTCTGCCATTGTAGATTACAGACCTGTTGCCCCCAACTGCTTTCAGGATTTTCTCTTTGTCTCTGAACCTGTAAGTTATACTATTAGATGATGAGAGTATGGACCTATTTTTATTGATTTTGAGGGGGGTTTTCTGTGCCTCCTGGATTTTGATGAATGTTTCCTTCTCCAAATTAGGGAAATTTTCTGCTATAATTTGGTCCAATATATATTCCCCCCCCTCTCATTCTTCTTCTGGGATCCCACTTATTTTAATATTGTCTCATCTTATGGTATCACTTATCTCTTGAATTCTCTCTTCGTGATCCAGTAGTTGTTTTATCTCGCTTTTTCTCAGCTTCTTTATTCTCATTTGTTCTTCTATGTCACTAATTCTTTCTTCTGCCTCATGTATCCTAGCAGTAAGAGCCTCCATTTTTTATTGCACCTCATTAAGAGCTTTTTGTATTTCAACTTGGTTAGATTTTAGTTCTTTTAGTTCTGCAGAAAGGGATTCTCTATTACCTTCTATGCTTTCTTCAAGTCCAGCTAGTATCTTTATAATTGTCATTCCGAACTCTAGTTGTGGTATCTTACTAAAGTCCGTATTGATTATTTTCCCTGGCAGTTGATACTGACTCTTGTTCCTTTTTTTTAGGTGGTTTCTCCCACTTTGTCATTTTATCCAGAGAAGAATAGGTCAATGAGAGAACAAAATGCTAAAAGGGTAACAATGACCCTAGAATAAACAGATCAGAAGAGACCAGAAACCTGGGGTTGGGGGGAGAAAGGAAAAAGAAATATGGTCCAGCTGGTGAAGAGAACAGAGCCACACACTTGATTTTGGGTATATTTTGGTCTGTTAGCAGAAACTGCCTCTCAGAGTTTTAAAGAAAGGAAAACACACATATATACACAAAAATAAAGGTAAATACGATGGAGGGTGGAGTATGACTGCAAAGATGAAAACTTAAAAAGATTTTAAAGAAGGAATTGATAAGTTTGTTGAAAAAAGAAAGAAAAAAGTTAAAAAAAATGGAGAGAATGTGATCAGGCAGGAGGCTAGAATAAAGCTATACATTAGATTTAGGGTATATTTTGGTCTTTTAGAAGAAATCGTGTCCCAAAATTTTAAAGAATGAAAAACGTGTGTGTGTGTGTGTGTGTAATAAGGTTAAATACAATGAAGGGATAGAATATGATTGTAAAAATGAAAATTAAGGAATATTTTTAAGAAGGTATTGGTAAAGGTGCCTGGGTGGTGGCTCAGTCGGTTAAGTGACTGCCTTTGGCTCAGGTCATGATCGTGGAGTTCCAGAATCAAGTCCCACGTCAGGCTCCCAGCTCCACGGGGAGTCTACTTCTCCCTCTGACCGTCTCCTCTTTCCTGCTCTCTCTCAGTCTCTCTCTCACTAATGGAGAAATAAAAAGAAAAAAAGGTATTGATAAGATGGTTAAAATAGAAAAGGGGAACAATTTTAAAAAATAGGAAAAGAAAAAGAAAATTAAGAAAATTTAACTTTGAATCATGGAGGAAAAAAAGTCATGAATTCTCTGTGCTGTATTCTCCCAGCACTGGAGTTTTGCAGTTCTCATTGATTGGTCAACTTGGTCTTGGCTGGATGTTTTTGCTGATCTTCTCGGGGAGGGACTGGGATAGCACCACCCTAGCCAGGGGGCCGGGCTAAGTCATCTGCTTGGGTTTGCCCTTGGTAGCTTTTGTTCCCTGAATGCTTTCTCTACAACTTTGGAGGAGGAGAATGGAGATACAGCCTCCCAATCTCCAGCTCCGGAGGAGCTGAGAACGCTGGTTCCTCCTCCTCGGTGCCTCCTCAGAGAAAAGCAGTCAATCCCCCCATCTCCCTGGTCTCTGGCCGCACTCTGAGCTCACCCGGACTGTAACCGAGCATTTCTGTCTTTGGTGCACGGCTCTGTTTGGAGTCTCCAAACCCAGCAGATTGCTGCAGCGTGCCCCTGTGCCGCTCTTGCTGGTGGAGGAAAGGGCGGCCTCCCTGGATCTGCCATTGGCAGGGTCCCTGCTCAAAGACTGTAGAGGGAATCATGGTTTATGGCAACCCCTACCTGAGAGCCTCCTCCTGGGTTCTGTCTCTGCAGCTGTTTCCCCGCTCTGATACTTGGGAGCGCCGTCACACTCAGACATCTGGTCATTCTGTGACCCCAAGGGTCCTGAGACCACACTTGTCCCAGCGAGGATTCCACACCCTGCTTAACCACAGGAGTGATGTCCCTCAGCCGAACTTCTAAAAGTTCTGATTTTGTGCTCTGCTGCTCTACCGTGTGCTGGGGGCCGGCTGACAAAGGCTCCCTCCCCCAGGGGTCTGTCTTCTCAGATACCGCCTCGGGTTCACTTCACGTGTCCTACCTTCTAGAAAGTGGTTCCTTTTCTATGCATAGAATTGCTGCTGTTCTTCTGTCCTATCTTCTGTTGAGGTCGTAGGTGTTCAGAATGGTTTGAGAAGTGTCTAGCTGAACTCCTGGGACCAGACGAAATTTAGGTCTCCTCCTCCTCCTCCGCCGTCTTCCTCCTCCCTCTTCTTCTTCTTTTAACTTATGGGATTCTTTCTCACCCAGAGATTTAGAAAATAATCACTTCTTTATGCTACTTTTTTTTTTTTAAGATTTTATTTATTTATTTGACAGACAGAGATCCCAAGTAGGCAGAGAGGCAGGCAGAGAGAGAGGAGGAAGCAGGCTTCCCGCCAAGAGGAGAGCCCGATGTGGGGCTCGATCCCAGGACCCTGGGATCATGACCCGAGCCGAAGGCAGAGGCTTTAACCCACTGAGCCACCCAGGTGCCCCTCTTTATGCTACTTTTTAAAGCTAATTTTTAAAATTCTGTTAAGCAAAGTTTGCCATCCTCATCATGTTAAAGCAAACAGTTCAGTCATATTAAATACTTTTTCCCAATGCAACTGTGACTACCATCCATTCCCATAACTCTTGATCTTGCAAAACTGAAACTTTGTACCTTTTGAACAGTAACTCCCCACTCTTCCCTCCCTACAGCTCCTAGTAACTCCCTAAATTATACTTTCTGTCTCTATGATTTCAGCTTCTCTGAGTATCTCGTATAAGTGAAATCATAGAATGCGGATCTTTTAGTGACCGGCTTATTTCGCTTAGCATAATGCCCTCAAGGTTCATCATGTCGCATGTGTCAGAATTTCCTTTTTATATTACTGAGTAATACTCCACTGTACATATATACCACATTTTTCTTTAGCCGTTTATTTGTTTTGTTTTGTTTTAGAGGTTTTATTTATTTATTTGTCAGACAGAGAATGCCGGTAAGACTTGGGAACACAAGCAGGGTGAGTGGGAAAGGGAGAAGCAGGCTGCCGGCAAAGCAGGGAGCCCGATGCGGGACTGGATCTCAGGACCCTGGGGTCATGACCGGAGCTGAAGGCACACACTTAACAACTGAGCCACCCAGGTGCCGCTATCCATTTACCTGTTGACCAACACTTGGGTTCCTTCCACGTTTTAGCTGTTGTGGACAATGCTGCTATGAAGGTAGGTGCGCAGATAGGCCTTTGAGAGCCTGTTTTCCATTCTTTTGGGTACAGACCCCAAAGTGGAATTTCTGGGTTTATGGTAATTCTTTAGTTTTAATTTTTTGAGGAACGGCCATATCATTTTAAACTGGAGCTGTACCATGTTTCGTTCCCACCAACAGTACACAGGGTTCCAGTTTTGCCGTGTCCTCACCAGCACTTGTTTTGTTTTTGTTCTTTGAGAGGAGCCCTCCCAATGGGTGTGCCTCACTGTGGTTCTGGTTTGCATTTCACTGCCTATTAGTGTTGTCAGGCATCTTTTCATTGCTTATTGGACATCTGTATACTTTCTTTGGAGAAACGTCTATTCAGGTCCTTTGACCGTTTTTGAGTGGTATTAGTTCTTCTTTAAATATTTGCTAGAATTCATCCAGTAAAGGAATCAGATACGAGGCTTTTCTTTCATTGCTGGGAGATTGGTGTTTACTGATCCAGTCTCCTTGCTGGTGATAGGTCTATTCAGGCTTTCTGTTTCTTGTGACTTCCTGGTAGATTTTGTGTCCATTTCAACTAGTGTCTCCAGTTTCTCAGGTGCATTGGTTCATAGTACTCAGATCTTTTATTTTTGTAAAATCGGTGGTAATGTCCTCACTCCATTTCAGATTTTAGTAATTTGAGTCTTCTTTCTTTTTTTAGTCCTATCTAGCTAATGGTTTGTTGATATTTGATGATCTTTTTGAAGAACCAACTTTTTGTTTCATTTTTCTCTCTTGTTTTTCTATTGTCTGTTTTATTGATTTCATATTCATTATTTCATATCCCTCTGCTAGCTTTGGATTTGTTCATTCTTTTTCTAAATGCTTAAGTTGTAGAGTTACCTTGTTTTTTTGAATTCTCTTTCTTTGTAATATAAGCATTTGTAGCTATAAATTTCCTCCTCAGCACTGCTAAATTTTGTTTTTTTGTGTGTGTTTTTTTTTCATTTTCATTAATTTCTGAGTATTTTCTAACTTCTCTTGTGATTTCTTCTCTGATGCATTGATTGTTTAAAAGTGTGTGGTTTAATTTCCACAATTTCGTGAACTTCCCAATTTTCTTTATATACTGATTTCTAACTTCCTCCCATTGTGGTCAGAGAAGATACTTTGTATGATCTCTGTCTCTTAAAATCCATTCAGCTTAATTTTGGGGCTAATTTGCAGTCTATCCTAGAAATGTCCTGTGTGCATTTGAGAAGATTGTATCTGCTGTTACTGTTGGCTGGAGTGTTCTACATGTGTGTCTTAGATCTAGTTGGTCTGCTGCGTGAAGTCCTCTTTCCTTCCTTGTCTTCTCTCTCGTGGTTCTTTTCATTGTGAGTGGTGGGGTATTCAAGTCTCCAACTGTATTGTAGAGCTATTTCTCCCCTCATTTTTGCTTTATATATTTTGAAGATAGGTCATTTGGTGTGTAAATGTTTATAATTATTATATATTCTTGCTATTTTGAACCTTTTATTAATATATAATGTCTTTTGTCCCTTGTAATCTTTTTTGATTTATCTTTTGTCCCTTGTAACCAAAATCTATTTTGTCTGCTAATAGTATAGCCATTCCTGCTCTCCTGTGATTACTGTTTGCATGGAATATCTTTGCGACCTTTATCTTTCGACCTAGCTATGTCTTTGGAGGTAAGGTGAGTCTCTTGTAGACAACATAGAGTTGGGTCATGTCTTTTTATCCATTCTGCCAAGGTCTGTCTTTTGATTAAAGAGTTTAATTCATTTCCATTTAAAGTAATTACTGGTAAGGAGGGGCTTACTTCTGTCATTATACTTTTCCCCTCTATCCCCCTATTGCTTTCTTATTCCTCATTCCCTACAGTTTTGTCTTTTTTAGTTGATTTTTGTAGTGAAATGTATAAATTCCTTCTTAGTTTCCTTTTGTGTATATTGTATAGCTACTTTTCTTGTGGTTACCACGGGGATCACATTTAACATTGATGTAACATTTTATTTTAAAGTTACCGCAGCTTAATTTCAGTAACATGCAAAAATTCCACCTTTACAGCTCGGTCCCCACGACTTTCAGTTAATTGATGGCACAGAACTACATCTTCATACCTTGTGAGCAGAAAAACATAAACTAGTAATTCCTTTAATGCAGTTATCTCCTAAATTATGTAGGGAACAAGATTTGGAATTACAAACCAAAGTTGCAAAATACTAGTTTTATACTAATATTTTTTTTTCTTTAAATGTATTAGTCTCTTAAATCATGTAGAAAACGAGTTACAAACTATTGACACAGTAACAGTAGTTTTCATAATTGTCCCCATATTTACCTTTTTTTTTTTTTTTTTTAGATTTTATGTATTTATTTGACAGACAGAGATCACAAGTAGGCAGAGAGGCAGACAGAGAGAGAGAGGAGGAAGCAGGCTCCCTGCTGAGCAGAGAGCCCGATGCGGGACTCGATCCCAGGACCCTGAGATCATGACCTGAGCTGAAGGCAGCGGCTTACCCCACTGAGCCACCCAGGCGCCCCAACCAATATTTACCTTTATTGGGATCTCCGTACGGCTTGGAGGTACTGCGTAGTCCCCTTTCACTTCCCTGCAGGAGCCCCTCGAGCGTCTCTTTCAGAGCAGGCCTGGTGGCCACGAGCCGCTTCCCGTTGTGTTTGTCTGGGGATGTCTTGATTTCTCCCTCCATTCCGAAGGGTGGTTTTGCCAGATACGGAATTCTTGGTTGACAGTTTTTCTCTTTTCACACTTTGAATATCTTGGCCCACTGCCTTTTGATCTCCAAAGTTTCAGACGAGCGATCTGCCCATAATTTTATGAATGACCCCTTGTACGTGATGATTCACTTTTCTCTGGTCACTTCCCAGGTTTATTCTTTGTCTTTTGAAAGCTTGAGTGTGATGTGTCTTGGTGTGGGTCTCTTTGAATTCATCTTATTGGAGCTTGTTGAGCTTGTTGGGTGTTTCCATTCACGTCTGTCATCAAATTTGGGGATTTTCCATGTATCGTTTCTTTATATATTCTCTCTGCCCCTTCTTTTGGGACATGAACAATGCGCATGTTGTTCCACTTGACGTGCCCCACAGGTCCTTTAAGCTCTCTCTTTGCTTTTCTTCATTTTTTTTTTTTTTTTCTCCTCAGCCTTGGTAAGTTCTACCATTTTATCTTCAGGTTCTCTGATTCTTTGGCCATTCAGATCTGCCCTTGAATCCCTCTAGTGAATTTTTCATTTCCATTATCAAACTTTTCAGCTCCAGAATTTCTTTTTGGTTTCTCTCTAGGCTTCTTAGCTCTTTATTACTATTTCCATATTGTTCACACATTGTTTTGTTTTCACTTCTTCCCTTAGTTCTTTGAGAAACTTTAGGACCATGTTTTTAAGGCCTGTCTAATATATCTGCCGTAAAGTATTTTTCGGGAATAGGTTCTGTTGAATTATTTTTTTCCTCTCCAATGGGACATACTTTCCTATGTCTTTGTATGCCCTTGGGCATTTGAATCTAATCATGTGGTAACTCTGGAAATCAGATTCTCCCTTCCACAGGGTTTGCTGTTTTTTATTATTGTTTTTGTTTTATTGAGTTTCGTTGACTCTCTGTAAGGATCCGGCTGAGGTGTAAACTTAATGTCTTGCATCTTTTTCTGAGCCTTTCCCTGGGCATGCAGAGTAACTTTCTGTTTCTCCCTGAATGTTCCACTGAATGTGAATATTCTAGTCTTTAATGTCTGGTTCCATGAAAGGTGACAGTGTAAAGTGGAGGGGATAGGAATAGGTGGAGGCCCTCTCAGTCTCCTGGAAGTCACTTCAGCTAGCCGGGTAAGGCCTTCAAAAATCCGGATGGGGAGCAGTGCGGCAACACTGGCTCTGTGCCCTTTCATACCTCTGTGATCAGAAGCTACAATTAGCAGTCACAGCACAGGTGCCCAGTATTTTGCAGGACAGGGTCCTTTTTGCCTACCCTAGCTACCGCAAACGGTGTGCAAGCTGCCTCAGGAACACGTGCACAGCTATCTGCCACATGGCTGGGGGTGGGGAGCTCCTGCTGTGCTAAGAGCTGAAATGAACTGTCCAAGCCTTTTCCTGGAAGTTGCAACCCTTCAACCGACTTGAGTTTCTGAGTAGTTGCCTTAGACAGATTCTGCCAGTGCAGTGGTCCAGGCGGGGCGACTGGGTCCTGGTGGGTCCTCCTCCTCCAGCTTCCCTGACTTCACCTCCTGTATGTACTCTTTAAGGTTTAATCAGTTGGAATTTATTTTGCTCTAGAGTAGGAAAGAAATACCTGAGTTAGGGGTCAGTAGACTTTTTCTTAAAGGGCCAGATAGTGACTTAACTTCTGTGGGTCGCACGATCTGTGCGGTAGCTCCTCTGCTCTGCCATAGCAGAAAAGCAGCCGTGGGCAGTAAAATGGGGGGGGGTGTGTGTGCAGAATTCCGGCAGTCCTGTATTTGCAGAAGCTGGCAGCAGACTGGTTTTGTCCCATCGCTGGCGCTCATTGACCTCTGCGTTGCATTCTCCATCCTCTGTCAAAAATTTGATTCTGAAATTTTACCCACTTGTGTATAGCTGGTTAGCCGGCCACAGGGTCATGGATGCCGGCAGAAGGCACGGGCAGTTTATGATAATAACAGCTGTAGCTGGAATGTCATTATTTACTCTGGTTCCGGAGTCCCTGGTGCTCCTGGGGCAGCTCTGGAAGAGCCAGTAACATCTCTGGATGTGCTATAGGAGAGGAACCCCAAGTTTAGGGAAAATGAAGCTCTTAGAGTTGACAGTAATCCTGCCTGACCTTTGTCCTAGAGGGACATCTCCGTATTACACTGGACAATAAACACACATATCATTGGCTCCAGAGAGAGACACTGTATCTTCTAAGGCCATTCACTGTACAAACCTTTTTGAGAAGATAGTATAGAATAAAGGCAGGCAGTGCTGCTTGCATGAATTCAGAGAGAGACCCCTGGAGTTCTGTCTCCCAACACCCCATCTCCATTCCTCCCCCTGCACCCCTGTCCCCAAATTGATGTGCCTAAAGCCTGCCTGGTGATGGTGTCTTGCTTCATTCAGTGTGGCTCTGCTGGGCTGCAGCTGTATTTCTTGGGCTCACATTTGCCCTGAGGCCAGGAATTAATGGCTTCATAACTCTGAGGCTGTCTGTAATTTCTGCCCCTAGATTTATAACATAGATTGAATTCTAAGCGTGTGTCACCCTCAGGCCTTCCCTTTTCCAGCCTCGTTGTTTACTGATTTTCAGATGGGAGAGAACTTCCTTTCGGAATGTGTTATCTGAGGATTAGTGGTCTGCACACGGGGCATAAACCCCTTTCTCCCTCTTCCTTCCTGCTCTGCGTAACTCTGAACCGGGGAAAACACAAGAGGCACCAGATGAGAACTTTGAAATATGGTAAGAGGAAGGCTACCTGGTTTGGGACTCCAGGAGCGGAAGAACGATAGGGCAGCAGGGTGTTCTACGTCTGTCTGTCTGAAGAGGAAGGCTGAGACCCCACGTTTCCTAATCCTTAATTTAGCAACAGGAAACCACCTAAGGAGGCTCATTAATGGAGTGGAGACGACAGAGGATAGAATCAGGGGTCTTACCATGTCAGTAGTATGATCTCTAAACAGCATAGCTCGATAGAATTTACCTGATCTGAACGACAGAGCAAACCACAAACAGGACAAAACTAAAGAAATCCACATCATAATACCTTAGAACTAATGATCTGAAAAGTAAAAAAGAAACGATCTTGAAAGAGGTTAGAGAAAAATGATGTATTAGTATTTATTTGACATCGGATTTCTCATCTGAAGTCGAGGAGGCCAGAGGGAAGTGGTACACATTTTTCAATTGTTGAAAGAAAATACGTGATGAGCATTAATTCTGTATCTGGCAAAACTGTCCTTCCAGAATGAAGATTAAATAAAGACATCCATGATGAGAAACAAAGAATTTGTTGTTTGCTAATCTGCCCTTAAAAACTGGCTAAAGGAAGTTCTTCTGATGAAATGATACAGATTATTGGAGCACAAAGGAAGTCAGGAAGAATGATGGAAAGATCAGAAATATGGGTTTGTGCAGGAGATGATCATTTTCCTCACGACTTTTAGAAATCATATTTGATGATTGAAACAAAATTAAAATACCATGTAATACTCAGGGCAATGATATTTCATTTAAAAGAGGAAAAGTTAAAGGGAGTGGAAGTGATATTTGCACACTTCACATGCGGTATAAAATGTTAGTAGCAGCCGACTCTGAGAGTCGTGTATATATGTAAGTGTACACACGCACACACACACATATATATGCAGTATATACAGAAGTCCTGTATATTTGCAAGACTCAGAATAACTACTACAAAAACTATACAAAGAGCTGCCAACAACTCTGACAAAAGTTTACAAAGGGATACACTAAAAGAAAAAAAACCCCACAAGATAAGATGGGGTACTGAAAGTGTTTACATAACCTGCAGGAAATCAAGAAAAGAGTAATAGGTATGAGAACAAAAAAGGAAACAAGCAGGAAACATAACAGAATACCAGACCCGAGGACTAATAAATTAGTGATTGCTTCAAATGCAAATATTCTGAAGCTTTTATTTATTTATTTGAGAGAGAGAGCGCACAAACAGGGGGAGTAGCAGGACGAGATGGAGAAGCAGGCTCCCCGCTGAGCAGGGAGCCCATTCGGGCTCGATCCCAGGAGTCTGCAATCATGACCTGAGCTGAAGGCAGACACTTCAGACACTTCTAAATATATGAACTGGCAGGGGAGCCTGGGTGGCTCAGTTGGTTGAGCGACTGCCTTCGGCTCAGGTCATGATGCCGGACTTCCAGGATCGAGTCCCGCATCAGGCTCCCCGCTCCTTGGGGAGTCGGCTTCTCCCTCTGACCTTCTCCTCTCTCATGCTCTCTCTCACTCATTCTCTCTCAAATAAATAAATAAAATCTTTAAAAAAAATAAATATATGAACTGGCAGATAACTGGCAGAGTGGATAAGAAACATAGGACCCCAGAATACATGGACAAGAAACTCACTTCAAACCCAGTGACGCGGGTAGGTTGAGTAAAATGATAGAAGGATTCATAGTGTGCCGCCAGTAACCCAGAGAGCAGGGCTGCCTCTCTCAAGTCAGATTAAGCAGACCACAGAGCCAGGAAACATACTGGAGACGGAGAACGACGTTTCATAATAATAAAAGGATAATCCACACTAAAGGAAGTTACATCAGACACTGGAGGCTTAGAACTGATGTAGTTGAATGGAAGAACCTTAAAAAAATAAAAATTCACAGTTACAGCTGGGGACCTTTTTTTAAAGAGCACACACGTGAGCGGCGGGAGGGGCAGAGGGACAGAAGAGGACCTCAAGCGACCTCCCTGCTGAGTGCAGAGCCTGACGACCCCGAGATCATGACCTGAGCTTGATCCAAGAGTCAGATTCTTACTGGCTGAGCCACCCAGGTGCCCCTTAGTTGGGGACCTTGAAACCCCTTTCAGCATCTCCTGGAACTACTTCACTGAAAATCACAAGGATATAGAAAATCCCAGCAACACTAGTAACTAATAGGATCTGGTTGACAGATGAAGAGCATCTTACCCAGCAACAGCAGAATATACAGGTTTTCAAGTGCCTGTGGAACACCGGCCAAGACAGACCGTGTCCTCGGCCAAAGAACAAATCTCAGTAGATTTATAAGAATTGAAATCATTAGGTTGTTCTCTGACCATAATGGAATCAAGCTAGAAATGAATAATAGAAACAAAAAGAAAATCTCTTTGGAAATTAAACAGTGCATCTCTGAAAGCCCTGGGCCACAGAAGAACTTGCAAAGGAAATGGAAAAATACATACAAGCAAATGACAGTACAGAAAAACCGGATGTGGGGGGTGAGTCAGGCAGGGGTCCGAGGGAGGTTTACAGCAGCAAGTGCTTACCCCGGAAACGCAGAAAGAGAACAAAGCAGAAATCGATGAGAATCTGAATGCGTGTACATGTGCATGGGAATCTAAATGTAAATCTCCGTAGGTGTTGATAGGTTAGAAGACAGTACGGGAAACGGTCACCTTCCCCCAGACTGATCTCTACGTGCCATGCAGTTCCCATCAGAATCCCGGTGAGGGTTCTGTAGAAATAGACAGACTTGCTCTCAAATTTGCGGGGAGTGGTCCTGGCCCTAAAATAGCTTTAGCAGTGTTGAGGAAGAGAAATAAAGTGGGAGGAATCACACACCTTGATGTTAAAGCTTACTGTGATGCCTGCTCAGCGGGAGCCTGCTTCTCCCTCTCCCTCTGCTCCCCCTGCTTGTGCCTCCCTCCCTCTCTCTCTGTGTCAAATAAATAAAAATAAAATCTCTGAAAAGATAAACTTCACCTCTTACATGAAAATTAACTGAAAATGGATCATGAACTAAACTAAAGCTATAAAAACTTATAGAAAAAATAGGTATTTTATTTTTAAAAGATTGTATTTGTTCATTTGACAGACAAAGATCAGGAGTAGGCAGAGAGGCAGGCAGAGAGAGAAGGAGGAAGCAGGTTCCAGGACCCTGGGATCACGACCTGAGCTGAAGGCAGACGTTTAACCCACTGAGCCACCCAGGCGCCCGAGAAAACAGTTTTAGAAAGAGCAGCGTGCCGTCCTTCTCATATGCCTCTGACCCTTTATCCTCTGGGACGTTCTCATATGCCTCTGACCCTTTATCCTCAGAGCCCTCCGGTATTCAGTGTGCACAGCACCCCTCTGGGACGTTCTCTCCGCTCCTGCACGGCCAGCTGGCTCGGCGTCCATCTCTCGGGCTCCAGTGACACCATGATGGACACTTGGCTCTTCTCTGCTCGTCCAGCATCTAGACCTTTTCGTGTTTGGGGAATTCTGTGACATTAGCTTTGTTGAGCGCAAGGACCCACTGCCTGCTTAAGAAGCCAAGGACGAGAGACACTGTTGCCTGGTGTCTCGGGCTGGCAGTGGGTGTAACAGGATCATTTAGGGTGGTGCTTGCCTTTGCGTGAGACTTGGAATGTGAGGTGAGTGAGGAGGAGGACCTGGGACAGGGACACCTCGTGCTTGGGCTCATGGCAGCAGCCTCTGCTTTTCAGGGCTGGTGCCGTGATGTGTCCCGAGAGTGATGGCGTCTGAGGGATGGAGGCCTGGTCCTGCCAGCCGGCCTTATTCCTGCCTTTCTAAAGATTCCGTGAGCTGTGGGGTCCTTTTAATAAATCCCTTTTCTTTTCAGCCACAGTCAGTTTCTGTTGCTTGCAGGAGACTCTTGATTGATTCAAATACCCTATTGTCAAAGCAGTACCCATTTTGCCTCCTTTTTTTTTTTTTTAAGATTTTATTTATTTATTTGACAGACAGAGATCACAAGTAGGCAGAGAGGCAGACGAGGGTGGTGGGGGGAGCAGGCTCCCTGCTGAGCAGAGAGCCTGATGCGGGACTGGATCCCAGGACCCTGAGACCATGACCTGAGCTGAAGGCAGAGGCTTTAACCCACGGAGCCACCAGGTGCCCCCCATTTTGCCTCTTTACTTGACATTTCCTCGTACTGGATCATGGTTGGGGCTCGGTGTTACTCATTCTTGTACATTCAACACCCGTCCTCGAGGTTCATCACCTTCTCAGTAATACTGGAATCTTCAGGTCTTCAACTTCGTTTCTCCTTCAGTGCTGGTTTCCCTCTGACTTTGGCATTTGGAAGGCTTTTTAGTTTCCGGTGCTGTTTGCAGGATTTGAATGTTTTGTTTGCCTTTTGGATATTTTATTGGGAAGTTGAAAGAGAATTTGCAGTTACCTTGAACAGTATTTTTTCTTACTTTTCTTTATGCAAGTACCAAGTGAGATGGACAAGGGAACCTTTTTGATCAGGGCAAAAAATAAGACTTTGTGGTCGACCAACATAGTAATCAAGCTGGTAGATTTTTTGGTAATTTTCTTTCATTGTGGATAGCATTATAATGTTAGCACACTGATATATATATATCACACGCACACACACACATGCACACACACACGCACACACACACACGCGCGCACACACACAGGCTCCTCGCATCTCGTTTGTTCCTGTTGATGATTCAGTCATGCCTCAGTCGCAGCTGACCTGAGTCAGCATCACATACCTCCTTAGCACCCTGCCTCTTTCCTCCGCTAATGGGACCCAAGTCACCATAACCTTATTTGCATAGCTTCCCCCCAGATTTCGCTCTTACAAAATCCAGTCTGTCTTGCAGAATTTCTAGATGGAGCTTTCTGATGAGACCTCAGAAAGCTTGGGAATATCTTTTGATTCTAACCCTAAGTTGACCTGCATTATTTCCTCAACTTTTAATTCTTACTACACTCACAGTGGTTTTACGACTCATGTATTAAATAGTGTCCTTTTGGGGAAAAATATGTCTTTCACGTTCATGCTGCTGGTCCCCTTAACGGTCTCAGTATGTTCAAGTTCTGCCCTTCAGTTGACACAGACTGTACTTCAGGGTGCATGCCCTTGCCCACCTCCCTTACTCGAAGCAGAGACACCCTTTCGCGTGCGTGCTGTGGCCGTCTTCTTGGAGCCTGTCATACCTACCCCTTGGTTTTCTGGATTATTGGACTAACATTATCTGAGGCAGTTGAATGGATTTGAAAGTGCAGGCATCAGTGGCCTTCTCTGTAGATCTTTCAGAGTTAATGAATCATAGTTGATTTCACTGGGTTTTAGAAAACTTAAAGGACCATCAAAACCCAAAGCATCATCAAAACACTGGAATGTTAATTTTCTGCGTCATGCCGATACCAGTAGGGGTATTTATGGTTATGAAAGGCACATTTTTTTCTTAAATATGATGTACTTGGTGTTCTGTTTCCTTGCCTTGAGGATTTTATCCAGATTATCATTTGTTTTTTCACTTTCGCAGTCGATGCTCCGGGGGAGAGGAGGTTGCTATAAACATACGTTCTACGGCATCGAGAGCCACCGTTGCATGGAAACTACCCCAAGCTTGGCCTGTGCAAATAAATGTGTCTTCTGTTGGCGGTAAGTGAAAATGAATGGCTGTGGTGACCAAATATGTGACCTTCTGTAATAATCCATTTCTGTTCAGCATGGCATGCAAATTTACCTGAAGCTCTGCTGTCTCTATAATTAACCCCCGTCTTCATTCCTAATACAGTCGTGCATTTGGTTGTTTTTCCTTGATTAGTTTTTATCAGGGGTTTGCCGATTTTTTGTCTTTCATGAATCCTCTGCATTATATCTTTGTTTTCTTGTTCAGTAATCTACTACTATTTTTTTTGCCCCCTCTTCTTTTTATAGCTTAGATTGTTAACTTAGTAATATTAGTCTTCTATAAGTCTTTAATCAAAAATTTTCATCTAAGTACTTCTTCAGCTACATTCCATAGATTTTGATTAGTTAATTATTTTTAAAAATTTTTAAAATTTGAATATAGTTGACATACATGATAGTTTCAGATGTGCAGCATAGTGATTCAACAAGTTTACGCCCTACGCTGCGCTCCCCCTGACGGCAGCTCCCATCTGTTACCGTACCACACTGTGACATTACCCTGGGCGGTATGCCCTGTTCTCTACCTTTTCTTCTTCTTCTTTTTTTAAAAAATATTTTAAAAAGATTTTTATTTACTTATTGGACAGACAGAGATCACAAGTAGGCAGAGAAGCGCAGAGAGAGAGGAGGAAGCAGACTCCCTGCTGAGCAGAGAGCCTGATGTGGGACTCGATCCCAGGACCCTGAGATCATGACCTGAGCGGAAGGCAGAGGCTTTACCCCACTGAGCCACCCAGGCGCCCCTCTACCTCTTATTCCTATGATGTATTTATTCAGTAACTGGAAGCCGGTATCTCTCACCATCCCTCACGCATTTTTGCCATCTCCCATCCCGTCCCCTTCTGGTAACCATCATTTCTCTGTTTTTATAGTTCTGATTCTCTTTGTTTCTTTGTGTATTCATTTGTTTTTAGATTACAAATATAAGTGGAATCATATGGTACATTTGTCTGTGTCTGTCTGCCTGATTGCATGATTGCATGTAGCGTGATACCCTCTAGGTCCAACCAAATAGTCACACACGGTAGTGACTCATTCTTTTTGTGTCTGAGTAATAGTGCATTGCACACGTGTACCACATCTTCTTTATCTGTTCATCTATTAGGGGACACTTGGGCTGCTTCCATATCACGGTTACTATAAATGATGCTGTAGTAAACAGCGGTACATACATCTTTTTGTGTAAATAAATGCCCAGGAATGGAATTACGGGATCATATGGTTATTCTGTTTATAATTTTTCAGGTAACCTCCATACTGTTTTCCACTGTGACTGTACCAACTTATATTCCCATCAGCTGTGCACCAGGCGTTCTTTTTCTCCATACCCTTGCCAACACTTGTTATTTCTTGTCTTTTTTGTTCTATTCTGGCAGGTGTTCGGTGATAGCTCCTGTGGTTTTGATGCGCATTTCCTTCATGACTGGTGACGCTGAGCGTCTTTTCATGTGTCTGTTGGCCATCTGGATGTCCTCTTCTGAAAAGTATCTCTTTAGGTTCTTTGCCCATTTTAAATCAGATTATTTGCTTCCTGGTGTTGAGTTGTATGAATTCTTTATATATTTTGGGTATTAACCCCTTATCAGACACACCAGTCTCTTTAGTATTTTCTCCCAGTCCTTTGTTAGTTCCTTTTTAATTTCCTCTTTAGCTCTTTGGCTCATTCTCTGCCTGATTCTCTCTGATTTCGTCCTTGGCTTTCTTTTATTGCTCTGCATTATAGTGGTAGGAAAAGTGAACCATCTCTATGTGTTCATTAAATACCTGTAGATTGACAGCTTTATATTCTTGTTTTTTGTTTTGTTTTGTTTTGTTTTTTTAAGAGAGAGAACTTGCAAGCTGGGTGCAGGGTCAGCGGGGTGGGGGGAGGAGAGACGGGGAGAATCTTCGAGACAGGCTCTGCCAGAGCTGGCTGCAGGGCTCTGTCTCACAGCCCTGGGATCTTGAGCCAAAATCAAGAGTTGGACGCTGAACTGACCGAGCCACTTTTGTATTCTTTGTCTCTGACCCTGGTCTCCTTTCCGAGTTTTCATGCTCTGTTTGCAGTTGCCTATTGGATATTTTCTTCCCGCTGATCCCCAGGTCCTTCCACAGTGGGGTTCATTGTGCCGTCTGTGAACCTCCTCCTCTGGTTTTGTTAAGGCACCATTAGCTGTCCAGTGGCTTAGGCTGAAAAGCTCTACTTTCTCTAACTCACTGTATCCACTTGTATCCCAAATTCTGTTTTACATTCTTTCTTTCTTTTTTTTTTTTTTAAAGATTTTATTTATTTATTTGACAGGCAGAAATCACAACTAGGCAGAGAGGCAGGCAGAGAGATAGAGGGAAGCAGGTTCCCCGCTGAGCAGAGAGCCTGATGCAGGGCTCTATCTCAGGGCCCTGGATCATGACCTGAGCCAAAGGCAGAAGCTCAACCCACTGAGCCACCCAAGCACCCTCGTTTTACATTCTTAATATTTCACCCTTTAGCAAACAAAATGATTTAATACCTGCCAGTCTATGCCATTTTTTCATTTATCGTATTGGTACAAGAGCTATAATTCTTTTTTTAATTTATCGTATTGGCACAAGAGCTGTAATTCTTTTTTAAAAAATGGTTTTATATCATTGATCATAAAAGTTATCCATGCTTGCTATAGAAACTTTTAGAAAATACTAGAAAGTATAAAATATAAAGAGAAACAACTCTCTGTAATTCCAGAATCCAGACAAATCACTGTTAATGCCTTGGAGCATTTGCTTTCTTTCTCTTTTTTCCCCCCCGAGTCTTATGTTTTCAACAACATGGTTGAAATCATTCTCTACTTTCTGTTTTTTATCCTGTTTTTATTTTTTTAAATATAAGACTCTTGCTCTGTCATTAAATTCTTACAGGCATAAACTTTTTGTTTTGAAATAATTCTGGATATACAGAAGACTTACAAAGATAGTAGAGTTTCTGTATATTTTTCACCTAACTTTCCCTAATGTTAATTAGGGAGCATTAACTATGGCCATTAACATTAACTGTGGAACAGTTATCAAAACAATTATCAGAAATAATCAAAAAGAAATTAACATTGATGCAGTGCTACTAATTAAACTAGAAACTTTGAGTTTCATTAGTTTTCCCACTAATATGCTTTTTCTTCCAGGATGCAGTTTGGGATCCCTCATCACATATAGTCGTTATATCTCTTTAGTTTTCTGTCGTCCGTCACAGTTCTTCAGTCTGTCCTTGTTTTTCATAACCTCAACACCTTGGAAGACTCCTGGTCACAAATCTTGTCTAATGTTTTCTCGTGGTTAGAGCGAAGTTATGGATTTTGGGAAACCACCATAGGGGTGATGTGACCTTCTCAGCAGGTCCTATTCAAGGGATACATGATAACATTCTGTCCTGTTGCAGTGGTGTTAGCTTTTATCATTGGATTAAGAGGGTGTCTGCTAGGCTTTCAAGTGTAAAGTTATGCCTTAAAATTTTTCCCCTTTGTGTAATTAATAAATATTTGGGAAGGTACTTGGAGTCTATGCAAATATGCTGTTTCTCTTTAAGCATTTGCCCACTAAATTTTTCATTCATTGGTGGATTATTACAAATTATTACTTTGGTGTTCCACTGATTTTTTTTTTTTACATTTAATAATTGGACTGCTTCTTTAAGGAAGACTCATTTCTCCCTCATTTTAAAATTTATTATTATATTAGTTTGGACTCAAGAAAATCCAGTACTGTTGTTTATTTACTTCATTGCTCATATTTTTCTAGCTTTGGCCATTAGTAGCTCTGTTGGGTCGGCTTCCGTGTCGGCTTCCGTGTCTTTTCTTGCATTTACAACAAACACTTGGTATTATCTGATTCCAGAAGAGGCTCCAGGTCCAGCTTGTGTTTTTCCTGCCCAGCTTTGGGGTCAGCCACTTTTCTAAGGAGCTCTAGTTCCTCTTACTGAAGAATGATACTTAGACTCTGAAATTTGGGTGCTGATACGCTCCTTTATATTGGGGTATTAGTGCTTCCAGGGCCTCTCAGCAGATAGAAGTAGAAAATGTGTATGTATCTCTCAGTGTATGTTAAAATACACAACTGAGAGTTTTTACTAGTATCTTCCACTCCTATCAGCAAACATAGAGTTCATTCTATTACTCCTTTTGTGCTTTTTGGTAACTTTTTTCTTGGACAGTCAGGAACCCAGCCTGGCCCTCATCATCTACAACATAGTAACTTCAGCCGTAGTTATGTGCATGTGAACGACTTCAGAATTACAGACTCACACCTTTGTGAGAAATAAATTTATCGTAGGATGGATTTATCTGGCTTTGGCATTAGGATATTGCTAATCTTATAGAATGAGTTAGGAAATGTTCCCTTCTCTTACGTTTTTGGAAGTTTGGGAAGAATTGGTATTGATTCTTAAAATGATTACAGGAATTCACCAGTGAAGCCTGTTTTGGGGCTTTTCTTTGTAGAGAGGTTTTGAATACTGATTCAATTACTTGTCATAATTTGGTTAAGATTTTCCATTGCTACTTGCGTCAGTTTGGGAATTTGTATGTTTCTAGGAATTTGTTCATTTCATCTAGTTTATCTAATTTATTGGCATATAGTTGTTTATAGTATTATCATGATCCTTTATTTCTGTAAGATTGGTAGTGGTGTACTGCTTCATTTCTGAGTTTACTGATTTGAATCTTCTTTCTTTTCTTTCTTTTTTTTTTTTTGCTCAATCTAGGTAAGTGTTTATTGGTGTTGATCTTTGCAAGAACCAGCTTTTGGGTTCATTATTTTTCTCTTATATTTTTCTGTTCTCAAGTTTCATTTGTTTCTATTCTGATTTTTGTCATATCCTTCCTTTTGCTGCCTTGAGCCTAGTTTCCTTCTCATTTTTAGTATTTATGGTGTGTAGGTAGGTTATTGATTTTTTTTCATGTGAGTGTTTACAAGTACAGATTTCTCTCTGAGCACTGTTTTAGCAAAATTCTGTTCATCTGTAGTATTTTGTAATTTCCCTGTGATCCTCTGGTTGTTTAGAACTGTTGCTTAATTTTCACTTATCTGTTGGTTTTTCAGTTTTCTTTCTGTTCTTTATTTCTGCTTTTATTCCATAGTGATTGAAGACAATATTTTGTATGATTTCAGTCTTTGAGAATTTATTGACACTTGTTTTATGGCCTAACATAGGGTGCATCCTAGAAAATGATCTATGTACAATTGAAAAAAATGTGTATGTTTTGGGGGGGGGTGTTTTGTTTTGTATATGTCATAGGTATTATTGGTTTATCATATTGTTCAAATACACTATTCCTTTTTTGATCTTCTGCCCAGTTCTGTTACTTAAAATAAGGTTTTTGAATTTTATAATTATTAATATAGAACTGTATTTTTCTTTTCGCTTATAAATTTTTGTTTCATGTATTTTGGTGCTCTTTTTTTAAGTATGTATGTACTTATAATTGTTAATATCTTCTTGATGGATTGATCTGTTTATCAATATATAATGTTCTTCTTTTTCTTTCCTGATGGTTTTTGACTTAACATCTGTTTTGTGTTATATGAGTATAGCTATGTCAAGGTCTTTTTTGATTACTATTTGCATTAAATGTTTTTCTTCCTTTCACGTCTGTCTGTGTCTTTGGATCTGAAGTGAATCTCTTAGGCAGTATATTGTTGGATTTTTTTTAAATTCATTCTGCCAATCTCTGGCTTTTAATGTAGATAATTTAATCCATTCACATTTTGCTCTTTGTTTTTGTGAATTTTATATCTTTTATTTTGTACACCTTATTACTGTCTTCTTTTGTGTTTGTTTTTTGGTTATGTACAATTTGACTCCATTATTGTTTCCCTTTCTAATACATGTTTTAGTTATTTTCTTGGTGGTTATTCCTCTGGGGATTAAAACTAACCTCTTAAATTTACAAGAGTCTACATTTAATTTTCTTTATCTGTGGATGTATACAGTTCTGTGAAGTTGCACGAATGCTGCATTAGCAAATACTAAACTGACTTTTAGGGGGATAAAGGGTTAAGTTCTTGGAGTCCTCTTGTCACAACGTATTTGCCATCTTCTCAGTATTTAACTTTGTTCTCTGTGTTTCTGTGTAAAGATGCCTTATTTTACATATACTTTTGATTCATTAGCATTGAACTTATGGCCAACAGCATTGTAATTCATGCCTGAATGAAGCTTATCTAACACAGATATTTTCCCTCAAGGCACATTGTAGTTTCTTGTGATTCAGAACACTACACTGCACTTTAGCCCTGCGCTTGGGAGCTGTTTTAAATAGCAACATCGCTAAGAAAAAGCACAGAATGCAAAAAGTGGGACATGAAGTTGACTGCCAAAAGAGCATCATTTGCAGTATAAAAGCTTAAACAAGAAGGCGAAGAGAACATTGTGTTGTTTGACCTCATTTGGGATGTATGTACTAGACTCAGATTTTTTTGCTGCTTTGTGAATGACCATGAATGACCATAAATATTGACACTAAAGTATTGATTTTGGGGTTTCAGATAAATTTTAGGAAGTAGGTAATTTTGCAAATATGGCATAAGCAAATAATGAGGATTGACTTTATTTTGAACAAAGACCACCTTTGGTTCAACAGTATTCAAAAACTGGTCATACAAAGCTTCATTCCTTCTCCTTTGTGTTGTCACAGGTTACAACTTTATGCATTGTAGGCTTATTAACAGATTTATGATTTTAGTTTTATACATTTATTTTTTTAATTGTATAGGGAAAAAAGAGGTGCTAGAGTCCAAAAAGTTCAGTTATACAGACTTTTTTTGTATTTGTGACAAGCTTTACGTTCTGTGTTTCTTTGTGTGGTGCTGCAAGTCTATCTAGTGTCCCTTCCTTTCTGCTTAACAGGGCTGCTTTTAGCATTTCTCGTAGTGCAGGTCCATTCGTGCTGGACTCGCTCAGCTTTGCTTCTTCTGGACATGCCTTGTGTTTCCTTCAGCTTTGACGAATAGTTTTGCTAGATACAGAATTCTTGATTGACATTGTTTTTCCTTCGGTTTTGACAAATAGTTTTGCTAGATACGGAATTCTTGGTTGACATTGTTTTTCCTTTTAGCATTTTAAATATGTTATCTCACTACTTCTTGACTTACATGGTTTCTGCTGAGAAATGGGCTGTTAATCTTACTGAGGATCCCTGGTATGTGATGAATTCTTCTCTTGCTTCCTTCAGGATTCTTGAAGGCTTTGTCTTTTAGCAGTTTGGCTATAATGCGTCTTGGTTTGGATCTCTTTGAATTTATTCTGCTTGAGTTCATTGAGCTTGTTGGATGTGTAAATTAATGTCTTTTATATAATTTGGGAAGTTTTTAAAGTTTTAAACCATTATTTCTTCATGTATTCTTTGTGCCCCTTTCTCTGTTTCCTCTTGGGACTTCCATTCAACATATGTTGATATTCTTGGATGGTGTCGCACAGGTCTATAAAGCTACATGCACTTTTCCTTTTCCTGCTCCTCAGACTGGGTGATGGACACATCTTCAAGCTTACTGATTCTTCTCAAAGCCTGCTCAGTCTGCTGTTGCAACCCTCTCGTGAATTTTTCATTTCAGTTATTTTACTTTTTTAGTTCTGAAATTTGGTTTCTTTTTTATTAATTGTTTTCATCTCTTAATTGACATTCTGTGTTTGTTCAGACATTTTACTTGGTTTCCTTCAGCTCTTTGACCATGTTTAAGACAGTCGACTTAGTCTTTTTCTAGCAATTTAAGTGTGATGTTTGTGCTTCTTCAGGGATAGTTTTTATTATTTTCTCCTGTGAATAGGCCATACTTTTCTTGCTTCTTCATATGCTTTGTGACATTTTCTTGAGCACTGCACATCTTGGAGATTATGATGTGTTAACTCTGGAAATCAGGTTCTTCCCATTGTTCAGGTTTGTTTTTGTTGCTTGCTCTGGATTTTAGTTGTTTGCTCAATGAGTTTTCGAGACCATTTTCGTACAGACTCTGTATTGTCTTGGGTATTACCTGTGAAGCCTGTGTTTTAGCGGCCAGGGAATGTGTTGATAGAGATCTCCTTGAGCACCTGGAGTGAAAGAAAAAAAGAGGAATAAAAGCCCTTTCCCAGTCTTTGCAGATTGACTGTGTGTTGGGGGCATTCCTTCAAAACTTGGCCACGCTATTGCCAGCTCTGCCTTTGTCTTCACTTCCTATTTGTGCTGAGCTTGAAAATCAGTTGTGGGTGAAAGTTTAGTGTCTTCTCAGGGCTTTTCTTAGCATGGATTCTGTCTGGGTGTGCAGTAGGCTTTCTTTATTCCCCGGTGTATGGGATGCTTTTTCAGTGCTTTGACTCACCCGGCGCTCTTCCTCCGAGCATTTCTTTTCTTTTCTTTTTTTTTTTTAAAGATTTTATTTATTTATTGGAGAGAGAATGAGTGAGAGAGAGCATGAGAGAGGAGAAGGTCAGAGGGAGAAGCAGACTCCCCAAGAAGCTAGGAGCCCAATGCAGGACTCGATCCTGGAAGTCCAGGATCATGACCTGAGCCAAAGGCAGCTGCTCAACCAACTGAACCACCCAGGCGCCCTCTCTGAGCATTTCTTTCCAGGCGTTCAGCTAACTGTTGTTTTCTTGAACTGTAAGGCTTTGGTGTAGTCAGCAGCAGGTTGTTTACTTATCTACTGAGATCTGTGTGGAGTTCCTTTTTTTAAAACTATGACTACAGAGTTTTTTTGAATATAGATGGATGAATAGTATAATGAACAAAAGCCTGTTGTGTTCCATTTGTCTACCCTGGTTCTATTTTGATGCAGATCCCAGCCATGATATTGTTCTGTCTGTACATACTTAAGTTGATAGATAATATTTTAAAAAAAGACCTTTTAAGAAAGAATATAGCCGTAATACCATCTTCTTATATTAAATTTTCATCTCCTATTAAAGGGAATGCATGTATTTTCTTTTCTAGTTATCCAGGGCTATAGGAAAAAACAAACAAGCAGACCTGAAAAATATCTCTTTGGACATCCTGTTAAATCAGTGGTTTTCAACTGGAGCAAAATTGCTATTTTTCACTCTGTGGGGAAACCTTGGCCATTTGACAATGTCTGGAAGCATTTTTATTTTTTTTTTATTTTTTTATTTTTTTTTAAAGATTTTATTTATTTATTTGAGAGAGAGACAGTGAGAGAGAACATGAGCAAGGAGAAGGTCAGAGGGAGAAGCAGACTCCCCATGGAGCTGGGAGCCCGATGTGGGACTCGATCCCGGGACTCCAGGATCATGACCTGAGCCGAAGGCAGTCGTCCAACCAACTGAGCCACCCAGGCGCCCTGGAAGCATTTTTAATTGTTAAAGCTGAGGGCGGTATTTCTGGCATCAAGTAGGCAGAGG
Source organism: Mustela putorius furo (assembly GCF_011764305.1). Classification (NCBI taxonomy): domain Eukaryota; kingdom Metazoa; phylum Chordata; class Mammalia; order Carnivora; family Mustelidae; genus Mustela; species Mustela putorius. The sequence continues at coordinate 1,008,829 of NW_025421293.1, forward strand.
TCAGCGGTGCTCTTAAACATCTTAGAATACACAGGAAAACCTCTACAACAAAGAATTATCCAGTCCAAAATGTCAGTTGTGTGGCCACTGAAAAGTCCTGTGTGCAGTGGGCCAGAGGGACTTTTCCAGTAAGAAGGACTGCGGCGATGTGATGTCATTAGTCATAGAGTCTGTGCTTATGAAACTTAAAATATTGTAGGATGAACATTTGCCAAACAAAAGCCGTGGGAGCATGCGGACTGACGTATCGGATCACGTAGCACCTAGCTCGAAGGAGAAGGAATCAGGGGCTTTGTGTCCCAGTTCTTGCTACATCACCTTTTACAATCTATTCTAAACCCTCCCTGAGATTCTCGACATGAGTCGTTGTGTGTGTGTTTGCTTTTGTTTGTTTCTTTTTGAAGGCCAAGATTCAAAAGAATGGGATTTAGTGGGTGGTACCCCTTGCTTGTGTTACCTCTTTACAGCCAGTAGGCAGTCCTTCAGTTTCCGAGGCACTAAATTAACCCAGGTGTTAATTTTAATTTTAATTTTTTGAATATTTATTTATTTATTTGAGAGAGAGAGAGAGGGAGAGAGAGAGAGAGAGAGAGAGAATGAGCAGGAGGGACAAAAGGGAGAGGGAGAGAAAAATCTCAAGCAGATTCTGTGTGACCCGAGCCAAAACCAAGACTCAGACATTTAACTGACTGACCACCCAGGTACCCCTACCCAGTTTTTAAAAAAGCAAATGATATACTTAATGAAGTCATTAATGAGATTTTAGAGAAAAGTAAGTGGAGAGAATTCACTAACCATAGCTTCTGACAAAGAAGTACTAATACACTAACTTTAAGATTAGAATTCACCATCTGTCTCAGTTACAAATAATTTAATACACATGTTAGAAAAGGCCCAGAGAAATAGACTTAGATGCTTATGTGAATGTTTTATTTATCTTTATTTCATTTTACAGGTTCTTAAAAATAGCCTCTGATCCTCAGTTTCCTAACTGTAAAATAAAACAACACCTTCCTTTCAAGGTTGCTCTGAGGCTTAATTGCTTGGGGGAGATGATGCATGTGAAAGCTCTTCAAACTGCCGTATGATGTGCAGATGTGAGTTTTCCCTAATGAATTTCTGTAGCTTTATTTGGATAATATGCGTAGCAGATGGTTATAGATAGATAAAATATTATTACTCTATTAATTTTCAGGAGCTGTTGAGTGCTATGTGTATAGATAGCCCAGATTTACCAGTTTGTCTCCTGTTTTCTGGTCATGTAAGTGAAAATTTTGTACTTTGAAATTTCAAATTCAGAGTTTTATGTGTCTTGAACAAATAACCTGATTACAAAAATGGGCAAAGGATCTGAACAGAGTTTTCCAGAGAAGATATACAGATGTCCAATAAGCACATGAGAAGGTAATAATAGTCCCAAGTTGGGAGGTGCCTGGGTAGCTCAGTGGGTTAAAGCCTCTGCTTCAGCTCAGGTCATGATCTCGGGGTCCTGGGATCGAGCCCTGCATCCGGCTCTCTGCTCAGCAGGGAGCCTGCTTCCCCTTCCCCCTCTGCCTGACTCTCTGCCTACTTGTGATCTCTCTCTCTGTGTCAAATAAATAAATAAAATCTTTAAAAACAATAGTAGTGCCAAGTTGGAAATAAGTGAAGTACTCCTCAACTGATGAATGAATGAATGAACAGAATATCCAACCCGTGGAATACTATTTGGAAATAAAAAGGAATGAAATAGTGCATAGTATGACATGATGAACCATGAAAACGGGCCGCTAAGTCAAAGAAGCCCATCACAAAAAAACATAAATAGTATGGTCATATTTCTTTAAAATACCTAGTCTAGAGAAACCTGTAGAGACAGGAAGTAGGTCAGTGGTTGCTTGCGGCCTGGGTGGATGTGTGGATTGAAAAGTGACAGCTGAGAGGAGCAGGATTTCTTTTGGGGAATGACAAAAATACTCTAACATTGACTCGTAGTGATGGATGCACAGCTCTGTGAATATACTGAAAGCTACTGGATTGTACACCTTACATGAAATTTTATGGTATGTAAATTATATTTCAATAAGGCTGTTAAACAGATTTTGCTTGAGTGGCTCAAGCTGGGTGGCTCACTTGGTTAAACATCTGCCTTCTGCTCGGTCATGATTCCAGGGTCTTGGGATCGAGTCCGGCATCGGGCTCCCTGCTCCGCGGGGAGCCTGCTCCTCCCTCTGCCTCAGCTGCTGCTGCCCCTGCTTGTGCTTTCTCGCTTTCTCGCGCGCTCGTGTGCGCTCTCTCTCTCTCTCGCTGACAAATTAACTAATTAAAAAAAAAAAAGAAAGTGACATTTCGACTCATCATAGAAAGTTAAAAAAAAAAAACATTTTGCTTGAGTAGTAAACATAAGTTTTAAAAATATATTTTAAATGTAGTTTGAAAGGTCACCCTTGCATATAGTGAAAATGCGAAATGTATAACTCCGTGACAGTTGTCTTCTTTTCATTCTTGTCTTCTCCTCACTTAAGCTTTCGGAGATACGCCACACACCTGCGCATGGGTTTGTGGGTGTGCGTGTCTTTGTTCACACGCACGCACAAGCAGCAGGATGCCGTACAGTATTCTGTGTCTTGCTCTTTTTGCTCTCACTTTGAGAGATCCGTTCATCTCAAAGTGCGTGTGGATTCAGAACCAGCTCTTAATCTGCCAAATTAAATCACTGTTTGGAAAGCAGGAAAGAAATATGTTTAAAGGGCCTTTGTCTTTAAAGTCATTACTAAGGTCTGTGTCTTCCACAAAAATTTCCTCCTTCTCTGTATGTTAAGAGGATTGTCATATAATTTTGCTCCAAAGTAGTATTTTATCACTATTATTGCTGTGGTAAGAACACCTAACATGAGATCGGCTCTCGTCACAGAATGTTACGTGTACAATACGGTATGGTTCCTGTAATACGGTCCAGCAGCTCTCTGGAACCTGAATCCAACGTAACTGAAACTTTGTATTTGTTAAAAAGCAATTTCCCGTTTGCGCCTCCTCTAGCCTCTAGCAGCCACCATCCTGCTGTCTGCCTCTGTGTGTTTGCCTCTTCTGTAGACTCCGTCTGGGTGCTGGGTGCTGTCATGCGGTGTCTGTCTTCCCGCGGCTCGTTTCGTTTCAGCATGATGTCCCCAGGCTAATCCGTATGTCACACACGCACGGCAGGATCTCCTTCTTTTTTAAGGCGAATAGTATTCCACTGCATGTACCTACCGCATTCTCTTTACTCACATGTACTGCAGTGAACATGGGAGTGGACGTCTCTCTTTGGGATTCTGGTTTTAAGTCTTTTGTAGAAGACACAGAAGTGGAATTGCTGTGTCATATGATTTTCTCTTTTTAATTATTTTTAGAAACTTCCAGACTACTTTCCATAGTGGTAACACCATTTTTCATTTCTAATAATGCATGAGGATTCTAATGTCTCCATATGCTTGCCAATGTGTATTATTTTGTTTTATTTTATTTTTATTATTTTTCCTGATAATGGCCATAGCAGTGGGTATGAGATGATGTCTTACTGTGATTTTGCTTTGTTTTTCCTGGTGATTCATGATACTGAGCATCTTTTGATATACCTGTTGGTCATTTGTAGGTCTTCTTTGGACAAATGTCAAGTCCTTTGGCCATTTTAAAATTGAGTTATTATTAATATTATTTTCTGTTGAGTTAATGGGATCCTAAGTATATCTTGGATATTAACCCCTTATCTAGTTTGTAAATATCTGCACCTTTCACAGGTTACCTTTTCACTCTGTTGTTTTTTAATTTTTTTGATCTGGATATGCTTTGTTGTTTGTTTTAAGGCAAATGAACTTAAACTGTTCCCCTTAATTTTTTGACGTCCTCTTTTTGCTCTGGTAGAAGATAAACAGCAAATAAATGGATCTGAAGAACAAAATCTTAAAGAACTGGTGATTAGGTGGTATTGTGTATGGCAATATTATCAATCAGATATAATTGAAATTGTCAGAAGTTTTATCTGAAATTATTTGTATAAGATCAAAAAAGGAGAGAGGGAATAAATAATATTAACTAATGAGAGATGATATTTGTTATTATAGATGTCTCAAGGATTTAATCTTTTCATTAGTTAATATTCATCAATTTATTAGCTAATCAATATTTGAAAATTTGGAAAAATAAAATTCTTTGTAAATTTATTTATTTTAATACATCTGTGGAGTTTCTTCAGATTTTACCAGTTTTAAATGCACTCATTTGTGTGATGGGTGTGTGTGTGTAGTTCTGTACAATTGTATCATCTGTTTAGAATTGCGTATCTAAAACCACAATCAAAATACAGATCTTTTCTTTTTCCTTCCTCTTGAGGCTGCGCCTGCTCCTTGGTCCTCCCGGCTCCTAGTCCTGGAAATCACTAGCCTGCTCCCATTCTCTAAATTCCTTGTAAATTTAGATTTTCAAAAGTAATTGAAGAAGAATGTAATTCTGAGTACTTCTGTAATCACTGTAGTAATGGAATGAGTAGTTACAAACCATTATCAGAAAGAAACCAGACGTAGATGGTTTTACAAGTAAGTTCTAGCAAACATTCAAGGAAAAGGAGTTCTCCAGAAAGCAAAGGGAAAAGGAACACTTGTAAAATAATTTTAAGAAACTACTATAACCTTGATACCAGCCCAGAGAACAGCTTGGAAAACAAAAATTTCAGTGCAGTTTCACTCATTTACTGGTGTAAAATCCTGAACAGTACATTAAAATACGGAGTCCGGGGCACCAGAGTGCCGCAGTTGGTTAAGTGTGGGACTCCTGATTTCAGCTCAGATCATGATGTCAGGGTGGTGAGATCGAGCCCTGTGTGGGGCTCCGTGCTGAGGGGGAGCCTCCTTAAGATTCTGTCTCTCCCTCTGCCTGCACTACATGGCCCCCACTCCAGGTACTTTCCCCCTCCCTCCTAAAACAAAACAACCAAACAAAGAAACAAACAAAAAACCCAGAGCCCAGCATCGAAGAACAATGAAACAACGATGCATCAAAAAACGACAAAAGACCATAGTCAAGTTGGGTTTAATTTTTTTAAATATAATTTTTTTCTTTTTAAAAATTGAAGTATAATGAACATATAGTATTGTATGAGTTTCATATGTACAGTATAATGATTCAACAACATTTTTTTAGAGTGTGATCATGGGGGCGGGGGCAGACGGAGAAGGAGAAAGAGAATTTAAGCAGGCCACTATACCCAGCATGGAGCCTGTAGTGGGACTTGATCTCACAACCCTGAGATCATGACCTGAGCCGAAATCAAGAGTCAGAGGCTTATCCGGCAGTCACCAGATGCCCCAAGTGATTCAGCAATTTCATACATTACTCAGTGCTTGTCAAGAGAGGTGTCTTTTTTTGTTATTGTAGCTGGCTGTGTAATTAGTACTCCACTGTACAAATGTTTTGCATTTTTATTACCTATTTTGGACACAAATTATATCAAGTTGTGAATCAGTATTAAGTATGAGTCCTTCTTTCCTGTGTTTTCAACGAGGGTTAGTGTTGCAAGGGAAGAAAACCTTTCTGGGGCGCCTGGGTGGCTCAGTGGGTTAAGCCGCTGCCTTCGGCTCAGGTCATGATCTCAGGGTCCTGGGATCGAGCCCCGCATTGGGCTCTCTGCTCAGCAGGGAGTCTGCTTCCTCCTCTCTCTCTGCCTGCCTCTCTGCCTACTTGTGATCTCTCTCTGTCAAATAAATAAATAAAATCTTTAAAATAAAAAAAAAAGAAAGAAAGAAAACCTTTCCTTATGTGGCAGGCTGTGTGGCGACTTCTGGTATACCCTTCATTCGCCTTCCTGTAGTGCTAATACCTTCCCCGATGATGGGACAGTTGTGACGTCCAAGAAATTAACATTTCTTATCAATTGCAACAGATAAAATACTATTAATGAAACTGGAGACGTTGAGATTTTGCCAGATTTGCCATTACTGTTCTTTCTAAACGGTTCGAGGATCCACTCTAGTATCCTCGAGTTGCTGTGTCTGTCTTCTCCAGCCTGTGGCAGTCCCTTAATTCTCCTTGTTTTCATGGTTTTGGCACTTTTGAAAAATACGTCAGGTATTTTGGAGAAGGTTCCTCAATTTATATTTGATATATTTTTGTTATATATTTGATATACTTTTGATATATCATTTCATTATCTATTTGATATCTTTTCATAATTAGAATGAGATTATGGGTATTTTGTGTGAGGCAGTAGTGTTCTCAGTACATCAGACCTACCGGGGCGTGCACGCTGTCAGTTTGTCTTATTCCTGAGGACGTTCAACGTAGGGCCAGAAGTTATTTGTTTTTGTTTTGTTTTCGTTCTAGCTTTTGGATATCGCTTGTTCTAGCACCATTTATCGAACGGATTATTCTTTCTCCATTGAATGGCCTTTGCGCCTTTGTCAGAACTCAGTTGGTAACACATGTTGGGTGCGTTTCTGGTTTCATTTGTCTTGTTGATCTGGGAGTCTCTCTTTGGCCAGTACCACACATTCTTACGTGTAATAAAGATAGTAGATTTTTGTGTGTCGATCACGTATCTTAGGCATTTGGTAGGCTCCCTTACTAGTTCTCATGAGTTCCAGTCTGTTTTTTGTAGATTCTTTTGAATTTTTATGTAGATAAACATGTCATTTGTGAAAAGAAAGTTTTATTCCCTTTTCTGGCTTCATTTCACTGACTAGGATTTACACGTTATCCAGGAGTAGTAGAAAGGACTTTCTTACGATGTTTCAGATATTTAGAGGAAGACATCCCTTCTTTCACCATTAAGTCTGGCATTAGCTGTGAGGGTTTTTGTTTTTTTTTAATCCCCTTCATAAAATTAAAGAAATTCCCTTTTATTTTTAATTTGCTGCAAGTTTTTGTCACGAGTGGATGTTGAATTTTATTAGATGCTTCTGTGGAGTGATTGATTGTTGCCTGCTGAACCAGCTTTGCTGTTGCCGGGAGAAATTACCTGGTTGTGACACATTTTCCTTTTCACGTGTTCCTGCATCCAGTTTGCCTGGGTCTTTATCTGTTGCACTTCTTTAGGTTTCTGTCTGCTCATGGGAGGTGTAGGTCTGTACTTTTCTTCATAACATCTTAATGTGGTTTTTGTATTTCAGTGATGCTGGTCCCATATAGTCAGGTCCAAGGGTGTGTGTGTGTGTGTGTGTGTGTGTGTTTTCAGATTTATTTATTTGTTTATTAGAGAGAAAGAGAAAGGGAGTGGGGAAAGGAGCAAGAGAGAGAATCCCCAAGCCAACTCCAGGCTGAGCATGGAGCCTGACGTGAGGCTTGGTCTCACAACGCTGAGCATGACCTGAGCCAAAACCAAGAGTCAGATGCTTTACTGACTGAGCACCCAGGCACCCCCATTTTTTTTTTCTTCAGGTCTTATGTTTTAACCTGATACTATCCTTTAACTCGTGTTGAAAGTGATTGTCAGTATGGTTTGATGAAATTTTACATTTGTTGTTTTTTCATTGTCCTGCCTGCTCTCTTGTTAATTGAGTATTTTAAATGGTTTTATTTTATGCCCAGTCTTGACTTATTCTTTATAAACCTTTAAAGTATTTTAGAGATTCTCCTGGGGTTTAGAGTGCACATCCTCAGTCAATCAAGTCTTCAGATGACACACCACGGCGTGTGTAGTGTCAGGATTTTACAGCAGCGTTTCTTATTCCCCTCGACCATCTTGGGCTTTTGTTGGTACAACTTTTACGTAAGTTATGAACACACAGTACATCATTATTCTTTTTTACTTACACTGTCAGTTATTTTTAGGGCAATTAAAGGTAAAAAAGGTAAATATCTTTTCCTTTTCCTCCCCCTTTCCCAGTGCTCATTATTTCTTTGTACAGATTCAGGTTTCCTTTTAGTTTTATTTATTTATTATTTATTTGACAGAGAGAGAGACTGCAAGCAGGCAGAGAGGCAGGCAGAGAGAGAGGAGGAAGCAGGTTCCCCGCTGAGCAGAGAGCCCGATGCGGGGCTTGATCCCAGGACCCCGAGATCATGACCTGAGCCGAAGGCAAAGGCTTAACCCACTGAGCCACCCAGGCGCCCCCAGATTCAGGTTTCTATCTACTTTCTTTAGTTTGAGCAGTTCTCTTTTAACATCTCTTGTATGTACGTTGTTGAGAAGGAAGTCTCTTGGATTTGGGGTGCAAAATTTTCCGTTTCTGAAAGATACTCTCACTGGGTGTAGAATTCTGGTTGATGAGTTTTGTTTCTGTTAGACACGCTTCTTGGATGTGTCGTTGCAGTTTCAGCTGTTTTCTGATGAGTTGTCACATGTAATTTTTAATCTCTGTTCTCATGTAATGTGTCTTTTTTCCCCTCTAACTTAAAGATTTTTTCAATATCTTTTGTTTTCATCATTTGGATATGGCATTTTTAGGTTGTTTTTTATTTTTAAAATGTCCTGGTGGTTCTGTGACCTTCTTGGATCTGTGGTGGTTTTTCATTATCTGTGAAAAACTGTTAGTGATTGTTTTTCGACTATTTCTTCTGCTTCTTTATCTCTGCTTTCCTTCTGGGATTCCAGGTATGTGTATCTTGGGCCTATTGTTGTTGTCCCCCAGCTCTTGGACACTGTGTCACTTTTTTCCCTTAAGGGAAAGAAAGAAAACTTTGTTAAGAAAGAAAACTTTGGGGACGCCTGGGTGGCTCAGTTGGTTAAGCAGCTGCCTTCGGCTCAGGTCATGATCCCAGCGTCCTGGGATCGAGTCCTACGTCGGGCTCCTTGCTTGGCAGGGAGCCTGCTTCTCCCTCTGCCTCTGCCTGCCATTCTGTCTGCCTGTGCTTGCTCTCTCCCCCTTTCCCTCTCTGATAAATAAATAAAATCTTTAAAAAAAAAAAAAGAAAGAAAATTTTGTGTTTTTGTTGGCTTATTTGTACCAGTCTCCAAGTTTTTTGTTTGTTTGTTTGTTTGTTTGTTTGTTTACTCTTTGTCCTCAGCTGTTACTAGTCACTGCTGAACCTGTCAGAAGCCCGTTTTTTCATATTTAACATTTTCTTTGTTACAATTTCCGTCTCTGCTGAATTTACGCACCTGATCTTCCATGTTACCCACCTTTTCTGTTAGGGCTTTTAACATAGTCAACGATTGTTGTAAAAATTCCCCATCACATACTTCAAGCACTTGTGTCAGGAGTTTGTTTCTGCCGACGGCTTTGTTGGAAATGTGTTGTTTTTCTGTGCCTCCTATTTTTTGTTGTTTAAAGTCAGACTTCTTATCTATTACGTTACAGACTGAGGTGCGCCGCGTTTCTGTGTTTGGAAATCAGTTCACCTTTCCCTTCTGCATGGCCTTTCTCTTCGGAGTTGAGGTTCATCGAGTCTGGAGCTGGGCTCGAGTTGAGACTTGCTGTTTCTGTGCGAACCTCGTTCTACCACTGGCTTTAACATCCCATTAGGCGATGCCGAACGTGTGGCCTGGGGGCTTCTGTGACAGTTTTCTCCTCAGCCTCATCCGTCCTAAGCATTGGATGTTCAGCTGGGCCGCCTCTCAGAGGGCCAATTACTGTGGCTTTGGACCTCTTCCAGGAATATTCTGTTAGCATTTAGTGGATGCTTGTTAGCCTGGTGGCGGGGGACTGAAAGGAAAGGTCGCGCATTTCTGACTGTCCTATTAAACCTCAATCTCAGCCAGGCACTTCTCCAACTAACCTTCTCTGCTAGATCTCACGAGCCAAGCCAGAAAACACTGCTATAAACAGCTAAGCTCTTAGGGGGAAACCAACCCTGATGTTACGACTTTATGGTTTCACTGCTGTGACTTTATGGTCTTACTGCTACCGCGTAGTAGATGATGCGCTGAGATGTCACTCGAGTCCTTTAGAACTCTTGCCTCTTCTTCTCAGGCACCACACCAACCCAGTGGGCACCGAGTGGCGGTGGAAGATGGACCAGCCTGAAGTGATCCTAAAGGAAGCCATTGAAAACCATCAGAGCATGATTAAGCAGTTTAAAGGTATTTATCTGCCCTCTACAAAGGAATGCTAATTAATGTGAATTAAATTGGCTGAGGAGTTGCCTCTTCGACAGGATTTTGTTCCCACTGGCAAATTTTCATATAGGGAAGTGAAAACTTTGTAGAAATATTACATGCATTTTGGCTTTTTTGGTTTTTACTGACAACTTTTATGTCCCATATGATAGAAAAACTAAGAAAATTTCATTCAGAGCTTAACAATTTAGAATATTGCACACTTAGCCTGTAAGTTTTGCCTGGGAGCGTATCATCATCCTTCCTAAAAATTCTTGATATTGTTCTATCTTGGTAAGCACAAAGCAGCTTAATGAATGGACAGGAAAGTTTGGATCATTGGAAAAATCTTAAATATTATCAGTAATGTAGTATTGGGAAAGCATTTTTTATTAAACGACTTATAAAAAGGAAGGATTCTATTAATATCATGTGATCCATAGTATTGTGAAAATTCTGCCACTCGATTTCTAGAATTTCCTGATTCAGTTCTGTTTTATATTAAAAGGTATATACTTTACTGGAGGTTACCGGTTCTCCGGCTGTAGTGAGCATCAGAATTATCTGGAAAGCTTGTTAAAACAGATTCCTGGCTTCCTTTTCCAGAGATTGGTCCAGTAGGTCTGGAGGTGGGGCCCAAGTATGTGCGTTTCTGAACCTTTGCAGGTGGTGTTGGTGTTGTGGAACTGGAGACCCCGCTTTGAGGCCCACTGCTGCAGATAGATACGGTGGACTTACAAAGCGTTGGCTTTCTAGAGTGGTAGCTGCCTATGCTGAACTGAAATTTGTTAGGTTCCCTGAGAAATCTGTGTGTCTGTCTCCACCTACCACTTGGAAGCCCTTCTCTGCTCTATGTTCCTTGCCCTTCGCTACGCAACAATAAAACGCGAATCTCAACCAAGGTTGTGTTGATATAGACACTTTTGTGGTGCTAACTTCATATGTGGGAGTCCTTATAAACCCCAGTAATTATCATTTTGAAGATCAAATGATTCTTTTATGTGAAGAAATTTGTCAGGCCACTCCTTCTTGAGATTAAAGTACTTCTGATAAGTTGTGTGTGTGCGCGTGTGTGTTTAAATTTATAGGCCACTCAGCCAGTGTCTTCAGTTCTTAGTAGACACTGGCTGGGTGGCCTATAAATTTAATTCAGTCGTAACACTCTGGAGGTAGCACTAGACTGCACAGGGTGAGGGTTCAGGCCTGTAAGTCTGCCCCACGTCAGACCCCGATCTCCAGTCCGGGTTGTTCCCTGCACTTCTGAGTGACTGGCTGTGAACGACAGGTTCCTGCTACCTCCTGTTCAGATATGATTAATTTACTGGAGCGGCTCATGGAACGCAGAGAAACACTTATTTACACTTACTGGACTCACCAATTTCTTATAGAGGGTTTTATGGAGGATTCAGAGGGACGGCGAGAGGAAGAGGTAACATGAGGGAAAGTGTGCAGGAGCTTCTGTCCCAGTGGACCTGGAGTGGGTCACCCTCCTGGCACATGGAGGCACTCACCAGCCTGGCAGCTCAACTCTCACTGCTCACGAGTTTTTAATGGAGCCCAATATGGAGCCCTTCTCCCCTTCCAGGAGCTCGGTGTCTGTGATGGAAGATTCCAGACCTCTAATCACTTATCTCTCTGGGGACCAGCCCCGTCCTGAGGCCATTTAGGGGCCCTGAGTCACCTCATTAGCTCTGCTGTGCTCCACAGGGGCTCCTTCTGAACGACTAAAGACACCGCTTTCACTCAGGAGATCCCAAGGGCTTTAGGAGCATTGTGCCATGAACCAGAAGACCAAATATATAGCTTATTATAGCTCCGTTATTTCTTATGAAAAATTGAGAAAGGTAATGCAAATGCAGATTAATCAGTAATGATTTATTAAGGATAATCAGTCAATAGTTACACCTTTATTTTATTCTTCATGAGTTTTCTAAGGAATGTGGATCTGTGCATATTATTCAACGTTCACTGATTTAAATGTTAATCATCCAAAAGACACCTTCTCAGAAATATCCAGAATATTGGACCAAATATCTGGGCATTGTGGTTCAGCCAAATTGACACATAAAATTAGTTATCACAGATCTTAATATCAGAACCAGGCAAATGCCAGTAATTTATCTTCATATTCTAGTAACTTTGTGTTGTTTTAGTGCTTAAGGAGCCCATCGTACCGTTCAGTGATGGGACGAGATGTCTGAGAATGCGTGATTCGCTGGCAGCTAGCGATCTTCCTGCGTGATTTGTGTCCCAGGCAGTTTGTGTGGGGACGATGCAGCCTGAGGAGGAGGCGTTCACTCTTGCATTCGGAGATGTCCTTGGGGCAGGATGACAGGTTTTGTTTTGGTAGTTATTTTTCTGACAGGAGCATTTTTGCAAATTCACTTTAACTGGAAATCAGTGATGAATAGATCATAGGGCCGACTTTACTCGTGTTAGTAGCACGTGTCAGGTGAGCTCAGGGGGCCTTGTTCTTTGTTGTCGCCTCGCCTGTTTGAGGGGCTTGTCCTGCGCAGAAGGCGTATCTGATTGGCAACCTCGTACTTACTTTAGTCTGTAGGCATCTCACATGGTTTGTCATTAGGTTCCCATGTGATAAGAAACAGAAGAGCTTTAAAAAATATATGTTGTCGGGCGCCTGGGTGGCTCGGTGGGTTAGGCTTCTGCCTTCGGCTCAGGTCATGATCCCAGGGTCCTGGGATCGAGCCCCGCATCGGGCTCTCTGCTCAGCGGGGAACCTGCTTCCTCCTCTCTCTCTGCCTGCCTCTCTGCCTACTTGTGGTCTCTCTCTGTCAAATAAATAAATAAAATCTTAAAAAAAAAATATATATATATATAGTCTTATGGGGGAAGATAGATAAAGGATTGGAGAGAGAGAATAGAGCCTATCTGTGGACAAGTGAATCCTAAATTGGGGTTAAAATGCCTAAGGGAGGGAACAACCCCCCCCCCCATTCAACAATGACTGTCGACTTCATTTTTTTTTTTTTTAAGATTTTATTTATTTGACAGAGATCACAAGTAGGCAGAGAGGCAGGCAGAGAGAGAGGAGAAAGCAGGCTCCCTGCTGAGCAGGTAGTCCGACGTGGGGCTGGATCCCAGGACCCTGAGATCATGACCTGAGCTGAAGGCTTTAACCCACTGAGCCACCCAGGCACCCCTGTCAACTTCATTCTTTTTTTTTTTTTTTTTTTAAGATTTTATTTATTTATTTGTCAGAGAGAGAGCGAGCGAGAGCGAGCACAGGCAGACAGAGTGGCAGGCAGAGGCAGAGGGAGAAGCAGGCTCCCTGTGGAGCAAGGAGCCTGATGTGGGACTCGATCCCAGGACGCTGGGATCATGACCTGAGCCAAAGGCAGCTGCTTAACCCACTGAGCCACCCAGGCGCCCCTGTCAACTTCATTCTTAAAAAACCTTTTCTAGAGTTTACTTTGCCCTAGTAATTTCCCCAAAGGATTCTTTTTTCACATCTTAATTACTTGACATAGTGTTACCATCTCAGCACAACAACTATTCATTTAATCAACAATAAATTTTCCACAGGGGTTTTCGAGTTGGAACTGGTTGACCTTTGTACACCGACACTCATCCAAGTGCCAGAGCAGTTCTTCTTTACAGTAGCAGGCGTTGTAGAAAATGGGTTTCTGTTGGAAGCTGTGCTGCGTGTAGGCACGTGGGCATAAAGGAGCTCTCATTCGTTGTAGTTCATGTTTTCACAAAGGGTGAGAGTTCTCTTGGTCTTCAGTGTTTGGATCATGGTAACTCTTTGTTAATGCTTTTTAAAATTTCATTCCAAGCTTAAACAAAACATTACTTTTTTGAAAATCTGTCTTATTGCTGTAATAATTATAGTAAACCTGGGTGTGATACTATAGTATTAAAAGAGAAAAAACTCTAATTATTAAAGGATGAAATACATAATTTGTAAAAATTCAGAGCTTTTCTACAAAACTGGTGGTAGTCCGCAGCCCTCAACAAGCACACAAATGGTTTTCTTTTAAAAAATACCGCAATGGGGGTGCCTGGGTGGCTCAGTGGGTTAAAGTCTCTGCCTTTGGCTCAGGTCATGATCCCAGGGTCCTGGGGTTAAGCCCCACATCGGGCTCTCAGCTCGGCAGGGAGCCTGCTTCCTCCTCTCTCTCTCTCTGCCTGCCTCTCTGCCTACCTGTGATCTGTCAAAAAAAAAAAAAAACCAAAACCAACAACAACAACAACAAAAAACAACAACAAACCACAGTGGGCAAAATTATGAAATTTTAGTATTTCAGAATATTGGTTATGTTTTCTCTCTTTTTGGCAGAATCTAAACCATTCAGATGCATGGTTGTTTATGTTGCGGTAGTCATCAGGCAATGAGATATTGTAACTTCGCTCAGTCTTTATCAATGGTTCTAGTCTTAAGTTTTCTCTTTTTTTATGAACCTGAATGCCTCCTGCATTAAGTGAAATCTCTGTGTTTTGTCTTTTATTCATCCTAGGGGATAGGGTATAAGTAAAACAGGTCCCGTCCTTTCTGAATGGTGAGCCCCTGAATTCCTCAGTAGGCATGGGTCTGCAGACGTGGCTTAACTCGGGATGCAGTTCCCCACCGAGGCCCTGCAGGAAAGTTCCCCTCTCTCCCACACCACATTAGTTTTCCCATTAGAGCACCGGTGCTCTTACCTTGTGCTGTCTGGTGGCTTGAGAAAACAAAACAAAACAAGGAATGGAGTATTACTGGTTTCCTTGGTTAGAATTTGGGTTGTACTTTCCTATAGGAGAAAAAAAATTCAGTTTGCCTAATTACCACTGAAATAGATTCCTTAGTACTGTAGCTTAGGGTTATTGCTGATGAATTTGGTGTTGGGATTTGAATGGTAACTCAATCTCCATTTTAATGGTATTTTATCTGTGGGAGTACAGATTTTAGGGTTAAACAGAAATGTTCTAGGAACATTATAGGCAGTTTTCAGAGAATCAGAGCCAGTTATTTCCTTCTTAGTTGGTTATATTCTGGATATCCTACGTTCATCGTCTCTTTAGAGGTTCAGCATTAACTTACTCGTGATTCCCCTTGTTCTGGCTTGGAATCCTCTGGTTTTCAGTGTGCTTTTCTACCTTCTTTCTCCACGGGTCTGGTTCGGTCGTTTTAGGGTTTTATTTTTGTGGAGGGGAGACTTGGTCGTGGGTGTTGCTGCCTTTTCCCTCTGAGTTTCAAGCTTTAGCCAAGGGGCCAGCCTTGCACAGATTTTGAAGAAATTCTGATTTTTTTTTTAAATGTTTCCCTTTTGTGCTTGTTCTCAATTCTGAGGGCAATTATTGTCTCTTCAGTTATTTAATTGAATCACTAAAATAGCTTTCTCTCATGACCTTTATTAGCTTTCCCTTCAGACACATGCAGAATTAACTTTATATTGATTACAAGTGGGTCCGAGTTTCAGTGCCGCTCAGCATCTGTTCGGAACGCGGCCTGTCGCCGCACACGCTCCCACGGCAGGAGAAAGTGCTCCGGAGTGGGCTGGAGGTTTCCCTCAGGCGGTTCCCACCGGTTCAGCGGTCAAGTCCTTGTCAGGCACGTCCGCAGCGCTGAAGGTGCAGACATGTTTTCTTCTCTGTAGTTTCACTTAGATGTGAAGTGATGCAGAATAGAGGGATCAGGGTCTCCGACAGACGGTTTTCACACACAGGGTCTGCTGAAGTGCGCGTCCAGAAGAGACATGGGGGTGGCGAGGAAGAGAGCACCACCCGCGCATTGTTCCTGGAGGTGATCTATGAGAGCCTCGCGGTGGAAGTGACTCTATCAAAGACCTACGTGGCATTTACCCGGGAGGGTTCTAGGAAGATCTTTGGCCTGGGACTGTATTGTTTATGCAAAGAAAGAATATTTTATGTCTAATTGCCCCACACTTTAGAATTAGGCCCAAATACCCTTTGCTGAGCAATATATTGTGTTAATTTTGTGTTCCTTGGTTTTATTGCTGTGACAGAAGGAGGACACTTCTGGCATCTCAAGTGTCTGCTTTGGCACCTTCGAGGGAGATAAAGTAGGCTTCCTAGTTAATACGAGGACCGTAGTGTTGTCCAGGACGGAAGCTGTTCAGGATAAGGGAAATGTCAGAAAGTTGCTTAAGGAAAAAAAAAATCAGAATACGAAAGCAGAGTTTAGTTGTGAAGAAAGGCTTAGGGAAATGTGAGAATGGAGAGAGAGAGAGAGAGAGAGAGTGTATGTGGGAGAGACAGACTCTCCCCATGTGAAAAATAGTTCTTTAGCTTCGTTACTGAAATGAAGTGTTTGCTGGTCCGTGGTCTCTCTTCCTGCTCTGGGGCTTTTTTCTATTAGAAATTTAGAGGATGTCTTGTTTTCTGACCTACTTCCTTGAGGACCGTGAAGGAAGCAGGTGACTGAGTCCCCGAGGGCCTTGTTTTGGGGAAGATGACTGTACTAGCCTCTGGCAGTGACCATGAGGTGGAAGCGTGCTGCTGGGAAGGAGAGACCCACGGGTCTCCATATTCTTCTCAACACTTTACTTTTTGAGAAAATTAAGATAATTTTTAAATCCCAGAATCATTACTCTTTTAGGAGATTTACTTAGGGGACTTTTTTTTGTCTTGGTTTTTGTTTTTGTCAATGTCTAAATGGGCAGGTTGACTTTTTCGTTCAGGCTCTCAGAGACAGGGACAGCTGATCCTTTGCTTTCACGCTTTCGTCTTCCCCAGCTGCTCCTCGGTCGTGTCCTCCGATGACCCCTCTTCCTGTCCCTAGACCCCTGCGTCGTCTAGCTCCCAGTCCACTTCTCTGTCTGCGCTCACTGCCCTAGCTCGGACCCGGAATAGAAGTCCCATCTGTTCGCCAGAATGCTTCCTTCCATCCAGTGCATCCTTCCAGACTGCAGGCTTGAACGCGGGACGCTCTTTCCCACACAGAGAACAGACACATCGACTTCACCCTTCTGCAGTTGAACAGAGGTGGTTCCTGACTTGTGAAACCCGTTACCCTTAGAGACTTTGTCTCCGGTGGTGGCAGCTCCGTTGCTCTGGCCCAAAGCTTGTGGAAATCATTAATGACCTTCTCTCATATCCTTCCTCCAGTCCGTTAGAAAGTCCTACTGACTAGAGCCCATGGGTCGATCTCTTCCTGCGGCCTCGGCTGTCACCATTGCAGTGGAAGCCGCCATCATTTCTTGCTGAGGTTACGCAATAGCCTTTTGCCAGAGGAGCCTCTGTGCTCCTTTGTCCTCAGCTTCGCGGCCAATCCGATCCACACACGTGGAAGGAAATTTAGGTCATGGCACCTTCCTCCAAACCCTGCAGTGCTCCCTGTGTTTCTCAGGTTGCTTGGAGCAGCCTGCTCCCACCGCAGGGCCTTTGCTCTGCCAGCCACTGCCGACAGTGCTCTGTCCTTCCTGACTCCCTGGGCCTGAGCCTCATCTCTTCAGGTCAGATCCCAGCTTCCCGGGGCGCTTCTCCAGACTGCCCTGTCTTCACGGCAGCTGCCTCTTCTTTGGGTCCTTGACCTTCTGCACCCTGCTCCACCTCTCCTGTTCCACACGCGTCTCTCTTTCTCACACACTGAAGATGAGCATATCCTGGATGGTAGCCAGGAGCCACATATGGCCCTCTGCATTTTAATTAATGAAAATTAAATAACATAAAAAATCTGGTTCATCATCAGTCACACTGACCACATTTTAAGCGCTCAAGAGTCACCTGAGGGGGCGCCTGGGTGGCTCAGTGGGTTAAAGCCTCTGCCTTCGGCTCGGGTCATGGTCTCAGGGTCCTGGGATCGAGCCCCACATCGGGCTCTCTGCTCAGCAGGGAGCCTGCTTCTCCTTCTCTCTCTCTGCCTCTCTGCCTACTTGTGATCTCTGTCAAATAAATAAATAAAATCTTAAAAAAAATAAAGGAGGCACGTGTGACTGGCGGCTGCTATGTTAGATTGTACAGAGAACATTTACAGCATCTCAGAACATATTACTGGACTACAGTGGTGTAGAATTTACAGATTTATTATGTTTGGTGTTTACTTTCTTTCTCTCATAAGAATATAAAATTCATAAAGGCAGAGGTTTTTTCTCTAAATAGAGAAATTACTTATAAAATTATTGACTGTAGAAAAGTTACCTAGAACACTAGTTGACCCATAGTAGTGATCAATAAGTGTCTGCTGAGTTGAGTGGAATTACCGTTTTATTTGAAATACAGGATTGAATTTGTTTCATTCACAAAGTAATTACTAAAATAAAAATATTTTAATAATTCTGTTAAATTGAATGTAGCTGCCATTTTTGGAACACTTGTGTGCTGGGCCTGGTGCTGCCCTCGGGATTTATTTCATTGACTTCTTATAGACGTTGGGTATGGGGTTGCCCGGGTGGTTGAGTTGGTTGTCGTCCAGCTCTTGACTTAGCTGAGGTCATGGTCTCAGTGTCCTGAGATCGAGCCCTCTGTCCGGCTCTCCATTCAGTATGGGGTCTGCTTGAGGTTCTCTCTCTCCCTCTTCCTTTGCCCTCCCCTTGCTTGTGTACTCTCCCTTTCTCTAAGTAAATATATATTTTTTTTTTAAAAAGAGGGGTGTGTGTGTGTGTGTAAAATTCCCAACTGCAGATCAGGGAATGGGCATAGAGAGGTTGAATGACTTGACCAAGCTGAGTGGTACAGCCAGAACTGAGAACCTGCCACACAGGATTTCCCATGCTGACGGCTTAGCCAGTGCTCAGTTACCTAGTTCCTGCATGTCAGGTCAGTTCTGCCGTTCAGGTTAAATCTGTCTTTCTACTTTCTGCTCATTGGGGGAATTAAAGTTAATGATGTTTTTTTATAAAAAGGAAATGTTATGCTTATGGTTGAGTTGTTTTGGCAACACACAGTGAGTTAAGGATCAGGTTTTTAAAAAAAACTTGATTCTTAAGATCTTAGATTGCAGTTATCTACAAAAATTATTCATTTAAAAATACTGATGGGAAATACGTTCTCAGCAGACATCAGCTGCCACATTTAGGCCACTCTGATTTTAGCCTGTGTTGTGTTAGCTTGATCTCTTGAGAATTTAGTTGCAGTTGCTTCTTTCCACGTAGACAGTGTGTGTGTGTGTGTGTGTGTGTGTGTGTGTGTGTGTGTAAAAGAAAATCACTTCCTGGAAACTAAGGTACAAATGAGCAGTGAAATCTGAATTTATTTTCTCCAGGTTTGTCGTTGTTAAGGGGATGTTGACTGGGATTCAGTCATTGTAAGAAACCAAGGTAACGGCTGGAATAAATTTTTAGTGAATGTTTCTGGTGTGCCAGGCACTCTGCTAAAGCCTTTGACAAGCATTATCTCAATTAATGGCAACAAAAGTTCAACAAAAAGAGGGACTTGTTACAGTTCAGGCAGTTATGTTTCCCAGGTGGTTGGTAAGTGACTGAGAGGGACTGTGAACATGGGTCCCCCACCCTCCGTCTCCCCGAAGAATCTCTGTCCTTCAGAGACTGTGTGCTTTGGAAAAAACCTAGAGTTAATTGATAGAAATGTCTGAAGTAAAGGTGATACATTTTATTTCCTTTGTTATACTCTAAGTCTTCCAGATTCTGTCTTAGATTGAGGGACTGTCATGAGTGCCTTCTCAACCCACTGTGTACACGGGGGTCAGATGGGGAGTCCCATCCCCAGAGGTTTTGATTTAATTGGTTTGGGATACCACCTGGACATTGGGAATTTTTTTTTATTTTAAAGATTTTATTTATTTATTTGACAGAGATCACAGGTCAGCAGAGAGGCAGGCAGAGAGAGAGAGGAGGAAGCAGACTCCCCCCTGAGCAGAGAGTCTGATGTGGGGCTTGATCCCAGGACCCTGAGATCATGACCTGAGCCAAAGGCAGAGGCTCAACCCACTGAGCCACCCAGGCGCCCCGATGTTGGGATTTTTAAAAGTGCTTTGGGTAGGTAGTTCCAGTGTCCCGTGAGGGCTGAGGGCCCGTGGTGTGCCAGTGTTTCCAAACTTGATCGCACTGTGATCCTGGGAGCTTTCAAAGCCACTGCAGCCCACGCTTCTCTCCCAGGATTGGGATTTAATTGGTCTGTGCTGGGGTCTGGAGTTTGGAAGTGTTAAGATTTCCCAGGTGAGTCCATTATGCAAGCAGATGTGGGACCTTCTGGGTTTGTGCAGTGGTTTTGGACCTTGGTGCACATTAGTATCACTTGAAGAATTTTAAAAACTCCCATAATCCTGGTTCACACCCACCCCGATTAAATACAGTCTTTGGCAGTGGACCTAGTTTTTGACACTCCTGGTGATTCCGGCATGCGGCCAAAGGGAAGTTCAGGATTCTTCATTTTCTCTCCTGTATACTTTTGGACCAACTCCATTTAGTTTCACGATTCAGAATACTTGCGGAGTAAAGGGAGAAATGATGGGTCTAGAAGACGCTTTTCCTTATATTGAGTTCAGCTTCCTCCCCTCATATTTTTATTGTCGTAAAATATACAAAACACAATGTTTACCAGTGTGACGGTTCAGTGTCATTAGGTATTTTCTTGATATTGTGCAGCTGTGACCACTGTCAATTTTCAGAACTTTGTCATCATCCAGGACAGAAGTTCTGTACCCAAGAAAAAATAACGACTCGTTTCTCCCTCTTCCCAGCCTCTGGTAACCTTCCACTTTCTGTCTGCCTGAATTAGCCTATTCTAGGGACCTCAGATTAGTGGAATCATAAGTTCGTCCCTATGTGTTGGCTCTTTTCACTTAGCACAGACTCGTCCATGTTGCCACCTGTCAGCATCACATTCCTTTTGCAAGGCTGAATAATATTTCATCGCACGTTTACACTAAATTTTGTGTATCCACTTAGCTGTTGATAAACATTCGAGCTCATTTTCTTAAACCAACATGAAAGAATACAGAGCTAAGCAAATTACGGAAAGGGATGTGTTCCGCATTCCAGATCGTTAGCTAATGGAGTTCGCTTCGCCTGCTCATGTCCCTGTAGTTCAGTTAGGGTTGAACTGAAGGGGAGATTCCTGATCTTTCTGATTTACTAATTCTAGCCCTTTCCCCTCCCCCTTGTTTTATATTATTTGGATGGTTTCAAAAATGAATTTGCCTTCTATAACCAAAGAACCATTAAGAAAAATTAAAAATCTTTGGGGCACCAGGGTGGCTCAGGTCGTGATCTCAGGGTCCTGGGATCGAGCCCCGCATCAGGCTCTCTGCTCAGCAGGGAGCCTGCTTCCCCTTCTCTCTCTGCCTGCTGCTTTGCTTACTGCTTTGCCTACTTGTGATCTCTCTTTCTGTCAAATAAATAAATAAAACCTTAAAAAAAAAAAAGAAAAATTAAAAATCTTTCATTAAGAAAAGTGAAAGTGATATTCTTTCCCCGTGTTTCCTAGAGCTTGTTCTTTTTCACTGTGTTCTCCAGGAGTTCCGGGTGTCAAAGAAGAACGTTTTGAAGAAGGAATGATGGTAAAGCACTGTGCGTTGTCTCTGGTGGGAGAACCCATCATGTACCCGGAAATCAACAGGTTTTTGACACTACTCCACGAGTGTAAAATCTCTAGTTTCCTGGTCACAAATGCACAATTCCCTGTGGAAATCAGGTGAGCCATCCAGCTTATTAAGATACTCTGCTAGGATCTGTGTTTGACAGAAAGGCGTTAATGTGTTCATACAGGGCTTGTTGATTACCAATTACATACACGTGTTAGTCTTTTAGGGGTGAGAGATAGGCCTACTCTTAAAAATTCACTCTATTAGGGAAGATAATATTAGTAAAAAGAATAGAGGCACAAATTAATTGCTGGGGGAATTCAAAAGAGAATGCAGTGTTTTTTCCAGAAGGGTGAAACTTCTCAGAGAAGCCACTGTTTTAATTGGAATCTTAAAGGTAGGAAGCTGTAGTTTTTAATAAGAACCTCCTGAGAGAGGTAGGAAGTTAGGGTGTTTGTGATACCATTATGTAAATATAGTTCATCTGGACCACAGAGTGTGCGAAAGAGGCTGGCAGCTGGAAGCCAAGTTGAAAAGGTAGGGGGTAGATTGGAGAGGACTTCCAGCGCTGTTCTTTGGAAAGATCTTGCTTCCTGCGGAGTCATCTGCTAGCATGGTATAAAACGGGAGAGCCAGAATGCAGGCAACCAGACAGGAGAGTGTTTGTTTAGGTAAGAGTCATGAAGATGAAATTAAGACAGTGAGAATGAGGAGCCCTAAAAAAGACATTATGGAGATGTAGTGATCAGCTTGGTAGACTGTGTGGCTCTGAGAGCCCCGCGTGGAAGAGGACCAGTTAATGACTGGAGGGGTTCCAGTCATGTTGACTGCTGGGGTTATGGGGCCCTGGAGCAGTAGAGGATCCCATAAAGAACAGGTTTAACACATAAGATGTTGAGTTGGTTTGGGTGACTTAAAGGGAAAGCTTTCCAGATGCAGATGACCATCTTCTCTGGCCTGGAAATGACTTGTTTTTGCATTATACTTGAACTGTGCGTGTATTATAACACCAAAAAAACATTAAATTTTACTTATTTTCCTGTGCTTTCCCCATAAGACTGAGTTGCTTGAGACCGGTGACCCCTGCTTATTTATCTTCACGTCCCTAGTGTAGTGCCTCTGAGTTCTCGGGAGATGGCTAGTGAAATGTTGAGGAAATTTCCACAGAGGAATAAGAGACAGTGATCTTTTAAAATTCAAAGTTGTTTTGTAAATACTGACCAATAAACTATAACATGAAAAAAAGGAGAAAATAATTTTCAAATTTAAGAAAGACAGTATTGGAGTGATGTCAGAGTCATGGAGGCCTGCCTCATTCCCTTTTTCTCTTGCCTTCCATTTACAACTAATCAGATACCCATAACCAAACAAACAAAAACAAGCACCTCTGTACAGCACACCAGGACACCCAAGAGAGGCATTCGCCTGTGCACCCGGAAGTGAGTGGATTGGACCGTGGAGTGGGGGGTGGCAGCGGAGGCTACAGGGACAGGTCTGGGAGGGAGCCAGCACCAGGCTTCTGGCAGAGGAGGTGGAGGCTGAAAGCGGTTGCTACAGAGCTGGAGAACCTGTTGCTCGCTCTGCGAAACCACAGTGACTTGAGGGGTGGGAAGTGGAGGAATGAAAGGGACGGGAGGAAGGCCGACTCAGAACTGAAGGAAAGTATGTTTCCTGCTGTCTGCCCCAGGGGATTAGGTGAAAGTGCCCATGGAGCTCTGGGAGCCCCCTACTTGAGGATCATGGGGCACACCCAAAGCCCTAGGTGCTAAGCACACCCCACCTTCCACTGTGCTGCCATCACCCCCCCCTTTTATTTTCAATGCACAGCTCTCCCAGCCTTAGTGGGGGAGTCAGCACTGGTAAGAGAAACCCAAGACTTGTGCTGCAGCACCACCTTCTGGAAGAGAAGAGGAAGGCTTCCCATCACCAACGTGTTAAAACTATTAGAATCAAACCAAACAAGGCTTTTACATAAATAAGAAGGGTGTTTGCTGCTTTAGATGCGGTGGCAGAGGCACTTTTCATGAAACACTATGAAAAATCATGGTAATATGGTATCACAAAAGGAAAATGACAATTTTCTAGTAACAGAACCACAAAACATGGACTATTGCAATCTGATACATAATTCAAAACTAGCTATTATGATGGACTTCAACAAACTACAAGAAAACTTATGAAGGCAATACTGTGACCTCAGGAATAAAATTAGAGAATAGAAGAAATACTTTACCAAAGAGATTGAAATTCTAATGAAGAACCAAACAGAAATTCTGGAGCTGGAATACTCAAAAAATGAAAGGAAGAATGCATTTTGAAAGCATTGGAAATAGAGCAGATCAGATGGAAGAGAGAATTCATGAGCTGGAAGATAGGGATCTAGAAATGATTCAGGTGGAAGAGGAGAGAGAACTAAGATTTTAAGGAAGTAAAGAAACCCTGTGAGAACTATCAGACGCCATTAGGAGAGTCAACATTAAATGAATGGGAATTTCCAGAGGGATAAGAGAGAGAGAAAGGAGCAGAGAGCATATTTAAGGAAATAAGAGCTGAGAACTTCTCAAACCCTGGGACGGAACTGGACAGACAAATCCACAAAGCTAATAAAACACGGACCTCAATGTGAAAAGACCTTCTTTAAGACACATTATATTGAAACTGTCAAAAGTCAATGGTAAAGAATTTAAAAGGCAACCTGGGGGAGAAAGACAATAACTTACAAAGGAACCTGCATGAGGCTTTCAGCAGATTTCTCTGCAGAAACTCTACAGCCTTGTGAAGAGCAGAATGATTTTTTTCAAAATAGTGAAAGATAAAAACTGCCTCCCAAGAATATCTGGCAAAGTTATCCTTTAGATATGAGGTAAAGATAAAGGCTTTCCCAGACAAACCACAACTGAGGGGAGTTCACCACCAGTAGACCTGCCTTACAAGATACGTTGCAGGGAGCTCTTCAAGCTGAAATGGGAAGATGAAAATACACAAAATGCTGATTAAGGTGGTAAATGGACAGTTAGAAAACTATAACTCTTTTTTACAATAGTATATTAAACCCTTAATTAGAGCATGAAATTTAAAGGAAAAGTATTAAAAATAATTGTACCTGCTTCCACTTGGTAACAAAATCACAGCATGGAAAGGTAATTTGTCACATCAAAAATACAGAAGAATAACAATCATCATATGGTTTCACTCATATGTGGAATGTAACAGCGCAGAGGACTATACGGGAAGGGAGGGAAGACCCATGAGAGATGCTGAACTCCAGGACCCAAACTTTGGGCTACAGAAGGGAGGGGGTGGGGGAATGGGGGAATGGGGTGTTGGATATTAAGGAGGGCACGTGTTGTGATGAGCACTGGGTGTGCAACTAGTGAATTGTTGAACACTACGTCAGAAACTAACGGTGTGCTATATTTTGGCTAATTGAACATAATAGTTAAAATACATACCGGAGTATCAAAAGGATGGAATTTATAGGCAAATCAAGATAAATTGCTATCAGCAGAAAAAATGGCTATTTCATCTAGAGGTGTTTTTCGTAATCCTCGTGGTAACCACTAAGCAAGAAATGTAGAGCATAGACACTACACAAAGAAGAGGGGAGACTGAGCAAATCACCATGGAAACCACCAACTCATAAAGGTAGAAACAGAACAAAACAAACCAGTGGGAAAGCAGAAGATAAAATGGCACTAATAAACCATTACATATCAATAACTGCCCAAAATTGAACCCAGCAATCAAGTGCTCAGAGAGGCTGAATGGGTTTAAAACAACAGCAACAAAAAACCACACAGGACTCCGCTACATGCTGCCTATAGGAGACTCTTGTCCAGCTCTGAAGACACCAGCAGGCACAAAGTGGAAGGCTGGAAGGTGACCATCCAGGCGGTGGGAATCAAAAGAAGGTAGGTGAGGCATCCCTCTCTCCAAGTTGAGAAGGGTCACAGGGGACAAGGAAGGTCATCACACAATGGTAAGTGAATCTGCACGTCAAGAAGACAGAACACTTGTGTGTACAGTTCCAGCACCCACACACCAAAGTACATTAAACAAATACTAAGAGATCTTGAGGTACAACTCAATAATGCGATAACAGTAAAGGACCCAGATACGCTAATCTCAGCAGCAGATGGATCAGGAAGTCGAAGAGGAAACACCGGAATTGAGCCACACTTCAGAGCAAACGACTTCGTGGACATATGTGGAACATTCCAAAGTAAGTCAAGAACTTGGTCGGTTTAGCAACAAAAAACAACCTGATCAGAA
This sequence comes from Mustela putorius furo, assembly GCF_011764305.1. Taxonomy (NCBI): domain Eukaryota; kingdom Metazoa; phylum Chordata; class Mammalia; order Carnivora; family Mustelidae; genus Mustela; species Mustela putorius. Next base: position 1,034,529 of record NW_025421293.1, read on the forward strand.
AATGAACAGAAGAACTAAATAGGCATTTTTGCAAAGAGGACATCAAAATGGTCAACAGGTGCATGAAAAATGCACAACATCACACATCGTCAGGGTGATGCAAATCGAAACCACAGTGAGGTACCACCTCATACTTGCTAAAATGGCCATCACTGAGAAGACAAGACAACAGGTGCTGGCGAGGATGTGGAGACAAGGGAACCTTTATACTTTGTTGGTGGGAAGGTAAGTCGGTGCGGCCACCATGGAAAAGAATGTGGAGGAATATGGAGGTTTCTCAAAAAATTAAAAATAGATCAACCATAAGATGCAGCAGCTCTACTTCTGGATATATACCCAAAGGAAATGGAAACAGGATTTTGATGAGATAAGTATTTCCATGTTTATTGCAGCATCCTTCACAATAGCCAAGCTAGGGAGACACCCCAGCTGCCCATCAACAGAGGAACGAATAAAAACCGTGTGGTACGTGTACACCACGAAATATTACTGACCAATAAGAAAGGAAGATATCCTGCTGTTTGCAGCAACTTGGATGGACCTCGAGCACGTTATGGTATGCAAGTCAGAGAAAGACGAGTACTGTATGATACCATTTATGTGCGGAATCTCAAAAAGTTAAATTAAAAAAAAAAAAAAAAAGTAAATGATGGTTACCAGGGAATGAGGGAGGGTGTAAGGTCGGTGGTGTTTAAGGGTACAAACTTGTAACAAGTAGTAACCAAGCCATAGAGACCTAGTGGATAGTATAAGGAATAGAGATAATCATAGTGTATAAATTATGTAATGTTATAAATGTTACTCGGACAATCATGACATATACAAATGTAACATGTTATACACCTTAAACTTACAGTGTCACATGCTCAATGTATTCAATAAAGAAGATATTATTGTTTGTAAAAAGAATGATCATACACGGGCATGCGCAAAGTGAGTTTAAAATTTAGTGTCCTAGGAAGTCAGAGTTGGATAAAATTGACTAATGGGCAATAATAAGAAAACCAGCGACATTGTCACAAGGATAGCTAAAACAATGCTTTTTGAAGTCGTATAAAAAGGTAAAGTTAAAAGGGAAATGTTTTTAAAATGTCAATGTATAAATTTTGTGTAGGTTTCCATTCCTTTTTAAACATTTTTTTAGGTTTAAAACCCCTGGGTTTTCAGCTGGCTCCTGAGGGAAGAGTTGCTATAGATGTTGGGATTTATATACACACGACAGAAAGGGAGTTTATCCCAAATCCGAGGCATATATATATAAAAAGAATAAATCTGCTTGAAGTGGGATGTGGGTAATTCTCTGCAAAATGATAACCAGAGAAGATGATTCATTGTTTGCACGCACAGCACTCCTTGCGAGTGGTCACGGACTGAAGAAGGTTACAGAGCGGGGCATCAGCTACGTGCTTGAGAGTGTCCAGCTAAATGCCTGGCACCTCGTGAGCGCTCCGAAAGTGTTCTTGGGTCTCTCTTCCCCAGTCTCGCTGGTGAGCCTCCTCTCGGAGCCCGGGGATCACCATACGACACAGTGTCCCGCTAGTCTTGACTGCCATCTGTGAAAAATGGGACACAGCGGCGTTGATTAAACCAGTCGTTCCGTGGGAGGCCGGGAGGAGTGAAGTAGGGCACGAGAAGTCAGCAGGTTTCTCGGACGTTGAACACAACGTTTTTAGGAAACGGGAAGGGTTTACCCTGTGAGTAATGAGAAAGAAAGATTGTTCAGAAGCAAAGTTCCTTTGTGTGGATTTGGAAAGCGTTCTTGAAGCTCCTATATCAAGGGTGCCGGGGTCCAGGGGTGTGTGTCCCTTCTTTAGTTGTCCTTACTGGGCGAAGGAGAGAATGTGTGGGAAGGAGCCGTTTTAGGTTTGGAGCTCAAAGAGTTGGCGTATCTTGGTTATTTATTGAAATACCAGTGTGGACGGAGGCAAAACCCAAAGCTGAGATACAGTTATGGCTGGGCTCCGCATACTACTGCTAGGATCCAAGAGGAATTTCTGTTAACGACACCCTAGCAGAGATGGATTGAAGAGCCTGACTTTCCGGTCTACCTTTCTCTAATGCACAGCAGTCCTGCTGGTGTGGTGAGACGCGCCTGCCCGGCGTTAGGGGCCTGAAACAGGTGCCTGTCCCACCCCTACTCTTCCCCAGAGTGACGTGTGAGTAGTTCAGAAACGAGTTAGAAGAAGAGCACGGAGATTTGACATACCAGATACTAAGATGTGTTAATACTGAGTATTAACTAAGCCTTAGAACTAGTATTGTAACTAAGTGGTTTTTTTTTTGTAACTAAGTATTAATGAAGTATTGAGACTCAGTATTTAAAACTACGAGTTTCAGATACTCTGGGCTATAGAGTAGTGAAACAAAACGGGCCTGAGGCGCCCCTGCTTTTCCACTGATACTTTCCTGACCCAGGGCCTCTCTGAGTGGAGCTGAGTGCTCTCCTCTCCCTTCGCCCGCCGGCGCAGGAGAGAGTGGATGGACAGTGCCTCGGCGTCCAGATCGTAGTGTTCTAGTCCTGTGAGTTGGGAGGAATCCAAATGCCCGTTGTCTCGTCTTCGTTTCTTTGGGACCGCAGGGCTGTAGAGTCACGGACATGACTTTGGGAAGTTACCCGCAGTGTTTGTAGTGCCGCTTCCGTACAGCGGGTCAGCTCAGGCAGCAGAGCTGGCGAGCGAACCCCTCGCAGCCGCTTTATCACTGAGCGCGCTCTGGGCAATAATGATGCGCTCTCGGTGATCGGCGGTTTACTAAGTTGTTTTTTTAATTAAAAATTTTTCCTAAGTTACTGCAGTACCACCCACACTTTAATACCTTCTAAGGAGGTTCTTGACTGTCCGTTGGCCTTCCCTTGACCCACACGCAGGTGTAGTTCAGGCTACTTCCCTTTTCACGAGCTTTTCCTTAAGAGAATTTCATCCGCCCTCCGGCTCCCAAGTGTGTGGCTTCCGCGCTGGCAGTTCTCCCCCCGGGGGGCAGTTGTGCAGGGAGTGGTCCTCAAAGCTGTGGAGGACGGAGGCTAACGCCTTGGGCCGTGGAGAAGGCTCTTGGACTCTGCAGCTTTATGGTTTTGTTAACACTTTTATCATGTAAGACACTTAGTATTAATAGTAGGACCGGGAGGGATTGGACCATGGATGCCTTTTCTCTTGAGGAAAGGCCCTCTTCATTCCACCAAAGCAAGCGGTTTTATAGTGGTGTTGTTAGCGGGCATGGCTTCTTGTCAGTTACCTCTTCTTACAATCACTCATCTTAAAACCGAATCACTCCACGTGACCGCCATTTATTTACCTCATAATTCTGGGTGCGCTGGCTTTGCGGGTCTCCGTGTTGTTCCTGGGTCAGTTGGCGGATCGCTGGGCTGGCTGGTCTATGTGGCCATGGCTGGGACCGATGGCCTCTATTCATGTAGCTTCTCCCCTCCCGGTGAACGTGCTCACATGGGGGCAGGGTTTCGAAAGCCGCGCAGGAGGGTGAGCTCCATGCCCAGGCGTCTCGTGCGCCTCTGCTCGGGTCATCCCCGCTCACTTCCATTGGCCAAAGCAAGTCCCAGCTGAGAGGGCACCCCCAGCTGCGGGGCAAGGGGACGCGGATATAGGGAGAGGAGGAATTTAGGGCCGTGATTGTCGTCCAGTGTATGGCACAACGGGCTGTAGTGGTCAAGGAGGTTAACCTTGAACCACTGGGATTCCCTATTTTTTAGGAACTCAATTGAAAAAAAAAAGATAATTTTATGCATTAGCTGGAGAGGCCCAAAGGTTTCAGACTGGCAGTTGGTCAGAAGTAGATTTTATTTGTCCTGAACCATGTTGAAAAGCTTTCTGTTTGTGTTTTTAGGCCAACAGTTAATATCCAGAGATTTTGCATAAAATCTGAATTTCTGACTTTTGGAAAAGACAGTCTGGCAAAAATTGTTAGAAGCCAAGTAAAAAGTGCTGCTTTTCCAATACCAGAACACTTCACTCTTAGCTGGTTTTATCACTCACGGTCCTCTGACACCGGATGTGTGGGTTTTTCCACACCAGCAGCTTTCCGGTTCTCTGCGGACATCAGCTGGGTCCGGGCAGACTGCGTAGCTTAGGGGCTCAGTCTGATAAGAGCGCCCCACTTCCGGCGCCGGGCGCAGTCCCGTATCACACCGGTTCTTCTGACCAGGAGCTGTAGATTGGGGCTTCCCATGACTCCTTCCTCAAGTTCGGTGATGTGCTAGAACCGCTCACAGAAATCAGGGAAAACCGTTTATGACTATTATTTGTTTAGTGTAAAGTAGACAGATCAGGACTAGCCACATGGAAGAGATCAAGGGACCTGGTATGGGGGGCACTAGACTTCCATCCCATCTCCAGGCACAGTGACCCCCTGTCCTGCCCCTGCACCCGGTACCTCAGTGTGTTCACCAGCCTGAAGCCTCTGGAACCCCATCATGTTTACATAGACAGGACTGCGTCAGTCTTTGTCAGTTGGTGATCAGCTCAACCTCCAGCCAGTCTCCCTCCCTGGAGGTTGAGGGGTGGATCTGAAAGTTCCAACCCTATAGTCACGTGGTAGGTTCTTGTGGCTGCCAGCCCCATCCTGAAGCTGTCTGGGGGCCCAGCAGGAGTCACCTCATTAGTAAAGTAAATCTTTGTGGTTGAAGGGAGCTAGAACGGATAACGAAAGATGCTTCTCTCACCTCTGTCACTCAGGAAATGCCAAGGGTTTAGGAACTCTGTGCCAGGAACTAAGCGTAAGGAGTCCTGTCGTCTTACACAGTATCACACCGGGTAATGGTTATTCCTCTGATGAAGCTGGGGTTTGCAGTTTGCCAGACTGTTCGCCGTTTTGTTGTCTCCGCCATAAGGCTGAGTGCCACGGGCCACTGTTCATTCTCTTATAGCAGAGAAGTTTCTGTCACCATTTCTAACAAATACGAAACCGTGGAAGGTACCACATGGTCAGGGAACATGGAAGCGTGTCACTTTGAGTAAGGAAAGAGTATCCTTGCGTGTTTCATGTGCAGTTTGCGTTTCGGTGTCCAAAGAACTTTCTCCTTTAAAAGTGGCTTGCTTGACTCACACGCTATCCTTGGCCCCTATAGACAAGTGAGTTTAGGACCTTTGTCATTGGGTACAGTCGGCGTTTGCGTTCAGCCCTGCAGTCAGAGAGGTCCCTCACACCATGGTTCTGCTAGCGCACGCCACGTTATTCCTTCTCGGATTGCTCTGGGCTGTGGTGCCGGTGCCCGGCCGTGAGACAGCTTGTTAAAGCAGACCTCGGGGGTCCTCGTGTTGTGCGTGATGAAGCTGTTGGAGTGATGTTCTGCAACGCGGAGTAGCTTCTTCTCTGAGGATTCTCCGAGAACTGACTGGTTTGTTCTTCCTTGGACATTTGAAACCTATGACTGTGTCTCTCTTTCCACGAGTGTTTTAGGGTTTAGAGTCTCCTTATAGACTTTGTGTAGCTCTTGTAGACGGACATACTCTTGGCTTCGTCTTGAGTCCCCATTTTTTCATTATTTTGTTATCTGTTTTATGTTATTTTTAAGTCTACACTTAAAATCTGATTTTTCTTTTTGGGTAAATGTTGTTGATGCACAGCTGTCTGTGTGCCCGCAGCTGATCCCAAGAAGACAGACCTGTGTTCCGTATCAAGCTGTGGTACGATGAGCACTTAACTCCTGGACCTCGCCGCCTCCACCGGCTTTGTCCCTCTGCTCATTTACTGTTGAGCACTGAAGCCGCGTGAACTGCAGGCTCTTTGTTTTGCTTCTCCCATCAGTATTTCTGTGACTTTGTTTGCTGTATGTTTTGTTTTTAGTGTGTGCTAAGACATTTACCATATGTGTCAGAGAGCCTCTGTAAATTGGATAGCTCTTCCCATACTAGATGCTTAGTGAATGTTTGAAGAAATGCATGAATTTTAATAAAAATAGTTTTCGTGTATTTTTTTAGCTCAAATAGTTTTCTTGTATTTTTTAGGTTACAGAAAATAGCTTCTGATTAAAAGAGGATTATAAATATCACCTGATCCTTTCAGTAGAAGCTTTTCTCCCCCTCCCAGCCTGTTTTGTTTGTAGTAAATGTGTCAAGTTTAAGATACAGTCTTCTCTTGTGTCTGTGAATTGACAGAGTACCTTTCAGAAATATGCTAGTCTAGGGGTGCCTGGGTGGCTCAGTCGGTGAAGTGTCTGCCTTTGGCTCAGGTCGTGATCTCAGGGTCCTGGGATCGAGCCCCACATCGGGCTCCCTGCTCAGCGGGGAGCCTGCTTCCCCTCTCCATCTACCTCTTCCCCTGCTCATGCTCTCCTTTTTTCTAGTAAATAAATAAATAAATAAAATTGTTAAAAAATATATATATGCAGGTCTAGATAGGCTAAAAAAGAGGAAATACAGTCAGGTGTTAAGAGCTGGACTCTGGTCTAGAGGAGATCTGGTTTGGATCCTAACTGAATCTCTTGCTGTCCTAGTGACACTGAGAAAGTAACTTCTCGGGGCCAGCTTCCTAACCTGTGACCAGATTTTATAATCGTGACCATCATATAGTGGCATTGAGAGTATACGAGATAATACATGAAAACACCTAGAAGTTTCGCTTTTGGAAAGGTAGGCTAAGTAATAATTTGGTCAAAGCGTACTTTAAGACAGGCATCATTACTCGAGATAAGGTAGATGTTTCTTAATAATAAAATTTTAAAGCCACTGGGAACATAAAAGAGTTTAACAATTTAAAACTTGTAAACACAATAACATGATCTCAATATTGAAAGAACTATGAGGAGAGATGGTAGGATTTTAACATAATTCTCTCAGACTGTTAAAAGAAGCAAATTAAAATCAATAGCAGTAGTGAAGATTTGAACAACTAAAGCAACAAATTTAGCCTGTGTTACAGAAATTGAGCATTGCAGCCAGAAACTTTGGCATATAATTTTTTTCAAGAGCATGGAATTTGCTTGCAGACTAATCTCCTGATGGCCATATGCTGGGCATTATAGCAAGTTCCAGCAAAGCATTGAACTCGTATGGAACATGATACCCAAACATCCTGGAATCACAGTAGATATCAACACGGAGAGATTAATAGAATATTCTAGTATGTTTGTAATTTATCAGTTGCTTCTGATGGGTTCAAGAAGTCACAGTGGATGTCGAAAATACTGTGATGGGTAGTGAGGGGAATAGAAACAAAGCTTACGGGGTGGGTGTCAGCTGGATTAACAGTACAGAACCTGCTGCTCTGCCAAAGCAGTGAGAACACTAGCAAACCTGGTCAGAATCAACTTTTTCTTAACCAAAGACACACAACAGTCTGAGGAGCATTTATTCTAGAAAAATGGTTGAATCTCAATGGGGACAGTAAGTCTTGTGATGTTCGTGTCCTAAGCTTCGTGGGGTCTTAATATGTCCCAGTCCATCCTCACTCCCCCAGCGCTGCAGTCGCCTAAACCCAATAGCTTGTAGCCCCAGAAACACCCGCTGCCTGGCAGCCGGGGGGAGGGGAGGCGGAACCGAGCGGGCACTCCTTCAGAGTCCCGTCTGCAGAGAACCGTCGTTACGCGGGTTCTGTGGCCGTTCCCTGGAAGCCCATGCACAGGGCTTGTCTTTACTGAAGTCACTCATCCTGTCCAGGGAAGAAGCTTTTTTTGGCGGGGGGTGGGGTTCTTGTTTGGGGCCAGTTATCGGCAACTGTTCAACTTCGCAGCTGCCTGAGGCAGCGGTTACGGTTGGGGGACGCCGATTGAAGAGATTGAAGGAAAAGCTGGGGAATGAGGTGTTCATAGGGAACTTTGAAAAGCTCCTGTGTATTCCTGGTAAGCTAGAAGCCGGGCCTGCCAGAGAGACGCGACAAGGCTTTATGCTCTCACCCCTGCCTGATGTCGGTGTCTTAAGCAAACCGAGGCCGAGTTGTGAGCCGCCCGCCTCCGCTTGCCCGGACACACAGAAGCCTCCGCAGAGGTGGGAGCCTTGCTGGTTGGAGGCGCTTAGGGCTGTTTCTGGCCAGTCACTAGCAGACTCCTAAGCTAACCAAGCAGGCTAAACGCAAGGAAGAATCACAGAACTTACCAGAGTCGTTCAGTGACAACAAAAACAGCGACAAACAAATAAAAAACAGCAACCCTGCATTGGGAGGTATCTGATACCCAGAGTCGTGCATAATATTATATAAAATGTTAAATGTTTATTTAAAAGATCATGAAATAGACAAAGAAGTGAGAGTGTGGTGGCCCCTACACAGGGAAGAAAACAGCTAATCGAAAATGTCTTCTTTCTTTTTCTTTTTAAAGATTCCACATACAGGTAAGGTCGTGCAGCATATGTCTTTCCGTATTGGGCTCATCTCCCTCTGCATAATGTCCTCCAGGTTCATCCGTCATGTTGCAAATGACAGAATCTCCTTTTTCCTCACGGCTGAATAATGTGGCATTTTCTTTATCCATCCATCTGTTGATAGACACTTGTCCGTGTCTCGGCTGTTGTGGAAAAGGCTGCAGTGCATATGGAGATGCAGAGATCTTTTCAAGATACTGATTCGTTCCTTTGGATAAACACCCAGAAGTGGGATTGCTGCATCATGCGGTAGTCCTGGTTTTAGTGTTTTTGAGGAGCCTCCATAGTGACTGTACCAATTTACATTCCCACCAGCAGTGCACAGGGTTCCCTTTCCTCTGTGCGTCTTCGTCGCTTCGTGTCATCTCTTGTCTTCTCGAGAAGAGCCATTCCCCACGGGGCTGTACTTGGATTGACATCTCCTTGCTTACGAGCAACGTCGAGGTCCTTTTCAAGCACCTGTTGGCCACTTGCATGTCTTCTTTGGAAAAATGTCTGTGCTGGTCCTTTGCCCATTTTAAAATATCAGATTAGGTTTTTTGCTTTTCAGTTGTAGGAGTTCCTTACATATTTTGGATATGAAACCTGATTCAGACATAGGATTTGCAGAGATTTTCTTCCATTCTGGAGGTTGCCTCTCTGACTTTGTTGTGCAGAAGCTCTTTCATTTGGTGCAGTTCCACTTGTTTGTTTTTTTGTTGTTGTTGTTGTTGCCTGCACTTTTGGTGTCATATCCAAAAACCGTTGCCAAGTCTAAGGTGAAAGACCTTTTCCCTGTGTTTTCTTCCAGGAATTTTACAGTTTGGGGTCTTATATTTAAGTCTTTACTCCATTTTGACTTAGCTTTTGTGAGTGATACAGGGGTCCAGTTTCATTTTTTGTATGTGAATATCCAGTTTTCCCAGCACCATTTGGTGAAGAGACTGCCCTTTCCACATTGAGTGATCTTGGCTCCCTTGTCAAATACTTGTTGACATACTTGTACACATGGGTTTATCTCGGGGTTCCTGATTCTGCTCTGTTTGTCCGTTTGCTTTAATGTCGTTCATGTTTTCATGTGAGTGTTAACATCATACTGTTTTTATTACTGTGTCTCTGCTGTAGTTTCAGATCAGGAAGTACGATGCTTCCTGCTTTGTTCTTTTTTTTTTTTTTTCATTAGGATTGCTCTGGCTACTCGGAGACTTTTGTGGTTCTATAGGAAGTTTAGGATTGTTTTTTCTCTTTCTGTGAAAAGGGTCATTGGAATTTAGTAGGGATTGCCCTGAATCTACAGATGGCTTTGGGTGTTCACAGACATTTTCATTATCACCATATTAATTCTTCTGACCCATGAACATGGGATATCTTCCCATTTATTTGTGTTTTCAACTTACTTGATCGATGTGGAGAAGTTCTTGAAACTTATACAACAATACACTTTCTAAGGCTCCATTCCTAGATGATTCAGTCTTGAGAGAGGCCCCAGAACCCGGGTTTGCAGGTGCTTCTGATACGGGTTGTCCTGACCACACTTGGAGAAACACTGCTGTGAGGCTTTCCTTGACAAAGGGCCAGCCAGTACTGTTTGTGAACTGACCGTCTGAGGGAGGCGTTGCGGCGCGGGGCTGGGGGAGCAGGCTCTGGGGTCCCATCTCAGCTTGGGTGTCAGTATTGATACTTGCGGATTCTCAAACAAGCTACTTAGCCTTTGGGTCTCAGTTTCATCGTGTCTAAACTTGGTAGAAGTAGCGACTACCGTGTTGTTTTACTGTGAAAGTTTCATGGACTGCAGAGGAGGCTGAAGCACAGAGCAGCCGCACCTGACGAGTGCTCGGTAAATCCTCCCCTTCGTCCTCCTCTTCTCCTCCTGCATAATTCGGCCGCAACTAACAGCCCAGATTTTTGTGTTTTTTGTTTTGTTTTTTAAAGATTTTATTTATTTATTTGACAGAGATCACAAGTAGGCAGAGAGGCAGAGAGAGAGAGGAAGGAAAGCAGGCTCCCCGCTGAGCAGAGAGCCCGATGCGGGACTCGATCCCAGGACCCTGAGATCATGACCTGAGCCGAAGGCAGAGGCTTTAACCCACTGAGCCACCCAGGCACACCCCAGATTGTGGTTTTAATGCTGTTGATTTTGGACCACTTCGGTTATTTTTTTTTAATGTTTTGTTCAGTAGGAACGTCAGACTTACTCTGTAAGCCGTTTGGTTTCTTGCAAACTTAAATCTCTTCCTTTTTTCCTTGCTGTAGAGATTGGTTCTCATTCTACCTTCCAAGCCAGTGGCCTGCTAATCTCTATGGAAGGGCAAAAAAGCAAGAGGGATTTTTATGTCCAGTTGTCAACGCATTTGTGTTTATGGTCGTTCTTAATTCAGATTTAAATGAGCAGGATGAAAGATCGTTACAATAATCTTACCAAGATTCATTGGGCATTTTCACTGAGGATGGGGTTTAGGATTGTATTTCCCTTTTATTTTCCTTTTTAATTGTTCTCAGCAGCGTTGTGAGACTGTCACACACAAATCATTACCATTATTTTAAGGTTATAACATTCTCTTGCATTTTGGGAACAAAAACGATGCAATCTCTATATAGAATAGTGATAGATAAATGGCTGTGCCGAGAACCTCTTGCTTGTCCTGGGGAATAGAGGCCAATCCGAGGTAGACGTAAGATCCTTGAGGCTCAGAGTATTTCTCCAAGGTACTTCTCATGTTTTGAGTCCCTTAGGAATAAGCTCTGGAATTCCCAGGGACTTTAACTCCTCTCCATGCTTCCTCTGCTCTTTCGTAAGAGATGTACACACTTCCTTGATCATAGCATCTCAGATTTTAGTGCCGAGTAAAATTTCTTACTGGTACTGTTAGTGTCCAGGGCTTCCTTTTTTTGCAAGTGAGGGAAGTTTGTAAAATAATTGTGGCCTTTGGAATTTACTGTTCATAATCTTAAGTAGTTATGAAGGCGTAGTGAAAAGGTCAAGCCGGTTCCCACTTTGCATTAGGCAGCTTTATGACAAAGTCCTGTAAGTACCAGATAATGATAGCCAGCAGTATCCGTTAAAGCAGTCTCTTCTACTTTTATTTTCTGTACGACATAGAGTCCAGTTAAGGTAGCATAGCTTGTCTGTTATTAAGGAGGCTCCCAGCAAGCGGGGTGATGAGACCGAATGTGCCATTAACAGGGCGCGCCTGTTTTTCATTTGCAGTAATTCATGTCCTTTGCTCAGTCGTGACACAGGGTTGAACTTTTAAGGATTCCCTTTGTATGCCAGTGTTGGAGACGGGTTAAAGCAATGGGTCTGCCGGTATTTTAATCACTTCTTAACTTCGGTCAGAGCTTCTCCACTCTTAATAACTTTGGGTTTAGACCTTCTGATTTTTCCATATGTCACTAACCGGATCATTATAAGCATTGGTTTGGCCTGCATGCCCTAAAAGTTTAGGTTAGCTCAGGTCAGCAGTATCGAGTAAAAAGTAGCTTCACGGATCTGCCTGCATGACTGGGTTAAAAAAAATATGGTTCTTGCTCTTCAAGGTCTTAACATTCAGAGACTGATTAGGCTGATACTGATAGATACAAAAACATAAACCACTTCGGTGGTGAATTTTATAGCATGTGAATTATACTTCAGTTTTTAAAGTGAATAGACTTTGAAGCAAAAAATGCATAAATAAATTCTGGGGGTAAATACAAATTCTGGAAAGCTAATAGTGAAGAATTTGGTCATAGCATTATTAAAGGGAACTTTCTTTCTAGTTGCAAATTTATTGAAGAAGATGAATTATGCCACTCTTTTGTTTTTTGTTTTTAATTTATTAGAAAGAGTGAGAGAGAGAGAGAGAGAGAGCACGAGACAGGGCAGTCAGAGGGCGAAGCAGACTCCTCACTGAGTGGGGAGCCCCATGTGGGGCTTGATCCTGAGACTCTGGGATCATGACCTGAGCCGAAGGCAGACGCTTAACCGACTGAGCCACCCAGGAGCCCCCAGGGAACCCATCTGAAGGGAGAACAGGAAGGTTTGGGAAAGCCTGCAGTCTGGACTTTAAGTATAACTACCAAGTAGACTAGATAAGAATAAATGACTTTAATGAAATGAGTCCGTGAGGTTGAGTAGTGGAGAGTGAGTGGTGGTCAGGAGACCGATGAAGAAGGCACAGAAGCCTAACCTGCTGCACACATTCTTCTTGGGGGTCCGGTCCTTTATAAGGCTTGGTTGCTCTTTTAGCTCCACACTTGCTTAAAGCTCCCTGACTAGGTCATCGTTCGCCTCCACAAGGCTGAGCTTTAAACCCGCTCTGGCTCTCCGAGGCAAAAGTGAGGCTCAAAAAAGGTTTGAGCTTTTTGGGTTGTTTCTTGGTCCTTTGAAAACTTGTTCCTCAGTGAATTGAGGATGGGAGGTGGCCTGTCAGCACAGACCCCACAGGGCTGCGGCGTTTCCGCTGTGCAAAGCTTGAGTGGCAGAGTTCCTGGCGAAACCCAAGTCTGAGACCCCTTCTAATTGCCCTGGGCTCCTGGTGCCTGACCTGAAGCTAGATCTCATTTTGTTCGTTTTCCATTAAAAGCTAGTGTTTCAAGAGGGGCCAGTTTTAAGTAATTGAATGCTTTCAGTTTCTTAAGAATGGCGTCCAGTCATTGTGAGACATAATCGACTGACAGCCCATTCTGTCACAGTATGAAAGTTGTTTCTTCAGTCCTTCGGGAGAGGCAGAAGCCTGTAGACCCGTGCGATGTTCCGTTACCCCGTCTCCTGCAGGCTGTAAGTTCTACATCATGAAAAGCCTGACGCAGGCATAATTTTTCCCCTGTTTTTTGTTTTTTTAAATTACAAAGGAACCTCAAACCAGTTACCCAGCTGTATGTCAGTGTGGATGCTAGCACCAAAGATAGCCTGAAGAAAATCGACCGCCCACTCTTCAAGGATTTCTGGCAGAGATTCCTCGACAGCTTAAAAGCTTTGGCAGCAAAGGTAAGAATTGTGGCATCTTTAAAAGAGTGAGAGAGAGGAAAGAAGTGAGAAGAGGACTTTTTTCCTTTTCTTTTTAAAATAATAATCATAAAAAATAGAAGAAAACCTTCAGCCTTTGTTTAGCCTTCTACTTTCATTATCCAGTAAATATTTATGGAGTTCCTCTTAAGTTTTTAACACTCCGCCTTCTATGTATAATTTGCCCTTCACGTATTTAGGGAGACAGAGACACAGTCCAGAAGTTAATTAATAGAACGTTGCAAAGTAGCCAGCTCGTAGCAGCCCTAGGAGATGTGCCAGCAAATGTTGTACATGTTCAAATATGAGGTTAATTTTCTTGAATTTCTAAGACCGAATTTCCTACCCAGTAGGGAATGCAACCTCAGAGTGTCCAGATTTTGGCTTTTTCTGCCAACATTTGCCCTTTCTTTCTTTTGTTTTTTAATTTTATTTTAAAAGATTTTATCTAGTTACTTGACACAAAGGGAGCAGGAGAAGCAGAAGAGAGAGAGGCAGACTTCCCAGCGAGCAGGGAGCCTGGGTGGGACTGGATCTCAGGACCGGGACATCAGGACCTGAGCGGAAGGCTTTAACCCACTGAGCCACCAGGAGCCCGTATGTGCCCTTTCTTAGGTCTTCTCGTACGTCATGCTTACTTTCCTGTTCTTTCAGAGCTCATGTCCCCTTCTGATATCTCTTTTCCCTTAAACCCGTATCTCGATGGTTGGTATTTTCTGTTAGTTCTGCCTCTTGTTCTCTTGTAGCAATCCCCCTTCCTGTCCTCTGGCTTTGGCCCCGTGGTTCTCTACACTTTACCCAACAGATAACGGGAAGACCCGTTCAAGACTTAGTTTCGTATTCCTAGTGGGGTTTGCGAATCTGCATTTTGAACATCCCTCCTCTCTCTCCTTTGCCCGGCACGTACTTCACCCTTCTCTGTCCGGCCTCAGAAGGCCATACGTCCTGCCGACGGGCCCACCGCTTCTTGAGTCTTGAGTTCCCTCCCCGGAGCCTGGGTCACCCTTTCTTTCCGTGTCTTTGACCTGCAGAAGTTCTTTGTGACCTGCGGGGCTTGGCGTCTGAGCACTTCAGGTGTGAAGCCTTCCCCAGGGGCAGATCGCCGCCCCGTCTCTCTCCTTGGGTTTTGTATCGATAAACGTCATTTCTTTTGTTTTATCTTTGCTGCTTTTCTCCTCAGCTGGATTCCTCGCTCCTGTCTGAGCTGCACACGAGGTCTAGCACAGCACACTTAATGGTATTTCAAAGTGATCCTTGGAAGGATGAATGGGTGGAAACCCAGCGGACTCAGCAGTGCTGAGATGTACATACACATTTCCGGACTGTTCAGATGTTGAAAACTTCCCCTCCCCCTCTTTTGTGCTGGAGAAGTTAAATCCGTACCTGTGTTTGGTGATTTGGCGATTAAGGCTGACGTTCTGTAGGCAACGCGGAATCAGCACTTGGTTTCCGATCTGTCTTGGACTCTTTATAAATGATCACGCTGGGTGGGTGATTCATAAGGCAGCCAGGCTGGGTGCTTCGTGGCCTCCTAAAACCTCGGTCTCTGGACTCCACGCTTAGCTCTGTGGCCATTACCTGTGGCCGAGCTGGGAGCTGCGTGGCCTGCGAGTGGGAATGCGCGTAGGTAGGAGGCAGCCAGCGGGAGCCGGCATCATGGGACGCGTCTGAGATTGTTAGCTGCACTGTGTTCCGAGTCCGCTGCGGAAGACCGGAACTGCGCTTTACTAGATTGGCTTAATAGCTTCTTTTCTCTTTTGGTCAGAATTTTCCACAAAACGCATTCTTACCTCGAAGTCACAAGCCTTTGCATGTCCGTTTCCATTCTGAGTACTTTGGATTGACTCACTGAGAGTAATGCAGTAACTTGAAGTTATGCAGTATTTTCTAACCTGTGAGCTTTTTACCCACAACATCATTATTGTGTCCGTGTAACTCTGGTTGGAAAGGTTTCCTTGGGCTGTCGAAACAATCCACCGGCCGATGGGCACCTGGGTGGCTCCGTCGGTTCAGCATCCATGACTCGTGATCTCAGCTCAGGTCCTGATCTAGCAGGTCGTGAATTCGAGCCTGGTGTGGGGCTCCGTGCTGGGTGTGGAGCCTGCTTAAAAAAATGTGAAACTGTGTGCTGGCAGATCAGGGCAGCCACATTCTAAGCATTTTGTAGCAATGAGTCCCTGTTTCTTATTATATGGTTTACGTCGCCGTTTAAGAAAGAGTATCTGTTATCTGTGGCAGGAAGCTGCTCTGAAAACTTTTCTTAATTATAGCAGTGTTATTTCCTTCTGAATATCTAATATCATTGATGCAGTAGATACTATCAAGAAAGGTCTGTTTTACTGCTGCTTAACACTCAGAAATAGAACACTTACATTGCAACTGTTCTTAGTAGGTAGGGTCAGACTTTAATCTGGTATCACTGAGTTTTTAAATAAAAACTTTTAAATAAGAGTGACTTTTCAGATTTTTTTTTTAAGATTTTTTATTTATTTATCAGGGGGGCGGGGAGAGAGTGAGGAGAGGCAGACAGAATGGCAGGCAGAGGCTGAGGGGGAAGCAGGCTCCCCGCCGAGCAAGGAGCCCGATGTGGGACTCGATCCCAGGACGCTGGGATCATGACCTGAGCCGAAGGCAGCTGCTTAACCAACTGAGCCACCCAGGCGCCCACTTTTCAGATTTTTTAAAAAGGATTTTATTTACTTATTTGACAGTCAGAGATCACAAGTAGGCAGAGAGGCAGGCAGAGAGAGAGAGGGGGAAGCAGGCTCCCTGCTGAGCAGAGAGCCCAATGTGGGGCTGGATCCCAGGACCCTGAGATCATGACCTGAGCTGAAGGCAAAGGCTTAACCCACTGAGCCCCCCAGGTGCCCCTCAGATGTTTTGATTAGAATGTCTGTACATCTGTACTATTATCTTTTGTACTTGTTTAGGCTTTTAGTACTTGTGTACTTTCTTGTTACTTGTTTTAAACAGAGAAATTTGATTTGTCCCAAGATTTTCAGCCTATTTATGAGCTAATGCAACCCAAAGTAGAAGAAGGTAGGAGGATTTTTTTTTTTTTTAAACTCTTGGCAAGTATAGTGTTTACGCTTCCAGATCTTTATCCTTTGTCAGAATGTTCCGTTTCAAATATGAGAGAAATATATTAGTACTTGAGTATGGGGAGCTAAAAAGCAATTCCATCAAGATATCGCAGCAGAAATGTGTTAGCTTCGATTTCCGTCCGCAATAGCTACTTGTCAAACAGTCCTTTTTTGAAAAAAGAGAAATCTGTCTTGTACAGGACAGTGCTGCCTGCCTTCGGCAGTAGACTTTTGTCAGCGGTGCGACCAGACGTGTTTCTGCCGGCACGCGGTTATGGCAGCGTGAAGATCCAGTAGGACAAGCGATAATAGCAGTATGCTTGAAACCTCATATTGGAAAAGAAAAACAAAACCGTTTTCTGCATTACACTTTCTTGCATATCAGAAGTGAACATTAGCACTCTTTCTGCGGATCTGAGTGTGCTCTGACCTGATGTTACTGGAGTTGATACTGTTTCATGGTTAAGAAGGGCTTATTATCCGTTGACATAGCTTTGTGTCTAATATTTAGATATCAAGGTATCCGTGTGGCCCGCAATTTGCAGATTGAAAAACAAACATTGGGTGTGCCTGGGTGGCTCCGTGGGTTAAAGCATCTGCCTTCGGCTCGGGTCATGATCCCAGGGTCCTGGGATTGAGCCCCACATCGGGTTCTCTGCTTGGCAGGGAGCCTGCTTCCCCCTCTCTCTCTGCCTGCCTCCCTGCCTGCTTGTGATCTCTGTCTGTCAAATACATAAATAAAATCTTTAAAAAAAACAAACATTGAATATTTGACCTCCTTATCCCTGATCATAAAAATATTATGTGTTCATTCTGGAAATTTGGGGAAAGTAAAGAGAAATATAAAGAGGCAAGGAAAGAAGTTACCTATAAATCGACCTGGAGACAACTACTGCTAACATTTAATCCTTTAGGGAGTGCTTTTGTATTTCTATCATTCAGTTTAATATGTTGCTTTTGTCGTTAAACTCAGGTCGTAGCGTGTTTCCATGCTACTGATACTTCTGTGTGACCTTCCCGTTAAGGACAGCTTAGTCTTCCATCTCGGTGTGCGATTGTAGAAACTATTTATATGTTGGTTCTGCACCCAGTTCCTGGCACAGAACTCCTAGAACGTTTGTAATTTTCTAAGTGGTAACACAAGAGCATGAGTATTTCGTGTTTGACCCCAGACTTAACATGAGGCTCTTAAACCCCTGGCAGATCCCTGAGTGGTAAGGCCACAAGGACCGTCGTTGCTCTAGTGAGGGTGGGCTGGGTGGGCTCCTGGGTGGCTCCTAGATTGAGGGCGGTCACCAGAAAGACCGAGCTGATCAGAAGGTTGGAATTTTCTGCTAATTCTCTCCATTTCTCTAGAGGGGGCGAGGGGCTGGAAATGGAGTGAATAATTGCTCAGACCCATGTGAGAAGCCTCCGTCGGGGGCTTGGGGAGCTCCCTGGTCGGTGAACACAGTCACACCCCAGCTCCATGGGGACACAAGTTCCCGGGCTGGTCCCAGATCTCACCTGTCTCCTCGCCTGGTTGCTCATCTGTATCCATTAATAAATGGCAAATACGCGTAAGTGTTTCCCCGAGTTCTGTAAGCTGCCTTAGCAAACTAACTGAATCTGTGGGGGGAGGGTCGTGGGAACCTCTGATGTCTATGGCCCATGGGTCAGAAGCACAGGTGACAGCCTGGATTGTCTCCGGCGTGTACAGTGGGCTGTGGTGACAGAAATGAGTTAAATTGTAGGACACCCAGCTGGGGGAAGACCCCTCCTACGTGGTGACCAGAAGTGTTCTGTGTGCATTACCAGTAAGGGACACACTCCGGAGACAGCACAGAGTTTCCCCTGGTTGGCCAGTGGGGCCAGCAAGAGTGTGTCGTGCTCTGGCGCACTTGTTTAATGGGGGGACCCAACAGTAAGTCCGGTTCCTGTGGTTTTTTTTTTTTAAATAAAGGTTTGTTTTCTAGAGAGAAACACCGGAGTAGGGGGAGGGGTGGGGGGAGGAGGAAGAGAACCCCAAGGTGACTTCTCTGCACCCTACGCAGGGCTCGGTCTCAGGAGGCTGGGGCGTGACGGGAGCTGAAATCGAGACTCGGCCTCGGAGCCGTCTGAGGCCCGCAGGCGCCCCGGGTCCCTGTCTTCCTCGCCCTTGGGAGGCAGCCGTGGTGCCTCTGCTGCCCTGGAGACGCCACGTACACACTGGGTCATTTCTCGCGTCAGGTCCAGCCAGAGATGGCGCGTCGTGTTTAACGGGTGTTCTTGTCACCTTCGTGGTGGACGGAGGAAGTGTTGTGTCTTACCATCTGGGGGATCTTGGATGCGGTGGAAAAGCGTGTTCTCCTTCCCTGCCTTTCGGATGAGCGAGCGCCCCCTCTGCCGTTCCGACTTGCTCCCCGCTGACTGAGCCGCCTCCGTCCCTGATGCCGAAGTCTGCCTTGAGCCTTAGTCCGTCGGACTGCGGTCTGGTCTGTGCCTTATTGTCATCCTCTCATAGGCTTTATCTTGCTGTCCACCTCCTTCTGACCCTCGAGCCCTCTCCACGGGCCTCGGCGGGTGTTGATTCCAGGCGGCCTGGGTTGATGCCGTTTCACTCTCCTCGCTTGACGAGAAGGATGCCCTGGTTGTAGCCATTTCTGTGGTCAGACCGCGACTGCGCGCCTGATCTCTCCAGGAGTGGCCTCCGAAGCCAGTGTCCATAGACCGACGGGCTCCCTCGGGGGCCAGGAAGTGTGTAGTCAACAGGTTTTCTTCAGCCCCGACCTCTACCCAAGCTTGTGTCAGGGAAAGACGAGCGTGGTGCGTCTTAGGGTCACGTTGCGGCGTCAGTCATCCGGTCATCGGGTCATCGGGTTGCTGCCCAGACGGCTGGGAGTCAGCCGCGTTAGCGTGCGAGCACGTCCCCGGGACAGTCTCCCTGCGGCCAGAGGTTGGTAGGTCGAAGGCAGCGGGGCGTGGGCTTGTTCAGGAGCGTCTGGAGAGCAGTGAAGGAGCCTTGGGAGAACCGGCGTCGGAGCTTTCGAAATGGTGCGGAGAGTGCGAGTCTGGGAAGAATTTGGTCAAGTCTGGTGCGGCCCATACGAGTACGTCGGTTACCTACAGGTCAGAGAAGCAGTTAGGCTCCGGAGAGAGGAAAGGATGAGGAAGAAGAAACTTGGTTTATCAGTTGGTCTCCAACGCCGATGTCGAAAGGAAGTAGACGGCGTGAGTTGTGCAGGTGCCGCTGTGTAGTGGGTCGGATGGCGAGGATGGACGCGGAGAGCGAACTCTAGATCCTCCCCTAACGAATGGGAACCTTCTGAACCCAGAGCAGCAGCGGCATTTAATGAAGAAACTAAAGGTGTTCCCTCTCATCAGATAATTGTCCAAGCATATCTGCTAAAATCCAGTTTGGAAATCGGTATTACTGTGATGAAGAAATAAGGTGACTCGTATGCCACCAGACGTAAGATAGAAACACTCCATGCTGTGCGTCTTCCGGAGCGCTAACTGTGTGTGTGTATTTTACTTACAAAATGAGATCATACCATACGTACTTTTACAACTGTACTCTTTATTTATAAGGCCACAATTAAAATATTTATTGAAAATATCAACTTCTGTCACCATAGATTAATTTTGCCGACTTTATGGCTCTAACAGTTTAATTTTGCTGTTGGCAGCCTTCCATGACTCCCTCCTTCCCCTCCCCTGGTTTATGCCCCACGGTGCCTGCATCCGGCACTCAGGAACGTGGAAGGTCTTCCTGCCCACCACGGTACTCCCCGCTCCCATCACGGTGTGACACGCAATTGCCGCACGATCAGAATGCGTTGACGCACTTGCCTCTTGGTGTGTATTTGGTTGTTTCCAACGATTAGTCTTGGTGGGTAGTTGTGAGCTTGGGGTTCCAAAACACGCCTAGGTTTGAACCCTGTCTCCTACCACCTCCTGGCTGTGTAGTAGTGGACACAGGGCTCAGCTTTCTCATCTGTGGGATGGGGTTAATGACCGTCCCTACCTCCTAAGATCTAGATAGAAACATCCAAGACATCATGGAAATTTTAAAATGTAACGCCCTCTGTCCCCAGTCTTGTGTATAGGATTGATTTGGGACATTTAAGACGAGACCGCACGTAAGATGGTAAATACCAACGTCACTGCCATCTAGGTTGAGAAACAAAACTGCGATAAATTCAGCTGTCGACCCGGTGGGCCTCGCTTCTGTTACGCTTCCTTTCCTCTCTCTCAGGGTGATCAGTACCTATTTCGTGTTTATCATTCCGTGCTGTTTCTGTACTTCAGCCCGTATTTACAACTCCACGAGCAGCTGTTTTCCATATTTTAAAACTGTACATTATAGTATCACCCTATAAATACCGTGCTGCAACTTGTCCTTTCTTGGGACCATTTGAAAAAAATAAAATTCCCTGTTTCACCCGTTTTTACCGGGTCAGCTCAGTGGCACCAAGTACATTCCTGTGGTTGTGTGCCCGTCACTGCTGTCTCTCTCCAGAGCCGTCTTCCCAGACAAACTGCCCACGAGGCGGTGACCCCCGCCCGCCGCGCCGCCGCTTCTGCGTGTTGGTTTCGTATTCTGCTCCGAGGTTTACTCAGACACGGCAGCGGCCGCGTCGCCGTCCGTTCGCAGTGTCGCCCTCGTGCTCCCGCGCTGGGCGTTTCGGTTTTCTGCGGTCTCCGGCTCTCCGCGAGTGTAGACGGGAGGGTCTCACGCGCCTGGGCAGGCGCAGCTTCTGTGGGGCCCGTGGCCGGCCGCCAGCGTCGCTGCAGGATGCGCACGTCTGCCCCCGGATTTCTTTTCTCCCGGTGCTTCGGGGACCGGCGTGGGAGACTTGCCGTGGTCCGTCCTCACGAACAGGTGACCCTGCCGGCTTTTTAAACCGACTCGGTGTCTGCTGTGGCTTTGTCGCACGTCCCTCTGGCGGGTGCGCGTCGTCCGTGTTGTGGTCCGTCTCCGTCGTCGCCTTCAGGGGCCTCGCCTACTTCGCCACGGCCGCGTCAGACAAGCGTTGGGGATTCCCGGGAGTGTTTCTTTCAGTAGTGCGCCTCCCCTGACACGGTGGGGTTTGTTTCCTCACTTCCCGAGGGTCCGCTCAGACATCACCTGTCGGAGCCCTCGGCTGACCCCCGGCTGGCCGCAGTCGCCCTCCTCAGCAGCGTGCCCGGCCCTCTTCCCGCCGATCTTTCTCGTGGCGCAGGTCATGCCCGGCGCGCGCCTGCCGTCCGGCTCGTCCCCAGTCCGACAGGAGCCGCGGGAGCGGGGACCTTGTCTCGTTTGCTGCTGGACCCTCAGGGCCTCCGACCAGACGTGGCCCGTGCTGCGCATTTAGTCAGTGTTTATGGAGTGACGATAAAAACACACGTGTGCGGCGCTCGGGTTCCCAGAAGGGACCGCCACCTTGCGCTGCGTAGTTAAACGGATGCTCAAGGTTAATGAAAGACCCCATGGATCCCACTTTATGAGCTCCAGCCGGGGGTGCCTCCGGTTTGTTAGGGAGCCTAGGGAAAGACTCAGATTCCTGCCGCTCCAGAAGACGTCCCGGTGACGGGGATGCGGGTAACCACCCGTAAGTCTGCCGTCTCCCCTCGGTGCCTGCGGCCGCTGGGGAACGCTCTCCCGTCCGACGGAACGGACACACGTGCTCTCCGTTCATGTTGCCTTCTGCTTGACACATATGGGTGTGCCATGCAATTTCCCTTCCAGGGTGTGCGAGTCAGTGATTTCAGTACATTCACGATGCTGGGCGACCGGCCCTCCTGTGTCATTTCCGAACATCTTCATCAGCCCAGCCTTTTGTTTAAAATGTTAAAACATTTTTTTTAAAGCCTTTATGGTGTGTGCTTCGGTCTTCAACTCCCTGTGTGTCTCCGTAGAGTGTGTCCCGCCTTCCAGGACTGTTGCTCCTCGGGGTCGGCGCACAAAGCCCACACAGGCCCTGTCCGGCACCGCCTGGCCGTTCCCGGGGTGCTCAGCCCGGTCAGCTGGCTCTACCCTCCCCAGCCCTGCTGGCCAGACTGGAGGCTGGGTTCAGCCTTGAAGTACATGTAAGGCAGACATCGGACCTTGCAGAGGGCTTAATTGCTATAAGTTTTTATGTTTAATAATAAAGTCCCGATAGCTAACGTTTGTTAAATGGCGGCTTACTGAGTTCTAGAACTGCTGACCCGTCATGTGTGTTGTTGTGCTTGTGTTTGCTCATTTGTTATGAGGTAGAGATCGATAAAATGGAGGCTTGTGAAGTTGTTTGGCTTCTTGGTATTTCTTTTTTAACCCACCCTTTTTAAAAGATTTTATTTATTGGGGCTCCTGGGTAGCTCTCAGTCATTAAACTGGGCTTCTGGGATGGAGCCCCGCATCGGGCTCCCTGCTCAGCGGGAAGCCTGCTTCTCCGTCTCCCACTCCCCCTGCTCGTGTTGCCTCTCGCGCTGTGTATCTGTCAAATAAATAAATAAAATCTTAAAAAAAAAAAAGATTTTATTTATTCATTTGAGAAAGAAGGAGACAGAGACAGAAAGAGCACGCGGCGGGGAAGCCTTGTCAGCCGCCACTCCGTATCCGGAAGACAGGAGCGGGTCCCGCGGCCGGAACTTACCACCTTTCCCTGCCTTGTCACTCTGTGAACCGGGGCAGAGAGACGCATTTCTGTATTCTACGGTGTGACGAGGTGGAGATTTTCATGGGTTTGCAAAAGTCCGTGAAAACATTATCACTGTGGAGTTCTGTGATGGTCTCTTGCCCAGGCAGATTTCGCCTGATCTGAATAACGAGTTAAATTATAAGTGGCCTGTTGTTTCACGCGGGAAGGAAACCTTTTTGGATTTAGTCAGCGTCATCACGTGGAATTCGGAGTGCTGCTCGAGGAGCGAGGAAGACGGGCAGTCGTCTGCACTTCGACGCAAGGCCGGGCCGGGTTCTGTGTCCGTACGTTACAGTGAGGTCAGCACGGAAAGGTAGACACGACTGACCGCCGACGCTGACGTCTTTTAGGGGGTGGACAAGTCACAGGTTTTCCTAGAGGTGTTTTTGGTTGAGAATTGGTCGGCTCAAGTGACCTTCCTCCCTCAGGTTTAGAAAGGAAGGTACTGGACTAATCAAGTCCTCTGGGTCCCTCCTGTCCCGCAGCCGCCCCGTCTTGATTGTAGTTGCTTCTAAGACTCAGACTTTCTCTTCACCCCTGCCGAGTGCCGGATTACAGAATATTCCGAATGCTGCTGCTTTAAGCGCATACTTGATGGCCCTACCTCACAGAAGCCCCTGAGCGCTCTTTCATTTCTGGGGATAAAATGCTCCTAAGCCCGCATTAAAGGAATTCCAGCGTGGTTGGGGGCAGTAATCCCACGTCCATCACCACTGGTTTAAACAAAGCCTCTGGGAGGCATTGCTGGGGCCCAGGGACTTGGTCTGCGGAGCTGAACATCGCGGCTCCCCCCTGGATAGAGCTGTGTGTCTCGAGGTGGGCGGCCTGTGGGGGGACCGCATGAAGTGCCCTGCGCCAGCGTCCTGCTGGAGGGCTGTGCCTTCCTCACTGTGTGCTTAGTCAGGGCCTCCCTGAAGAGGCGTCACAGCCCCTGTTGAGACGCCTGATCTTAGCGGCAGGGAGAGTCCCACGCTCCCGCCCCAGGAAGAGGGACCTCTTCCTGATCGATCATCTGGGCACCGGGAAATCGGTTTAGACCGAGAAAGGCTGCTCATCGGGAATCGGCCCGTGTTCTCGTTCAGTAGTTGAGGTGGCTTTTGAGAAACCCTCTGGGCAGCTCCCTTGGCTTTCATGGGTCACAAGAGGGTGACAAAGTCCTGTGTGACCTTCTAGGCCAGGGCATCACCATTTCCCTGTCAGTACCCCTCTGTGTTTACTCTGTGGGCTCCTACTTCGGGCCACCTTAGACCAGCGGGGGCTCCCTGCTCTGTGGGAACCCTGGGAAATGTCGTGTCTAGCCGAGGCATCTGGATGGTGCCAGACAGGAAATGTGGGGCGTGGAGTTGGTGGCCCTCCTGGCCCGTCAAGGACAGGTAGTGATTTCTGAAAATCTGCGGGAACTGCCGGCAGCTCATCCTGTATTCACCCACGCCGAACACTCTGGTAGACCTTCTGAAGAAAGGTCTGATTCTAACTGATATTAGTTGAAAGTGATCAGGAAAATTTGACAAGGGTAAGGTCAGCGGCGTGTGTACGGTTGTCTGCAGCCAGGATCAAAAGCCACAGGAGGGCGCCTGGGTGGCTCAGTGGGTTAAGCCGCTGCCTTCG
Source organism: Mustela putorius furo (assembly GCF_011764305.1). Taxonomy (NCBI): domain Eukaryota; kingdom Metazoa; phylum Chordata; class Mammalia; order Carnivora; family Mustelidae; genus Mustela; species Mustela putorius. Next base: position 1,059,115 of record NW_025421293.1, read on the forward strand.
GCTCAGGTCATGATCTCAGGGTCCTGGGATCGAGTCCCGCATCGGGCTCTCTGCTCAGCAGGGAGCCTGCTTCCTCCTCTCTCTGCCTGCCTGCCTCTCTGCCTACTTGTGATCTCTCTCTGTCAAATAAATAAATAAAATCTTTAAAAAAAAAAAAAAAAAAAAAAAGCCACAGGAGTAGGTATGTGGGGACCCTAGCCATCCTGCACCTGGCAGAGCTCCCTTCAGGGGGTCCGAGCTACGGCACCGCTCAAGGTGGGGAAGGGTGCTTTGCATTTTCTTTTTCTTTTTTTAAGAAAAAACACTGTAACTCCTTAGAGGCAGGAGAAATTCAGTACAAGAGGGAAATTCGGAAAAGAGTTTTGATGCAAAATCTTCAGAACATAATCTTCTCTGTTGCTTTACGTGGTGTGTATTGTCTGTGGGTCCTTTTCTGTCTTGAGTTTTAAAATGGAGCACGTTTCTGTAACACTTGGAGCAAGTATATTCAGACATATACATACAGCGGCGCCTGGGTGGCTCAGTGGGTTAAGCCTCTGCCTTCAGCTCAGGTCATGATCTCAGGGTCCTGGGATCGAGCCCCGCATTGGGCTCTCTGCTCAGCGGGGACCCTGCTTCCTCCTCTCTTTCTCTCTGCCTCTCTGCCTACTTGTGATCTCTGTCTGTCAAATAAATAAATAAAAATTTAAAAAAAAGACATACATACACACATTGATAAACGTGTGTGCATACATTTTTGTGCTATCTCCACATTTATTTACATATATATAAAATACATATATATGTATTTTGCAGTATCTCCAAATAAAAAATTTAAGTCTCAAAACACAAGAAACTGTAAAGATCATGTATGAAAAGTAAGTTCTGTTTCTCTCTTAAGGATTATTTTCTTTGTGAATCATATTCCCTCCTGACCTGTTAGTGTAAGAAGGGAACGATCCTTTGTCTTTTGCCTTTAGAACTTATAAAGTACTTTCAACCCTCTCGTTTCTTTCTTGGAATATTTCTCAGCCGTATGACAGTGTGTTTTGGGATGGGGATATTTTTGAAAAAAAGATTTCTAAATCAAAGTTTAAAATAAAGTAAATAAAGTTAGGAAACTTTAAAATGCCAAATATTTTAAGCTTAATGAAAATGCTACTACCAATCATTAAGTAAAGGAGTGATAAACCCCATAGGGAGATAAGCCAAAGATACTCACCCCTTCATGGAAAATGAGATACAAATGACACATAAATGTAGATTAAAATGTCAGTGAGGAAGCAAGTGCTCTCCTGCATCTCTGGTGAGAACATAAATTGGTACAACCTCATCTTTGAAGGATGCTTTTATGCTTTATCTATTAAAATAAAAAATGCATGTGCCCTTTGAGTGAGTGGTTCGTATCTGGTAATTTACCCTGAGACATAGTTACATCCACATGAAGTGGAATATATGCAGAATCGTTCATTGTGACATTATTTACAACAGCAGACGTCTGGAAGCAGACGACGCATCCGTCAGCAGAGAACCAGTTAAGTTAAATACTGTGCGGCGTTCTGTGTACAAAACGTGTTACTGCTTTTTGACCCGAGTGTCTGAGGAGGAGGGAGATCTTCGGCTGTTTTCCTCTTTGTACCTTTTCAGAGTGTTCCTGCTTTTTAAAAGGAGAACCGTGGGAAGCTGCCCCAGGAAGACAATTTTTCTAGAGAAAAGAATCATAAATACCATTTTGTATTCCTTTTCTTTTTAGTGTTCGCAGTCCTTACTGAGGCTCGGCTCAAGCAGAGAAGGCGTTGTAGGAAATGAAATGCTCCTCACAGAGCAGAGATTCGATTGTAGGCCGGGTAATAGTGGGTTCGAGAACGCAGGACGTGTTCGTTGTCTCATGTACGCGTGTTTTCCTCTTAAGCACTGTTCAACACTGTGTATGTTTGCTTTTCCTACACAGTCGACCCAACACATAAAATAACCCCCGAGACTCACACTCGTCACCCGGCAATCGTAAACTTGCTATTTCTTTACCATTCGGTACGGTGTTTACGGAGAAACAGAGACTTTTCTTTCAGATTCCATCGCCAGCTTTTGTTGTTGCTTTTTTGGTTTTTACCCTTTTGAGGCTTTCTGACAGTGCTTGTTTCTGCATCACGTCTCGTCAGAGTATTTGGTGGAGCCCCGTGGGGCTCTTTCCCGTCTTCAGGAGGTGAGCGTGAGGAGGTGTCTGAGTGTACCAGGGCGCACGCCAGCTCTGTGACCTTGGCGAACCACCGAGCCCCAGGAGAGCCTTTGCTTCCCACCGGTCAGGTGGGGGTAAGAGGTGTCCGTGTGCGCCAGCCGGCGCTTAGGGAGTGAGTGACCCGGCGCGTGTGAAACTCTGAGTCCATGGTCGGTGTGCGGGCGGGCTCCATACATCAGTGCTCTTCTTAATGAGATTAGCTCAGACTTGAACAGTGGTCATGGGCCTCTTAGAATAATTTTTGGTCACAAATGATTGTCGGTGTTTCAGAGGCTTGTTTTTACGGTGCTCCTTTCGGCCGACTCTTTGAGTTTATTTAGTTTCCAGTCCCGTGCGAGGCCGGGGACGTAGTTGGGTGCGGTCCAGTGCCCGGAGAATTGCAGTCCTCTGGGGACGGACGGACAGTTTCAGCGGCAGGTGGCGAGTGCTGGGAAGAGGCGCAGGGACTGTAAGACCGTAAGGAGTGTCTGGGATCAGAAGCTTCCTGTAGGAGGTGGCTTTAACCACTGGTTAGGACTTAAGGCATAATCTGTAGGGGCCGCAGGTGGGTAACAGAGTTACAAGTGGGCTTCGCTCCAGCCCTGGTCTCCCGGCCACCCAGCGCTCCCGAGAGCCCCCACTCCTGCTAAGGTGCATCCCCAGTGGGAAAGGAGAGCGGAGCTTGGAGATGGAAGAAGCTCGTGTGGCTCCTTCGCAGGTTCCGTTCTGCTGGACTGCGGGGCGGGGGGATGACAGGAGGTAAAGGCAGTGTTGGGAATTCTTCAACTGTGGTTTAAAAAAACAACAAGGGATCTGTGCTGACCCAGAAAATGCAAGATGGGACTTAGAGACCTCACTGTCTGGACTTTTATAGCACCTGGCATACCCAGAGTTTAAAAAAACTGTTAAAATTGGTGGTCCTAAAACCACTCCCAGTCGTTTGAAAGTGAAAAAGCATTTTTTAATGTAAATTCCAATTATTTACTTTTTTGACCAAAAAATTATGTTGAACAAAGACATTCATAGTAGTTGTGTCACTGTGGGGTTGTGGGTGATATTTTAACCAGTTTTCCAGTTTTCATTAAAAATAAAATCTATGATAACATTAGAGAAGAACAGTTTATATTTTGTCTTTCAAGTTTGCTATAATTTTATATAGGTCGTTACCGTGGCAGTGGATAATGTATTCAGTAGAAATTTCTAGAATTTGACGGTCTAAGTAACCAATACACAGAGTCATATGCATCTCGGGCAGAGGATTTTCAGGGCCAAAACTGTTTTCCATTTGAGAAAGTGTCTTTTACATGAAGCCTGGTGTACATTAAGGTCGGCCCTGAGTAGATTGTGGCTTGAATGATGGTGAGCAGTAGTGACAGCCTGCGGCTCAAAAAATGATTAAGTGGCTTTAAAGATCTAGCTGTCTACAGGTTGATAGAATTTTATCTACCCTTTGACTCCAGCTCTTGTATCATCAGATCACCTGAAGGCTATAGGAAGAGACAACCTCTTCCAAATCCAGGAACACCCCATAGACCGTCTCCCCGTAGGGCGTGGGTTTCGCAGTACAAGGACTTTCTAATATCCAGACTTCCTGGAGCACAGGGGTCTTCGCTACGGTGTTTTTAATTGATATTTACAAGGGCAAAGTTTACAAGTCTTTTTCAAAACATACTACAGCATTCGACACAGAATGATGATGCGAGGACCGTCCTGAATGACTTCCAGGTGCAGCCGGAAGCTCCCCAGAGTCCAGCGCGGACGATTTGAAAAGCTCACCAGGTGGCCGCGGGGGGCTTGGCTTCTCGGCGCCCACCCCGCGGGAGGCCGCTTCGCTGCGCACCCAACCTCGTGTCTTTTCAGTTGTTAAGTCGAGAATTCGTGTTTAACGTATGTTACAGACTGATACAGTAGTTATTAATGTTTATGGACATTTTACCTTCTTTTATTTTCATTTTAAGAAAGTCTGTGGAGATTTTTATGAGTAACATTTTAATTTCTCTCACTTCAAACAGTGGGAAATGTGCTTCCTTTGGCATTTTTATGTGTGATGTTAGGTTTCAGGAGCGGGTCACTGCTCTTAGCTGGAAGACGACTGTATTGCTGATGTTTCATGATGTTTAATTAACCAATGACCTGACTAAAGCATTGTTTCTTAAGATGTCACTTATTTGTTTGAGATGGGGAGAGGCAGCAGGAGAGGACGAGGGACAAGCAGACCCCCTGCTGACTCCCCACTGAGCAGAGCCCGATGCGGTGCTTGATTCTGGGACCTCAGGACCATGACCGGAACTGAGGGCAGACGCTCAACCTGCTGAGCCACCAGGTGCCCCGCGGTATGATGGTTCTTGGTGTGTTTGGGGTGTTTCTCGTGGCCGGTTTGTTTTAAGGTCCTGAGGTCCCAGTTAGTTGACTGTGTGTGGTCAGTTTCGGGGGCACAGTTCAGTGATTCGGCACGTGCGCACACACCCGGGGTCATGAGGACAAGTGCCCTCCTCTGTCCCCGTCACCTGCTCCACTCACCCCCTCCGGTAACCATCAGTTTGTGCTCTTCAGTTAAGTCTGTTTCTTAAATTCCACATAAAGCTGAAATCATATGTTAAATTCCACATAAAACTGAAATCAAATAACATATGATTTATGACACATGACAAGAACTTAACAGAAATACGTTCTGACTTACTTCACTTAGCCTAATTCTCTTTCTCCCTCCGTGTCCTTGTAAGTGGCAAGATTTCATTCCCCCCCTTTTTAAAGATTTTATTTATTTAGGGCCACCTGGGTGGCTCAGTGGGTTAAGCGTCTGCCTTCAGCTCCGGTCACGATGCCCGGGTCCTGGGATGGAGCCCCACCTCGGGCTCTGTGCTCAGCAGGGAGCCTGCTTCCCCCCTGCCTGCTGCTCCCCTGCTTGTGTCCTCTCTCAGACAAATAAATAAATAAAATCTCTTAAAAAGAAATGCTTCCTCGAGCGCCAGGCATCATATTGGCCTTCCTGAGCTGGCAGTGTGAGGATGGATACAAGAAGGAGCACATCTTCTTCTTGAGATGAGTCGTGTAAGTCTTGCATTTACATCTTGTTGTAAAACGTGGTCCCTTAGCACGTCCTGCTGAGGGAGGTTGGGAAGTGCCATCTTTGAGGGGAGCGTACTGTTGTCCTTAAATAGTGGAGGCATTCTGCTTGGCAAGGAGGAAGCGGAGAATGGGGTTACGGGTGACTAGCAGTCTGCATCACTGAAGTGTGAAGTTCAGATGTTAGACGGGTGACAGCAAAGTAAACTTCTTAAGAAGAAAATATTTAAGATTAAAGAAATCAACTGATTTGGAGGAAAAGTCCCCAAATATTTGCATATGGAAGATTATGAATGCCCATTACCAAAGTATTCTCCGTGGTTTGGTAGAGGCAGAAGGCAGATCACCTAATGTTTGTAGGAAGAACAGAGAACAAATGTATCTTGGGAGGAGAAGGGAGACAAAAGTCTGGGATTTCTTTGGGATGGGACGTGTTATTTGTTGCTTGGTTTGCAGTGGAGCAGGCCTGAGCATGAACATGGAGGTAGAGGGCAAGATGCAGACAGACGTGACCTTACGCGTCTCAAATAGAGGTGTGTTTTATTTGTAATTTCTAGACCAGTGGTTTCGTCGGTGTCTTAGGATTATTGTGCATTATTGTGACGTATGTGTTCAGACAAGTGATATTCTTTATCCTCATTCAGCACAGTGTATTTCGTAAGATTCTTTTTTTTTTTTAGTGATCGTCATAGACATCCCATGGGAACTAAGGTCACTTAATGATGCTTATTTGAGGGGTAAAATTATTTGTCCTAGGGTGCATAAATCATGGGTTTTCAGGCACCCGGACATATGAAACAATGACCGTCACTTTCAGTTTGTTTTTACTGGTATTTATTTTGAATTTCAGATAATATTAAGGGAACATGTGCTTGTTAGTCAGAGGTGGTCTGGGGTTAGAAGTGGTCGTGATCCACTGCCGCCGACGGGTATCACAGATGTCATCAGTCCTCCGTCACCGAGAGACCAGCAGGCTTTCTTCCTGCCACTTTGTGGATTTCATCTGCTCTAATTTCTTTCAAGTGGAATAATTCAAAGCCATTCATCTCAAAGCTCATTTAAAAATGTTTTAGCTTAGGTATTGCCATCTTGGATATGAGAGTTGAACCTTTTTATGAGCATCGTAGAGTTTGATTTATGAAAAGTTAGGAGGAGAGGGAAATTAAAAGAATGGTCAGAAGTGAATTTCTTCTGCTTATTGAAACTCGAGAGAGGGAAGTGCTTTCTCAAATTGACATTTGAAGACCTTTATTAGTGCGTTTGGGAAATGAAGATAGTGGAGACTGAGTTCGGTTTGACTTACGGCAACGGGAAGCTAACCTGCTCCTCTGACGTGGCCCGTGAGAAGCCGGTACACGTGGCAGAAACTCACTCGCCACCTTCACAGGAGGAACAAAAATGATGCCATTGGTTTCTTCCTAGTCTGAGATATTGGACTGAAATAAATACCACTTACGTCCTGTCATTTGCACCTTCACGCCATCCAGCCACACAGTGGGGAGAAAGGTGTTTTGCCTGTAACAAGTTAGAAATGTTAAAAACCACATAAATAGAATTTGAGCAGCCCTTCAAGTTTATTAGCTTCATCTCCACCAGTTTCAAGAGTCTTTCTGACATAGCTTCTAGCTTTGGAGCCTGGGGTCCCATCTCAACATAGGGGGAGACACCGACCTGGCGCGGCGCCTTCACAAAACCTCTACCGTCCGTTTCCCTTTTCTCCTGTTCCTGGCTCGGGGTGGAAGGTTACCCTCGTTTGACTTGATGTACTTTGAAAACATCCGGCAGACACTGAAGGCACTTAGGACGCCTCCGATGTAGGTGCGTTTGTGCACTTGCAGCCCGCCACAGCGCAGGGGCCTCTCTGTCTTTCCCAGGAGCAAAGCACTGATTATTTCGAGGTTCCTGCTCAGCAGTTTCTGGGGATGTCGGCATGTAGGGCTGAGGGCAGGCTGGAGGGGAGGAGTGCACGGACCACCTCCTGCCCGTCTTTTTTAGATGGTTCCGCTTCGTGCCGTCGCGTTTGGAATACATTGGGTTCTTTACCGAACGTATAGAGGTTATATTCTAAAGAGTCCATGTAGTAGGAAAAGTCACATTTGAAGACTTTAGCACTTAAAGCAAAATTCAGATTGAAGTCAGAAATTATAGTGAATCAGTGAAATCCCTTATAAATACTGTGTTCATAGAGAATATTAATAACATTTTATAAATCTTTAATTAGTAATGGGTACTGTTAAATTAATTTCTGCTTCTCTGTTCTCTGCTTGCAGTAGTATTTTCAGACTCCCCTACAGTACCCACATGATAACTACAAATTTATTTTGTTCTATGTTCATGCATAGGAAATAATGCCTTTGCTTTTTTCTTCCTCTTTGACTTACGGCTAAATTGTTGACTTTCAGGTTTCATTCTGGTTTAAGAAACCCAGAGAATAAGTAGGGTGCTTGAAATTAAAAGCCTGGGGATACATTTTATTTAATGCATTTAGTTGGTCAGATTTTAAAATGTTCTCCTTAACAGAGTTAGCTGCTTCTGCTTAACTTTATCCCAGATCTCACCCGAATTTATCGAAACTACAATTTCCTGTTTCCTAATAGGTTCCAAAGTTTATTCTAAGGCCTGGGTTTGTTTTGTCCTTGTAACTCTCGTGACTATAATCCAAAAATCTCCACTGCTCTACCTTTTATTTTCTGTCCTTTTTTCTCTAACACTAGGTCTCTCTTTTGTGACCCCTCCCTTCTTAGTGGTTCATTCCCCTGTGTTCTCTCAGTTGAGGAGGATACAAGTCTGCAGGCGGTAGGATTTTACATGCGGAACTAGCGATCGAGGGGGGGACCACTGTGTCTAGAGGCAGCGTCTGACAGCAGTTATTTCCCGGCAGGCATAGGAGAGACTGGTATGGGGGTGGCGGTGCAGGTCTTGGCCCAACTGTGACTCGCCCCTGCTTTTGTCATGAAGTCTCACTAGGACACAGCTGGGCTGCTGGCTACGGACCGTCCATGGCTGCTCTCCTCTTAAAATGGCAGAGGAGGGTAATTGCCACCGAGACCATTTGATTCCCAGCGCCTAAAACGGGACGAGTTTGCGAGCCCTGCGTTGGACTCACCTCTGGGGGGGGCTGGGGCCTTGCTGGCTGGCCCGTCACCGCTGCTGCCCTCCGTCCTCCTGAACCCGGCTTTGTTCACCCGACCACCGTTCGCTTCCTGAAACTCTGGCCTCCCGTGGTGTCCTAGAACCTGTCACGCTTCTCCTTCTCCTTCTGTTCCTTGCCACCGTCTCCCCCGTTAGGCCTCTCTTCAGACCCTGTCTTTGGGGTGTTCCGCAAGCTTCCGTCTCAGGCTCGCTTTGTGTCTCGTGATCTTGCCCGAGCACATCTGTCTGTGCTCCCCGCTCCCCAGCCCCAGCCCCGCTCCCCCTCCCCCTCCTGAGCGCTGTTTCCTGTTTTCTCATCAAATGTGCCTCCAGACCCGCTCACCTGTTGCTCTCTGCTGGCTCCTGGGAATCCGGATGCCCGAAGCCCGCCCCGTCTGTGTTCTCAAGCCTCCGTTCCTCCTTGTCCCCCGTCTTCCTAGCAGCAGGGCTGTCCTGCAGTCCCTTTTCCCCGGGAGGAAGTCAGTTTGACTCTTAATTCACACTTACCATGGTTGAGCTGAGCGTCTGCTGTTTCTTGGGCTTCCCCAAAACTCCCAAAGCAATACTTGCACAGTATACGTCCTTTTAGGCTTAGGGTTGTATATGCACATACGAACCAGTATTTTTTTAGGCATCATATTGTATGTACTGTTTTGTTTGTGTTTTTTAAGACAAAAAACTACTCTGTCAAATTTACTCTCATAAAGCACACAAAAGGATAAACCCCAAACCTCCCTGTTCGAGCCTCACTCCCTTCATGCCTTAAAGCTCGTTTCCTGGAGACATTTCTGTTGACTGTGGAGGCGTCTCCGGGTGCCCGCCCGGCTCAGTCGGTGGAGTCCGCAACGCTTGACCCCAGCGTTGAGAGTTTGAGCCCCACATTGGGTGTGGAGCCTACTTACAGAAAGAGTATCTTCATCCACAGACGTAGCGCATGTATGCTGTACTTGAATTTTAAAAATACAGATCGGATCTCGCTCTCCACAGTGCCTGTAGCTTGCCTTTTTCATCAACACATTTTGTTCCTCGGTCTGAATACAGATAATTTTACCTCATTCTTTTATAGCTGTACCCATGGGGCTGTTATTTAATCGTTTGCTGATGGAAGGTTATTTCTGTTTGTTGCTAGAAGCACTTGAGTAGGTTTTTATTTTTTAATGAACTTGTACTTCGGAACAGTTTCAGAGCTGTCGAAAAGTTACAAAGACAGCAGGGACAGCTCCCATGCACCCCTGTTACTGTTCCTCTGCTTTCAGCGTGCTGTGTTGATGGTACATTGTCATAATTCATGAACTAATACTGATGCACCAAATTCACATTTTATTCCAGTTTCCCTTTTCTGTCCCGGGTCCCGCATTGCACTTAGTAGTCTTGTCCCCGTGGACTTCTCTTGGCTGGCCTGTCTTCAGACTTCCCTTGTTTTCGTTGCGTTGGAGGTTTTTAGGAGCACTGGTCAGGTATTCTGTAGAAGTCCCTTGGTTGGAATGTGTCTGATGTTTTTGGGAAGAAGATGACAGAGCCAAAATTTGTGTAAATTAGGATTCTCTCTGGGGTGGCTCGGTTGGTTGAGCATTCAGGTCTTGACGTCAGGGTCATGAGTTCCAGCCCCATGTTGGGCTCCATGCTGAGTCTATTTAATAAAAAAAAGGTTCTCTCTTTGAGCTGTGAAGTTCTGTGGTTTTGATCACCGCACATCGTCATGGACCCACCGGTGGAGTATCAGATAAAACAAGTTCACTCCCCGAGAGTTCCCCTGTGTGTCACGTCTTCAGAATTCTCCACCTCCCCTGAAGTCCCTGGCGACCATGGACTCTGTCGTCGTGTCTTCTGTGTGCTATATAATTGGCATCATATGGTCTGGAGCCCTCTCGTACTGGCTTTTTTCACTTATATTTATACATTTAAGATTCCTCCATGTCTTTTCGTAGCTGTAACTCATTTCTTTTTATCATCAGTACTTCGTGATGTGGATAATTCCACAGATTATCTGACCCTCCTTTGCAGGACATCTGGGTTGCTTCCAGTTTTGGGTGGTTATGGATAAAGATGCTATAAACGTTTGCGTGCAGGTTTCTGTTGAGTTAAGTATCTCGGCGCTCCGTTGCTGGTTGGTAAGTCTGTTCAGTGCTCTACTGAACTGCTCATGCTGTCCTCCAAAGGGCCGGTACCATTTTGCATTTCCCCAGCAATGGAGAGTTCCTGTAGCAGAGCGTTTCCATCAGCGTTTGGTCTTGTAAGTGGTTTGGTTTGGGAACTTCCAGTAGCCACATAGTTATGTCTCATTGTTTTAATTTGTGGTTCTCCAATGGTAAATTGTGTTGAGCATCTTTCAGTACGCCTGTTTGCCATCTGTATGTCTTTTTTCTTGGGTTGTTTGTTCAAATCTTTTGCCCATTTCTTAGTTGTTTTTTTTTATTGTTGAGTTTCAAGAGTTCCTTGTATATTTTGGATATGAAATATTTATCAGATATGTGCTTTGTGAATACTTTCTCTCAGTCTGGTTTGTCTCTCATTCCCTTAACAGCATCTTTCTCAGAACAGAAATTTTTAGTATTAATAAAGTCAAGCTTACTGAGTTTTTTACTGAGGTTATGCTTTTGGTATTGAATCTATAACCTCCTTACCAAACCGAAGGTCACGTTGATTTTCTCTTATGTTTTCTTCCAGAAGTTTTATAGATTTGCGTTCTACATTTAGGGTTTAAAAAATATATATATATTTACTTATTTGAGAGAGAGGGAGAGAGAGATTGAGCATAGGTAATGGAAGTGGCAGCAGGAGAGGGAGAAGCAGGTTCTCCACCGAGCAGGGAGTCTGATGTGGGGCTCCATCCTAGGACCCTGGGATCATGACCTGAGCTGAAGGCAGATACTTAACAACGACTGAGCCAGCCAGGCGCCCCTACATTTAGGGCTGTGTGTGTGTGTGTGTGTGTGTGTGAGAGAGAGAGAGAGAGAGAAAGGTGTAAGGTTTTCATTCATTCATTCAATTGGTGGACATCCAAATATCCTAGCACCATTTTGTTGAAAAGACGGTCTTTTCTCAGTTGAACTGCCTGTGTTCTTCCTTTGCTAGAGATCAGTTGACTGTTTGTCTGGGTCCATTTCTCAGCTGTTCTGATGACCTGTTTGTCTTCTTTCACCAATTTACACTGTCTTATCTACTGTAGCTTCGTAGTACATCTTGAAAATGGATCGTGTGAGTTCTCCGACTTAGTTCCTCTTTGGAATTCTGTAGGTTGTTGTAAGTCTTTTACCATCCTGTGCACTGCGGTCAGTTCCTTGGGGTTTGTGAAACAGCTTCCTGAGATTGTCGCTGAGATCATATCGACTCTGTAGATCAGGCTGGGAAGAAGTGACACCCTAATGGTATTGAGTCCTCCAGTTCATGAGCACAGACTGTGTCCCCTTTTATTTAGATTTTCTTTGATTTATTTAATCAGATGTTGATCTTGAATATAGTTTTGTTAGATTTATATATAAATATTTCATGGTTTTCATACTATTTAAAAAATTTTTTAAAATTTCAAATTGCAGTTGTTCGTTGCTGGTATGTGGGAAAGCATGTGACTCGTCTGTTCGTCTTGTGATCCTGTTGTTCTCACTTAATAGTGCCAGGAGGGGTTTTTGTGTCCTTTTTTTTTGAGATTTTCTGCGTAGACAGTCATATCATCTGCACATAAAAACAGTTTTATTTCTTCCTTGCCAATTTATATACCTTTTATTTCTTTTTCTTCTCTTATTGTTGAGTCTTGTTGGATAGGAATGGAAGGAGGGGGCATCCTTGCCGTATTCCCAGTCTTAGGGGGAAAGTGTCCTGTTTCTCACAATTCGGTATTGTATTAGCTGTGGCTTCTTTGTAGATAGATATTCTTTATTGTTATCGAGGAAATTCCCCTTTATTCCTAGTTTGCTGAGAATTCTATCATGAGTAAATGTTGGCTTTTGTCAGATACTTGACTGCATTCAGTGGTTTTCTGCATGACTTTGTCGGCACTACCCTGTTGATGTGTGATGTTGCATTTTTTGAATACCGAACCAGCCTTGGATACACGAAATAGATCCCAACTGCTCAGCATGTGTGTAATTATTTTTATACATTATTAGATTCACTTTGCTAATGTTTTCTTTTTAAACCTATGCTCAGGAGAGATACTGACCTCAATTTTCCTTTTTTATAATCCTTTATCTGGTTCTAATTTTAGGGTAATACTGGCCTCAGGATTCTGAGAAGTGGTGCCTCTGCTTCTGTTCTCTAGAAGAGACTGTAGTAAATTGATATCATTTCTGTCTTCAGTGTTTGGTAGAACCCAGCTGGGCTTGCCGCTTTCTGGAAGGTTATCAATTATTCATTCAATTTCTTTAATATATATAGCCCTAATCAAATGTTTTCTTCCTGTGTGCATTTGATCTTCGGATTTTGTCCATTTTATCCATGTTATCAAATTTGTGGGCATAGTGTTATTTGACTATTCCTATATTATTATTTTATTGTCCATGGGATCAGTAGTGATGATCCTTCTTTATTTTTGATCTTAGTAAATTATGTTTTCTGTCATTTTTCTTGGTTAGCCTAAGTAGAGGCTTACCCATTTTAGTTTATTTTTTTTTGTCCCTTCAGAGAACTGTCTTTTGGTTTTGTTGATTTTTTTCTCTATTGGTTTTCTTTTGCACTGTCATTGATTTCTGCTCTAATTTTTATTATTTCTTCTACTTGGCTTAGGCTTAAATTGCTCATCATTCTCTACTTAAGTGAAGGCCTGGATTATTGATTTTTTTCACTTAAGACCATGTCATGACCCTTTGTGTAAATATTCTATTACACTGAGTTTATTTGCTGCATAGTTGTTCATCAAGTGGGTTTGCTATTAGGCTTTAACCCACTGAGCCACCCAGGCGCCCCTGAACTTTTTTTAACCAATGTCCATTGTGTTAATGTATACTTTATTATTTGTGGTATTAAGACAATTTGCTATATTTTTTTGACCATTTGTATGTATTTTTTTGTGAAATCATGTTGTGGCTCTTAACCATTCTTTTGAGATGTTTGTGATTTTCATTAACTTGCAAATGCTTTTTATTAAGGACTGAAGATTTCTGTGTGTGTGTGTACACATGTATGTGTGCATATCTAGCTGTTAATTTTTTTCATTATCGTATGAAACAGGGTTCTTTTTCCCTGTGTTGGTCATTGATTGCAGCAGCATCCGTTGTTTGAGCAGTTCATTCCCTGCCCCATGCTTTGTGGTGGCTGCCTGCTGTAGTCATGTTTTCGTATATTCATGGATGTTTCTGAACTTTCTACTAGTTATACTGATTTTTCCTTCCTGTCCACTGCCGCGCGGTCACTGCGACTCTGTAGGACTCGGTGGGAACCTCTGAAGCCCTTCCTCCTTCATCAGTCTTTTCTTCAAAACTGTCTTGCTGGTTCTTAGCACCTTTATGATACGTTTTCATATGTGTGTGAGAGCCAGATTGTCCGTGTTCGTGTGTACAACCACGTACACACACACACACAGCTTTGGGGTGTTGATTGGAATTGCACTGAATTTGTAGTCTAACTTGAGAAAGTTGCCGTCTTTATGGAGTTGTATCTTCCATTTATCACTTGTTAAAGTTGCCTGCACTATCACTTTAATTTTCTTCTGCTGGGATTTATTTTCTAATTGTGGGCTATGTTGGCTCCCTGGGGAATGTCACATTTCCACACATCTTCTGAAATTGTTTGCAGGCTCTTCTTGAGTAGGAGTTATTTTTGCTCACGGGGTGCTCTGTCAGGCTGCTGGGTCCAGTCCCTGGTCACAAGGCTGTCCCAATATATTTTTTCCGCTAGCTTTGTCTGTGGACTTGGCATTTTTCATTTCATCTGTTTTGCAGCGGGATGGCTCAAGAGATGAACTTGAAGTGTCCTTTTGGCCATATGTCCGTTATACCTACTATTTGGTAAATAATGTGAATTAGGTAAGTAAGGATTTTGGATGAAAGGCTTAATTTCTGGCGTTTTAGTGTCCGTGCGGCGGGTGCTGTCGCCCTTCTCGAGGCCCATCGTGCTCTCATTCCGGATGCACTTCCCTGTGAGTCAGACGTGAGCCAGAGTTCTGTGTACACAGGCACATCTTGTCACCGTGAAGCTTTCCAGGGAGGAAATTTTACAGGCTTACTTCACAGACTTAGTCACCTTCTGATGAGTCATCCCCCACCCCAGCCACGTTTAGGCACCGGGAGGTTAGTTGGTGGGTTAGCACAATCTGAACATTTCTCAGCTGTGCAGTGTTTGCGTTTGGACAGTGAACGCCCCAGGAACGGAGCCTTCAGTGTGCAGCATTGGGGACTTAAATTCATGAGTTGTTACAAGCAATGTTTCTGGAGAAACAGATCTGTAGGGTTTATTGAATTTAAGGATGTATGGTTTCTGGCTATTCCATAATCCTTTCAAGTTTCCTTCCAGTAGTTCTGCAGGATGTTTTGGCTCTGTTGAGAGCCTCCTCATCCGTCTGCTGTTCCCTCTGGATTCGGGTGTTTCTGTTTGCGGCTGCTGCAGGGTGGTAGATGGACCTCGTCTGTGGGAACATCGCCAGAGGCTGTACGTTTTTGTCAATATCCGCAGTCCTGCAGGTCCATGTTGTTGCTTCGGGGACGGAGGCTGTGTGTTCTCCCGGGTGTAGGCAGTGACATGATCTACTTACCGAGTTTTATGACGTTGTTTATTCACTTGTATTTACTGTTCTGTAGGTGGGCTACGGCTTTCCTTCGCCTCGTGGCCTCGTGGCGGAGGCTTTAGACTAGATGTTCTCTGTCGTGGAAGGCAGAGAGTGGCCCTGTGATTTCTGTGCTCAGCCCTTTCTTCCTCTAGAAATGTTACCATTTATTCATTCTCTTTCATTGATTTGTGTTTGGTCTTTTTTCTTTACATTCTCGCTCCCTTATTTATCTTTTCTTAAAAATTACTATTCTCGGGGCGCCTGGGTGGCTCTGTGAGTTAAAGCCTCTGCCTTCGGCTCAGGTCATGATCCCGGGGTCCTGGGATCGAGTCCCGCATCCGGCTCTATGCTCAGCAGGGAGCCTGCTTCCTCCCCTCTCTCTCTCTGCCTACCTCTCTGCCTACTTGTGATCTGTCTGTCAAATAAATAAATAAAATCTTTAAAAAAAAAATTATGATTCTCCTTCCTTTCCCGTGCATTGCCATGTTGTGAAGTTCTGTGTCCGTGGTCTCGCCACAGGCCGTTTCCACCCAGTGAGGACTCCCCGCCCCTGTTAACACGCCGGCCGAGCCACGCCTTCCACTTTCCCCCAAGCTCCAGAGAATGGAGAAACCTGCTCCATATTACTTGTAGGCTCTTCTGAAGCATAAATATTGCTGCCTTTTTTATAATTTTTTTATCCTGTAATGTGAATTTTTTCCCACTCTCGCGTATTTATTGGCACTTCTGAGCTTTCTCTTCTTGTGGCTTCTCAAGAGATGAGCCCCTTTGCCTGTATGTGTGTTTATGCGTTACAGTGCGTGGCTGTGTGTGCACGCGTAGCTCACATGCACGGTTGCCCCCTCCTCCTGCTCCTTCACACGGGTGGCAGCGTCCTGCTGGTTAGCCCTGTTGCCAGGAGGACGTCCAGTTCTTCCTTCCTTCTTGCTGTTGTCGGTGACTTGCAGAGGCACGTGGGCCTTCAACTCTGGGCGCTCCGGCTCGCATCCCCGTGGAGAGGCCTGGTCTCCTGCGGCGCCGCTGAACTAAGGCAGATCTTTTTCTCTGTCCTTTACTACGCTTCCGGTCTTTGGCCGGGAGACTGTGGTTTAAGCCGTCTGCTATAATGGCTAGTCGAGATCAGGAATATCAAGAGACTGTTAAGCTGGTTCAGTCTCATCTCAAGACTCAGAACTATTAAAAAGTGAGTGTGTGTGTGTGTGTGTGTGTGTGTGTGTTTTCTGATCCCACAACTATTGTTATATTTCCTTCCAAACCTGTACAGTGTTGTTTTAGCCTTTTAAAAATCCAACACTATTACATAAAAATTTCCCTCATCCTTAACTTTCTTCTAAAACCAGTTACTCTCTTGGGGCGCCTGGGTGGCTCAGTGGGTTAAGCCGCTGCCTTTGGCTCAGGTCATGATCTCAGCGTCCTGGGATTGAGTCCCGCATCGGGCTCTCTGCTCAGCGGGGAGCCTGCTTCCTCCTCTCTCTCTCTGCCTGCCTCTCCGTCTACTTGTGATTTCTCTCTGTCAAATAAATAAATAAAATCTTTAAAAAAATAAATAAATAAAACCAGTTACTCTCCACAGGAACAAGTATGAAGACTCAAGTCCCTCTCCCATTTCTTGCCCCTTCCTGAAAATCACGCCTCCATGGAGCGTCTCCTATTAGGAGTGTGTTTCTTTGCTATGTCGGGATTCGTAACCACGGCTCTGAAACGTCGCCTTTTGGTGTTCAGTAGCTGTGTCTTAAATCATTGTGCTCTTTCTTGGGATTGAAGTTCTTTTTTTTTTTAAAGATTTTATTTATTTATTTGTTAGAGAGAGAGAGAGAGTGGGAGAACACAAGCAGGCAGAGCGGCAGGCAGAGGCAGAGAGAGAAGCAGCCTCCCCACTGAGCAAGGAGCCCGATGTGGGACTCGATCCCAGGACCCTGGGATCATGACCTGAGCCGAAGGCAGTGGCTTAACCAACTGAGCCACCCAGGCGTCCCGGGATTGAAGTTCTTAAGAGTTTATAAATAAAGCTGGATTGAACATTCCTATTGATCAATATTTATCCACAATTTTTATCATTTCCAAAGGTGAAAATTTTAGAAGTGCAATTATTGGGTCAACAGATTGGAGTATTTTTCTGGTTCTTTAATCGTGTTGCTGTGTTAGTTTCCAAAATGTTTTTACTGGATTCTGCTTTTACCGTCCGTGAGCAAGTACACCTTGCATTTCTTTGATTACTAGTAACTCAGTACCATATTTTAGGATACCGTTTTATCTTGTTTTGACACAGCTTCAACTCGAGTTCGCCTTGAATTGCAACTGTCAAGATAAATCGTGGAAATTAAGCGCCGTAGTCCTGGGATATAATAACCTTATCCAGAATGTGTATCACTGAAAGCTGCCTAATTAGAAACAACAGAATTCTGTCCAACTCACAGTTATGTATTTTTAAACTTTTTATTATAGATTTTTAAAACACGTAAGAGAAAAGAGAATAATCGAATGAATTCCTCTGTGACTGTCATCTTCATTTGACAGCTGTCGGCACTTCATTTCTCGTTTCATCTGTCCCCGCTGTGTTTTTGGGGTGGAGGAGGCATTGGAATATTTCAAGTCAAATAAATACGTGACTTTATCCATGAACACTCGTGTATATAACATATAAGGGCTTTAAAAAAATGAGTGTCTTTTCCCAGCATTCTGTGTTTATTTAATCTCTCATAGGATTTATTTAACTTTTATTTTATTTTGTTTTGTTTTGTTTTTTTTAAGGCTTTTATTTATTTGTTTGTCAGAGGGAGAGCAGAAGCACGGAGGAGCTGCAGGCTTAACAGGCAGAGCAGGCAGAGTAGGCAGAGGGAGAAGCAGGCTCTCTACCGAGCAAGGAGCCTGATGCAGAGCTCCATCCCAGGACCCCAAGATCATGACCTGAGCCGAAGGCAGACGTTTAACCAACTGAGCCACCCAGGCATCCTTCTCATAGGATTTATTATTGGAGTATATCATACTTACAGAAAAGTGCACAGAGCTTAAGGGGACAGCTTGGTGAATTATTACGAGAAGAACGCACCTCTGATTGCTGCAACAGTGTTGAGAGCGCCGTCGGAGCCCCCCTTTTGTCCCATTCATCTTTCCTCCTGGTCATTAGCCCTCTTCTGTCTAACAGTAATCACTGACTTCTAACACTGTCAGGCGGTTTTCCCTGTTTTTGAACTTTATAGAGATGGAATCACAATACAGAGCTGGGCCTTGAGCCGAGCTGCGGTTGGGGCGCTGACCCTGTGCAGCTGAATATCCATGTGTAACTTTACCCTCAAAACCTACTAAAGCCTGCTGTTGGCCAGAAGCCTGATCGAGAACACAGCCGATTGACACATATTTTGGGAATGTATTACGTGTGTTCTTATAACAAAGTAAGCTAGAGGAAGGCAAACGTTAGGAAAGTCGTAGAAAACACATTTACAGCTCCACGCCATAAACAGTTCACATGCCGGCGGCCCGGCACAGACCCACGTTGTTTGAGGATCTACTGTGTTTCACTTCACGTGTGTGTTAGACTCACCCATGGTGCTCTGGTCCGTTCATCTTCATTGTTCTGTTTGGTAATACGAACGTGCTACCGTTAATCTGTGTTACTGTTGAAGCATCGTCATGCTGTTCCGGTGTTTGGCCGCCGTGAATCATCTACTAGTGACACTCCTGTACCGGTGTTTCGGTGTGTGTATCTGCTCAGTGACGTCGGCTGTGCACCTGGGAGCACACTCGCCGGATTGTGGGGTGTGCGTGCATTCACCGTCCGTGAATAACGCCGAACAGTTACAACGTAACGCGTGAATTCACACAGTCGTGTGTAGGGGCTGTTTTGCATCCTTGCCACCAACTGGTTTTGTCAGTCTTAGTGGCGGTCGTGAAGCTGTTTCCTTGTGGATTTTAATTGCATTTCTATTCATTGTTCATTTGATACCCTCTTTTTTAAAGGATACTTGCTTCAGAGTTAGTGTTCTCTGTCACTAAATCATAAAAACATTCTTACTCAAGGATATACAGGAACATTCATGGCTTTTGTCAGTATTTCTCTTGCATTTGTCTTTTTTCTTATTGGTTTTTAGAAGTTATTTAGATATGGTCGATATGAGGAAATGTCTTTTTTCACTCTTGGCTTGTCTCTTTTATCCTATCTTGATAAGGAAAAGTTGCAAATTTTAATGCGCTGCAGCTTCATGAGGCTTGCTTTTCTGTTGAGTTTGTCTCGAACTGTTTCAAGAAAGTCATGAGATTCTTGTCGTCTAAATATTCTGTTTCTCTTTCACATTTAAGTCCATTAAGGCGTTTTTTTAAGTGTCGGTGCTTCTAACCCCCTACATGAACATCCCTTGCACCAGCACTGTTGATTTAAAATACTATCCTTTTCTACCTTGTTCTGTAGTGGCAATTTGGTAATAGATCAAATATCCATACTTGTGGCTCATTTCTGGTTTTTTGTTGAGTTATAATTGATGATTGACATGTGACATTTTGTACGTTTACGGTGTGTTCATTTGATACACTTACATAATACGATTCAGTAACCATGGCAGTGTAAGCTCACACTTCCATCACGTCTGATAATTATCTTTTTCTTTATGGTGAGAACATTTAAGATTAGTCTCTTAGCAACTTTGAAGTGTATGCCGTAGAACGTTGTTGACTATTAATCACAGTGTTCGTTAGATCTCCAGAGCCTCGCTCATCTTACAGCTGCGGGTTTGTACCCTTTGGCCGGTACCTCTCCAATTTCCCCACCCTACAGCCTCTAGTAACCACCGTTCTACTCTGTTTCCATGAGTCAGCTTTTGTAAATCCCATATGTAAGTGATACCGTACAGCAGACTGTTGAATATCCTAGGGTTCAGGGCACCATCTCCCTGTGCAGTGGGAAATCTGCATACTAACTTTCGATTCCCCCAATACATGTTTTGAATGTTCCATATATTCTACTATATTCTTACAATAAAGCAAGCTAGAGAAAAGAAAACATTACTAAGAACGTTAAGGAAGGGAAAATACATTTATAGTACTGTGTGTGTGAGTGTGTGTGTTTGTGTGTGTGTATATATATATATATATATATATATATATATATATCTACTGAAAATCCATGTGTAAGTGGACCCACACAGTTCAAAACCATGTCATCCAAGGGTCGACAAATTGTATTTGTCATTCTCTGATTTACATTTCTTATCATGCCTTTGAGGTCTCTGTTTGTCCATTTACTCACAAACAGGAGTATTTTCTTTTTTCTCCTGGCTGAGTGATACTCCAGTGTGTGTGTGTGTGGACACCATGTGTTCGTAAACTGCTCCTCTGTTGATGGACGCTTTTGTTGTTTCCGTATATTGACTCTAGTGAATATCCTGTTTCCTTTCCTCTGGATATGTACCAGAGATGGGGTTGCTGGGTCGTACGCCAGTTGTAGTTTGTATTTCCTGAGAACCCTTCATGCTGCTCTCCGCAGTGACTCTGCCAGTTCACGTTCCCGCTAGCGGTTCCCAGAACCCACAATCTAAACAGGGTCCCCTTTCCCATCTCAAGGACAGCTGTTCTGACACGTACGAGCAGATGTCTCAGTGTGGGTTTGACGTACATTTCTCTCATGTTGAGCATCTTTTCGTGTATCCATGGGCCATTTGGGCGTCTTTGGAAAAATATCTGTTCAGTTCCTCCGCCCATTCTAAAATCCGATTGTGGGCGCCTGGGTGGCTCAGTGGGTTAAGCCGCTGCCTTCGGCTCAGGTCATGATCTCAGGGTCCTGGGATCGAGTCCTGCATCGGGCTCTCCGCTCAGCAGGGAGCCTGCTTCCTCCTCTCTCTCTCTGCCTGCCTCTCTGCCTACTTGTAATCTCTGTCAAATAAATAAATAAAATCTTTAAAAAAAAAAATAAAAAATAAAATCCGATTGTGTTTTTTGTTACTGAGTTGTAGGAGTTCTTTAGATATTAGCTCTTTATCAGAAAAGTGTTGGTAAAATACCTTCTCCCATTCGGCAGATCGTCTTTTCATTTTGTGGATGGTTTGCTCTGCAAAGCTTTTTAGTTTGATGTAGGCCCATTCGTCCCTTTTAGCTTCTGCCGCTGGTACTTTTGTTGTCATATCTGAACAGTCATTGCTAAGATTAGCATCAGAGAACTTTTCCTCTGGGTTTTCCTCTGGGAGTTCTATGGTCTCAGGTCGTATGTCTAAGTCTTTCATCGTCTCAGGTTAACGTTTGTGAGTGTTGTAAGGTAAGGGTCCATTATCATTGCTCTGTATGTGATTATCCAGTTTTCCTGCCACCATTGATTGACAAGACGGTCTTTGTCAAGATTGTCAAGAGTATTCTCAACGGGGTCAAATGTTAGTTGACGGTCCATGCAGGGGTTTACTTTGGGCTCTTTGTTCTATTGGGTGATGTGTCTGTCTTTGTGCCAGTGCCATGCTGGTCCAATTACTGTAGCTCTGTAGTCAACTTTGAAAGCGGAAATGTGAGGCCTCCAGCTTTGTTCTTTTTTAAGATGGCTTTGGTTATTGAGGGTCTGTTGGGGTTTCATACAAATTTTCAGATTGCTTTTTCTGATTTGGTGAAATCCCATTGGGATTTTTATAGGGATCGTATTGAAACTGTAGGTGTCTATGGGTATTACGGACATTTTAACAGTATTAGTTCTTCCGATAGTTCACCATATTTTTATAGGTATCTTATCTTACATTAATTTCTGCTCTTATTTCCCCTTTTTTCTTCCCTGTATTTAGATTACCATCCACTTTCTGACTTCCTGAGATGCTCTTAGATGTTCAATCTTTTTCTTATTTTAAAAGTTGAGATATAATTCACAGAGCATGAATTTACCTTTGTAAAGTCTATAAATTCACTGGCCTCTAGGGTAGTCACGAAGTTGTGCAGCTGTTAGCATGATTTAATTCCATGCCATTTTAATAGTGTCTGGCTCCTTTCAGTCAGCATAATTGTTTTCAAGAGTCATTCACGTACTTGCTTGCATCAGGACCCACCCTTTGTGCTTCTAGCCGAGGAATACTCCATTGTACGGATACGCTACATTTTGTTTGTCCATCCATCAGCTGACAGACATTGGATGCTTCCCTCCTTTTGGCTCTTACAAATAACAGGCTGTGAATATTCATGTGCAAGTTTTCATGTGAATCTATGTTTCCAGTTCTTTCAAGTGTATCTGCCTAGGAGCGGAATTGTTAGGTCTTACGGTAATTGTATGTTTCACTTTCTGAGGAACTGCCAGACCAAAGCACCAAAGTTTGTCATTTTGATGAAGTTCAACTTATTTTTTTCATTTGTTGCTTGTGCTTTTGAAAGAGGTTCATTTCCTAACTCTTACATATAGATCTTTGATCAATTTGGACTTAGTTTTCATGTATGGTATGAAGTAGAGGTTCCACCTCATGCATTTGTGTGTGAATGTCCAGTTGTCTCAGGACTGTTCTTCCTCCACTGAATGGACTTGACATGCTTGTCCAATCAGTTGTCAATGAATGTGTGAGTTCCCTTCCGGACTCAGTTCTGTTGCCCTGATCCATGTGTCCGTTCTCATGTCACTATCACACAGTCTTGGTCTGGTTATTAGAGCTTTGAGTGAGTCTTGAAATCAGGAAGTATGAGTCCCCCAAATTTGTTCTTTTTCAAAGTTATTTTGGCTCTTTGAGTCCATATGCATTTCTGTATGCATCTTGAAAATCATCACCCCCCCCACCCTGCTGAAAAATGGGCACCTGGAATTTTGACAAGAACTTTTTATTTTTTATTTAGATGAAAGTCAAGTAACGTAAAGTTAGTCATTCTAAAGTGAAGAACCCACTGGCACTTAGTATCTCTGCCTAGTTCCCAAACATTTCATCATTCCAAAACAAAGTCTTATATCCAGTAAGCCACCCTCCTTACCCACTTGCTGACAACGACAAATCTGCTTTCTGTATCTAAGGATACACCTGTTCTGGGTATTTCATACAAATGAATTCATGCAGTCTGTTTCTTTTTCATTCCTGGAATAAATCCCACTAATTCATGCTGCATAATATTTTAATACGTTGTTGGATTTGGTGTGATAGCATTTCGGCATTTATGTTCATAAGGGATACTATGTTCATAAGGGATATTTTTCTTCTGATATCTTTGGTTCTAAGGTAATGTGGTCTCAGAGGAGTTCAAAATTGCTCCCTTTTCTCCCGCTAATGGGAAGAGTTGGAGAATTATTCTTGAAATGTTTGGTTTGGCAGAATTCACCAGAGAAGCCATCTGTTTCTGGACTTTTTTGGTTGGGAGTTTTTTGATTACTGATCTAATCTCTTTACTTGTTACAGGTCTGTTCAGATTTTCCATTTGTCTGTGAGTCATTTTTGGCAATTTGTGTGTTTCTAGGAATTTGTCCACTTAATTTAGGTTATATCTAATTTGTTGGCCTACAGTTGTTCACAGTCTTCTCTTGTACCCCTTTTTATTTCTGCAAGGTTGGCAGCATTGTCTCCGCCTTCACTTCTGTTTTACTTGTGTCTTCTCTCTGTTTCAGTCTAGGTACAGGTTTGTCAATTGTGCTGATATTTTTGTAGAACCAGCTTGGGGTTTCTTTCTTCTCCAGAATTTCTCCATTCTCTCTTTTACTCTGTTCTGTTCTCTAGTCTTTCTTTCTTTCTTTTTGCTTTTGTTTTAATTTACTTTTCTAGGTACTTGAGGTGTGAACTTAGGTTAATGTTTAAGATTTTTTTTTTTAATGTAGGTGTTTAGAGCTATTAATTTTTTCTCCAAGCACTGCTTTTTCAGTTTCTCTAAGTTTTGGTATGTTGTGGTTTTGTTTTTATTTATCTCAAAGTATTTTCCCTTTTCATTTTTCTTCTGACCCATTAGTGTGTAGTGAAAAATTAACTTTACCTAAGATGTATGGCTTTTGCCCTTGACTGCTGGGAGATGATCTCTTGATTCTTGGAATGTCCTACCTGACAGAAGTATCTTTGTTTGCATGGGAGCTTTGGCCACTGGACAGTCTAGAAATATGATTTATGGTGGAGGCTTTGGAGCCTTATTAGTTTCTTCACTAATTCTATTATTAGTTCCAATCTCCAGAGGAACTGATAACTAAAATTATGACCCTGAACATCCAGGAGGTTCTGGAAACCCAAGATTAGCCATATGAGCAGTGTGATGGAGCACCAGAAAGAACTCTGGACCCCAAAGGTTCATGTGGGCGCTCCTGGTTTGGCCGTACTCCTGATGAGAGACTGGCTGTTAATCTTGTGGCAGATCCTCTGTGTGTGCTTGTTGCTTGGTGCATATATGTTTATAATTGTTAACAGCTGGATGAGTTAGCCGTCTTCTCAATATGTAAGGGCCTTTCTTGTCTCTTAACCAACCTTTACTTAAAATCTATTTGGTTTGTTAGGAGTATAGCCACCCCAGCTCTCTCTTGTTTACGGCTTTCATTGAATCTGATTTTTCTATCCTCTCACTTTCCACAAATATGTATCTTTGGATCTGAAGTGAACCTAATTTGTAGACAGCATAGAAGGCTTTAATTTTTTTTTTTTTTTTTTTTTTTAAGAAAAATCCATTGTGGGGGCGCCTGGGTGGCTCAGTGGGTTAAAGCCTCTGCCTTCAGCTCCGGTCATGATCCCAGGGTCCTGGGATCGAGCCCCGCATCGGGCTCTCTGTTCAGCAGGGAGCCTGCTTCCTCCTCTCTCTCTTTCTGCCTGCCTCTCTGCCTACTTGTGATCTCTACCTGCCGAATAAATAAATAAAATCTTTAAAAAAAAAAAAAAAAGAAAAGAAAAAAAAAAAGAAAAATCCATTGTGTCTTTTAATAGGTGAATTTAGTCAACTTACATTTAAGGTGATTATGATGAAGACTTGTATGATTTTTGTTTTCTATATGTCTTGCATCTTTTTGTTTCTCATTTCTTCTAGTACTGACCTTTTTAGTTTGATTGGTTTTTTTCCCAGTGTGCCTTTTGATTCCCTCTTCATTTTCCTTTTTGTGTATTTTTTAAGTTATTTTCTTAATAGTAGAAAAGACCTTTAATTTTTAAGTTTAGTTTGAATTCCTGCTAGATTAACTTCAATTACATACAAACACTGATCCTATACAACTCCGTCTTCCTCGTTTATGTTGTTAATTTAATACCTTACTTTTTATACACCATGTGCCCATTTAACATAGATTTGTAATTACCTTTTTTTTTTAGATTTTACTTAGATTTTTAAGATTTATTTATTTGACAGAGAGAGAGAGGGAGAGACAGCAAGATAGGGAGCATAGGCCAGGGGAGAGGGAAAAGCAGGCTCCCCACAGAGCAGGAAGCCCAGTGCGGGTCTGGATCCTGTGACCTAAGCCGAAGGCAGGATGACTGAGCCATCCAGGCACCCTGTAGTTATTCTTTTATGTAGATGTATTTCAGATTACATTTGGAAACAAAAAGAGGAGTTGCAGACCAAAAATAGAGTACCATGCAGGTACCTTTATTGGAGTTTTATTTCTTCATTTGCTTTCTAGTTACTGTCTGGTGTGCTTTCCTGTGGTTCTGTTGTCCCCTTTACCTTCTCCTCTGGCACTTCTGCTCCCGGTGCACTCCCTCTGCTTTTCTTCATCTGGGAGTGGCTTGGTTTCTCCTTTATTTTTTGAAGGATAGTTTTGCCAGGTAAAATATTCCTGATTGACAACCCCACCCCCGCCACTTCCTCCCCAGCTGTGTCCCGACTACTATGGTTGGTGATGAGAAATGTGAGAAATGGGCCCTGGACCTTATCAGGAGTCTCATATGTGATAAATCACTCTGTCTTGCTGCTTTCAGGGTTCTCTTTGTCTTTTGACAGTTTCATTATCATGTGTCCTAGTGTGGGTCTCTGAGTTCATCCTTCTTGGAATTTGTTGAGCTTCTTGAATGTGTGAATTTATGTTTTTCACCAAGTTTTTGAAGTTATTGGCATTCTTTTTTCAAATATTCTTTTTGCCATTTTTTTCTTTGCTCTCCTGAGACTTTTGTAATGTGTGTGTTAGTACACTTCATGGTGTTTGGATCTTTAAGAAGAAATGTAAATAATAAGCCTACAATCTTCCTCCTTTTTTGGGAAGTAAACATTATTAGTGGCTTGATGAGTGTTCCTTTAATGATTTCCTGTTGGATCAGATTTTCTTCACTGAGTCTTTTTAATTTTTTTTAAAATATTTTATTTATTTATTTGATAGAGATCACAAGCAGGCAGAGAGGCAGACAGAGAGAGGAGGAAGCAGGCTCCTGCTGAGCAGAGAGCCCGATGCGAGGTTCAATCCCAGGACCCTGAGATCATGACCTGAGCTGAAGGCAGACGCTTAACCCACTGAGCCACCCAGGCGCCCCTTCACTGAGTCTTATAACCATGCTTTTACCCTCTTTCCTTGATCTGCATTTTTAGTTGTTCATTAAGGTTAAAATTGTTTGGTTACTTAATTTATTTTCAGAGTAATTCTGTAACAGTTTGCCTTGGGCATAAAGAATATTTCATTCAGTTTATCATGAGTTGTGTCTTTGAATTTATTTTCTCATTCATTGTTTATTTGACTTATCAGATTGACACATTGTTTTGTCTCCCACAAATAGTATAAAGCTTAGTTTAAAACCATTTCAGTAACAGGTATGGTTCCTAAGGAGTTTGATAGAGTGCCCAGTTTCTAGTAGAGGTATTAAAATATTTATTAAAATATTTCTTTGTTTTTAGAAACAATAGTCATCATTGAGGAATTGTTTTCATTTTGAGGGGTTTTGTTTTGTTCAGTTTGCTTTAAGTCATTCGGTTCAGAATTAACTTTTTGACAAGCATGCACTTGCTCCACATTCACTTTGGTTTTTGTAGATTGAGGAGATGGTGCAGAAGGCCGTGGCGGTGGACGCCTGCCTCTGCTGGTCTCCCGGCTCCTCTGCTCTCTTGGTATTACTACTGTGGCCCATTTTTTTTGATTCTGGCTTTGTTCACTTACCAGAATAGAATGTAAGTCATACAACAAGCAGCACTTTGTTTGCTTTGCTCAGTGCTGTATCTCCAGCTGCTGGAATTACGCCTGGCCTAGAGACGGACCCAGTGTCTGTTGGTGGATCCCTGTGTGCACGGGGGGCTTGTG
Source organism: Mustela putorius furo (assembly GCF_011764305.1). Taxonomy (NCBI): domain Eukaryota; kingdom Metazoa; phylum Chordata; class Mammalia; order Carnivora; family Mustelidae; genus Mustela; species Mustela putorius. The sequence continues at coordinate 1,086,316 of NW_025421293.1, forward strand.
CCACTGCTGGTGCTAGTGGTGGTGACAGTAGCGGAAGTGGACTCAGACCCTTCCTTGGGCCAGACCATGTTTCTTTTTTCATCTTATACTTTTGCTCCGTTCCCCCATCCTTCCTGACTACTCGGGCCTTTTCTGCTTTGTACTTAATCCTTTTTCCCTCGGTCCCCTTGGATGAGCATTTAACATTTACCTTTGGTATCTTGACCTCAGTTTTTCATCCATGTATTTTCAGTTGATGTATTGCTTCCCTCCTTAACATCGTAAGTTAAAACACAAATTTAAAATCTGCCACAAAGATCGGGTCTAAATTTTAGAGGTGAACGTCGAGGTCTCTTGCTAGAGACCAGCCGCATTTGATGTGATATTACATTCAGATATCTCCCTGCCCCCCCATATTGCTGTGTTGGTGTGCACCACTGGGGCAGGTTGGGGGGATCTTAGACCCTCGAAGTTAACAGAAAACACGTGTAATTATAACATGCCAACTTCTTGACATTTTCGACAAATCACATTGTGACATTTTACAGATAACATTGAACACTAAACAGCAAGTAGCTAAGCTGTTTGCCTGAATTAAATACCTTCATCCTCATTTTTATATTCTGTGGTACCACGCTGTGCCTGTCCCCACCAGATAACATGCCACATTCAGAAAATTCTGTAGTAATGGCCATTCTATAGCCTGTGCAAATTAAAAGTACTAAATCCCCAAACTGAAAAAAAAAGTTTAATTCAAATTAAATGGATACAATCCAGTTTACATTCTTTTTTCTTTTTTAACAAAGAAGAATAAAATAACAGCATTAAGTATTTCCTTTGCAAAGGCAATTCCAGCTTTCACCTTTCAAGTAACAGCTGCACATAGTTTTTGTTTTAATCTAATCTAACTAGTCTAACACCCTTTTGTTCTTCTAGAGACCTTAGGAACTATTTTACCTAATTTTAAACAGACTTTAAATAAAGTCTCTGAAATCATTGCATTGAGTATGCTCCCCACAGACACAGCAAAACCCAGAACGTGAAGTTGATAATTTGAAATAAACTAATCTAATCAAGTCCAATAATACTCCTTTTCCAGTAATCCCATAATGCTTCTCTTTGTCTGTAGCAATTTGATTGTAACTTTGTTATAGATTAAAAGGTATGAAAATTAGTTACTTCTGTGGATCCAAAGATAGGAAGAAAGTGAAAAGAAAAGCCATAAAGTGTGTGGAAATATTTCTCAGACATTTATAATAGCCTTCTTGTAGCCAGAATATATAAAGAATTTGGAAAAAAGTCAGTAGGAAAAAGCCCAATAAAGAAATATTTAATATACCAGAACAGCCCCTTCACAAAAGCTAACACCCAAATGGCCAGAAACGTAATCAGCTTCTTCAGTAATCAGGCAAATCAGAATCGAAGAATACAGGGGTGGCCAAGTGTAAAGACTGACAACACCAAGTGTTGTGACCAAGAGAGACGGCTGGGACTCTGCGACCTGCGGGAGAAGGTAAGTGGAGTGACTTGGGAAGCCGGGCTGGCAGGTCCGGAGTTGCATGAGTGCGTGTCCAGAGGCCGAGCATTTCTTCTCTGAGGTGCATGCAAGAGAAGTATGTGCTCTCCTGCATCTCAAGGGTTAAGTGTAGCAACGCTGGTGGCAACGTTATTTTGTAAGGGACCCAAACTGGGAACAGACAGACAACTTTCCCCAGTAGTATATTCATGCGATGGACCAGTACACGGGAATGAAGACGTCCAGACAGCTACAGTCCACGGTAGGGCACTCTCGCAGAGGTAGTTTCGGTGGGAGAAGCCAGACCTAAGAGAAGATACGTCATAGTAGCATTTCATACAATTTCCCGAAATAGAATTGAACTCCAGTGCCATAAAGGCGTAACAGCTGAAAAGTGGAAATGGTCCAGATGTCTATCCGTGGGGGCCAGTGAGTAAATTGTTGCACATTCAACTAACGGAGCGCTGGATAACAAAGAAAATGAACAGACGTGAACTTCCAGTGACATGGAGGAATTTCATAGATGTGTTCAGTGACAGAAGCAAGACACAAAGGAACATGGTTCCCTTTATGTGGATTTCATACAGGCAGGAATCTACAACTGTGATGTGACTCGGGGTATTAGGTGTCTTGGGGACAAAGGGAACGATGGTGGCCAAAGGGGTGTGTTCCTTATGTCCACCCTCAGCCGCACATGCGCGTCTCCTGCACCTTTCTCGTTGTGTTTCATTTCATGATTCTGAGAAGGCTTAGCAGAGCGAGAGAGAGCCGTACTGTTCGGTTCACCTCCCAGCCTCGCTGCTTTCCAGCTGCGTAACCTCGGGAAATTTATTCAACTGCTCTAGGCCTCGGTTTCATAACTGTCACGTGAAGATAATAATCAAACCGATTTTGTACGATTTGTGGTAAAGATTAGAAAATACTGGAGTCTTCACTCTGATACTAGGCACGTGAAACGGCAGCTGGCTTGTGGTCGGCGCTGAGGAAGTGCTCACCCCGGCTGCTGCCGCTGGTCCGTCGCCAGTTTGTCTGTTCAGGGGAAAGTTAAACTCCCACTAATTTAACGTTGTGTTTATAAATCTATCATGGCTCTCCGTGCAGGTGAATTTTTGTTTAGGTCTCTCGGACCTATTTTCTTGAGTGTCCGTGTTATTTCACAAACTAATTACGAGGTGTTTTATACATGTGTTTTACAGTTGTCAGTAAAATTTTCCTTGCTTGCATTTCATAATTGGTCTTTGCTGGCGTCTAGCAGTAATACTGTTGAGGACTTACTGCTGTCAGGCTGGGTTCTAAGGTCTACGCTGACTCACCCTTTTTATCCTGTGCAGGACCCCCGGTTTACATAGAGTCGAAACTGAGAACAGGGGGCCTGGGTGGCTCAGTCGTTGAGCATCTGCCTTCAGCTCAGGTCATGGTCCCAGGGTTCTGGGATCGAGCCCTACGTCGGGCTCTCTGCTCAGCGGGGACCCTGCTTTTCCCTCTCCCTCTGTGCTGTCTCTCAAGTAATTAAATAACATCTTTAAAAAAAGAAAGAAACAGAACAGAGGGTAAAGGTAGGAAACTAAGTATGTGGGATTCGGTCTGGCCCCAGCATCCATTTTACTCCACTAATCTGTGCCAGGAAAGCTGTTTGTTTTATACTTTTATTTAGTAACCGGTCACTTTTCCTTAGCATAATTTTTTGGTTGACAGGTTTTCAAGAAGGCAGTTCTGTCATTTGCAAGTAGTTATTTTTTGTGTAGTACCCAATAATTCTGGTTCCCTTGTCGTACTGCTTGGTTTTTAACGTTCGGGGGAAGCGTCGATAAACGTGACGGAGTGAGCATCCTCCCGTTAGTCCAACTGAATGCGGACGCCTGTATTTTCTAAATAACTGAGAGTTGACTGCAGAGTGTTTTCTTTATGTTAAGAATACGGTTTTTTAAGTTACAAATGGTCTTTGATTTCTTTATTCTGTTTTGCTTTAAAATTAGGGATGGCTTTTAAGTTATATCAAATATTTTTGTGTATCCTTGAAGAAAACCACATGGATTTTTCTGTGTTAAACCATATAATGACTCATCCCTACCTTCCTAGAGTTTTTTTGAAATTTTATTTATTTATTTTAGAGAGGGAGCTTGATCCTGGGGAGAGGAAGATGGAGAGTGAGAATCTCCAACAAACTCCTCACTGAGCACAGAGCCCGACATGGGGCTCGATCCCACCACCCCGAGATCATGACCTAACTCGAAATCAGGAGCAGGACACTCAACTGACTAAGCCACCCAGGCACCCTGCGTTCCTAGAATTTTTAAAATAGTGCCAAATCTTAATTGCTAAGATTTCTGTGAGATTTTTGTGTATATAATAAGTACAAATGAGCGTGGTCTGCAGTTCTCTGCCATTTTTGTTAGGTGAATTCTAGCAATGTAGGAGGCATCTGGAAGATTCCTGTCTTTTCTTGCATTACATGCTGTATTTTAAAATAATTTTTGAGAACATTTTGTGGTATGGCTGCCTAATACCGTTCATTAGATTTTTTCATTGAAGATCTCAAGTGTTTCTTCTTTTTCACTACTTACAGAAATCTTCAAACAGACATAAATAGAGAGGTTGATACCGTTTTGTTCATTTCTCACCTCACTTTGTTTTTCTCTGAAGTATTTTGGACCTTGCTGCTTAAAGCATGGGTATTGCCTGGGAACTGGCTGCAGGCGGATGTAATCACGGGCACATAAGCACGTACTTCACAGCACCTTTGCTGTGCACTGTGGGTTGGAGGCAAGTCTTAGCTCATGCCCCCCACGCTTGCTTTAGGTTTCAAACCATTACAAGGAATGTTCTGAGATGTTGAAATAAGGCTTTGAATATTTGAACATTTGTCTGGGGTCCTGGAAGGGAATTACAAAGTCAGAGGCATAAACTTTTGAAAGCTTTTGATGTCTGTTGTCTAGTTGCTTTCAGAGAACCAGTACATCTTTTGTTTAAATGGTTGACAGGTGACAGCACTGACAGTTCAGAAATGCGCCTTTTCTGCCAGCAAGGTCATTAAAGGACGAGAAAGCCGGAGAGAAGACCAGAGTAATTAGAAATTCTTACCATAATCACTTGAGTGAGTGAGAGCCTGAAGGTTATTTGAATTGATTTTCAGCGTCTCGACCTGTTCAGTCAATTTATAGTTTCTTACTAAATCTAGATCAGTGTGTGGTTGACGGCAAACGTTTGGGTGCCTATTGCAGTGTCAGAGGTTAGAGTGGGAGAAGATGCATACTAGCATCTGTGCCTTTAAAGGGCTTATAGGAATCTTACTATATTGTATACATTTTCTTCATCTTTCTACAAAATATAACTTCGACTTACAAAAGTTAGTGCTGGGGCTCCTGGGTGGCTCAGAGGGTTAAAGCCTTTGCCTTCGGCTCAAGTCATGATCCCAGCGTCCTGGGATTGAGCCCCGCATTGTGCTCTCTCCTTGGTGGGAAGCCTGCTTCCCCCTCTCTCTGCCTGCCTCTCGGCCTACTTGTGATCTCTCTCTGTCAAATAAATAAATAAAATCTTAAAAAAAAAAAGTGCTGAATTTCGCATACGCTGAGTTCTCATCGAAGTAATTTGAAAATCTTCCTAGGTGTGACTTCCACCAAGATAAAAACAAAGTTGGCTTTTCCTCTGTTTTAGCAACAGCGCACCGTGTACAGACTGACTCTAGTGAAAGCGTGGAATGTGGACGAGCTCCAGGCCTACGCCGAGCTGGTGTCCCTGGGGAATCCCGACTTCATCGAAGTGAAGGTAAGCTCCTGCCAGCCTGTGCCATCGCATCGCCCCTGGTGCTGTGCTGCCATCCTGTGCCATCGCATCGCCCCTGGTGCTGTGCTGGCCGCCGCCAAGTCAGCATCTTTTAAAACCCCACGGGGCTCAGGTGTCTTCTTTATTCCTGTAGGAATGTTGATCAAGAGCCTGGCACGGCCTAGGCGTGGGGACCATAACAGTGAAGAGCAAGCTTTTGTTCTTAGCAAGCTTGTATGCATGGAGAGGTAGACGGTCAACACAAAATGAATAATTAAAAACTACATCGTGACATGAATGTCCTGAGAAATAAAATAGCATTATAGTGAGGACCTGGTGGGCTTTAAAATAAACTTTTATCGCGGAGAATTTCAAATCTAAACAGAAGCAGTGAGACTGGTCTAGGGACCTCCATGTAGTCAACACCTGGCTTCAGAAGTTGTCCACTCCTGACCAGTCCTGTTTCTAGTCTACCCCAGCCCATTTTCTCTGCCTTACCCTGTAATTTGGAAGCAGAGCCCCACATCATATGGCTTACCCATAGCTCTTTGAGGAGATGTCTCTAAAAGACAGACACGCGTTTTAAACACTTACTCACAGCTGCACAGTGTTCAGAGCGGTCGTGCAAGTGTCGCAAATAGAAGGTTTTAAACGGGACCAATTATTTCTTCCTGTTTAAGCAGGACTCGTGAATCTGGGTCCCCGTAAGGGTCATTGACGGAAATTGGATTGTTTCTCTCTTAAATTTCTTTTAACCTGTTAGTTCCTCCTCCATGTGTTTTCTCTCCTCTGTCCCACATCAGTCATCTTGTTTATTCATCCTGGCTAGTTCCTGTGTCTGTATTTTCCATTTTGCTGACTGCGTGTTCCTGTGTCCCCCGTACGCCCTATGAATTGGCAGTTAGAGCGAGAGAAGATTGATCAAATGTGTGTGTGTGTGTGTGTCTGCATTTCACGGTTATTTGGTTGGTGGTATTTATACTTACAGCAGAGGCAGTCACGTCTGCTGGTCTCTGGCCTGCTTTTGCCCATGTCTCTTTGCCCATGTTTCTTTGGATTCCTGTAAGTGGACTTCTGTGCCAAAGGGCAGCTACTATTTTGCCTAGATATTGTGATTCACTGTTTTAGATTTCATAAGGGGGTTTTGCTGAAGAGAAGAGGACTTTTTTTTACAACTGATTCCTAAATAGTAAGAAACAGTGCGGTACATAGAGGCCTGGGGTCAGGGCATTCCGGGCCGCTGTCCAGAGGTCCCGTGTGATCGCAGTGGGACAGCTGAGTCGGCGGAGACACAAGGTGAACCACAGAGGCGGGATGGGGCCGGATTCTGTTAGAACCTCCAAGCAAGAAAAGAACTGGGTTTTATACTAAATTTCATGGTCAGCTTTTTGAATAGTAGATGTACTGGGCAAAGGTTTTAAGCTGGAGGGGATGTGGTGTGATTTGTGATTTTAAAAGGTCACCCTGCTGCTGTCCTGAATGGATTCAGAGGTTCAGAGTAGGAGTAGCTAGACTAGTTATAAAGCAAGAGATGGGGCGGCTCGGGAAGGTCGTTGGAGACACCGCTGGAGAGCGGTGAGTGCACTGGGATGGATTCTGGAAGTCGAACCGGCAGAGCTTGTTGCCCGTTGAGATGCAGGGAGTGAAGGAGTAGACAGAATCAGGACAGCACCTGGGTTTTGGCCGAAGCCGTCGTGTGGCCGTGGAACAGTTGACTGAGCTGGAAGACACCAGTGGAGGAGGGCGGCGGGGGTGCGGGTCATTTCACGAGTTCTGTGTTGGCCACAGTCGCTGGAGAGATCTTTCCAGTTTAGGTACAGGTCCCTGCGGCTCTGGGGATGAGGCGGGACCGGCCGCGGGAATTTGGAAGTCCTCAGCGTGCCATGGTGTTAAAGCTGTGGAGTGTTACGAGGCAGATGGGTTTGTGGACAACTAAGCATCCACGTAATGACAGAAAGGGGCTGGAAAATTCACCCCATCTCCGAAAGCTCCGTCCTCAGTGCATGTGCACGAAGCGGCTGTACTCGCATCATTTCGGGGGATGTTTGAATTCCGCAGCTCTTTTAGTGAGTCCTGCGTTCTGGGGGGGGGGGGCGTATTGCCGGGGGCCGGGGAGCTGGGGAGAGATGAAACGTTGCTGTCTGAGTGTGCGGCACTCCAGCTCTCGTCAGGTCAGAGACACTCTTTTCTTTTGAAATTGCTCTTAATTTTAAAAGTCTGCTCTTGGCAAGAGCTCTGATGATTCAGAGATGCGAACCACATCTGCGGTGTATGTGTCCGCTTAGGAAACCTGGCCAGCACCGGGGATTAATGGGGTTTTAATTTATGCCTTAGTTATTCAAGAAGGCTGCAGTAAAGCCCCCGGTGAGGCTGCAGTAAAACTTCTATTACAAAGCAAGTTGGCTCGGTCGCACGGTCACCTTTTTTCTCCCCCCTCTCCTTTGTTTACAGAGAAGAATCACCCGGTATTATTTTTAAAAGAAAGATGGCTACTTTGTAAACTGTCATTTCTCTGATGCATGTTTTAGTTTGGAACTCAGAAATAAAGCCTCTTGGCTGCCGCTGAGGTGTTGTAATGACACGGTTGCTTTCAAACAAGAGTTCCTTTTTGCCATTTGACCCTCCCGTCAAGCGGATACTTGTCAGCTCCCTCCATGTGTGGGGCCTGGTCGAAGCACCAGAGACACGACATTTGACATGGAGACGTTGCTTGGGACGCGGATGGTCTTATCAAGTAAGGCAAAGGCCACAGAAGTAAAATCAGACACTTGAACAGATCTTACTTAAAAATTGTGGAGAAATATGTGATCTGTTCTCAATTTTAACTGCCTTACGTAAATGATAAAATATACCCTAACAGATAACAGTTGTATCGGGAGAAAGCCTGGTGGCGATCAGCTCGTTCTTTGTAGGAGGCCCAAGGCAGAAATGGCCTGTGTTGCAGGAGCTGCGCCACTGAGGACTGGGTCACGTGCTTTGTTCAATTCAGCCCTAGTTGGTCCCGCAGGGTAATGAAGTATCTTCCTTTTAAACTGAAGTAGCGAAAGGGATGTTTGCAGAGTGTAGCCTACTGAGGAAGCAGAGCAAGTTCTAGAATAATACTTGATTATATTTTTAACCATATACGTTGGGACATATTATATCTAAGATAGTATAGAAGGACACAGGACTCTTCCCAGTGTTGTATTTAGAAGAAGGACAGGGAAAGGCTTAGTGACTTTATTGTTCATGCGTCCGTGCGCTGCGAATTAGCGGGGAGCGTGCGTTACTTCTGCAATCCCAGTGACTGAAATGAAATCGGTAGAGGAGAAGGAGGTCTTTCCTGTTCAGTCGAGTTAAACTATTTAACGTCTGACAAAACATTTTCATTATTGTTGTTGTCTTATTAGTTAAAGTGAAAAGTTTCCTAAAATGGCGGTTTTTAAAATAAGCACTCTTCGAAAAACATCTGATGAGAAAGCTAGCAATGTGGTAGGCTAAGTAACCTCAGATTCCTCCGAAAACACTTAGAAGTCAGTGTGTTAAAATAAACATACTTTAGGGAGCATAGCCATCTGTCCGGTCTATAAGGAAGTCCCTTCGGAGCTCGACAAGGAGAGGCCGCTCTGGTGGTCCTTCGTAGCTCCGGCACCGCTGGGTCAGGTCTAAAGCACAAACACTAGCCCCTCTACTTCCAGGAAAGCACGATCAGGACAGACTCAACCCGCTGGTACACGGTGGTGCCTGGAAGCTCGTCCTTCACCTGCGCTCTGGCATAAAACAAGGAGTCTCCCAGAGCCTGGCCCTCACATGGGCTTGGCATTAAAGCTTTAATAGTACCATAGGGTCACCTAACGCCCTGAAGGTGTGAGATTGGTTGTACGGACTGACCCTCGGCCGGCGATCGGCCTGGGACTCCCTGCAGAAGCAAACAGTACTTGCTCGTGTCTTGCATTTTCCAGGTGTGTGCGAGCGTGCGCGCATGTACGGGCTCTGTCCTAGTCTGCACACGCTGGAGTCTTTTTTTTTTTTCCAGTGTTCCAGGATTCACTGCTTATGCACCACACCCAGTGCTCCACGCAATCCGTGCCCTCCTCAGTACCCACCACCAGGCTCACCTAAGGACCCACCCCCTCTCCTCCCCTCCCAAACCCTGTCTGTTTCTCAGAGTCCACAGTCTCTCATGGTTCGTCTCCCCTCCAATTTACCCCAACTCCCTTCTCCTCTCCATCAACCCGTGTCCTCCGTGTTATTCCTTATGCTCCACAAACATGCAAAACCATATGACAATTGACTCTCTCTGCTTGACTTGTTTCACTCAGCATCATCTCCTCCAGTCCCGTCCATGTTGATAGAAAAGTTGGGTATTCATCCTTTCTGATGGAGGCATCATACCCTATGACCCTGCAGTTGCACTGCTGGGTGTTTACCCCAGAGATACAGATGTCGTGAGAAGAAGGACCATCTGTACCCCAGTGTTCATAGCGGCAATGGCCACAGTCGCCAAACGGTGGAAAGAGCCAAAACGCCCTTCAACAGACGAATGGATAAGGAAGATGAGGTCCCCCCACCACACACACACATGCTAGAGTCTTCTGGGGAGTGGGGAGGAGCAGCCTCTGATACTTCAATAACGCTCCTAAAAAGTACTGATGTAACCTGGGGCAGGTTACTGATCCTCTCTGAGCCTAAATTTCCTCAATATTAAAATTAGAATGATAGTATCACTTTAATAAGTTTGTGTTGAGAATTCAGGGGGATGATATATGCCTGGGTTCAGTAAACGTTTAGATCCTTTTCATTAAGCACATTTATTTAAACTAAATCAATAGAAGCTATTTCTTTGTTATATTGGTTCCCTCTTTTCTGCCGTTGCTAGTCTTATGAAACATTTTTCTGTTTTATTCCCTGTAAATGAACATATATTTTAGCTTCATTAGACTTAAATAGGCCTTTATTTGGTAGCCTAAGAATCTTAGTGATCATTATTTGCTTGCTTGTTTGTGAAAATGTGTTTCATGTTATAAACATCTGCTGTGTCGAGAAACTTCCGAGCACAGTCTATTTGTAAATGAATTACTGTCTTTCCACCCTCTGCCTTGCATTGCACCTTGAAAATAGTCAGTGCTCAGTAATTATTTGTTGTCAGATGATTTAAACCTCGTTCACACTCTGGGCACTGGCCCTGTCTGCAGAGCTCAGTCCTTGCAGAGTGCATTCTGTAAAGCAAATGCTGTAGCCTGACCTCACCCCCGTTCTTTGCACAAAGGTAAAGAGTATATCCACTTACCCAGGTAGTGGTCCCAAACTGGAGTTCATCAGTTCCTTCATGTCCTGTCATTAAAGACTGAATAAGGGGAATGAAATTTTATTAGATCAGAAGAGGGTTTGGTGTTTACCGTCATATAAAGAACATGTGACGATGTTGAGGCCGCGCAGCAAAGATTGCTTGGGTACAGAGAAGAACAAGGTGTAGCCTTTCCCCAGAAGCTCAGAATTCAGACAGAGTTATAATCATACGTTACCTATGTATAGTAGATGTCTGTATTATATATGTGTATGCAGAACGTATACAGCGGTAAGAGCTATGTGCAGGATATGAGTTTGGGATCAGATGCAGTGAGGGTTCCTGAACAGAGATGGAAGACGTGGTGGGAAATTTCGCCCGGTAAAGACTGGATGCAGAGCGGGGCAGTCCCGTAGGAAGGCCGCGTGCCGCGCTGAGAGGCTGGGGCTGGTTTTCTTGTGGGAAGAGCTGTTGAAACATTTTTAGGATAGAGTGTCGTGTTTTGAGTATATTGTGCAAAAAGTCACGAAGCAACATTTCCCATCAGACTGAAGGAGAGAAACATTATCAGGAACCTTTCGACACCCAGTCAGCTTAATTGAAGTGTCAGATAGTCAGACTGGCACAACACGGCTCCTTGGACGGACCTTGAATCCCCAGGAAACCGTCCACGCAGCCAGTAAGAGACCGAGTCCTAGAGCAGAGCGATCCAGCAGAAAGGCAGCGGCGTAAGGGTGGGGGTCATTCTTTTCGCTGCAGATCCAGAGATGGGTAAGTTGTCCTGTTCTTCAGGAACTTTCTTCGGGTCTGCTTGTTACTCCTCAACCTACAGATTCTGAAGTGAGGGCTTTCCAGTTGCCACATTGTGCCCATCCATTGCTTGCTTGAGTCCACTCTTCTTTCAGAGCAGCGAGGGACAGAGTTGGTGCTGGTGCTAGATGGGGTGGGGTCAGGGTGGAGGGGGTGAGAAGGTGGCAGACAGCTACGATACAGAAAATGAAGCACTTTGGGGCGCCTGGGTGGCTCAGTGGGTTAAAGCCTCTGCCTTTGGCTTGGGTCATGTTCCAAGGGTCACGGGATCGAGCCCCGCGTCGGGCTCTCTGCTCGGCAGGGAGCCTGCTTCCTCTTCTCTCTCTGCCTGCCTCTCTGCCTACTGTGTCTGTCAAATAAATAAATTTTTAAAATCTTAAAAAACAAAAAGAAAAGAAAAGAAAATGAAGCACTTTTAGATAATTGAGCTAAAGTGTGATCAGGAACAACGTCGGGGCAAGTCATTGGTTGACTGGAGTGCAGGATGGAGTGAAGCCGCCAGAGCAGAGAAGGGGCACGGTGGGGCGGGGGCCGCGGGGGCCTGACGGGGGGCCTGGACTTCCCAGAGGTGACTCCACAGACCAGTTCACTGGGACTGGCTTCTGCCTGTAGCACTTCTGTCACGGAGAGCTCTGGGGCTCCATGGTGGGCTCAGAAAGTCGCTTGCATGGCTTACCCCAGAGGGTTTTGTCTGGCTACAGTGAGAACTTCTAAGTGCAAGAATTCGGCTAAGTGGGAAGCCTCATGTGAACGGGACAATGTCACATGAACGCTGTGGCGTTCGTTCTCACTGCCATTCCGAGCCAAGTCTGTGCTTAACGACTTGTCATTTATTGCTGAACAGGAAATATTCAAATATTTTCCAAAGCCCTTGTCCTAAATGTAAGATCTAATCTAAAATCTGTTTCAAGGAACTTTTTAAATATGAAAGGTAAACTCTTTTGTGTAGCTACTATGTGCACGCTTGCTCGTATAATTCACATATCAACTGTATTTAAATTGAAATAAAGTCATGTTTCTAACTAATCTGATCTACCAGCAAATCATTTCTGTGTTTTGCATACATTTGGGGAAATTTAATACAATTTTTCAGCCATACCTAAAGGTTTTTAAAACTGACATATTATTTGCTTTTTTAAATTCACCTAAATCTCAAGCCCAGTTTAATTAAAAATTTTTTTTTAAAGATTTTATTTATTTATTTGAGAAAGAGACAGTGGGAGAGAGCACGAGCGAGGAGAAGGTCAGAGGGAGAAGCAGACTCCCCGTGGAGGTGGGAGCCCGATGCGGGACTCGATCCCGGAACTCCGGGATCATGACCTGAGCCGAAAGCAGTCGTCCAACCAACTGAGCCACCCAGGCATCCCTAATTCTTATAAATCATCAGGCTGGTAGAGAAGACGCTCTTGTTTAGTACAGTTAAGCTGGGTCACCTCCAGTCTGTGTTCAGCAAAGGTCACCTCAGTTTAGCGCACTAGTGACCTTTCTGAATGGCCATCTGGAGTGGCGCGTTTTGCAGAGCCCATCGGAGTCTCCGGCCAACCCCCAGCTGCTCCGTCTGCAGGGTCACGGGCCCTCTGCAGTGCTTGTCCACGGGCTCTTCATAACGCGGCACCCTACCTCCTCTGGTCTGCGAGTGTGCATGCATGCGTGTGTCCGTATCCATGGATGTGTGAGAGTGTGTGTGTGTGCACATCTGTATCCATGTATATGTGAGAGAGAGCGTGTGTGTGTGTGCACATCTGTATCCGTGTATGTGTGAGAGCATGTGTGTGTGCACATCTGTATCCGTGTATATGTGAGAGTGTGTGTGCACATCTGTATCCATGTGTGTGTGAGAGAACGTGTGTGCGTGTGCACATCTGTATCCGTGTGTGCACATCTGTATCCGTGTGTGTTTAAGAGAGCGTGAGTGGGTGACTGGATGTCTTTTTATTTCAGTCATTCCCTCCTTAGTCGTAGCAGATCTAGAATATTCAAAGCACTTGTCAAGAAAGTTTGATCCTGGAATTTTGAAAGAGCCCACAAAGTTAAGATCTCCCTCATTGCTAGGAGTGTATCATTATGTAACTTACCAAATAGAAAACTTAGTTGTGGAACTTTAGGGTCCTATATGACTGGGCTGTCAGGGAGCGTTCAAAAGACCAGGAAGCCAATTTACCTCCATTTGTATGATGCAGGAATTTCTGCAGAGGTGAGACACGCTTACACATGCAAGCGTGTGGGAGGGATGTATGCGTAGGCCCAAATGTATTTCCTGTTTGGCACAAATCTGTGTTTAAGTGTATCCATTTACAAAATGCATTACAAAGTGATCTCCTTAAGGAACAGTTGGCCCTTTACAGGAAAGCCTTACCAGCCTTATGAAGCCCAAACTGGGCTGGAGAACTGGAGCTCCTCTTATTTTGCCAGTGAGTAAGGTGTTTACTGAATTTCTGTGGGTGCCAGACATGCCTCCGTTATTGGTCTAGGAGAGTATAGCTCTTTGAGAATTAACTTATTATGGTGCACAAGGAATCTGAATGAAAAGATGTGTTATTGGTTCAAATACAGTGCTGTTCCCAGTCAGCACAGCCTGTGACCTCACGAAGCCGGGCACCCAAGCGCTGCCGTCGCGGGGCAGGGAGGGCGTCGGCCTGGGAGCTCCCGCCGACTTGTGTGAGCTGCTAAGCAGAGTTTATCATCTCTGATTCACTGTTGCTTTCGTCACCCTCACATTGGACTGGCCTGGGTTGCGGGGTGGGGTCGGGTGGATTATCTCCAGACGCCTTTCTGGCTCTGACACCTGTTCCATGCCGTCAAAGCAGGTCATGCTTATCTCGGACTGTTGTGCTGCTTCCGCAGGGTGTCACCTACTGTGGCGAGAGCTCAGCCAGCAGTCTCACCATGGCCAACGTGCCCTGGCATGAGGAGGTGGTGCACTTTGTCCAGGACTTGGTGGATCTGATCCCCGACTACGAAATCGCCTGTGAGCACGAGCATTCCAACTGCCTCCTTATCGCTCACAAACGGGTAAGCAGAGCCCAGCCTGCACTCTTCCAGCCGCTCCTTCTCCTCAGGGTCCCTCCCTTCGCTGTAGGGGCGTCCGCTTGTTTGCTTCCTTCCCTGAGACGACTTCAGGAGGCCTCGGTGTGTGTGTGTGTAATGATGTGGAGAACCAAGGCCAAAGAAATCGAGGCAAACACTGAGCTGCATTACAGCTTGCAGCCCATTGACAAGTGCTCAGGCAGGCAGGGTGACCGTCCTCCAGGAACTCAACTGCCTCCACGTTAATACCTTGCTAAAGGCAAAAGGCAGCCTTCGCTTGACATGAGTCCACCCTCCAGAGTCCTGTGAATCTTCTTTAACATCGAAAATCCCCTTGGAAACGTCTTTTCTCTGTCCGTCCGCCCCCAAGATATATGTTAGTCGTCATCTTCCAAGCATGTTCCCTGACACCTCGCTGAAGGCTCTCTTGACTAAGGTTTTACCAGACAGCACTAAATGACATGATCCTAACAGCCCCTCAAGGTCCTGGAAGCCTGGCTTCCCACTTTCTCAGAGGCTTACGCGATCCCTGTCCCCTCCCAGCTTGAAAATATGTGATCGGTCACTCCTCACAACCCCAGCGCGGCTCTTCCTGCCCACAGGCCCTGTCTGCCCGCCTTAATGAAACCATCCTTTTTTGCACGAAGATAATCTTGAGAATTCTTTCCTGCTGTTGGCTCCTAGACGCCAGCATTGTACATCAGACAGGATGACTGATAATAGCTCAGTCAGGTTTGCTTGATGACTCTGCATCCTTTAATTCAAGTTGTGCATTAACAAGTGCTTTTTTAATTTTTTTTTAAAGATTGTATTTATTTATTTGACAGAGATCACAAGTAGGCAGAGAGGCAGGCGGGGGGCGGGGGGAAGCAGGCTCCCCGCTGAGCAGAGAGCACGATGCAGGGCTCGATCCCAGGACCCTGAGATCATGACCTGAGCCGAAGGCAGAGGCTTTAACCCACGGAACCACCCAGGCGCCCCGCACAACAAGTGCTTTTTTAAAAAAGGGGACATGGATGAACCCTGAAAACATTATTCTACGTTAAAAAAAAAAAACACAAAAGGGCACTATTACATGATTCCGTTTGTCTAAAATGTCCAAACTGGGTAAATCTGTAGCGACAGAAAGTAGATCGGTGGTTCCAGAGACCGAGGAGGAGCAGGCTGGGGGTGACCACTGCCAGGGGCGGTGTTCTTCGGGGGTGATGGAAATATTCAAGAATTATCAAGTGGTGTCGGTTGCCCATCTCTGTGACTAGACCAGAGTCCCTGAATTGGACCCTTTAAAAGGCTGAATTTCGTGGCATGTGAGTTATATCACAATCAAGATAAATTAATACCAAAAAGATAATAAAGGCCAAGAGTGGTGTACCTCCTCTTATATAAGCGCTTTTTATGCGACGAAAGTCAGACTTAATTTGAACACGAAAGAACATTTTATCCTCCCCCAAAACCTTACATGGCTTCCTGAACAGCTTCTTAGCTGAACAGCACTTAATAATACAAGATTTGCTCAATTAAAATGTCACCTCTACTCTCACAAACGCCAGGTTAAAAGGCTCGCATGCGTTGGTTGCGGTGAGAGTGTATGCAGCTGACCTGTGGTCTGTCAGACTTGAATGTTTAGACAGAAGAGTATGTCCTGGGATGTCAGGAGCAGAGAAATAAAGACCACCTGGTATTTGAAATGTTAATTAAAGTAGCTTCAAAGCTAATTAACTTACAAAGCAAATCTTAAAAATTAAAGCCAAACCCTGAATTTTATCTTCTGGTTCTTCGTTCAGTTTTCTCCTAGGTACGAGGTTAGAGAATACGGATCTCTCGTGTTCAGACGCTTCAGTGACCTCCCTTTGCTTTTAACTTCAAAGTCAAAATCCTTAGTGGGACCTCAGGACCCAGTGTGATCGGGCTGTGCACCTCTCCAGCTGCCTACACTGCTCGTCCCCCTCTCTCTGCACTTTCCTTATATTCTCAGCCACGTGAGGTCTTACTTTCCCTTTAAATAGGCTGGAATTTCGTACGCTTTTCTGTTCTTGTAGTGGCGCCCTGGGAACGGCCGTATGCGTCCTCGACTAATCGCAGTGTGACGGTAGACTTAACTGCAAAGCAGGGACCTGAGAACACCTCATCAGCCCCCGTTTCCCTTCCCGGCACAGGTGCTCTTAGTGTTGTGCACCATAGTTGTGAGTGGGCAGGAGTGTCGTTAACGGCCTCACAGAGGCAGGACTCCGTTGCATGGACGTGCATCTAACTCTGTTTTGCTCTCCGTTCCTTTCTGCATTTTTGACCCTCCACATGGAACTGTTTTCCAGACACTTTTTAACACATGCGTTAGTGGGAGTCTGCTGATGGAAAATTTTGTTCTCGTTTGTCTGGAAATGAACATTTTGGCTGGGGATGAAATTCTAGGTTGACATTTGTTGCCTTTCACCACTATAGAGATAATCTTGTCTTTTAAATTCCATTGGTAACAAGTCAGCTATTGGTTTGTCGCTCGTTTTCCGATAATCTGCCGTTTTCACGCTTCTGGCTTCTCTTTTGGTTCTGCCCATATCCACAGGGAGTTCCCAGAAGGCGCCAAGCAACTGAACTCAGTGTGATAAATGTAGTGACAAGCATAGCTACCCAGGTACACACCAGCATGAAGAGACAGTCTGAGACCGATGCTCGTTAGCTAATGCTTCTTGAGCACCCAGGGTGTGTCAGGCATGGTGCTGGGTACTAGGGATGCAAAGATGAGCTAAGCAAATAGTCCCTGCCTTCGAGAGTGGTCTAACAGAAAAAAAGAAAAAAGGCAGCTATCGAAACAAATACCTCCAGTTTTTCATCAGAGCAATGATGGAAGAGTAGAGTAGAACCCGGGTGGGGGTGGTGTGTGTGTGCGGGGACAATATGGTACTATCAGGAGAGGCTTCCCAGAGGAGTTGCCATTTGACTGGAAGTCCAGCGACAGCCCAGCGAGGACGGACATGAAGGCAGAAAAATGTACAAGGAAAGGTCCTTGGAGAAGCGTAGAGGCCTAACCTGTTGGGAAAACAGTGAGTAGTTCATTATGGCCGGAGTTCAAAAGAAGGGTTGAAGGGAACGCAAGGGGGGTGACTGGTCAGGGGCAAGGGCGTTGGTGGCGCTGAATGGAATCCTAGTTGTGCCGTTTCCTGTACAGCACGGGCAGCACTGAAGGGATTGAAGTAGGACAGTGACACAATCAGATTTGGGTCTCAGAAAAATTTGTTTAGCAACATGAGGGGGCATGAACTGTAAGACTAGAAGAGAGAAACCAGTTAAAAACGGTCGTGACAGTCCAGCAGTGCAAGGGTGACGTGATGAGGGTCTGACACAGAGGCTGTGAGGGGAGACTTGGTCAAACGCTCAGTGCAGGCTGCTCTCTGTCTCCCAAGGGGAGTCGTGGGCTGGTGTCCCCTCAACCAAGCCGATGTCAAGGTCCGGGTCCCCACTCGGCCTCCGTTGACCTGTTGGGGGAGGAGTGCGTCCTTATGGCTGATTTGGGGGTAAAAGTGTGGGCTCTCGCCGCGGAACCTCTGCTCCACTCTGGCTAGGAAGGGAGGACCGCGTCACTGCTGCTCCCCAGGGACACTGTGGGATGGATGGGGGGGGCTCGTTGCTCCGGGGCAGCAGGGAAGGTCTTGGCTCTCTGCTAAGCTTCCTCCGTCCCCAATCTGGTGTGGGCGGGGTGAGGTACCTTGCTACGGCCAGGTAGAGGCCAGTGCTCCTGGGACCACGGGGGGTGGGGTGGCCGGACCCTCCACTCCACCTCCCCTGACAGCTCCCCAGCGGCCAGGAGGGAGGGCGCGGCCCAACGTGGCGGGGCGGATATGAAGGTCTAGGGTCTCCCATAGACGCTGACTGACCTGGGGTGAGAATCGGGCATTTTTCTCATGGCCTAGGTTGGGTATTGCTTAAGTTTTCTGTCGGGCTAGCTAAGGTGCCCTCTTCCTGGTCCTCTGGCTGAGAAAAGCAGGTTTTTCATGGGGCTCTAAGATTTGTTTGTTTGTTTACTGTTTGTGCCCTTTGGTATTTCTGGATTGCGGGCTTCAGCCAGGCCTCTAGGCTCTAGCACCCAGTGCGGGATTCATATCAGATAAAGGGCTAGTGTCCAAAATCTATAAAGAACTTAGCAAACTCAACACCCAAAGAACAAATAATCCAATCAAGAAATGGGCAGAGGACATGAACAGACATATCTGCAAAGAAGACATCCAGACGGCCAACAGACACGTGAAAAAGTGCTCCATATCACTCAGCATCAGGGAAATACAAATCAAAACCACAATGAGATATCACCTCACACCAGTCAGAATGGCTAAAATCAACAAGTCAGGAAATGACAGATGCTGGCGAGGATGCGGAGAAAGGGGAGCCTCCTACACTGTTGGTGAGAATGCAAGCTGGTGCAGCCACTCTGGAAAACAGCATGGAGGTTCCTCAAAATGTTGAAAATAGAACTGCCCTATGACCCAGCAATCACACTACTGGGTATTTATCCTAAAGATACAAATGTAGTGATCCAAAGGGACACATGCACCCGAATGTTTATAGCAGCAATGTCCACAATAGCCAAACTATGGAAAGAACCTAGATGTCCATCAACAGATGAATGGATCAAGAAGATGTGGTATATATACACAATGGAATACTATGCAGCCATCAAAAGAAATGAAATCTTGCCATTTGCGACAACATGGATGGAACTAGAGTGTATCATGCTTAGCGAAATAAGCCAAGCAGAGAAAGACAACTATCATATGATTTCCCTGATATGAGGAAGTGGTGATGCAACATGGGGGCTTAAGTGGGTACGAGAAGAATCAATGAAACAAGATGGGATTGGGAGGGAGACAAACCATAAGTGACTCTTAATCTCACAAAACAAACTGAGGGTTGCCGGGGGGAGGGGTTTTGGGAGAAGGGGGTGGGATTATGGACATTGGGGAGGGTATGTGCTTTGGTGAGTGCTGTGAAGTGTGTAAACCTGGCGATTCACAGACCTGTACCCCTGGGGATAAAAATATATGTTTATAAAAAATAAAAAATGTATTAAAAAAAAAAAAGAGCCACAGACAGAATCCAGGGAGTGTGTAGCCAGTCTGCCTTTTATCTACCTTTGATGTCTTCTTGTGTTTGTTTTGTGTATGATACCCAGGGATTTTAGCCACGTAGTGGGAGAAGTAGGAAGAAGTACATATCCTCCATCTTGTCCAGAAGCAGAAGTCTGTGACCACAGTTTTGACATTTATAGATTTTGGCCAAATATCTCCTCAGTGAACAGTAACGCCGGTCCGCTGGGAACACTGTGAATTACAGATTATTTAGCAGAATACTTCTGTGTAGGCTGATTTTCTTTACTAATGTTAGAAGTGTCACCCCATATGTTACAAGGCTGGCCCTGCACTGTTACCGGGAAGATTTTCGGGAAACGTACACGAAGACATCCCTGTCTGCTCCTCGTCGGGCCTGTCAGATCCCATTTAATGAGGAGGCTGGCACTTACCGACGGACGCCTTTTTAAGGTCACAGAAAACAGAGCTATAACCAAAAACCAAATCAAGCAAAGAAACAGAAAAAGAGAAAAATGAAACCAAAGCCTAGAAGAATCCATAAAACAAACCATTTAGTTCATGAATAACAGCGTGGGTATTGACTGTTTAACGACCTCATGGTTCATGCTGCCAATTCCAAGCTTACTGTTTCTCAGCTATATTTTTGAAACAGGACATCTTGCAGTGAACGCAAAAGAAAAACCTAAATACTTGATTCTTAATGGCTTTCACAATCAGGGCCTCTTCAGAGAAGGAGCCTCTGCAGGGTCCCGCCATGTTGCTTTTTTCCTCCGCCTCTGCCCAAGATGCCTCTTCTGCCAGAAAGTCACGCACACCTGCCCCACCGCAGTCCACCTGCTGAATTTCTGCTCCTTAAAACGGTGAAACAGATCTCCTCGGGGCTACCTCTCTGGGATCCATGTGCGCAGAGATGAGGCTGCGTTGTGAAGAGCTGTGGGTTCATGGAACACAGGGTGTCATCCCCAGCACTGCCCAGAGTCCCTGCGACCCCACGGATTCTCCGTGTTGGTGTAGAGAACTGATGGCGCCTTCCCGATCCTGTCCGTCCTGTCTCCACTGTCTGAGCTCCAGAAAGCAGAGACCGTGTTCCATTGTCCCTGCTGATTTTGATCCAGACTTACCTCCTTCCTTATTATTTATTCATTCATTCATTTATTCAGTAAATATTCATTCTACAGAGTTTGCTATTTTTTAGGTCATCATTGACCTGCTGGTTGTTAAATCCACTTGCTTTCCTGCTCACCATCTCCTTCCTGTTTTTCTGCAGCAGGAATCTGGTGCCAATCCATGCTTTTTGAACGTTTCTTCTCTCTGCTGTGCGGTACTTTTCTGATTTTAGTGAAGCTGGCGAGCAGAAATAAGAACGTCGCCATCCAGTGCGGCACTGAAAATCCCTCCATTGTGGCATTTCTTTCTTTATCCATTTCAAAAATTTTAAATTCTCTCTAGGATACCATGTAGCCCAAAGTGTAAGGTGAATTCTTTCAAAGAAAAAAAAAAAGATGATAGAGATTTCAAGCATGGGTTGAATATTTACATTCAAATGATCTTTTAAGATTCTACATTAAATTGGTAAGATTTCCCAACATGGCCCAGCCTCTGGAGACTCCATCACAACCCGCAGTGCGCTGTCCATCCCCAGAACGCTCTGGAGACTTCACAATCTGGAGACTCCGTCACAGTCCGCAGTGCCCCGTCCGTCCCCAGAACGCTCTGGAGACTCCGTCACAATCTGTCCGTCCCCAGAACGCTCTGTGGTCATTCGCATCACTTACAGCGGTCTCCTTAGTGCCGTGTGCTATATCACGTGCAAAGCATTTCTTAATTCTTGGAATATTTTTTTAATGGATGGTTATTTTTTTCACAACAGTTTTGTCATTTAGAAGTGATGTTTAGACTCTAGAGAGAGTTTCTGGATAAGAGGGAGTTTCTTTCGTGGGTGGGAGTAGAAGGTTCAATGAGTTCCTTTGACTTTGAACAAAGGAGAGACGGACACAGACTCAAGGAAAGTAAGTCAGCATGTTTTAGTTCCAAGGTTGAGCTCGAGGGACAAAGAAAGAAGTACAGTTGCCCACAGGAGACTGTCTACAGGGGGAGGGCGGGCCTGTCTGAGTGCCGTGGGAGGAACGCCGGGATAAGGAGATCGTCACCCTTCTGCTTCTGTGTTCTCCAGGGGCAGCTCCGATGTAACCTTGGGCCTGTCCGTCTGCAAGCTTGAGTGAGACCTTGATGAATACAATACACTTGATGATTTTACTGTAGAAACAGTGAGGTCCTTCCCCTGTGCGGATTGGTGATATCCTGTTAAAGTGGACCGCTGCCAGCGGAAACCAAGTAGTAGGTTACATGTACGGCTCGCAAATCCACAAAGCACTATTTTAAAACTTAATTGCTTACTTAAAAAATAGATTTCATGTCTTAGTACATACAGTTTGGGATTTATGGAAAAATTGAGGAGACAGTGCAAAGAGCTCCTCTGTACTCTAGATTTGCCTTGTTACGAACATCTCGCGTTGCTGTAGTACATGTGTCACAACTAGCGGACCAGTGCTGCTCCGTGATTTGCCAGAGCCCAGAGTTTGGATTTTTTTAGGTTTTACCCAATGTCCTTTTTCTGTTCTGTTCCATCCAGAAGACTATGTTACATTTAATGTCATGTCCCTTTAGGCTCTTCTTGGCTACGGCAGTTTCTCAGACTTTCCTTGTTTTGATAACTCTGACAGCTTTGAGGGGTGCTCACGAACTATTCTGTAGGATGCACCATTACTGAAATCTGTCCATTGTTTTTCTCATAAGACCTGGGTTGTGGGTTTTTAGGAGGAAAGCCACAGAGGTAAAGTGCCAGTTTCATCATCTTGTATCAGGGATGCATGCTGCCAACATGATCTACAGCTAGTGATGTTGACCTTGGCCAGCAAACTGAAGTACTGTTTGTCCGGTTTCTCACCGTAAAAGTGCTCTTCCTCTTCCTTTTCTGTACATTTACTCTTCGGAAAGATGTCACTCTCTGCAGCCCACGTGTAGGAACTGGGAGTGACATTCCACATCCTCGATGGTGGGATAGCTACAGAAATAGGTTTATCTCTTTTCCCCAGTTTTAAATTTATCCCCTCATTCTTTATAGCAGTGTGGACTCACGGTATTTACTCTGTACCTTGGGTTATAATCCAGTTCGACTTCCTTTCTTTCGTCGCTCAAATTACTCTGGCTCTGGCTTCTAGGATCTCTTCCAGGGGCTCTTGTGCTCCTTTGCTGTGCTTCCATCAGGGCTCGGGGCTTTCTTTGTCTTTGGTCTTGAGCACTGCTTTCCTTTCTGGCTCTACAAGGTGTTCCAGGCTCATCCTGCACATTTTCTGCTCCAGTCCTGGAAGCGGTCATTTGTCTCAGCAGCCCTGGTTCCTTTATTGAAGAGTGGTGTTAGAAGCCAAGATCTAGGGTGCCTGGGTGGCTCAGTGGGGTAAGCTGCTGCCTTCGGCTCAGGTCATGATCTCAGGGTCCTGGGATCGAGTCCCACATCGGGCTCTCTGCTCAGCAGGGAGCCTGCTTCCTCCTCTCTCTCTCTCTCTCTCTGCCTGCCTCTCTGCCTACTTGTGATCTCTGTCTGTCAAATAAATAAATAAAATCTTAAAAAAAAAAAAAAAAGAAGCCAAGATCTAGGCGAAGGTGTGCTTGGTGTTGTGGGGTATTGTTTCTTCTTCTATGTCCTCGGAAAGGTGTACGACAGCAAAGAAATTGTGCGTATATTCCAGCCCTTCTCTACACACGTGGCTGTAAGTATTTTTCCGTGCATCCAGTTGTATGAAGCAAAACCTGCTAACGTCTCAAACGCTAATCCATCGCCAGCGGGACTCACTCTAGCTGCTTCTTGCTTATTTATAATTCCCCTCTAACAGTGAGAAACTAGGCTCCTTACAGCAGCCGTGTGTTTCCTTAATTGTGCAGTTCCAAGATATGAGTACAGCAGTGTCAGAACTTTTAACCCTAGAGCACAGTGCTTGTGTGCAGGTCCTTTGGCTTTCGTCTTAGAAGCTCCGCTTATTTCCAGAATTACTTAGGTCAGCACCTTTTCCTCTCCTCCTTCAGTGAAGTTACTTCATACATTTGTAACAGATTCTCACAGTCTGCACCTTTTCCTGGGATTCCCTGACCTCTCCCAAGTGAGTTTTGTATTTTATATATATTCACATACATTTTTATGTATGTATTTCAAAATGTGAACTATTTCATATTTTAAGGTTCAGTATTTGTACTATAAAGTTGTACAGGTTTTGAAAAGTACATAATGTGAAAAGATGAATGAACATCTTTCATATGCTTACTTGCTGCCTGGACATTTTCTGCAGTGAGGTCTTTGTTCAGATCTTTTGCTTATTTCTTCATTGGATTTGTTATTTTCTCATTGTTGAGTTTTAAGTATTCTTTACATATTTTGGATACATGCCATTTATCAGATGTGTTTTGCAAATATTTCCTTCAGTCTGATTTGACTGTTTATTCTCTTAACTGCCTTTCTCAGAGCAAACATTTATAATAAAATCTGGTTTATCAACTTTCTCTTTCATGGATGATGCTAGATTTCTAAACTCAGGGTCACCTAGACCTCATCCTATGTTACCTTCTAGAAGTTTTGTAGTTTTATTATATGTTTAGGTCTAAGATCTGTTCTGAAAGCTGTAAGATTTATATTGAGATTTTTGTTTGTTTGTTTGATTTTTGCATGTGGATATCAAGTTGTTGGAGAGACGGTTCTTCCTGCATTATGCTGGATACTTGTGTGGGTTTTATTTCTGGTCTTAGTATTGTTTCATTGATCTGTGTGTCTGTTCTTTCACCAATACTATGCAGTCTTGACTTTGGTTAGCTTTATTGAAACTGAGTGGTATCAGTTCTCCAACTTGTTCATCTTGGCTATTGGGTTGGCTCTTCTAGGTCTTTTGCCTTTTCATGTAAACTTTAGAATCAGTTTGTTAATACCTATAAACTAGCTTGCTAGTATCTTGTTTGGGATCGAGTTGAATCTACACATTCAACTCGACCTAACAAGTTCAGTCTTTGATCTGTGAACGTGAACTACCTCCTGTTTAGGTCTTCCATGACTTCTTTCACCGTTTTGTCCTGTGTATAGATCCTATACACGTTTTGTTAGATTTATACATAAGTGTTTCATTTTTTTGATGTTAATGTAAATGGTACTGTATTTTTAACTTCAAATTCCAATTGTTCATTCCTGGTATATGAAAAAGCAGTTAGCTAATATTTCTCAGAATATTACCTCCTGTTTTGCACCCATGCTATAATAACCTGAGTTCCACAGGATATTTTGTTATTGTTGATTCTTTGGATTTTTCTCCTTTTTCTTTTTTTTAATAATTTGTTTGTTTGAGAGAGAGTGAGAGTGGGAGAGAACATGTGAGGGGAGAGGTCAGAGGGAGAAGCAGACTCCCTGCTGAGCTGGGAGCCTGATGTGGGACTTAGTCCTGGGACTCTGGGATCATGACCTGAGCCAATGGCAGTTTCTTAACCAACTGAGCCACCCAGGTGCCCCTCTGGATTTTTCTACATCAGTTAATGTGGTTATCATGCATCTCTTCCCAATCTACCATTTCTTATCTTACTGTGTTAAGCTAAAACTTCAAGTCTGATGTTGATTAGAAATGGTAAAAGGTGAACCCCTTGGGCACCTGTGGGGTTGTAAAAAAACTGAAAAAAGAAAGAAAGAAATGGTAAAAGGGGACATTCCTGCTTTGATTCTGATTTTAGTGGGAACGCAGCTGGTTTGTAACCATTAAGTATGATGTTCACTGTAGGGTTCTGGTAGATGTGTATCAGGTTGAGGACATTTCCCTCTGTTTCTAGTTTGCTGAGAATTTTTAATCATAAATCAGTCTGGATTTTTGTTCTATACTTTTCCTGCAGTTATCGGTACGATCATATTTTCCTTCCTTAGCTGTTGGTGCGATGGGTCACATTAATTGATTTTCAGCCTTGCCATACCTGGAAGAAATCCCACTTGGTCACGGTGTTTAATTTTTTTAATGCATTGTTGGATTTGACTTTCTGATATTTTATTTTTTTTACACGTGTTCATGACCGTTACTGGTTTGTAGTTTTCCTTTCCTGTAATGTCTTTTTCTTGTTTTGGTCTATTCGTATTTTCTGTATCTTTGTGCTTTAGTCTTAATAGGTTTTGTGTTTCTAGGAATTTGCCCATTTCATCTAGATTATTTAATTTGTTGTTGTACATTCATATTAATCTTTTATAATCCTTTTTATATCGGTAGAATCAGTAATAATGTCCCTACCTACATTTCTGATTTTAGTTATTTGAGTCTTTTTTCTTTTTCTTTCTCAGTTAGGCCAGAGGTTTGTCAATTTTGTTGATATCTTTGAAGAACCAGCTTTTGGTTTCAGTGCCTTGATGTTTGTTTGTTTGTTTGTTTGTTTCCTATTTTTCTATTCTCTATTTAATCTCTGCACTAACCATTATTATTTCCATTCTTTTGCTAGCTTTTGGTTTGGTTTAGTTTAGGTTTCTTTTTCCCCCCATTCCTTAAGTTGTAAAGTTACATTGTACATTTGAGATCTTACTTTTTTTTTGTTTAATATATTTTTTAAGATTTTATTTATTTACTTGACAGAGATCAGAAGTAGAGATCAGAATTAGGCAGAGAGGCAGGCAGAGAGCGAGGGGAAAGCAAGCTCTCCACCCAGCAGAGAGCCCAATGCGGGGCTCGATCCCAGGACCCCGAGATCATGACCTGAGCAGAAGGCAGAGGCTTTAACCCACTGAGCCACCCAGGCGCCCTGAGATCTTAATTTTTTTTTTTAAAGATTTTTATTTATTTATTGACAGAGAGAGATGACAAGCAGGCAGAGAGGCAGGCAGAGAGAGAGGAGGAAGCAGGCTCCCTGCTGGGCAGAGAGCCCGATGTGGGGCTCGATCCCAGGACCCTGAGATCATGACCTGAGCCGAAGGCAAGCAGCTTAACCCACTGAGCCACCCAGGGGCCCCGAGATCTTACTTTTTAAAGGAAACATTTATAGTGATAGATTTCCTTCTTAGTATTGCTTTTGCTGTGTCCCGTAAGTTTTGGTATGTTGTGTTTTCCTTTTCACTTAAGTCTCTTAAGTATTTATGAATTTCCCTTATGATTTCTTCTTTGATGGACTGGCTGTTTAGGAACGTGTTGTTTAATAACCACAAATGCATGCATTTTCCAGTTTTCTTTCTGTTACCAATATTTAACTTCAATTCATTGTGGTTAAAGGGATACTTTATATGACGTTTTATCTCTTAAAATCTGTTGAGATTTAATTTGTCGCCTAACTATTGTGGTCTGTCCTGGAAAATGTCCCATTAAAACTTGAGAAGTATGTGCATTTTGTGTTCTTGGGCAGACTGTTTTCTCAGTTCTAGCCGGTTTATTGTGTTGTTCCAGTCCTTTGTTTCCATACTTCTGTCTGATGGTTTTATCCTTTATCGAGAATGGGATACTGAACTCTCCAGTTACTATTGTAGAGCTGTCTGTTCCTCCCTTCAATTCAGCCAGTATCTGCTTCATATATTTTGATGATCTGGTACTAGATATATAAATGTTTGTAATTATTGTGTCTTGCTGTATTGAACCTTTAATTAATATAAATTGTCCTTCTTTCTGTCTTATAATCTTTTTAATTTGAAGCCTCTTTTGTGTGATGTTACTGTTGCCACTCCTACTCTCTTTTGGCTGCTGTTTGCACAGAACATCTTTTTCCATCCTTTCATTTTCAACCTGCATGTGTCTTCGGATATAAAGTAAGGCTCTTATAGAAAGTATATTGTTGGAGTGTGTGTGTGTGTGTGTGTGTGTTTAATCCATTCTGCCAATCTCTGATTGTTTTTCAGTAGAGAGTTTAGCCCATTTACATTTAAAGTAATTACTGATTTATAAACAGAAGGGACTTCTGTCATTTTGCTCTTTGTTCTTCATACGCCTTATAGCTTCTTTGTCAACTCCTCCTAGCATTTTGCAGATATTATTCTGTTGTCTTCCAGCGTAATCTTCTAGAATCTTTCATCATTAATGAGCTGTCTGGTATTATTCCTTAGTTTGGTGTCTGCTGATACACTCAACAATCAATAACATTTATTAAGGTCACTTTGATAATGCTGTGTATGCATTAATTCATTTAATTTTTAGAAAAATCCTATGAGTCATAAATATTACTTTTCTTCATATTCTAAGGGAGATATCTCAGGCTCAGAAAGCACAAACATAATTAGAATTCAATCCCAGATATTTTGAAATACAAATGACAGGATGACCATGACCGTGTACTGTCTCTCAGGTGCTACAGAGCAGTCAGACAAGATAGGGAAGTGGAGGTAGGTGTCTGATGAGACGGCGTAGATCCCACCCCACTCACCAAGAAGCAGTTTCATGGATCGCCTTCAAGGTCAGCTCTGAGAAAGTTTTTGCCGCATTTGAGGTCACAGACTCCTCCCTCTTGGACACATACATTTGCAGTCTGTAGAGGGAGGGAAGGAAGGCCTGTCACTTCCCTGAGCCCTCCTTTCTTGGAGTAGGAAGGAACTGTCTGTCTCCATTCAGGGCTTATGCAGTGTCCTCCTAACAAAAGCCAATGACAGAACATATTACCTTCTGTGATACGTGTGGAACTCGTGCTTATCAGAGGCCTGCTTGCTTCCAGTAATTACTTTTGGAAAAATGTCAGAGAAAATTGGCATTTTGGTGACTCTGGTGACATTGCTAAGAGGACTTAGCTCAACTCCAACAAAATTATAGAGGAAGCTTGAAATTCCAGAAACTGAGTTTCCAGATTTAAAAACTTTTTAACTGCACTTGGCTATATATCTGGAATTCAAGGGTGTTGTAGTTTTGCTTCTGAATGTGGTTCCTCAGAAAAAGGAGCGACTCTGCTCGGCGTTCCACTGTCACAGGCCGTCAGATTTCCTGGTCTGTGTGATCTCTGCCTCCTTTCCCCAAAAGAGCAACACAATCGTAGCTATGGTAGTCAAGAACAAAATTCATGTGTCTGGGAAATTCGGGTACTACCATAGCACTGTGTGTGTGTGTGTGTGTGTGTGTGTTCCGAAATTACTTCTCCCTCCAACTACCCTGGGATTTCCTCTACTCCTTCCCAGTTCACATCTACTTCTGAGTTACGGGAAGGCCTGGCAGCCCCTCTTCCATCCTCTAACCGGTACTTTCCAGAGTTTGGTTTGTAAGTATTAACTATGTCTGGGGGAGCAGACTTGGGAAGTGACTGACTCAACGGTCATAACTTCTCAAGAGTGTGAAAATTCAAATGAAATGTATGAGTCTCTTTTGTTTGGTTTCTTTTTTTTTTTGTATTATTCTACTTTGTCCATTCTATGTGGACTTTGAGTTTTGGTTGCAGTTTTACCCAAAGAAAAGGCATAATTTTTCCCTCAGCTTCTAGGAGGTGATTCCCAAGCTTTTGGAACGTCCTGCCTGTGGAGAGTGTCTTTGTTTACTGGGGGGCGTTGGACCACACCTGATGGTCTACACCAAGCAAGTAAATTAGTATAGAGCTTTAGAGTACACAGTATTTATTTGATTGACCTTTGCAAGAGCTGGCAACTTGCAACTTGCGCCAGCCATGCCACAGTCAACTATGTCTAGGTGACCCAAGTCCCAGACAAAACTCTGGACATTAGGGTGTCTGGATGGCTTAGTTGCGTGAGCATCCCAGTCTCGATTTTGGCTCAGGTCATGATCTCATTGTTGAGATGGAGCTCCACTTAGGGCTCTGTGCTGGGTGTGGAGCTGCTTAAATTCTCTCTCCCTCATCCTCTGCCCCTCCACCCACCTGCCCCGCCTTGTTTTAAGATTTTATTTATTTATTTGACAGAAAGAGATCACAAGTAGGCAGAAAGGCAGGCAGAAAGAGAGGGGGAAGCAGGCTCCCCACTGAGCACAGAGCCCGATACAGGGCTCGATCCCAGGATCCTGAGATCATGACCTGAGCCGAAGGCAGAGCTTAACCCACTGAGCCCCCCGGGTGCCCACCTCCCCTTTAGAAAACAACAACAACGAACTCTGGACATCGAGGTTTGGGTGAGCTTCCTAGGCTGGCAACACTCCGTGCCACCTCTTGCATGTCACTGATGGCTGAGATGAGCTCCGACCACTCTTCCAGAGGACGACTGGCAACTCCACGAATGAAGCTCTCCTGAAGTCTGCCCCATGTAGCTCTTCCCTCGGCTGATTTTGATCTGTGTCCTTATGCGATCATGAGCCGTACTGACTATAACAGCTTTCATTGGATTCTGTGGGTCCTCCTAGTGGTTTTGTCAAACTGAAGATGGTCTTGGGAACCCCCGAATTTACGATTGGCAACAGAAGTGAAGGTGGGCTTGGGAGCTCCTTTACTGTGAAGTAGTAGATCTATTTTCAAATCTGAGACTCCCCGTTTCTCATGTTTCTTATCTGAAGAAGACGGTAGCTCTGTTTCCAGGGTTACTGTGACGGCTAAAGAAAGTGACAGGTACGGGGCAGCTAGACTAGTGCCTTGCCTGTAACGGGACTCTGTAAAGGGTCTTCCCTAAGGTGCTGATGATTTGACTTTTCAGCAGAGGATACCACAGTATCATATGCAGGGATATTTGCACAAACTGTCGCCACTGGTGATATTGATCAGTAGCTCTTGATTTGTTCTTTTTGGCTCAGATGCAGGATTTCCTGTACTCTTGGCTGGGTATGATTAGATGCCTTTCCAGAAGGTACACAGTATTTATCATTTAGGAGCTGGTATAACTTCAGCACAGCATGGTTGATGCACAAGATGGACAGGCCAAATGGTAAAAATTTTTGTTTGTGGCATTTTGAGTTTGACGTGGCTGTGGATACTCCGCACTGACGTCTGTATATGGACGACACTGTTGAGACTAGTGGGAAGTCAGTTCTTCACCTACAGAAAACAGAA
Organism: Mustela putorius furo; assembly: GCF_011764305.1. Lineage (NCBI taxonomy): Eukaryota > Metazoa > Chordata > Mammalia > Carnivora > Mustelidae > Mustela > Mustela putorius. Next base: position 1,116,704 of record NW_025421293.1, read on the forward strand.
GACGTGAGCTCGCCTAGACCGCCCGTGCTATCGGGAGCCGTTAAGATAATGGGAGGAATGGCTCTCCCTGTGGCACTTGGATTGTTTTAATTATTATTTTGCCAGAAAGGACGAAAGCTCTGTACGTAACACAGAACGCTCCAGGGCAGAGCCGGCTAACGCTCGAGGTCCGCATGTTAAGTCTTTCATGTCCCCGCATTTGCCTTGGAGCAGTTTGCTGGGCTGTACGTGGGTAGAGAAGTAGTGGACAGCTTCTCCGCACGGTGCTCGCCATGCACGCTTTATGTTGAGGAAGGTTGAGGCACATAAAGAACTTGGAGCACACGAATTATCTCCTGTAGCTTTCAGACCCGTTAAGCAAAGGGAGTTAACTTAGGAATATTACACTTAAGTAGATCCAGGGGTGAGAAAAATCTCTTTGCCCTCCAAGCTATTTGAGAGACACCCTGGTGATTACGAGTTCTTTCGTTTTTCCGGCTTGACAGCTAACTGTGTGTGACAGCGTAACGACCACAGGGCTTGAACACCCACAGGCTGGAATCTTGGCTCTTCCACACAGAGGATAGGACCTTGGCATATTTGTTACTTGGCCTTCTTGGAGTTTTGCCCTTGTATTAAATATGAGAGTCCAGGGGCGCCTGGGTGGCTCAGTGGGTTAAGCCGCTGCCTTCGGCTCGGGTCGTGATCTCAGGGTCCTGGGATCGAGTCCCGCATCGGGCTCTCTGCTCCGCGGGGAGCCTGCTTCCCTCTCTCTCTCTCTCTCTGCCTGCCTCTCCATCTACTTGTAATTTCTCTGTCAAATAAATAAATAAAATCTTTAAAAAAAAAAAAAAAAAAAAAAAAGATGAGAGTCCAACCACATGAGTTTTGTTTAAGGGGGTTACACAAGCCAGAGAACCAGACGTAGTGCCGCGTGCTCAGTAGGACGCTTCATAATTGGTGGCCACTGCCGACGCCCTGCAGGCCTCCCCTTTCTTCCCCACCGTGTTGGTGGTTCGGTTGTTAATCCTCTTCCTTGGCATTGAGAGCTTGGTCGTTACTACTTAAAATTTTGCTTTTTAGTTTTATCAGAATTCTACAGAGACAGTTTAAAAAGTCAAAGTTTATTACAAAAATCAGCAGTTCCTCGTATTTTCCTCAAACATAGCTCCTTCTCCTCTCAAGCAACAACCACCTTCAAATTTGGGGTGATTATTTTGGTATTTGTCTTTACGTCTCTAAATAACATGCTTAATGTTGCTGCGGTTCACTGTTTTTTTCTCATTGTCTCTTCGTACGATGGAAGATGAGATGAGGCTTTCCCTGCGCTTGCTCCTCACCTCCCCTGTGCGTCCACCGCAGTTCTGCGCGCTACAGGACCGGACGGGCACTGTTCACTGTGGGGCAGTGCGGTCGTCTATGTTTGCCCTTTGTTTCCAGCGTGCCTTCTGGTTTCCTTAGAGTTAATATTTACTTGTTTTTTTCTTTGTCTAGATTTCTGTATTCTTTAGCTAAGTGAACTCTCAAATTCTCTGCCACCTGTATCTCCTCTCAGGTGGGTTGGGTTCTCTGTCATGTTCATCTATTTATTTATTTTAAAAAATTTTTAAACTATTTTAATTGAATTAAAATAGTTTATATTAAATAAATAATAAAATAGTTAATATTAAATTAGCATGCGTTATTGGTTTCAGAGGTACAGCTCTGTGCTTCATCAGTCTTACATAACACCCAGTGCTCATTACATCACATGTCCTTACTGTCCATCACCCAGCTACCCCATTCCGCCACCCCCTCCCCTCCAGCAGCCCTGTTTGTTTCCTATGATTGAGTCTCTTACGGTTTGTCTCCCTCTCCGGTTTTGTCCTGTTTTGTTTTTCCTCTCTTCCCTGACGGTCCTCTGTTTTGCTTCTCAGAATCCACATTATTGAGATCATATGATAATTGTCTTTCTCCGATTGGCTTATTTCACTCAGCATAATACCCTCTTGTTCTATGTATGTCATTGTAAATGGCAAGCTTTCATTTTTTGATGGCTGTGTAATATTCCTCTGTGTGTGTGTGTGTGTGTGTGTGTGTGTGTGTGTGTGTACCACCTCCTCTTCATCCCATTCATCTGTCCACGGACAGCTGGGATCTTTCCATGGTTTTGCTATTGTGGAAGTCACTGCTGTAAACATTGGGGTGCATGTGCCCCTTCGGATCACTACATTTTTATCTTTGGGGATAATACCCAGCAGTGCAATCGCTTGGTCATATCTATTTTCAGCTTTTTGAGGAACCTCCCTACTGTTGTCCAGAGTGGCTGCACCAGCTTGCATTCCCACCAACAGTGTAGGAGGTTCCCCTTTCTCCACATGCTCGCCAAGATCTTTCGTTTGCTGACTTATTAATTGTAGCCATTCTGACTGGTGGGAGGTGGTAATCGCAATGTGGTTTTGATTTGTATTTCCCTGATGCCGAGTGATGTCGAGAGTCTCCCCGGAAGCACTTTCTGGCCTACCTGCTTTAGATACACAGCTGCCATACTGGGCCTTCCTTGAGGTCTCCCCTGTGTGGGGTGTCTTTATTTTGGGGATCCTGTCTCATTCAGGCGAAATATCCTCCAGAAGAGTCCTGAGAAGGGTTGTGTGGAAGGTCCAATTTATTGAGAACTTAAATTCCTAAAAATGTTCTTATTCTCCTTACACACTTGATTGATAGTTCAGCTGGGTATGGAATTCTCTGTTGCGCTCTGGGCCCTGTGCCTCAGCGCCACTGAGCTTTCCATGTGGTTTTTGAGACCCGACAGGCATTCTGATCCTGAATCCTTTGTGTGTGGCCACATTGCCCTTGCTAGGATCTCCTTTTGTCTCCCTTGTTTTGAAATTTCACTGAGATGTGCCTCAGGCAGTGTGACTGTTCTTATCCTAAGTCTACCCCTTTAATCTGGAAACTCAGGGCCTACACTTCATAAAATGTTTTTCCAGGATTATTTCACTGAGGATTTCTTCTTGCTGTTTTTTCTCCTTTCTTTCAAAAACTGGTGTTAAAGTTAGGTCACTTGGGCAAGTCCTTTATTATGTATTTTTTTAGTAACTTCTCTCCTGTTTTCTTTTTAATCTACATTCTAGGAAATTCTCTTAATTTTTTTTTTCTTTACTTTACTGTGAAATCTCTCATCTTTGCTTCTATAGTTTTAAAGTCTAAGGTTCTTTTCAGCCCTTGAGTGCTCTTTTGTATAGTAACTTTTTTGCGGATACAGTATTGTCTCATTTTTCTGAGGACAACTGTTTCAGTTCAGTTGTTTGGGTTTTTATCTTGTTTAGTCTGCTGTTTTCTCCTTGCCTATGCTCTGTTTCCTCTGTTAGTTTTTTCCTTTGGCTTTAGTTCTCTTGTTAGTTCTCTGCTCATATTTAAGTGGGAAACTAAAAAACATATTGAAAGTCCTAAGTGTATGGACTGGGCTTGACTTTATCTTAGAGAAATCTAGCTGAGTCATTGCCTTGGGAAAACCCAAATAGTATTTTTCAGTCAGTCCTCTTGGGCTGGCCAGAAGGGTCACCTTTTTTCCCCAGGCTGCATGACCATCGGGGGTGGGAAAGCAGGCAGGGAACAGGGCTGTTCTGAACTCTCGTTTCTGATATGATAGTCCTGTTCTCAATTCTACCTGCTACCCCATAGTCCATGGGTTTTCCCTCTTACTGTCTTATGAGAATAAGCCTCCTGTCTTCTGCTGGGGAGGGTGGTTGGGCAGCTGCTCAGCTGCATGGATATGCAGGGTATGGAGGGAACTTGGGTATGGAGTGAACTTGGGATTCCAACAGTTTCTTACATAGAATATAGACCTGTCTTTGGGGCTTTTTTGAGGGTGTGGGTTGAAGTTGGCGCTTCTTCTGCCCCTACTTCCCGAGGTGACTGTGCCACCAACTCCCAGGCCTGTGGGGAATTCTGAGGCATAAGTCAGGTGGAATCCAGGATTTTTCTGTTTGCTGAATTAAGATGCAGTGCCCCGGGTCTGCTAAGCCGGTGACCGCCTATCCGTCATCCATGCAGCTTCTAAAAGTTTGATACTGTTTTGTCCTCTCCTGATCTCTTTGCGTTTACAGGTTTATGTGTCTTGCAGATACACCTTCGGTGTCACTCTCATAGGATATCAAGAAGTGAAGCACAGGCATGTGTTTAATCTGTCATCTTGGATAGACTCTTTTTAGACACGAAAGTAATAAAGAATCTATTTGCCATTATTCTGTTCAGTGACATTTTCCCTCTGTGAAAGAGAAAATGAGACAAGACCCCCGGTAGCTGCCATTTGTTGTGGACGATGGGACCCGTAGCACCCGCCCGCCTGCCCTGCAGGGCCGCGGAGCCCGCTCTTTCAGCCAGGGCCAGCTTTACCCATACCTCATTGCGCTTGTGTGTGTGTTTGAGCTTCTGAGTGTATCTGTAATTCTGCATAGAGTTGCCTCTTCCCTTACTGTTGGGTTTGAGGCGCTCCTGAAGCAGGGTGACCTCCCATCTCGGCATCCTGAACCTCGGATTTTGTGATTTGGGGTTTTACTCTTGTCTGTGCATCCCTGTCTTTCAGCGCGTGTCTCTACCCGCACGTCAGCGCGCGCCCTTTCAGCTTCCGCCTTTTTCCGGAAACAGTTTGACTTTTTCTGAGTTGTTATTTAACATTATTCTGATTATCTTCGGAGGGGGCATAAGTAGATTCATTTTGTCTTAGGAGTCTGGTGGCTTGCTGTGAAGTTGAGAGTCACCCACCGTTCTAGACTGAGTATTTGGGTCCGTTCAGAACTCACATGCTGAAGGCCTAAGCCCCCAGGGGGTGTGTACTTAAGACAAGGGCTCTCAGGAGATAATTAAGGTTCAATGAAGGTCACAAAGGTGGGGCCCTGATCTGGTGGGGTCGTGTCCTCCTAAGAAGAGACACCCCCGCACACACACTAAGAAGGGAACCGGTGAAGCCACAGCTTGTGCCGGGAGCTTCGTCTTCAACTTCCAGCCTCCGGACTGTTGGAAAACTAGTATCTGCCGTGTCAGCCACCCAGTCTGTGGTATCCGGTTACGGTAGATACCGAACAGCTAATACACCCGCTTTTCTTAGAGGTTAGCAATCCGTGGTCAGACGTTAGCCTGCGGTTGTTGTGTCTGCACAGCCGGCGTCCTCCGAATCCCACGGGCAGAGGGGACCAGATCGTCACCGCATCAGGGGTCAGGGAACCTAGCCGCCTACCGCAAGTGACTTTCTTCTTCTTCTTCTTCTTTTTTTAAATGAAATCATTGCCATTGGTTTGTGAAAGTTGTGTTTCCAGAACGTACGTGTGTGTGTGTGTGTGTGTGTGTACGTACTAGACTGAGATACAAAATGTATTTCTTGTGAGTTGGGGTGAAAAAAGATGTGAAGTCTGCAGCTGTAGTTTAGGCTAGTCTTTTTGTCCCTGCTGGAATACCCGTGGCACGTGATGCTTGTTGGAGTTTGAGGGAGAACGAAGACCAGGAGGACGGACCCCGCAGCGTCAGCCTTGGGAGTCCAGAAAGGGACCTAGAGATCCAAAGTCCGCAGGGAGAGGCGTGGGGTGAGAATTCGGTTATCCGTCTCACCCGCGAGCCAAGCAGAGGGCCCCTAGGAGGCCCTTTCTAGTAGGGCCAACTCCTGGGGGCATGGGAGTGACTTAGCACATCTTCCTCTGCACTCGCATAACCTGACTCGCTGAACACACCACGTCAGATTATAATTATTTTTTAAATGTCTGTGACTGGGCCAAGGCCACCGTTAACACTCCGTAAGTGTCTCAGGCGGGAGGAGGAGGAGGTGGCCGCTGTCATTTACCGTCACACACAGGAGTGACCACGTCTATGCCTGCGGCAGCCGGAGCACCACCCGGCTGCAGTGAGGTGTGAGCGTGGCGCCGCCTCTCGTGGCCGCACTGCGAAAACCACACTCTGCCCTACGGCGCCCGCAGCAGCAGCGTCGCATCCTCGAGGTGTGGGTAGTGGGGCTGGAAGTTTTCTTCCCCGTGTGGCCTTCCGGATTCGTTAGACGTGAGGGGACGGGCTGGGCCCCGTGTCCCCGCAGTGCCGGCATGAATTCCTAAATGAGTCAGCTACGGGCAGAGGCGACAGCAGTGGTGTCGGGTGTGGGGGCTGGGGAGGTCCCTACAGAAGCAGTTCGAGGTCGCCGTTGGCCAAGGGCTGGGGACTGAGGTCCCGCGCGGGTGACCCATCGCCGTCTGAGGGATTCGGGACAACTTCCCCGAGCAGAGGGCATGTGTGAGGGGCCACGAGTCGCCGGAGGCGTCCGTAGATGGAGGGCGTAGGACAGGAGTCCCGAGGGAGCGGGGTCGGTGTTTCCGCTGGAGGCTCCCGGTCACGGGGCTCCGAGTCTGCAGGAGGTGGGGGTGGCCAGACGGGGCCTCGGGAGACCCAGCAGCCGGGGCGCGGTGGCGGGTCGCGGGAGCGAGGGCCCGAGTCCCAGGCCCGTGTCGGGACCACAGCGATGCTGCTCCCGGGGAGTCGCGGCACCGGCCGGCGTTCGGGGGTGAGGGGTCTGGGCGGGGGGCGGCCCCCCTTCCCTCTGGAGTCCGGCGCTCCGCACCAGGGCCGGCCGGTGGCGGCGGTGGCAGCGGAGGACAGAGAGCGGGGAGGACCGGATTTCGTTATCACCGGGTGCGGAGTTCGGAGTTCGTGGAGGCCCCGGGGCACGTCTCAGAGGACGGTCTTATCAGAAGATAATTTCTCGTGACTCGTAGACAGACTAAACTTTGACATTTATTTGGTGCTTTTTTCGCACTAGAAGCCTCTCAGCTGGTGGGTAAGAAAAATCAGATGTCATTGAAATTCAGCATATTTTAATATTCCAAATCCAGGAAGCTCTCCATGCTCCAGGTTTTCTCGGCTAGAGCCCGAAATTGTTACTTCACTTGGTTCATAATCAGGGTTTGTAGAACAGCAGCTTCCAGAACGACTTTTCTGGTCATAAATCGGGCACTAGGTGTTCTGTATTCACACACGAGGTCCAGAACAGAGGCTCTGAGTCCGAAGCCTGATTCCTTTGGAGCTCCCTCGACTTGTTTTCTGTTTTCTTCATCCCTGGTCATTATTCGACAATGACTTTTGAGAAGCAATTTTCTTAAAAGAGTCCAAATTGGATTATTCCCTTTAGTGAATTGAAATTCTTAACGAGCCTTCCACTAACGAGGTATTGTATTCATGTTAGGTTAAACAGGCCAGTTCGAGCATTTAGTCAGCGTTTCAGAATTAGAAGTCATTGATTAAAGCTTCCCTAATAACTCCGGCAACGTTTAATAATAAAACGGGGCTCACTAGGTGCTGCTGACACAACCAAGAAAATTCATCGCAAATAAAAAGTGGCAACAGCAGGAATTAGAAATTAGCTCATCCATTAACACATGATAAAGCCAAAACCATTTAATTAACCTTCTTTCAGTGACGCGGCTGAGGATGAACTTGACGTGCGGTTCCAGGGCGAGTTCTGTCCTCAGCACCAGGGTCTTCCTGGCGCAGCACAGCGGCAGCCCTGGGGGGCAGAAACTGCCCCGACTGCCATGCTCTGCTCTGATACGGACCCGTATCTGAGTGTGAAAGCATTTTCTTTCACGTGATAGGGAGAAGAGAAATTCAGGCTTATTTTTGAATTTTTAAAATATTTATTGTGATTATTTTTTAAGGGATGTTTCTCCTTCTGACCCGACTGCTTTTCCTTTGCAGTTTAAGGTCGGCAGCGAGTGGTGGACGTGGATCGATTACGACCGCTTCCTGGAGCTGGTGCGGGAGTACGAACACAGCGGGGGCTCGGCCACCTTCGGCGCACAGGACTACATGGCCAGAACCCCGCGCTGGGCCGTGTTTGGTGCCCGCGAAAGAGGCTTTGATCCCAAGGACACGAGATATCAGAGAAAGAACAAGTCAAAGGACATTTCCGGATGTTGAGGTTATCTGGCTGTGGGGCCCCGAGGGTTCTCCCTCCACCCCCCACCGTGATTTTTCCAAGGACACATTGCCCGAGATCGGTCTCACGCAGAGGAGGCTGTGAGGCGCTTGGGGACGCGAGTCGCATCCGGGATTGGGGAGGCAGCAGCCCCGCCATTGCTTTGCGGAGCTCAGGCCCTCTCCTGACCTGACTCCCCAGAGGACCGTTGTGCAGGGCAAGCGCACGGTCCTTAGAGTGAAACTGGTGGCTTTGAATTATAACTTGTAGGAAGCCGGAAGGCGGTCCTGGGCTGTTGTAGGGAATGGGTATGTGTTCCTCTTCCCCTCCTGGGCTGTGCGCCTTTATGGCCTGTTCCTCCCGAGGTAAGTGGACCTGCTCCCTCCCAGGCCGCCCGCCCCTCTGTATCTGGAGTAACGCCTCCCGCGAGTCACTCAAATTGCCGTAATTCTAGACTTTTTAATACTGCACAGATTACATTAAATTTTTGCCTCGTACCAGCCCTTTATGACATCGAGTGGATCTAAAAGTCCCGACGCCTCCCCTCCTCGTGCAGATCAGATGGCCTCAGGAGTGAGGGCCCCGTGGGCCTCTGAGCTGCTCCCTCGGGGGGTGTGCCCTGTGGTGCCCTGGAGGAGTGAGTCCCTAGACAGGCTTTGAGACCGGGTGCGGTTTGCTTTGGTTTAAAAAGTCAGTGTTTAAGCCCCATCCTGCCCCACAGAGCTGGTCCCACCCTCTTCTCCCTCTTGTCACTTCCGCTGTACACAGTCTGCTTTTAGGGTTCAAGATTTTTCTAATTGAAAACATCATTAAATTCTGAATAGTTTTTTAAAATATCATAATTATTTTGAAAAATTCTCTATCCTAAAAATTGAATTAATAAAATCTTTTCTAAAGACTAGAATTTCCTCTTGAGTGTTTATTTAAAGATGCTTCCAGTCCCGTGGTCCGAAACCCTAGCAGAGTTGACCTCTTCTTTACGTGTCAGCAGTGGTTGTAAACCCTCTGTTTTCTGCCGAAGTGAAATTCCCAGATGACGCAACCTGCCTCCTCACTCAGAAAACCAGGCTCGGGATTCACACCTGAGCGACGTGGCAGGGGCCGGTGGCAGAGCATCCCAGAAACCTGCATCCTTCTCGAACGCACCTCCACGCTCAGGTGTGGTCTCCTGTTCCGGTGACTTAGGAGACAGACGAGACGGGACTGGTGCAGGCCACTGAGGCAAGATCTCACTGAAACCCAGGTGAACAGAAAGTAGATGAAGTGTTAGAAAAGCAAGTGCTGGGGCTGAGCGGGAGGCCGGCGGCGCAGCATGCAGGGCTTTGGACCATCCTCAACCTCTTTTTCAACCACGGTAAGGACCTTTGCGAACGCATTTTCCCTCTCAAACAAAGAAAGTATAGGCAAAGTGACTAAAATCCATCTATTTTAGAATTTTGGCATTTAGGGCGCTTGGGTGGGTCAATGGGTTAGGCCTCTGCCTTCGGCTCAGGTCATGATCTCAGGGTCCTGGGATGGAGCCCCGCATCGGGCTCTCTGCTCGGCAGGGAGCCTGCTTCCTCCTCTCTCTGTGCCTGCCTCTCTGTCTACTTGTGATCTCTGTCAAATAAATAAATAAAATCTTTTAAAAAAAAAGTTGACGTTTAACCAGACCTTCACAATGAATTGAAAATCATCGGTTAAGAGACAAATCAATAAAATTAACTGTTGACTTCTCATCAGAAACCATAGAGGCCAAAAGATAGTGGGGTGGTGTCTTCAGAGGCCCGGAAGAGAAGGCTTTCAACCAACCATCCTTTGTCTAAATCCTCCTTCAGAAATAAAGGAGACATCAAGACATTTCCAGGTAAACCAAAAGAGAGAATTCACCTGCAGACCTGGCCCACGGGAACACTGTGGGAGTCCTTTAGGCTCTGAGGAAGAGCACCCTGGGCACGAACTCAAATCCACGGGAAGGAAGGAACACCAGGAAAAGTGCCTACACAGGTTTGTGAAAGACCGCACCACCGTATTTTGGTAACTCCTGTTGTAAAGCAAGTATTCCAGGACAGGGATAGCGCCGCCGGGTATCGAGGACCTGGGCTTGTTGGAGGGAACCCTGACTGCCCGCGGAAGAGATCGAGTTAGTAGGAATGCAAAGTAGATTGTTTCAAGTTGAGATGTTAATTGTAATCCCAAGGGCAGCCCCTAAGATAATAAATTTTTAAAACCTGGGAAAAGGATAGGATTCTCTTCCCAATTCCTCTGTGTGGGCTTTTCCCGCCACACCAAGCCCATGTCCCACAATTAGATCCTGACTCTGTCTATGCAGAAGTCAGGTGAGATCACACGGGTTAAGGGCTCAGCCCCACAAGGCTGCCTCTCTCCCCTCGGATGCCCGTCGCCAGCCCGCGTTGGCTAAGGCTTCGGACAGAGCCTTGGCTATAAATCGTGGTTTTCAAATCCTCTCCTTGGGTTTGCCTCGTTTGCTGGAGCAGCTCGCGGGACTCGGAGGCATGTTTTACTTACTAGGTTACTGGTTAGTTGTAAAAGGATTTAACTCAAGAACAGGGCAAGGGAACGGGGAACGGGTCCAGACTTCCCGCGCCTTCTCTGAAACGCCACTCAGTGTTCACCAACCCTGAAGCTCTCAGAACCCTGGTTTCTTGAGTTTCCGCAGAGGCTTTATTTTGTCCGCACGATGGACTTAAGTCATTGGCCTTTGGGATGGAACTCCCTCCCCAGAGGTTCTGGGGGTGGATTAAAGTCCCAACCCTCTAATCACCCAGTTGGTTCCCCAGGCAGCCAGCCCCCATCCGTAGGCTGCCCCGGGGTTTTTCCAAAAACGCCTGGTTTTCATTAACATAACAAAAGATGCCTTTTCTGTTCTCAGCACTTAGGAAATTCCAGGGGTTTTAGGAGCTCTGTGTCAGGAAGAGGGACAAAGACCAAGTATTTATTATAAATCACAGTATCACAGGAAGCAAGGGAACTTACACGGGTCCTGGAGAGCGTCTGTTTAACACGAAGGCAGAGAGAGGCATAAAAAACAAAGACCCAAGACATTCAAACGCAGAGCTGTCAAGCATCCATCCTGCCTGTAGGTAAGCATATCACGTAAATGGATTAAATGCCTCCAATTAAAAGAGAAATGGCAAAATGGCTTTTTTTTAAACCAAAAATTGTATGCTAGCTATAAGAAACCTACTTTAGGGGCGCCTGGGTGGCTCGTGGGTGGAGCCGCTGCCTTCGGCTCAGGTCATGACCCCAGGGTCCTGGGATCGAGCCCGCGTCGCTCCCTGCTCCCCATCTCGCCTCCCGCCCCCTCGTGCGCATTCGCTCGTGCGCACTCTCCTGCTCTCTCAAATACATAAAATCTTCAAAAAAAATTCACTTTAGATTCAGAGACTGAAAACGATGGAAAAAGATGTACGGTGGGAGCAAGAAGCCAGAGCTACAGCGGCTGTGCTGCCGAGCAGAGCGAAGGCGGCTGAGGGCAAAGCAGGGGCTGACCCCGCGCCGCCCCCACTGTTGGGCGGGACCCACGCGACAGTCTTCAGGCATCTCCCACCCATCTCCATACCTTGCTAGAGGGCAAAGCGACCTTGGCAACGGCTAGGCCGCTGGCATCCCTATCTTGTAGGTCCCCCAGCTCCGCGGGACGGAACCTGCTGCCCCTCACAGCCCCCGGCGGCAGCTCCTCCCGCCCACCGGTCCTGTCGGGGCTTTAATAAACCTTCGTTTCGCACCAAAGATGCCTCGACAATTCTCTCTGGGTCATCGGCTCCAGACCTCACCCCAGCGAACCTCATCTACTCTAGAACTTCATCACTAACATCAAAAAACCAGACTTTAAGGCAAAAAAAAAAAAAAATTGTTACTGGGTATGATAAAGGACATTTTTATAATGCTGAATTATGACACAGTTATCATTCTCTCTTCCTAGAACGCTGCAGTGACCTCAGACGTCCGCGCCGCGGACAACAGCACCCTGGGCGCCGCTCCCTGCAGGCTCCGGCTGCGGCTGCCGCCCCACAAGGCCGCCCCACAGCCCCATGACCGCGCTCCCGCACTGTGGGGCTTACGCCGGTGACTCACTCATCCGGAGCCAGAAGCCCGTATCCCCCTCCCCTTCCATCTGCCCCATTTCTCCGTCTGACTCGGCTTTTTGTTGATTCATTTTCTTTTTGATTCCACGTACGAATGAGGTCATGTGGTATTTGTCTCTGGCTTAGCTCACTCAGCATAATACCTTCTAGTTCCTTCCATGTTGTTGCAAAAGGCAAGATCTCGTCCTGTGTATGGCTGTCCATAGCCCGAGGCATCTCTCCCCACCCCATCTTTATCCATTCTTCTGCTGATGGATGCTTGGGTTGCTTCCATTACCTTGGCTGTTGTAGATAAAGCTACAATACACATTGGGTCTACAGATCTTTACAAATTAGTGTTTGCATTTTCTTTGGGTAAATACTGAGTATTTACTATACATTTTACAGGGGTGAATTTTTTGATACGTGCATATATCAATATATATCAATCAAGCTGTAAAAAAAGCGAACCCTGAATGTGTATTAAAGCCAATATAGCATAAGAGAAGCATCATAGATCAATGGGAAGTTGGAAGAAAAATAATTCATTCTGTTCTTTATACTAAATACTACGCAGACTTAAATGAAACAAAAAGCTCCAAAGAAACCTTAGGTGAAAAAGGCCCTTCTTGACCAGGGCTCCCAAACTTTCTCGGGCAGGAGAGTCACTTGCAGGGCTTGTTGAAACACCGATTCGGGTCACACCCCACGTTCCTAGCACAGTAGGTGTGCAGTGAAGAGCAGCGTGTTTCCTAACACGTTCGTGGTGATACGGACACTGAGGAAGCACACACTTTCCGAACAACTTGCAGAAGTAAAAACAATGTAAGAACTCACAAAGTTTCAAAAGGCCAAAACCTTTACAGAATATGTTCAAGTATCTAATAATATCAAACATCACAAAAACTGGAAAGACAAACTGGGAAAAACAGTTTGCATAAAATAGGACTGACCTACCCCGAATGCTAAAATCTCATCATTTCATTTAAAACATGTTAAGACTTGGCTCAGTTTGTTAAATGTCTGCCTTCGGCTCGGATCCTGATCCCGGGGTCCCGGGATCAAGTCCCACATGGGGGCTCCCTGCTCAGCGGGGCGTCCGCCTCTCCCTCTCCTGCTTCCCTCCCACTCACGCTGGCTCTCCCCCCCCCCCCCGCTCTGACATGAATAAATAAAACCTTAAACAGATGTTACGACTTGACCAGTTAAATAAACAGGGGCTACAGAACATGAATTGTCACTGATGAGGAAACAGAGCTACGAACAACCGACTACGAACTATGAACAGAACAGAACAGAACAGAACAACTGTTCACTTTCCGCAAAGAAAAGCTCATTTTAAAAAAAATCAAATTAGCAAAATGCCCATAACCTATTAAGGCAGAATACGGGTATTGCAAAAGCAGTTCGGCAGTATATCACAAAGCTTTTATTTTTGAAAACCAGATTTGAAGAGAAAAATTGTTTTATGTTTAAAGGTGTTTATAGAGCATTTTATAATAGCAAAACCTGGGAAACCTAAACGTAAAATAGGCTGCACTTACTGGTCCTTGAAAGGACGCCAGTTGCATCACACCGTGCTGGCGGGTGTCTCATTCCTCCGGCGAACGCTCAGTGAGCCCTGACTGTGCTCCAGCGGCCGGGGGGTCGCGGATGTCGGCCAGTTAGAGAGGAGGAGGGGGATGAGCTCTCCCCTTCGACGCTGACAGGGTCAAAGGCAGAGACTCAGACAATAAATGTCCGTCGTGGGCCTGCGGCGCGTGCTGTGGAGGGGCCGGTCCGGATCTGAGTGTGTCCGTGGACAGAGGTCCCACTGGGGGGCGGGACGCTGCGGTAGAGCACTACGCACCGGCGAGGGCTGTGGGTCGCAGAGGGTCACGGTCCGAGTAGCCACAGGACGGCCAAGGTGCCTGGAGGTTTGGGAGTTTGTGGGAGAGGCCACGACACTCAGGAAACAGTGGGGCGTGACTCGGGGAGATGTAGGCCAGGCCCGGCCCTAAGAGCCGTTACACAAAGGAACGAAGTGACCACATCTGCATTTTAGCAAGCGCTCCAGCCGCGGGGTGCGGACCGGCTGGCAGAGCCCTGCGGGGACAGGGGCTGGTGGGGATCCCTGGGCTGTGGCCTCCGTGCAGGGCTCGCCCCTCCACGCGGCCCCTGGTGGCGGGGAGGGAGGGCCATGGAGAGGTTGGGACAAGACCCCGGGAGGTGACAGGGCTTGGCCACAGATTGGTTGGTTCGGGGTGTGGGGTGCGGCGGAGGGAGGAAATACCCAGGGCGACCCCCGAGTCTCCGGCCGACGGGCTGGGTGACAGCGTCATTCGGGCCGTGATCCTGGCCGGGGGCCGGGGAACGTCCTGGGTCGTTGGTGGCTGCGTGGCCGGGGCTGTTGTTGAAAAGAAAACCGCGGGCCCCGAACGGGGCCAGGCCAAGTCACCAGACCAGGGTTTCGCCCTCACCCAGCTGCGGCCCGGCCTCCCCAGAAACGCGGATCTTCCCGGCTCCGTCGGGAACCGCTGGTTGACACCGGGAGCCGCCGTCACGGCTTCTCCACCCCCCGAGGAAGAGGCGGTCGTGGCCTCCCGCGCGCTGCCCTGCACGTCCCCGCGAGGGAAGCTGGTCGTGCCTGGAACGACCCTCTCTCTCGTGCTTACGCTTCCCTGCTCCCCCTTCTAGAACCTGCCCCGCGCCCGCGCTGCCGCTCCGCAGTGAGCCCGACGGCCGCGGCCCCCGGAGCATCTCACAGGCCCGGACGCCTTCCCGTCTCCTGCCGGGTTTCGTCTCCCAACACTGGCCTGGGGAGGGCGGAGGCGGCGTCAGGCATAGTCCTGGGGGGCGGGGGGGGCATGTGCAAGTCGTCCTCGTGGCTTGTACCCGAGGCCTCCAGGAGAGCCGAGGTCAGCGCAGAGTCGACACGAGGAGGGAAGGGCCCTCACGGAGGTCCGGCGGGTGACGGGGGGACGGTGAGGGGTCCTTCCGTTGGGGGGCAGGGGACAGACCGGCAGGGGGAGGCGCAGACACCCGGGGCTGGGGGTGCTCAGGACGACACTGGCTGACCGTGGGCAGGCCAGGGAGCAGCGGCCAAGGGGCATCACCGACAACGCCCTTCGGACGGGGTCATCACGTCCGGTCACTGCCGTGCGGCCGGTGCGGGCCCCGAGGGGGAGGTTCCGAGGGGCTTCTGACGGCGAGAAGCTCACGACACAGTGTGACGTCTGACACCCCGAACACAAGGTCCCGGTCATCTGAATGACACAAGAATCCCCTGAAGCCACGCACGACTGAGTATGTGATTTTAACAGAATAACACAGTGGAGGGTTTGGGAAAACGTATTTTCTACTTCTTCGTGGGGTAAACCGCTAAGCGTTTTCCTTAAATATGACCTTGAGATCCAAACCCTCCGACGGTCGCGTTCAGTGTATGTTCAGAACAGCATGTTTGTCGGCGGGAGATGATCTCACCTTCTTCCTGTTTCCCGGCGCCGGCGGCTTCTCTCCCTTTTTACTGGAACACAAATTGCCGAGCTCTTCCCGGCACAAGTGACTTGATACAGGTCAGCGGGGACCAGTGTCGCCGGCGCCCGGACGGTAGCGCTTTGTCATTCGCCATCTCTCTTCCTGCAGCGGGATCGAGCCGTGGATTCATGCCTCGGTTCTGAGGACGCCCGGAGCCAGGCCGTGAACCCACTGCGTTTCCTGGACGGAGACGATCACCCCGTGTGCAAGGACCCCGGGACGTCAGGTTTCTTCTCCCGGATTTCGGGGATGCTGGTCGCGACGTGGGAGCAAAAGAAAAACCCGTGGGGGCCTCGGACCTTGTGAAGGCCCGATGCTTGCGACGTGCTGGGAGCGAGACGGGGCAATCCGCGGGAGCCATCACCCCGCAGGCCCTGCTCCCGGCTTCGGGAACACTTATCAGGACGCGGTGAAGCCCAGATAACGCCTTCCCCCTCCTGCTAATTGAGGAAGCTAATTAAATGTATCCTCGGATCAGCGGCTCCGGGGAAGTGGGATAAAATAACTCCGTCTGTTGAAAGGTCGAGATGTTCTTTCCAACAACTTGGGCCCCCCTCCCCTCTCCTACAAGGAAGACCCAGCATCCTCCACCCTGCCCGGGCTGGCCCTGGACCAGGCACCGTGGCTCAGAAGGGGGTTAGCAAGTCTCACCAGCCAAGGGGTAAGTGAGGGCGCACAGAGCGGCCGGGGGAGTCCTTCTGGTATATTCAGGCACATCTGGGCTAATCAGGGGACGGGGGTGACGTCTGCAGCCCCACAGCATGTGGCCTTGGAAGCCTTGTCACCTACTGAGTCTCACGGAATGTGAGCTCCCGTGGGAAGGCCCCAAGGTCCCTGGGACACTGGGACTCCGCTCGCTCCGACGTGTTCCGACCGGACTATCCCTGTGACTAGAAATCCGCGCTCCTGCTGTAGCCCAGTTCGCTTCTGCTCCCCGCGCCGGGATGGGCTTGGGGTTCAGTACAGGAAGCGAGGCCGCCTGAGCCCGGCAGAAACTGGAGGTGAGAGCTGGAAGGTCAGCCTGGAGGGAGAGGCACGGCCGTGGACAGGCCACGGAAGCACATGGTGGTCTGTTGGGCCATCAGTTTGCAAACGGTGCTGGTGGAGCGTAATCACAGAATTTATAACAGTGGCTGATCACTGAGCTCCACCTGTATACCAGGCCTGTGCATGACCACGCCGTCCAGACTTGGGCTCTAATTGATGGGCACCGGTCAGGACCGCAGCTCCGTGCCTCACCTCAAATTCCATCCCCTCCTTCTGTGCAGCCGCCAGACAGGCTGCCCAAGAGAAGGTTCTAGAACACTTACCTTGAAGGTTCTAGAATCCACGTCCCTCCACCTAAACTCGTCTATGGCTCCTTCAAGCCACAGGCACGTCCAGACCCCTCAGCCTGACACGCGGGGGCCGCCCGTGCTCTAGCTCTGCTCTCTCCCGCGCCTCCCCTGTCCCACGGAGCGGCCTGAGGCTCTGCAAACTCGGCTCCGGCCACGGCTTGTGCCGCTCCTGCCCACCCACGCCTCAACCCCCGCCAGCTCCTACCCGGTTTCTAAACCTCCACTTTTGACCTTGTTGCTGTGATTACCCGGATTCAGACGACATCACTGCTGGGCAAAGTACACGTTTGCCTTGGTTGTTTTCCCCCCGAAAGCGACGAAGCCCAGAGCTTTTCAGCGTCTCTGCGGATTCCCAGCCCTGGGCCGGACCTCGGAGCGAGCGACCACCTTGGGGGCAGAGCGTCCTTGTTCCCGTTTCTCCACGGGGCCTTTGGGGAGCAGGTGATGCCCCCAGAGCAGAGGGGCAGGGCCACACGTGCTCCCGCCTCTGGGTTTATGTTCAAGCCACAGAACGTCTTTGTCCACTTTGTACCGACTTGAAGTAACTGATGGTTGGAAACAAAACACAGGCCGTATTTTAATAACTTTCGAGTTTGAGGTGGTTTAGTCTCTTCATTTCTCTAGGCGAGTGCTAGGCGGGGAAAGACCTTGTTCACACGGAGGAGTACAGCACCGCGGCCATCGGCGAGACCGCGCTCCCCGGCTGGCTGCCCGGCACAGAAGCAGCGTCGCCGGCCGGATGCGGCTCTACCAGTGAGCATTCTCACAGCTCACCGGGCCTGGAAGCCGCCAGTCCCCGGGCTGCATGCAGAGAGGCAGATTCAGGGGCCCGTGGGGGGCTCAGTCCACCCAGCGTCTGATTTGGCTTTGGCTCAGGTCATGACCTTGGGCTTGTGAGATTCCCACTCCCCGCTCAGCAGGGAGTCCGCTGGAGAGTCTCTGTCCCCCTCCCTCGGCCCCCTCCACCCACACTCTCTCTCTCACACTCTCTCTCCAAAAATAATTAAGTAAATTAATTAAGAGAGAGAGAGAGCTCGTGCCCGAGCAGGGGAGCAGCAGGCAGAGGGAGTGAGAGAAGCATCAGGACCTGAGCCAAAGGCAGGTGCTTAACTGACCAAGGCATCCCGTGGCCCAATAAAGAAAATCTTTAAAAAATAAATAAAATACAGAGGAGTCAAGATGGCAGAGAAGTAGCAGCTGAGACTACTTCAGGCAGCAGGAGATCAGCGAGATAGCTTATCTAGAGACTGCAAACACCTGCAAATCCAACGGGAGAGCAAAGAGAAGAAGAACAGCAATTCTAGAAACAGAAAAACAACCACTTTCTGAAAGGTAGGACCGGCGGAGAAGTGAATCCAAAGCGACGGGAAGCTAGACCCCGGGGGGAGGGGCCGGCTCCCGGCCAGCGGCGGAGCAACGGAGCACAAAATCAGGACTTTTAAAAGTCTGTTCCGCTGAGGGACATCGCTCCAGAGGCTAAACCAGGGTCAGCGTGGCCTCAGGTCCCGCAGGGTCACAGAAGGATCGGGGGTGTCTGAGTGTCGCAGAGCTTGCGGGTATTAGAGCAGGGAAGCCGGCGACAGAGACAGAGCCGACAGTGAGCTCGCAGCTCGGGGTTACCTTGAGCCGGTCGCAGGCTCGGTGAGCTCGGAGCGCGGCCGGAGGTCGGGCAGACGGGAGTGACGGGGCGCTGTTCTCTGAGGGCGCACTGAGGAGTGGGGCCCCGGGCTCTCGGCTCCTCCGGGCCGGAGACCAGGAGGCCGCCATTTGTATTCCCGTCCTCCGGAACTCCTCGACGGAAAGCGCTCAGGGAACAAAAGCTCCCGAAAGCGAATCCCATTGGATTACTCAGCCTGGCCCCGGGTAAGGGCGGTGTAATTCCGCCTGGGGCAAAGACACTTGAGAATCACTACACCAGGCCCCTCCACCAGAAGATCAACAAGAAATCCAGCCGAGACCAAGTTCACCTACCAAGGACTGCGGCTTCAATACCAAGGAGAGCAGCAGAATTCCAGAGGAGGAGAAAGCAAAACATGGAACTCATGGCTTTTTCCCTGTGATTCATTAGTCTTGCAGTTAATTTGTTTGTGTTTTTTTTTTTTTTCAATTTTTTTTCTTCTTCTGCTAAATTTTTTTTAACTTTTACCCTTCTTTTTTAACATTTTTAACTAGCTTGTCTAATATATATATTTTTTTCTTTTTTATATTTTTCTTTATTTGTTTTCTTTTTTTAATTTTTCTTTTTTTTTTTTCTGAACCTCTTTTCATTCCCTTTCTCCCCCCCCCATGATTTGGGATCTCTTCTGATTTGGTTAAAGCATACTTTCCTGAGGTCTTTGACACCCTTTTAGTATTTTACTTGCTCCTTCATATACTCCTATCTGGACAAAATGACAAGACAGAAAAATTCACCACCAAAAAAAGAAAAAGAGGCAATACCAAAGGCTAGGGACCTA
This sequence comes from Mustela putorius furo, assembly GCF_011764305.1. Classification (NCBI taxonomy): domain Eukaryota; kingdom Metazoa; phylum Chordata; class Mammalia; order Carnivora; family Mustelidae; genus Mustela; species Mustela putorius. The sequence continues at coordinate 1,135,992 of NW_025421293.1, forward strand.
GTCAATACAGACCTTGGTAATATGTCAGATCTAGAGTTCAGAATGATGATTCTCAAGGTTCTAGCTGGGCTCGAAAAAGGCATGGAAGATATTAGAGAAACCCTCTCAGGAGAGATAAAAGCCCTTTCTGGAGAAACAAAAGAACTAAAATCTAACCAAGTTGAAATTAAAAAAGCTATTAATGATGTGCAATCAAAAATGGAGGTTCTCACTGCTAGAATAAATGAGGCAGAAGAAAGAATTAGTTATATAGAAGACCAAATGACAGAGAATAAAGAAGCTGAGCAAAAGAGGGACAAACAGCTACTGGACCACGAGGGGAGAATTCGAAAGATAAGTGACACCATAAGACGAAACAACATTAGAATAATTGGGATTCCAGAAGAAGAAGAAAGAGAGAGGGGAGCAGAAGGTATACTGTAGAGAATTATTGGAGAGAATTTCCCCAATATGGCAAAGGGAACAAGCATCAAAATCCAAGAGGCGCAGAGAACCCCCCCTTCAAAATCAACAAGAATAGGTCCACACCCCGTCACCTAATAGTAAAATTTACAAGTCTTAGTGACAAAGAGAAAATCCTGAAAGCAGCCTGGGAAAAGAAGTCTGTAACATACAATGGTAAAAATATTAGATTGACAAATTTGACAATCTGGAAGAAATGGATGCATTTCTAGAGACTTTTAAATTACCACAACTGAACCAGGAAGAAATAGAAAACCTGAACAGACCCATAACCAGTAAGGAGATTGAAACAGTCATCAAAAATCTCCAAACAAACAAAAGCCCAGGGCGAGATGGCTTCCCAGGGGAATTCTACCAAACGTTTAAAGAAGAACTAATTCCTATTCTCCTGAAACTGTTCCAAAAAATAGAAATGGAAGGATAACTTCCAAACTCATTTTATGAGGCCAGTATCACCTTGATCCCAAAACCAGACAAGGATCCCATCAAAAAAGAGAACTAAAGACCAATATCCTTGATGAACACAGATGCGAAAATTCTCGCCAAAATACTAGCCAATAGGATTTAACAGTACATTAAAAGGATTATTCACCATGACCGAGTGGGATTTATTCCAGGGCTGCAAGGTTGGTTCAACATCTGCAAATCAATCAATGTGATACAACACATCAATAAAAGAAAGAACAAGAACCATATGATACTCTCAATAGATGCTGAAAAAGCATTTGACAAAGTACAGCATCCCTTCCTGATCAAAACTTTTCAAAGTGTAGGGATAGAGGGCACATACCTCAATATTATCAAAGCCATCTATGAAAAACCCACCGCAAATATCATTCTCAATGGAGAAAAACTGAAAGCTTTTCTGCTAAGGTCAGGAACACGGCAGGGATGTCCATTATCACCAGTGCTATTCAACATAGTACTAGAAGTCCTAGCCTCAGCAATCAGACAACAAAAGGAAATTAAAGGCATCCAAACTAGCAAAGAAGAAGTCAAACTATCACTCTTTGCAGATGATATGATACTATATGTGGAAACCCCAAAAGACTCCACTCCAAAACTGCTAGAACTTGTACAGGAATTCAGTAAAGTGTCAGGATATAAAATCAATGCACAGAAATCAGTTGCATTTCTCTATACCAACAACACAGTAGAAAGAGAAATTAAGGAGTCAATCCCATTTACAATTGCACCCAAAACTATAAGATACCTAGGAATAAACCTAACCAAAGAGGCACAGAATCTATACTCAGAAAACTATAAAGTACTCATGAAAGAAATTGAGGAAGACACAAAGAAATGGAGAAATGTTCCATGCTCCTGGATTGGAAGAACAAATACTGTGAAAATGTCTATGCTACCTAAAGCAATCTATATATTTAATGCAATTTCTATCAAAATACCATCCATTTTCTCAAAGAAATGGAACAAATACCCTAAAATTTATATGGAACCAGAAAAGACCACGAATAGCCAAAGGGATATTGAAAAAGAAAGCCAAAGTTGGTGGCATCACAATTCCGGACTTCAAGCTCTATTACAAAGCTGTCATCATCAAGACAGCATGGTACTGGCACAAAAACAGACACATAGATCAATGGAACAGAATAGAGAGCCCAGAAATGGACCTTCAACTCTACGGTCAACTAATCCTCGACAAAGCAGGAAAGAATGTCCAATGGAAAAAAGACAGCCTCTTCAATAAATGGTGTTGGGAAAATTGGACAGCCACATGCAGAAAAATGAAATTGGACCATTTCTTTACACCACACATGAAAATAGACTCAAAATGGATAAAAGACCTCAGTGTGAAAAAGGAATCCATCAAAATCCTTGAGGAGAACACAGGCAGCAACCTCTTCGACCTCAGCCACAGCAACATCTTCCTAGGAACATCGCCAAAGGCAAGGGAAGCAAGGGCAAAAATGAACTATTGGGATTTCATCAAGATCAAAAGCTTTTGCACAGCAAAGGAGACAGTTAACAAAACCAAAAGACAACTGACAGAATGGGAGAAGATATTTGCAAACGACATATCAGATAAAGGACTAGTGTCCAGAATCTATAAAGAACTTAGCAAACTCAACACCCAAAGAACAAATAATCCAATCAAGAAATGGGCAGAGGACATGAACAGACATTTCTGCAAAGAAGACATCCAGATGGCCAACAGACACATGAAAAAGTGCTCCATATCACTCGGCATCAGGGAAATACAAATCAAAACCACAATGAGATACCACCTCAAACCAGTCAGAATGGCTAAAATGAACGAGTCAGGAAATGACAGATGCTGGCGAGGATGCGGAGAAAGGGGAACCTCCTACACGGTTGGTGGGAATGCAAGCTGGTGCAGCCACTCTGGAAAAAAGCTTGGAGTTTCCTCAAAATGTTGAAATAGAACTACCCTATGACCCAGCAATTGCACTACTGGGTATTTACCCTAAAGATACAAACGCAGTGATCCAAAGGGGCACGTGCACCCGAATGTTTATAGCAGCAATGTCTACAATAGCCAAACTATGGAAAGAATTTAGATGTCCATCAACAGATGAATGGGTCAAGAAGATATGGTATATATACACAATGGAATACTATGCAGCCATCAAAAGAAATGAAATCTTGCCATTTGCGACGATGTGGATGGAACTAGAGGGTATCATGCTTAGCGAAATAAGTCAATCGGAAAAAGACAACTATCATATGATCTCCCTGATATGAGGAAGTGGAGATGCAACATGGGGGGTTAAGGGGGTAGGAGAAGAATGAATGAAACAAGATGGGATTGGGAGGGAGACAAACCTTAAGTGACTCTTAATCTCACAAAACAAACTGAGGGGTGCTGGGGGGAGGGGGTTTGGAAGTGGGGGTGGGGTAATGGACATTGGGGGGGTATGTGCTATGGAGAGTACTGTGAAGTGTGTAAAACTGGTGATTTACAGACCTGTACCCCTGGGAATAAAAATACATCATATGTTTATAAAAAATAAAAAAATAAAATTTAAAATAAATAAATAAATAAATAAGAAAATACAAAGAGTCAAAGATCCAGGCACATTTCAGTCCTTCCACTGCATCATTTGAGCATGTTGGCTTTTATCTTCAGACCGTTTGCCCCATGGGATCAAGATGGCTGCCACAGCTCCAGACATCACACGTTCCGTCGTGTTCAAAGACAGGAAGGAAAAGGACAAGGAAGAGAGGCTCTTCTTTCTATAAAACAAGGGGGGGATCCCTCAAACTTCTCCTTAAGTCTTTTTAACCATAAATGGGCCACCCCACAAACCCCAGTTACCAAAAAGGCTGAGAGCACATTTGGCACTTTCAGCCTCTATGAAGGCAGGTGGGATCTGTCAGGAGAGAAGAGCGTGGACAACAACTCCACGGAGTTGATGTCTTTGCCACGGAGGATGTCTCCTTGCCTGTGCGGTTCCTCTACCCAGCAAAGAGGCATGGGCACCTGCTCAGGGCCGGGGGCTTGCTCCGGGGGCTGGAAGACGAGCTTTGCTGTGTAGGACCCAGCCCCCACCTTGCTCAGCGGAGGGTAGAAGCGGTTCCCATGAACCAGAGATGAACATTTGGCAAAGTAAGACCAAAACACTCTGGGAACTGAGGACTAGGGCTGAGACACCAGCCTGGCCTTAGAGAATGAAGAGCTTCCCAGGGGATGTGGCCTTTGAGCGGGGTCTTGAGGGATGAATAGAAGTTTACCAGAATGCAAGGAGAGGCCATTTCTGGAGCCGCAAAAACTTGCTTTTGTTTTATGGACGGCAGCCGTGTCTGACGGGGTTCAACCACCGCCACCGCGTCCTGGCTCTGAAGGCTCCGCCCTTCCCCAGACTGGACTCGTCGGCCCACCCGGCTGCTGGAGGGCAGAGGGCCATGGGCGCACCGCGCCGACTCTGCACTCAGAGGCCCACGAAGCCCTTCGGGCCTGCAGGGAGCGTCTGGGCGCCCGTGTGGGGCATCGCTTCCTTGTGCAGCCCACGGCGACACCCCTAGTTTTGGGGGGTGCTACCGGCCCCCACCCACTGCAGCAGGTGTCTGCACTCAACCTGCTCCTGTCTCAGCCCCGAGATTGGGCATGTGACCCGGTGGGCACGGATGGCCTCCGCGGCCCGCCCAGGGGTCCAGAAGCGAGCAGGACGGCCGAGCCCGCTGGAGGCCCCATGGGGTTTCTGCACCTCGAGTAGAAGGAAGGAGGCTTTTCGCTCTTGGGGTGTAACCGAGGAGCATGGAAGGTCAGAGCCGCTCCTGGTCCCGGCAGCCTGCGGAGCGGGTCTGAGAGGCACGTAGGTAGCCTGCGCTGGATCCCCATGTCCGGGGCTCCCGTGCACCCCAGCTGTGGAGCCGGCAGGTCACTGGCTTCGACCCGGGCTCCTCGGGGCTCTTCTGTCATCTGCAGTCAAGTCTGGACGGACGGACGTGCATCATCTGGCCGCCTCTCCTGGGAGTCAGGGTCTCGGACTCCCGACGCCGTCTCCCGCCCGCTGCGGCCGCTGGGGGGGATGCTGTCCTTCGAGGCCCCTGAGGCGTCTCTGCTCCCCGTGCTTGGGGACATTCCCTCCGTGGCCGCATCCACGTCGAGCCATCGATAGGCTTCTGTGGGCCCCGCAGGCCAGGCTGTTGGCTGCAGGGAAGGGTCACTCCCAGCCCCGTGGGGACTCCAGGTCACCCGTGGAGGTCACCCTGGGGGCTGGCAGGGCCCTGCAGATGACAAAGACGCCCCCACCTTTTCTTTCCCTTGGTGTGGAGTGGCCGCACCTTCCCGTGCTGGGGGCGCGTGGCCCAGGGGGGCCCAAGAGCTGCTGGCGCGGGGCCAGGCCAAGAGGTGCCAGCGGACTCGGCATCTGAGCGCTGCGGGGTCCGGCGCTCCCCTCCCTGGCGACACCACCCCCCTCCCCGGTGTCTCAAGCTTCCCCGGCCAGAGTCCCCTGTAATCAGAGAGACCCTGGCTCTGCTCCACATCCTCGTCCCTGAGCGTGACACGTGGGCCACAGAGCTGGGAGCCCCAGGGTCGGCCCGCGAGCCGAATCCAGCTGTGACCTGTTTGGGTCCAGCTGCAGCCAGGAGTGGTTTGGGGTTTTACTTGGTCGGGGGAAAACCCGGAAGACTATTGCATGACATGTGAAAATTATATGAAGTTCCAATCTGTGTCCGTGAGTGAAGCTGTGCCGGACCGTGCCATGCTGTCCCCTCGGCATTGCCAGTGCTTGTGACAGGGACCATAGGGCCCGTCAACGCCCAAATCACTTACCGGTCGCAGACAGAGTGGCTGCCCCTGCCCTGTCCTGTCCCTTTGTCGTCCTGGGACTTTGGATCCACCCAGATCTCCCAGAGAAAGGGACACTCGTGCCGCTGGTCCGTGGGGACTCGGAGCTTACGAGGGACATCAAAGAGGCTCGCCTCCGCTCTGACGGCCCCGCACCAGAGAAGTCTCTCCTTGCGCTGACATTCCCGACCTCTGGGGGGACTTGGGGGCTTCTGATGGGTCGCATGGCCTCCCCTGCCCCTCGTGACAACACGGTCAGGACATGTCAGAGCCCGGCCGGCGCCTGCCCAGCCACAGGGCTGCTGCTGCTCCGCGACATTCCTCTGCCTCCGCGCTGTCCTCCGCTCCATGTCTGGTCTCGTCTGGGTCAGTGAAACCCTGATTCTCCCCTTCCCCAGCCGGCTGCTGGGTGTCCTCCACCGTGAGGATCCGGGAAGCTGACCGGGACCTGGAGCCACGAGGTCCCCGAGGCCGGCAAGCCTGATGCCCGCGAACTCTGCGTGTGGGACCTGAGTTCCTGGAGTGAGCGAGGCGGGCGGCCCCGGGGGCCCCAGTGCTGGAGGTTGCCGTGCGGAGTTGTCCCTGCCAGGCTGGCATCATTGGGGGAGGCCGTGTGGCTCCGTGCCTGGCACAGGCGGTGGGTGGCCCCGCATTCCCGGGGCCTGAGCACCAAAGCCGTCTTGTCACGTCGCTGCTGGGAGGCCCGGCCGGGGCATCTGGCACTCGCCCCATGGCTCAGCCCTGTCCAGGGTCCCCGCCGAGCTCCCGTGGGACAGGCCGCCCCAGTGGCTGCCACAGGGCAGGCGCGACAGCCGTGCTGGCAGCAGGAAGACGTCAGGCTCGCTCTGGCCTTCTCTCTGGGGCAGATGCTCAGCCCAGAAGCCCCCACGGACGTCCTCAACACCCCTGCCCGCCCGGCAGGGCCTGTGCCTGGTGCCCGCCCGCAGGCTCCGGCCCCCTAGACCAGGCTGGTGCTGCAGGACGACGGCCGCCGCCTCCTGGGAGCGACACAGGAGAAGGGCTGCCAGGATGTTTCTGGCCCAGTGAGAGGACGGCCTGTCCATCCTCTGTCGGCGGGTCGTGCCCTGGAGAAGGTGCAGGAGGAGCAGCCAGCGGGGAGGGGGGGAGCGGGGCCGTGCGTGGGTCAGACCCGCGGGGAGGACGCAGCTCGCTGCGCGGCCGGGACACGGGGGCCACAGGAGCTGGGAGCCCCGCGCGACCCCCTCCAAGGCCGGGATGGCGAGGTCGCCCCGCAGGTGACGTCCACACGACGGCTGGCCGCTCACCTGTCCACAGGCCCGAGGGGCAGGGAGGGTTGGGCCTCCTTCTCCCCCACCTCCTCTGTCCCCTCCCAGGTCACCCAAGTAGGAGTCGCGACGCTTGGGATGGGGAAGCCCCTACCCGCGCGTGTGGCCGCCGGAGGTTGCTGGAGTCGCTCACCCACAAGGCTGTCCCACGCCCCGTCGTCTGGCTTTCAGAGCAGGCATCCCCTGCCCCCAGCAGTGTCCCCTGCTCCGGGGCTCCCCGCCGCACCCACACCTCCTCTCGGGGCCCTCTCTGGCAGGACGCAAGGCAGTGGTCAGGGGTCGGCCGCGGGACCTTGAACGCGCTCCTTGGTCACTGCCCAGTCAGCATCTCCCTGGTCCTCCTGGCCCTCCTGGTCCTGACCCTCTGCTCAAGGCCGGTGGCTCCCAGACTCTTTCTTTTCTGGTTTCTAAAACGGGCCTTTTGTTTCGAAGTCTAGAACGGTTTAACCTGGAGGACTTTCCTCGCATAAGTTCCTTGAAGGCAGATTAGCTTGGAGGATAGGTCAGCGGGGACGGATTTTACTGGAAGAGGAGCCCCACCGGCCCCCGCGCTCCTGGGACGGGTGATTGTTCGACGGGACGACACCTGCTTGTGCACCGCATGGGACCAACCGTTTACAGCCGGGACACTCGTGCCTGGAACTCCTTTCTGGGCCCGTCCCCTCTTCTGGAGTGCCCGAGGGGACCGCGGGAGGGGACGTTCGATCTGGCTTCTCCAGGACCCGTTGGCCACGGGTCTGGGTCTGTCTGTAACGAATGCGCCGGTGCCAGCCACGACGTTGAGCCCCACCAGTCTCTTGTGTTAAAAGCCCCTGATTTTAATTCCCGAAGCTTTTACAGGGAATGGGCGGCAGTGCACTCTGTTGGGCTCCTAATTACGGCAGTTTGTGACTCAGAATCTCAACTTGGTCATTTCTGGGGCCACTCTTCCCCGCGTCCCCCCCAGAAGAGTCGGAGCAGGGGTGCTGATGTGAGGCATCGAATTACAACCCTTGCTGGGGGGGGGGTAGGAATATTAATGGTGTTTGCAGTAGTGTGGGGGGGTAAAACACGTTTCATTAAAACCAGGAGAAATCACCTCCTCATCCCCACGCGCTCACTTGACCGTGTTCTGGTCACTAATGCTCACGTGCGTTCATTTACTTATGGTAAAACAAGACAAGATCAAGCGGCTTTGCCCCCACACAAACACACCCCAAAAGAAAACCCAGTGTGTGTGCAGGAGGCCGGCCGGCCTCAGCCCCGTGAGGACCATTCCCGGGACCGACAGGATCCCGACACGCTTCTCGGAGCCACCGCGGCCAGGCGTGTCCCCCGGGCGCTGTGTGCCCCGCCAGTCCCTCTGCTGAAAAAACCCATCAAAGAAACTTCTCCACTTGGGCATCCCCGATGCCAGCCTCACTGCCTCGGTTTACCCCAGATAACAGCTGCGTGCGGTTCTCCAGAAGGGAGTTTTGTTGTTCCCACTCTGATGAGCAAAGAGGCCAGGGGAGGAAACCCCTTGGTCACCTGCAGTGTCCCCCCCGGGCTGCGTCTCCTCCAGACCCCGAGGACGCCCTTCCCCTCTCTCTCCCTCTCCGTCCCCGACCCACGGTGCCTCAGGGGTCCACGCGAGGCTCGCTCACCCCGCTTTCTCCTCGGAGGCCCAAGCCTGTTTGTGCAGCCCCTGAGATGCCGGTCGGCTCCCCGCTGGGCCGGTCGGCTCCTGGGGGCTTCCTAAGGGCTTGGCTCCGCCTGCGACTCGGGACCCCGGTCGTACCCTCGCTTGCTCTGCCGCCCCTCACGGCTGCTGCCACGGCCCGCGGTCAGGCCCTTCTCTCCCTGGGTTCGGCCTTCGCGAGTCTCCCGCCGCCTTCCCTGTCCCTGGGCCAGGGTCCCCGCGCCGGCACAGATGGCAGCACCGTCACCACCGCCCCCCACACCCCCGGTCGTCTGCAGTGTAATCTCTCTCTGTGCCTCCCTCGCGCGTGATGAGCTGGATGACTACTCAGGACCCTCTCCGAGAGCCTTACCCTAATCACAGCTGCAAGGCTCCTCGGCCGCATAAGGGAACAGTCACGGGGTCCCGGGATTAGGACCTGGATATTCTGGGGTCCATACTGAGCCTCTCACACCCTCCCTGCAGCCCCAGTGAGCTTCTGAACATGCCGCTGCCACTGCAGAAAGGCCCTTTCAGGGTCTGGCTCTAGGCACCTTTTAAACACGTCTCCCACCACTACTTCCTCCTTCCTTCTTCACCCCCTAACACCCAGGGCCCAGCCACCCATGAATATACTTTATGGTCTAGCCATACCACTGGCTTGGAGTCCTCCCAACATGGTCCTGCATGTACAGGTGCTCAGGTTGCACACTGAGTAAGCCGCTGCTTATTCAGGAGGTTCACATCATGGACGTATACTAATTTACACAGACCAGAGGCCTTCCCACCAAAACTTCCCTCCCCTGTGAACCTTCACAGGTACACACTCAGGGAAGCTCACAATAAAATCCCTGACTTTTAAATTATGTAATGGTGGTGTCTTTTCTAATTCATACATAGGCATTGGACAGCTACGGGAAGCCCTGCCCCCAAACGCGCAGCAGTTTTATCCCCGCCTTTGCACTTGCTGTACCCTTCAGCTTGAGCTCTGTCTCACTTTTCCCCTTGCTCGATTGCCTTTCAGTTCCGGGCTGAGACGTATGGCCCCTCAGAGGCCCTGCGTGCCGCCATCTGAGGGGGCTGCCCCTTTCTTTGTGCATTGCCCAGGTATTGGTCTTTACTGGGTTAAACCAGATGAGAGCTGCCCCTCCCCCAGCAGGGACTGTGCCTTCACACCCCCTGCACTTAGCAGTGGCTCTTACAAAGCCGTAGAGCTACCCGTTGGAGGACGGCTCTAGGAATTCTTCCTTTTGGCAAGCTCACAAAGTAACAGATTTCTAACTGCCCTAATTATCTTCCGTTCTCTCCTATTCAACCAGTTCTCAGAGCCCTAATATCTCATGAATACTTTTTAATGGACTCATTTATAAAATCATTCTCTTCTTTAATAAGTCAGGGGTAACTTGCCACGTCCTTTATTAATGGCCTCTTTCAAAATGCCTTCTTGGCACCTCTTTTGATTTTGAAAGGCCCTAAATGGTTTTTCTGAGTTTGAACAGACCAATTTATCCCTTTGAGTTGTACCAATCGGGAATGAGAACATTCTAAATGAGTCATAATATCTATATTGCAGTTTTCCTCCAAATGTTTTAGTATCTGTGATATTTTTGTCCTGAAGTGTGGAGTCTGCAGAGGAGGGTCCCCTGTCAAGCGACCGTGGCTCCCGGGGGTCTTCAGGACTTCATATATTCATGGTGCATGTTCGCTGCCCCTCTCTGGGCCCCTCACATCAGCTCCCTCCCTGGGGCTGCCTCTGTGGGAGGAGTAGACTTGCCTTTGTCCCCCAGGCTTCAGGCTTGGCTATTGGACTTACTTTGGTCAATGGCGTGTGAGCCAACAGGACATTCGGCCTATCCCAGCAGAAGCTTTCAGAACTGATGAGTTTCTTCCAGCTCTTTTCCTTCCCCTGATTTTCCAAGAAAGTGGCCCATCCCAGACTAGAGCTGCCTAGTCTGGGCTTGTCTCCCTAGAATGATGAAGGCACTTGGACCAGAGCCACAGTCAGGTCAACACATAGCACGATTAGACACAAAAGTGCATATGTCAGGATTCCCGCAGTTCTGGAGGTGCCCATTGCTGCGGCCTACCATGGCAGAACCTGACTGATAACATGTCCTTATCGTCCTGGAGAGTAGATGCAGATTCATGTGTTTGAAACTCTGCCGAGATATTCTCCCTAGACCTTGGGATCCTGGGATCCCCGCTCACTTTCTTTTATCCATTCTGATACCCCGTGTCTTTTGATTGGGGGCATTTAGCCCATTAACATTCAGGGTAACTATTGAGAGATATGAATTTAGTGCCATTGTATTGCCTGTAAGGTGACTGTTACTGTATATTGTCTCTGTTCCTTTCTGATCTACTACTTTTAGGCTCTCTCTTTGCTTAGAGGACCCCTTTCCATATTTCCTGTAGAGCTGGTTTGGTGTTTGCAAATTCTTTGTTTTTTTTTTTTTTTTTTTTTTTTTTTTTTTTTTTGTCCTGGAAGCTTTTTATCTCTCCTTCTATTTTCAATGATAGCCTAGCTGGATATAGTATTCTTGGCTGCATGTTTTTCTCGTTTAGTGCTTTGAATATATCATGCCAGCTCTTTCTGGCCTGCCAGGTCTCTGTGGATAAGTCAGCTGCCAATCTAACGTTTTTACCATTGTATGTTACAGACTTCTTTTCCTGGACTGCTTTCAGGATTTTCTCTTTGTCACTAAGACTTGTAAATTTTACTATTAGGTGATGGGGTGTGGACCTATTCTTGTTGATTTTGAGGGGCGTTCTCTGCACCTCCTGGATTTTGATGCTTGTTCCCTTTGCCATATTGGGGAAATTCTCTCCAATAAACCTTCTGCTTCCCCTCTCTTTCTTCTTCTTCTGGAATCCCAATTATCCTAATGTTGTTTCATCTTATAGTGTCACTTATCTTTCGAATTCTGCCCTCATGGTCCCGTGGCTGTTTGTCCCTCTTTTGCTCAGCTTCTTTATTCTCTGTCATTTGGTCTTCTATATCACTAATTCTTTCTTCTGCCTCATTTATTCTAGCAGTGAGAGCCTCCATTTTTTATTGCACCTCATTAATAGCTTTTTAAATTTCAACTTGGTTAGATTTTAGTTCTTTTATTTCTCCAGAAAAGGCTTTATGTCTCCCGAGAGGATTTCTCTAATATCTTCCATGCCTTTTTCGAGCCTGGCTAGAACCTTGAGAATTGTCATTCTGAACTCTAGATCTGACATATTACCAATGTCTGTATTGATTAGGTCCCTAGCCTTCGGTACTGCCTCTTGTTCTTTTTTTGTGGTGAATTTTTCTGTCTTGTCATTTTGTCCAGATAAGAGTATATGAAGGAGCAAGTAAAATACTAAAAGGGTGTCAAAGAGCCCAGGAAAATATGCTTTAACCAAATCAGAAGAGATCCCAAATCGTGAAGGGGGAGAAAGAGTTTCAGAAAGAAAAAAAAAAAAAAAAAGAAGAAAACGAATAAAGAAAAATTATAAAAAAAAATATATATTAGATAAACTAGTTAAAAAACGTTAAAAAAAGGGTAAAAGTTTAAAAAGATATAGCAGAAGAAGAGAGGAAAAAAATGAAAAAAAAATTAAATTAACTGCAAGACTAAAAAAAATCACAGGGAAAAAGCCATGAGTTCCGTGCTTGGCTTTCTCCTCCTCTGGAATTCTGCTGCTCTCCTTGGTATTGAAACCGCACTCCTTGGTAGGTGAACTTGGTCTCGGCTGGATTTCTTGTTGATCTTCTGGGGGAGGGGCCTGGTGTAGTGATTCTCAAGTGTCTTTGCCCCAGGCGGAATTGCACCGCCCTTACCAGGGGCTGGGCTGAGTAATCCACTCGGGTTCGCTTTCGGGAGCTTTTGTTCCCTGAGCGCTTTCCGTAGAGTTCCGGAGGACGGGAATACAAATGGCGGCCTCCTGGTTTCCGGCCCAGAGGAGCCAAGACCCGGGGCCCCACTCCTCAGTGCGCCCTCAGAGAACAGCGCCAGTTACTCCCGTCTGCCTGACCTCCGGCCACGCTCCGAGCTCACCCAGCCTGCGACTGGTTCAAGGTAAGCGCGAGCTGCGAGCTCACTGTCGGCTCTGTCTCTGTCGCCGGATTCCCCGTTCTAATACCTGTAAACTCTGCGACACTCAGACACCCCGATCCTTCTGTGACCCTGTGGGACCTGAGGCCACGCTGACCCCGCATGGGCTTTGCCCCGGTTTAGCCTCTGGAGCGATGTCCCTCCGTGGAGCAGACTTTTAAATTCCCGATTTTGTGCGCCGCTGCTCCGCCGCTTGCCGGGAGCCGGCCCCTCCCCCCGGGGTCTATCTTCCCGTCGCTTTGGATTCACGTCTCCGCCTGTCCTACCTTTCAGAAAGTGGTTGATTTTCCGTTTCTAGAATTGCTGTTCTTCTTCTCTTTGCTCTCCCGTTGGATTTGCAGGTGTTTGCAATGTTTAGATAAGCTATAGCTGATCTCCTGCTGCCTGAAGTAGTCTCAGCTGCTACTTCTCCGCCATCTTGACTCACCCCTCTCACCCCCCACCCCTGCTCGCTTTCTGAAAGAAGTCCGCCTTGAAAAAGATGCATGAAACCTCCAAAACGCCATTTCCTGTCAGATCATGTCACCGTCTCCAGCTTTGGCATCCTTGCCCTCCATTACTATAGCAACACACAGCCTGGGACAGGAAAGGCACAGCTCTTTCTGGACTGCCAGGTCTCTGTGGATAAGTCTATGCCTATTCTTATTATGGATAAGAATTTTCACTTCCTTCTCTGACCTCGGAAACCTCACCGTATCTTCTGTAGCTTTACTGTCTGTGGTGAAGATGATAGTAAAATGTCCTAAAACATAAGGGAGTGGAGACCAGGGACTCTGCTTATTTATAAGGAAACGTTGTGGGGGCCTGAGCTTGCTGGAGGCAAAGGGTAGAGAAGGTTGCTCAGAGAAGGTTTGATTCCAAGGAGCTCGCATATATGTGGGGCTCTAGAGAGCTCCCCCAAATCCGCACAGAGCAACAGCTTCTGGATAGCACTTGTTGGACGTGTGACTTGAGAGGGGGTCTGCCCTGAGTGTCACTAGAATTGCTCACAACTTGGGACCAGCAGCCCCAGGTGCTCTGATAGATGTATTTTGAGGTTGTTGAATCTAAACCAGGACAAACCACTTCTATTTCTGTCGGGAAGGATCTGGCAAGGGCCTCCTTTTCTCCTTGCACAGGAGACTTCGTTTTTGGTGTTGACTTACATCACCCAAGAGATATACCCAGATTTTTTAAAAGAGAAGTTTCAACACTGGGCTTTGGAAAGAAATGCCCTAATAACATTCTGTGCTCACCCCTGACTCAATAAAACCAGTGCCGATGGGAGCGATGACTGCTGCTGCATGTGTGCACCCTGGGCCACAGATCTTGGGTTGGAATCAGCAGGGGAGGAGCAAAGCAATGTGGGCCCACAGGCTAGGTGTACCGTTGGGTTCTCAAGAGAAAGAGAGCCAACAGGAGATTCTCTATGTTACAGAAGAGCAACAAGCTCATGCAGTTGTGGGGACTGAGCTGGTCTGGGATCTGCTGTGTGCAAACCGGAGACCCAGGACAGCTGGTGGTATAATTCAGTCCCAGTCCGAAGGCCCGAGAACCAAGGGGGCTTATGGTGAGAATCAGAAGATGAGAAATCCCAGCCCAACAGTGAGGCCAAAGGAAAGGGGGAAGGGTAAATCCTTCCTTCCTCCCCCTTTGGTTCTAGTCAGTCCCTCAGGGATGGACTAGATGGTGCTCCCTACCGGGCGAGGGAGGTCTTCTTTGCTCTGATTCAAACGTGAATCTTATCCAGAAACACCGGTACTGATACACCCAGAAGTAATTAGTTTGGACACTAGTCAGGTTAACACATAAAATTAATCCTCACTGGAGGGAAGGCCGATGCAGACACAAGCGTGACCCTGGGGAGTGCGCAGGCGAGGTGATACCAGGAGCCGGAAAGGACATGGGGGTTGAGCCGGACCTGCCTGGAGTGCTGGGAGAGAAACCAAGGCAGACTTCCTGAGGCCAGCTTTGCACCGAACAAATGTACTGGGTGATGTAGGAGAGACGTTAGGGTTCAAAGCTGACAGCCAGGAAAGAATTCTTGAGACATCTTTGGTGTAAAGAGGGGATTTTATCCAAGCACGGGGACAGGACCGGTGGGCAGAAAGCCGTCTTGGGGTCATGAGGAGTGGCCCGTCACACACTTTTAAGTTGGGAGGGGGTTAGGGAGAGCCCAAGTCTCTAAGGGATTTTGGAAGCGAGGTTTCCGGGACCTGGAGGGGGCTCGCTGTTGTCGGGAAAAGGTCATTTATTACCGTCTACAAATCCTTCGTCATGAGACCCTTCTGATGGACGTCCGCGGGCCATATGCTGGGGGTGGTTGCCGACACGTATCTTGGGGGCCTTAGAGATGAAGGAAGTTTCCAGAAGAAGTTTCATACGTTGCGGTAGACTTACAGGGTGCTGGGGGTGGGGTGGTTTGGGCTGGGCCTGCCTTTTGCCCTCAGCAAAGCGTCAGCATCCAGGCAGCGGAGTCCCCCGAGGAGGGTCGCTCTGCCTGTTTCCAGGACTTGTCACTGGGCTGGTAGGAAGGACATTTAATGATTTTTCTTCTGCCTTTTTTCCTCACATCACTGGGGGGGGGGGGGGCTGAGACTTGTGAGCTCTGCGCCCCCCCCCCCCCCAGCTGTCCCCAGAGTGCTGGGACGCAGAGGTCTGCCGGAACAATCCATTCCTGCCTCCCCTGCGGGCTGCCCCGTCTTTGTGGACCGCGTGGGGTGGCCCTTCCCGGGCCGCCAGGGACGCCGGGAGCCGCGGCCTCACAGCACGCGCCCCTCAGAGAGCCCCGGGGTCTCCCGCCGTCGGGCTCCGTCCCCCAGCCGCGCCCCGCTGTCCGACGCTCACTTCCCTCCAGCCACAGACGGACTGGATGGCGTCGAATGCGCTAGACCCGTCGGGCGTTTTCCTCGCGGGACCCCCGGCGGCCCGCGATCACCTCCTCGCGGCCACCGACAAAACCGGGAGCCGCCGATGGGGGTTCGGTCTCCGTCTAGGTCCCGGGCCAAGACCGGCGTGTCCCGTCCAGGGAGGGGCGCCCGCTTCCTCACAAGCAGGAGTCTCCGTCCGCGAACCGACCGGCGCCGTCACTGCCGAAGGGATCCCAAGAGGTTTGTCCCCGTTCCTGACCCGCTCCCGGCAGGTCCGTCTGGTGCTTTCCCCGCGGGGTCTGTCTGCGGGGAGCGCGCGGCCCAGCGTCCGGGAGCCCGAGCGCCCGAGCGGGCAGCGCGTCCCGGTGACGAGCCCAGCGGGGCTTCTGGTCCCCGTCCGCGGGCATCGGCGGCCGGTCGGTCCGTTCTGTGACCGCTCCGGAGAGGCCGCGGCTGGGGCTCCGCCTGGTGTAGACGCGGCGGCTCCTCTCCGGGGCTCCCCAGGCTCCTGAGTCTGGCGGAGGGGACGCCCCCGGGCAGCGGCGCGGCCGGAACTGGAACGAGTCCGCGCGGCCCGGGCCCCGGACTTGCGGCAAGTGAGGCGTTCCGCGAACTGAGCGCCTGAGGTAGAGGCGCGCGCGCGCGCACGTGCGTGCGTATGTCTGCGTGTACGTGCCCGTGCGCGCGTGCACATGTCTGCACGTGCGTGCCTGTGCGTGCGCGTGCGTGAGAGAGCGACGGAGCGGAGACCAGAGGAGGGAGCGGCGGCCGGCCTAGGCGTGCGCGTTCTCGTCGTCTCTGGCGTTTCCCGACGGACACGCGACACGAAGGTGTCCGGGAGCCGCGGCGCTCGACCTGGGGTTTGCGGACAACACCGGGCACTTGAGCAGGAAGGGACCTGCGGTGCCGGAGCCAGTTCCCAGCCACGTTCCGGTTCCTTCCCCGAGCGCTAACCGGGGCCGCCCCGTCCGGAGACTCCCCCGCCGCCGCTCAGGGGCAGACGCGGCGCCCGCCGACCCCAGGCCGCGTCCCCAGGCCCCGGAGGGACGCCCGGCCGCTGCGCCCTCGCGGCCCCGGTTCTCCCGCTGGTTGTGCGGAGCCGCCGCGGTGTCCTCCGCGCCTCCCTTCGCGTGTCGCCTCCCCCGCCACGCCAGGCGCGTCCCGTCGTCCGTGCGACAAGGCACACGAGGTGGCCTCTGGGCGTCCTGCCTCGCCAGGCCTGTGCGCAGGGCGGCCGCGCCGTCCACTCGCGGAGCTCGCGGGGCAGCGTGTGCGGAAGCCGCGGGACCCCGCCGTCGGCCGCAGCAGCGCCCGTGTCTGCCCGGGACGCACGTGGGCAGGTGCGGGGGAGCCGCGAGGGGCGCCCCCGGGGCCCGCTGAGGACTTCGGACGCCAGGACGGGACCCGCGTCCTCGAACCGGGCCGGACGGCTGCTGTCCCTGAGTCCGTGCAGACGCCGCCGCCCTGCGGCGAGTGTAACGTCGGGTCGGAAAGGCCCGAGTCTCCGTGCGCGGAACAGCACCTGCGGCAAGTAGTGGCGGGTCCGTCCCCCGGGGCCCGCCCGTCCCTGTGTACACGGCGCTCGCCCGCGGTCATCGCTCCTCGGCTCCGTCGCGGCACACGGGTGTGCGTGGACACGTCACCTGCACGCGATCGTACGGCACGAGGTGCCCGGGTTCATCCCGCGTTCTGGGAGACCCGCCCACGTTGTCGAGGATGTCCTCACTCCGTCGGGCCGCCGGTGGTGTTCCCTGTGCGGCTGGAGCCCCGCTCGCTTTTCCTTCCACTCGCTTGGGTCGCTTCCAGTTCGGGGCGACCGTCGTGCAGGGCTCGGTGCGCGGACGCGGGCGGTCTCCGCCGGGAGGACACCGGAGACCGGCGGCGGGACCAGGAGCAGCGCATTGACGTCCAGGGACGGTGCCCGCCGCTTCCCACCCGTCTCCGCCGCTGGCGGACCAGAGTTCCAGCTTCTCCGCGTCTGGCCAGCACGTGGTGCTTGGAGCCGTTCGGTGGGGCTTGTGCGGCCTCCCATAGCTGTAATCTGCACGCCAGTAGTGATTAATGATGTGCAGCACGTTTTTGTCTGCTTATTCGCCATTCACTGGTCTTTCTTAAAAAAAGTTTAAAATCTATTTAATCTCTACACCCACCGTAGGGCTTGAACTCACAACCCGGACACTGAGTTGCTTGCTCTACCGACGGAGACAGTGTTGTCTTATGTGTTGTCTTTGATGAAGTTCCAGTCTTTTTTTTTTTTTTTTTTTAAGGTTTTATTGATTTATTTGACAGAGAGAGAGCCCACGCAGGGGGAGCAGCAGAGACAGAGGGAGAAGCAGGGAGTCAGATGAGGGATTCGATCCCAGGACCTTGGGATCATGACCTGAGCCAAAGGTGGATGATTAATGGACTGAGCCACCCAGGCGCCCCGAAGTCTTTTACCCATTTTTAAGAAGTGGGTTGTTTGCTGATTACTGAATGTTGAGTGTTCTCTACACATTCTGGATACAAGTACTTTGTAAACATATGCTCTGTGAATATTTTCTTTTTAGTCTGTGGAATATTTTTTATTTTTTGTTAAGGGTCTTCTGAAGAACAGAAGATTTTTAATTTTGATGGTGTAATTTATCCATTTTATTCTCTTACGGCTCATGCATTTGGGGTGTACTTAAGAAATTTCTGCCTGATATTAGGCCATCAAGGTTTTTTGCTTGTTTTCTTAAAAAAAAAAGATTTAATTATTTTATTTATTATTTTTTTAAAAAGATTTTTATTTATTTATTCAAAAGACAGAGAGAGAGAGAGCATGAGCAGGAGGAGGGGGGAAAGCAGACTTTTCCTGCTGAGCAGGGAGCCTGACTCAGGGCTCAGTGCAGGACCCTGAGGCTTTAACCCCGAGCCACCCAGGCGCTCCCGGCCCCCCGCGCTGTTTTCTGTAGTGGCTGCAACATCCACATTCCCGCCAGCAGTGCACACAGTGTTCCCTTTTCTCCACAGCCTTACCGGCACTTGTTACTGTTTGTCTTTGATGAGAGACATCTAACACCTTGAGGTGACATCTCATTGTGATTCTGAATTGCATCTCCCAGATGACTAGTAATAAGGTGAAGATAACTTCATGCGCCTGTTCGGCAGCTGTATGTCTTCCCTGGAAAAATGTCATTTCTGATTATCTGCCCATTTTCTTCATGTTTCTTGTTAATAGTTTTTTTTTTTTTTTAATCACCATTGGAAAATTTTCAGCTATTAAATCTCCAAAAATGTAATATTTTTTCTGTCCCTTCCTCCACTTTGGGGACTATAATTACATGTATTATTAGTCACTTGAATTTGGCCCACAACTTACTGAAGCACTATTCATTCTTTAAAATTCTTTTTTCCTCTGTGTGTTTCATTTTGGATAATTTCTCTTGCTAAGTCTTCAAGGTGTATCCTGTTCTACTACCTCTAATCTGCCATTAACGCATCCATTGAATTTTTCATCTTAGACATTAGTTTTCATATCTAGGATTTAAAAAAAATATATCCCATCTCTCTGCTTGACTTTTTGAACTTACAGAATACAACTATAACGACTGTTTTAATGTCTTTGTCTGATAAATCTAACATCTTTGTCAGTTCTGGGTCATTTTCCTTTTCTTTTTTTAAAAGTCTGCTTTTTTTTTTCTTCAAGATTTTATTTATTTATTTGACAGAGAAAGAGAGATCACAAGCAGAGAGAGAGGGGGGAAAGCAGGTTCCCTGCTGAGCAGAGAGCCCGATGCGGGACTCGATCCCAGGACCCTGAGATCATGACCTGAGCCGAAGGCAGCGGCTTTAACCCACTGAGCCACCCAGGCGCCCCCGTCTGCATCATTTTTAATCGATTACCTTTTCTCATCCTCTGGGTCCTATTTTTCTACTGATTTTTGTGATCTTTCTTTTGAAATCTTTGATTAGATGCAAGATACTATAAATTTTACCTTATTGAGTGTTGGATATTTTTATATTTCTGTATTTTTTACTTTTGTTCTGCTATGCAGCTAAGAAACTTGGAAACAGTTTGATCCTTTAGGGTCTTGCTTTTAAGATTTATTAAGTGGAGCCAGAGCAGTGTTCCGTCCAGGATGAGGCAAGACCTTCTTGAACTCCCTGCCCAGTGCCCTCTAGATGATGAAATTTTTCCAGTCTACTAGCGGAACAGGCCCTATTCCTGTGCCTGCATCAGCGTGAGACTCCGTTCACTCTGGTCCTTTCGGTGGTTCCTTTCCCTGGCCTTGGGTAATTTTCCTCACACTGATGGACTTGTCAATATTTGACTGAATTCTCTAGGGGAACCTTCTGTGGGTCTCTGTGTAGCTCTCTCCTCTCCTCTCCTGTACTCTGTTTTGCAAACTGTATCTTCATCTCATTACACTCTTAAGTAGATCTATTTTTAAAGCAGCGTGATGAGAAAAGCATTAGGCACAACACACACTTCATATATCAGAGGTCGGGATAAAATAACCATAGGACAGACAGAATCTTGGGTTTGACCCCATCCTACTAGCTCAAGATCTGTGTTGAGCTGAATGGGCGTCAGCCTCTGCCCTGACATGACCAGGAGGCTAGGGATTAACCTTTGCTGTTGCCGGTGGCAGGAGTTACCACATACGAGTTCAGAGTGGAAGCCCCCTCTTCCCTCACTACACAATGCAAAGGTTGAGGTCTCAGCCGTATGGCTGAACGGGATTGATGGCCTCAAGCACTGAGCTCCCATTAGTTTTTGTGCAGCTCTGTAGGAAGAGGACTCCTTTTTAAAAAACTCTATCCTGCAGGGGATCCGTCTTGGAAAAGTTAATTTTTTAATTAAGTTTAAAAATTTAAACTAAAAAGACAACAAAATAAAACCAAATCTGTGCAAAATAAACATTAGAGTGAAATGGTTAAGAAATAGCACGTGCAAAGAACCTGAGCATTAGTTGACATCATATGAGTCAGCGTTGAGATGTCTGCCAAAAAAAAAAAAAGGCTAACGTGACCTCGGGTTCAGTTAAAAGGAATATAATGTCTAGGGCAAAGGAGGTGACATTTCCTCCACTCTGGCTGCCTGTGAAGAGGGCAAGAGACTTGATGATACCATTGATCTGCTCACCAAAGTCAGAATCCCTTTCCTTTATGCTTTTTGATTTAATAGATAACTGATGTCTGTAATTCAAAGCTGGTTTTGGCTGGATATGCTATAGCTCACGGCTGAATGGATCTTCGCTAATGCATCCTTCTCAAGGAAAATCATTTCTCCCCACTATGGGCATATACGTCTTTCCTTCCCAGACTGTGATCGCATGAGACTAGACTCATTGCCTGACCCATAGTATGGAATATAAATACATATCGAACGATGCATGAAAAATGAAATGCTCTATACATAGGACCAGCCTTGCCCGTTGTCCTTCATTTAGGGATAATAGGAGAAATGAAGAAAGGACCATCAGAGTCTAATATGTACTAGAATTTTTGGTGTGTATTAAAACCCAGATTCTCAAAAAAATAAAAAAAATAAAAAAAAAATAAAACCCAGATTCTCAGGTTTCACTGCCCAGAGATGCACCTTTGGTAGCTCTAGGGTGGGGCTCTGGAATGCTTTGAACCAGAATTCTAGAATATTCTAACACCGGTGATCTGCAGGCTACTTTGAGAAACTGATGTAGAGAACCGAGGACTGCTAAAATACATACATGGGATTTCCCCAAATGTGGAAGGTAAGTTTTGGAGCCACTGACCAAATTACCTGGCTCTTGATGTGTTTTTAAATGATGTGAGGCAAAATCATTCTTCCAGGATATTGTAAGGATTCGGCCCAGCTCAGTGCAGTCCCATTCCCGGGACAGTAGCTGTTCTCAGATGGCCCTTTGAAGTCCTGCTTTTTTCATGGCTCAGAAATTTCTCCCTGGCATTCCCTCGTTCTCCTTAACACGACATATTCTCTTTCCTACCAAACAGGTTAGTCTGCTAGTCTGGCTTGGATCTTTACTCCAAGTGGGATGATGAGAGAGAGAGAAAGAGATAAGGAAAGAGAGAGAAATCATCAATCACAGATGGCCCTTTAATTCCTCAGAGAATTAATTCAGTTCTTCTGGACTGATCTCCTAAGAACTTTTGAAAACATTTCCTTTTGGTTCAAAAGAAAACCTATGCACTTAATCATTTGCACAGCAGGAAGGCTCCCAGCAGACAAGAACGCTGGGACCAAAAATGATATTGGAACAAGAGAAACGTATTTTCAATCCCATAAGCCACATGGAAGTTATGCAGAAATTAGGACTTTTTAAAAGGAAATACTCAGGTTTTTAAAAATCTTATTTATTATACAATATTTAGACAAAATAGTAAAGCACAAAGATGACAATAAATGTTACTATTTATAATTCAGTAACCCAGCTATAACTGTGGCCAGAGTTTCTATGCTTGTACAGATGTGCATCTTTTTTTCTTAGGAGAGAGAAAGTACTTGCACATGAGCAGAGGGAAGGGGCAGAGGGAGAAGGAAAGAGGGGGTCTCTTTCTTTTTTTAAAAGATTTTATTTATTTATTTGACAGACAGAGATCACAAGTAGGCAGAGAGGCAAAGACAGAGGAGGAAGCAGGCTCCTCGCTGAGCAGAGAGCCCGATGCGGGGCTCAATCCCAGGACCCTGGGATCATGACCTGAGCTGAAGGCAGACGCTTTAACCCACTGAGCCACTCAGGCACCCATAAAGTGAGGATCTTAAGCAGACACCATGCTCAAGGGCTCCATCTCACAGCCCTGAGATCTTGACCTGAGCCCAAATCAAGAGTCAGATAATCAACCGAACCAACCAGGTGCCCCCAAACATATACTTTTTAACTTAAAAAATTGGAATGATAGTTTTGAGTCTATGTTTTTCACTTAAATTTATTATTAGCACTTTTTGCATGTAATCAAATATTCTCCCCAAACCTAATTTTAATAACTGCATTATGTATAAAATACATAAAATATTTATGTATATTTATATGTTTATATTATGTTACACATAATATCTAAATAGCAGTTCTTCCCGTTTGATTCGTCTGTGTGTTTTCTTCACCTATTTTTTATTGGCAGGCAGCATTTTACATATTGACTTTAAGAACCAACTCATTTTGAAGGCTATCGACACTTTGTTTCCTTATAAATCTTTTTTTTTTTCAGTAGTTTGTCAGTTTCCTATTTTGTTTATGCATTTTAAAGCAAGGAACTGGACTATTTTTACATAGTCAAAATATGACTCTTCTAAAATGTCTTCCAACATGCTTTCACTTGGATATATTGGATCCTGAATAGAAAAAAAAAAAGCATTAGTAAAAAAAATTGTAGTTGAAATAAAATGTAGAGTTTAGTCAACAGAAATGTACCAATGTTAATTTCTCACTTTAAAAATTTTTTTTATTATTTGTGAGAAAGAGAGAGAGAGCGTGTGAGTGTGCACATGGGTGGGGGCGGGGGTGGGGCAGAGGGAGAGGGGGAAGCAGGCTTCCAGCTGAGCAGGGAGCCTGACACGGGGCGTAATCCCAGGACCGAGATCATGACCTGAGCCGAAGTCAGATGCTTAACCACAGAGCCACCCAGGCGTCCCAGCTTCTCACTTTTGACCAAAGCACCAGGATAGTGTATGATGACGACCTTGGGGGGGAATGGGTGACGGGTACACGGAAACTCTTTGGATTGTCTTTGCAACTTTTCTACAAATCTAGAATTATTCCAAAGTACAAGTTCATTAAAAACAAAAAATTCAATACTTCAACTTCTTTATAACTTCTACTTCTGTTCATCACTTTAGACGCGAGTTCTTGCTACGTGAGACCATGAGCATGTCCTTCCACAGTTTCCTTTAATGATTTCATGTGTCGAGCTTTAGAATGTTATTTCATTCTTGGGGTGTCTGAGCGGCTCAGGTGTTGAAGCATCCAACTCGGTTTCGGCTCCGGTCAGGATCGCAGGGTGGAGGTTGGACCCTCCAGTGGGCTCCACACCGGGCGCAGAGTCTGTTGGGAGATTCCCTCCTCTCCTTCCCGGTTTGGCTCTCCCCCTGCTCGGGTGCGCGCTCTCTCTCTCAAGTAAGTAAATTTTAAAGTCTTTTCAAAAAAACAATCTTATTTCACTCTTTTTTGTCTATCTGTAGTTTATTTTAGTGTTATGTAATAAATCAAGACCTGATTTGATGTTTTCTCATATATTGAACTGCTTTCTCTAAAACCATTCGCGTCATAATTATCCCTTACTATTGATTCCTTTATTATGTGTAAAATTTGTATGTTCCAGACTTTTGCTATTGGTCAGCAGAGAGTAGCAGGAATTGGATTCACCCACTCACTTGAAAAACCAAAAATTTGGCAAAATATCAGACAAAATATAAGATGTGACTCTCAAGACAGTGGACATAAGACAAGGAAGAATGATGATCCTTGAAGGATAAGAAGCAATGAGATAAACCCTGTGCTTACCCCAGCTTGTAGTCTAAGGCAAGTTTCCA
Source organism: Mustela putorius furo (assembly GCF_011764305.1). Classification (NCBI taxonomy): domain Eukaryota; kingdom Metazoa; phylum Chordata; class Mammalia; order Carnivora; family Mustelidae; genus Mustela; species Mustela putorius. Next base: position 1,160,100 of record NW_025421293.1, read on the forward strand.
GGCCATGGTGCATTGAGGGGAAACCCATCGGGACCCCAACAGTCTCCCTGACTTGTTATAAGGCTGGGAATCCAGGGAGACCAAGATGTGTGGAGTTTTCGGGGCAAAGTAGTGGAGAGAAGAGAGCTGCATGGGTAGAGAATTGCTAGAGACTGGCAGAGGAACTCAGTCTCCAGAGGAACTCAGTCTCAGTCTCCACTGAGTTCTGATCGATGTAAGGAACTACCTAATATTGGGAAAGAATCCTCTGAGAATTTAGCTAGAGCAAACCTCAGTTCAGACAGGACCAGGAATAGTTCCTGTTCCCACGAGTTACAGAAGCATGGGTAGAGAGCTAAGAAGGGTTTTGCCTCAGGGGTGAGAACAGAACAGAGAACATATGAGATAAATAGGTAACAAGTAGCAAATGAATCAGATTCTACCAGAACATTAATAACAGTAAATATAAACAGTAGAAACACCAATTAAATAAAAGTCATGTTAAAAGGCAGAATGGTCAGATTGCACAAAAAATCATAATCTATTTGTTCTACCTACCTAAATGGTGGCCAAATTTAGAGACCAAAGAGACCAAATTTAAATATAAAGACCCAAATAGGTTAAAAGTAAAAAGAAGGAAAGAAATAGTTCATGGCAACTCCAATTAAAAACCCAGCATAATTATATTGGTATAAAACAAAGTAGATTTCAGAGCAAAGCATATTACTAAAGATAAAAAGGTCATTTCATAATGACTAAGAGTTCAGTGACTAGGACACGACAATCCTAAGCACCATGCATTAGAAAAGAGAGCTTTGAAATTTATGAAGCAAAAACAAACAGCAATGCAGGCAGAAATAGCTACAACCACAATTCTCAACCTCTCAATAACTGATAAACGAGTAGACAGAAAATCAGTAAGAATGTACAAGAACTTGGAAAACACTATCAATCAACTTGACTTAACTAATATTTATAGAATACTCAACCCAACGACAGTGTTGAGAAGAAAAAACTCTCTTCTACCCTCTTGGGTTCTGTGGCTGACCTAAGAATTAAACTGACATAAGAAAGATTAACAGGAAAAAAGTACAGAGACGTAATTACTACTCTTACATGTAGACAGGGGTCTGCAGATGGAAACTAGAGACCTGGGAAAGCTGCGAGGCCCCGAAGCTTACGCACCTTTCTACACCAGGAACGATAAACTGAGAGAGAACATAATAAGGCAAAGGGGCTCGGGCCAGGGGCAGTAAGTTGTGGGACAAGTGACAGGAAATAGATGGAAAACTGGCAGAAGATAAGAGTTATTTTATTAAGTTCGTACAGGTCTCTGGTGATAAGAATTCTCTTCATGATACACGGAAGGTACCTTTCTCGTGGGAAGTTTTATGTAAAAAGGAGAATGTCAGAGAGCCCTTGTCATCTGCAGTTTCTCAAGTGCCTTTAGCCTAAAATAATCAATTGGCCAGAATGGCATGTTTGGAGATGGCATATTCTGGACCCTTGCAATAATAAAATACACATTATTTTTAGGATAAACCATGTTCTGGACCAGAAGTTTTGATAAATTTAGGAAGATACAAGTGAGACAATGTGTAGTATCTGATTACAATGGAATTAAATTAGAAATGAATTACAGAAAAGTATATAGAAAACTCCAAAGATTTGGAAACTAGATATCATACTTCTGAAAAATCCAGGGGTCAAAGAAGAAATCAGAAGATAAATGAGAAAGTACTTTTCAACTGAATGAGAAGAAATATCTCAAACCAATCGCATAATGTTCCACATCAAGAAACTGGGAAAAGAAAATCCAAATAAGCCCAAATCAAGCAGAAGGAAGAAAATATAAAGATAAGAGTAGAGATCGGTAAAATTATAAAGAAACAAAAAAATCAATGAAACTAGTAACTTATTTTCTGAAACGATAAGTAAAATGAATAAACTTTTAGCAAAGCTGACAGAGATTAAAAGAGACAAAAATGACTAATGTTATAAATGAAAGTGGGGACATCACTACACACCCCAACCAAACTTAAAAAAATTAAAAGGAATTACCATAAAAATTCATACATGTATACATTTTATTGCTAAAAGGACCAATTCTTTAAAAAACTAGAAACTACTAAAACTTACTCAAGATGAAATAGATACTTTGAATAGTCCCACAGCTATTAAAGACATTGAATTTATAGTTTAAAACCTTCCCCAAAATAAATCCCCATGCTAGGGTCACCATAGAAAGAATCATAGACCTGATGGCTGAAAAAACAAAATTTATTTTCCTAAAATTCTGGCTGCTAGAAGTCTGAGGTCAAGATGTTAGTGGAGTTGGTTTCTTCTGGGGTCTGTCACCTTGACTTGCTGATGGCTGTCTCCTACCTCTGTCTTAATACAGTTTTCCCTCTAAATATGTCTGTGTCTTAATCTCTTTTTATAAGGATATCAATCATATTGGATTAGGCACACTCTAATGAGTTCATTTTAACTTAATTACCTCTTTAAAGATCCTATCTCAAAATAAAATCATGGTATGAGGTACTGGGGGTTAGGACATCAACATAGAAACCTTTAGGGGACATAGCCCATAGCACCAGTCCAGGTGATTTCAGTTGTGAATTATACCAAATATTTAAAGAAAAAACACCAATTCTATATACATTTTTCTAGAAAATAGAAAGAAAATCCTTCTCCAACTAATTTTATAAGGCCAACATTATCTTAGTAGGAAAACCAGATAAGACAGTACAGAGGAAAAAAAAAAATACACAGAACAATAGCCCTCATAAACAAGGGCATAAAAATACAAACAAAATATTAGTATATCAGGGATGCCTGGGTGGCTCAATTGGTTAAGTGGCTAAGTAAAAAAGACAAAAAAAAAGAAGAAAGCAAAGCAATTGCATGCTCAGCTCCCCACCCCCACCCTGATGTGTAGCCCACAACTTCTCCCCGACCCCCACCCAGCCCCAAGACAACTGGAAGTTTACCTCCTAAGGAGTGTGTTGTGGTGGGTGGAGGCACTAGTCCAACCGAGGCAGGTGAACGGTACTGAAATAAAGTGAACTTTTTTTAAAAAAAGATTTTATTTATTTATTTGACACACAGAGATCACAAGTAGGCAGAGATGCAGGCAGAGAGAGAGGGGGAAGCAGGCTCCCTGCTGAGCAGAGAGCCCGATTCAGGGCTGGATCCCAGGACCCTGAGATCAAGACCCAAGCGGAAGGCAGAGGCTTAAACCCACTGAACCACCCAGGCACCCTGAAATAGAGTGAACATTTATATTCCGAATGCAGAGACCCATTGCCAGCCTCCCTCTCTTACTAGCTTTACTAACAACGCCCCAATATTACAGGCATGTAATGTCCTGCTAAGAATCCTAGCAGTTCCAGGGGAAAGACTTAAGATCCTGACATCAGGGTATCTCCAGGGAACTGGCCCAGCCAGACCACCTCCCATGCTTGGCCAGAGCCTCAGGATTCCCACGTTCCAACCAGCTTCTTAGCTCCCACCTTCTAAACACGAGTAGAACACCAAGACCCACCTAATGGCTAAGGAAATGTGCTCTCACATGAAAAATTATAATGCAAACAAACAGCCAGCAAGTGCCTCAGAGGAAACAGAGACAATTCAGGAAAAAGGAAACTTTGAAAAGAACAATCATTAATAATCTCCGAGAGGTAAGAGAGCACAATACATTCATTAAGCAGGAATAGAACAGGATGCTATTTTTAAAAAAAGAACACTCAGAACAAAAAGGAACACTAGGAAATTAAGAGCAAAATAAAAGTCATGATAAACTCAGTAGAATGTTTGGAAGATAAAATTAAAAACTTGGTATAAAATAGAGCAAAAGGAGTCTGAAAATAGGAAAGAAAAGATGAGAAAATTCAATGATTACTCAAAGAAGTCCAATGTCCCAGTGATGGAAGTTCTGGAGAAAATAGAGAAAATAGAGAAATAAATACAGAAAAAAAAAAAGGGTGACTGTAATGAAAGAAACGGTCCCAGAAAATTTCCCAGAACTGAAGAGACAAAAGCAAATACATCCACAGCACAGTCTTTCGTTCACCCATCTACCAGCAGATGCAAGCATTGGTCTATCTTTGGGGACACAACAGTGAAAAGATTGAGCAAAGCCTTTGCCCTGGAAGAGTAGAAAGATCAGTGTTCGCCAGGGATTCGGAGGGGAGGAGGAAGGATGGACAGGTGGGGGGCAGCGGAACGGTTCTGTACAGCATTACGACGGCGGAGCACCTACCATTATGTGTTTGTCAAATCCGCTGATTAGACAGTACGAAGAATGAACTCTAATGTAAGCCGTGGACTTGAGATAATACTGATGTATCAACAGTGACTCATCAGTTGTAACAAATGTACCACAGTGATGTCAGATGTACATCAGAGGGGAAACTTGGGTAGATGGGAACTCTACTTTCCATTCATTCTTTTCCTGTGAACCTAAAACTTCTCCAATAAATAAAGTCTGCTAATAAAAAAAAGTGAAATGAAAAAAATCAAGAAATGTATTAACTCCAGGGGAAGGAGAAGTTGTTTCTAAGAGGACAAGGATTCATAATTCGTGACGGAATATCCGTGTAAACGGAATGCTGTGACCCTCAAGTCTGATAGAAGCACGTTGTGATCCTGGGGGATGGGAGGGCTGAGTGGAAGCAGTGGGTCTGGGGCACGACCGAGAGCTAATCCTGGTCTTCTGCAGTGGGAAGTCCATAGAGACACCGGGAACTGAGAAGCCAAGAAGGAGCCGCGTGCCAGGATCTTGACGATTGGGGTTGGGGTGAGCCTTGTAGAATTATGTGACTTTTTTTTTAAGAGTATACATAACACCTTTTAGTAAAAAACAAACTCTTAAATACAATTCAACATCAAAAATACATTCAGCCTCAGGGCACCTGAGTGGGTCAATTGGTTGAGCATCTACCTTCAGGTCAGATCATGATCTCAGGGTCCTGGGATCGGGTCCCCTATGGAGGTCTGCTCAGCAGGGAGTCCCTTTCCCCCCTCTGGCTCTCCCTCTGTGCCCTCTCTCTCTTTCTTAAATAAATAAATAAAATCTTTAAAAAAATACATCCAACCTCAACACTGTTAAATATCTCTGAGAAAAGTCCCGTTAGATTTATTTTAGATATTTTCTTGTTATCGTTTTGAATAGATTCTCTCCCTACTCTCTTTTTTCTAAATAAAAATTTATTAATTCTATTTTATTTATTTATTTATTTGACAGACAGAGATCACAAGTAGGCAGAGAGGCAGGCAGAAGAGAGAGGAGGAAGCAGGCTCCCCGCTGAGCAGCGAGCCTGATGCGGGACTCGATCCCAGGACCCTGAGATCATGACCCGAGCTGAAGGCAGAGGCTTAACCCACTGAACCACCCAGGGGCCCCTATTTTATTTTTTTTAAGCAATCTCTACACCCCATATGGGGCTCAAACACACAGCCCCGAGATCGAGTCACAGGTCTTTCAACTGAGCCAGTCAGGTGCTCTTGAGCCTTCCTCTGAAAAAATGTGGCGATTTTTCTTATTGGGCTAGTTTTTGTGCCATTTCACAGTATTAAACATCATAATTCAACTGTCTTGCATCACTGGGATAAACTGTGGGTGGCCATGACTCTCACTGTGGTGCTGGAATTAGTTTGCCACTTCTTTAATTCTACATTTGTTGGTGAGTTTGGGGCAGCATTTTCTTTCCTTCTGATTTTTAAAATATTCTGGAAATAAGCATGCCTGGTGGCTCAGTTGGTTAAGCATCTGACTCTTGATCTCAGCTCTGGTCTTGATTGTAAATCAAGCCATTCATTGGGCTCCACACTAGGTGTGGAGTTTTTTGTTTTTTGTTTTTTTTTTAAAAGATTTTATTTATTTATTTGACAGAGGGAGACATAGCAAGAGAGGGAACAGAAGCAGGGGGAGTGAGAGAGGGAGAAGCAGGCTTCCAGCTGATGAGGGAGTCCAATGCAGGGTTGAATCCCAGGACTCTGGGATCATGACCTGAACTGAAGGCAGATGCTTAACGACTGAGCCATCCAGGTGCCCCAGGTGTGGAGCTTATTTAAAAAAAAAAAAATCTATACACAAAGTCTGGAAAGATGGCAGAGTAGGAAGACCCTGAGCTCACCTCATTCCAGGGACACAACTAGATAGCGCTCACAACACTGTAAATAACCCAGAAAATGACCTGAAGACTGGAAGACTGGCAGAACAAACTCCATAACTAATGGTAGAGAAGAAGCCCCTTTGAAGAAGGTAGGAAAGGAAGGACACAGTTTGGGAGCAAATGGACTGTGGCCATCCATGGTGGGAGAGAGCTGGTATGTGGAGAAAGGCAAATAACAGGGTATCATACCAGAGATCCCGGATGGGGAAGATGAATCTCCATAACATTTGGCTTTGAAAACAAGAGGAGCCAAATCTCATGAGTTCTTCCATGCCAGCAGGAAAAAAGTTGCCCTCAAACAATAGAATACTCATTGTTCTTGAGTGCACATGGGGTTTCTCCAGAATAGACCACATACCGGGTCACAAATCAGGTCTCAACTGATACCAAAAGACTGAGATTATTCCCTGCATATTCTCAGACCACAATCTTTGAAACTGGAACTCAATCATAAGAAGAAGTTTGGAAGGAATTCAAACACTTGGAAGTTAAAGAGCATCCTGCTAAAGAATGTTTGGATCAACCTGAAAATCAAAGAAGAACTTAAACAATTCATGGAAACCAATGAGAACAAAAACACATCAGTCCAAAACCTATAGGATATGGCAAAGGCGGTCCTAAGGAGGAAATACATAGCCTTCCAAGCCTTACTCCAAAAAATTAAAAAATCCCAAATACATTAACTATCTTTACACCTTAAAGAATAGGAGAGTCAACAACAAATTAAGGTTAACCCCTGAATAAGAAGGGAAATAATTAAGATTAGAGCAGAGATCAATGAATTAGAAATCAGAAATGCATTAGAACACATCAATGAAACTAGAAGCTGGTTCTTTGAAAGAATTAATAAGATCAATAAACTGAGAAAAGAGGAAGGAACCAAATTAATAAAATCATGAATGAAAGGGAGAGATCATGACTACCACCAAGGAAATAGAAACAATCATCAGAAATTATTATCAACAGCTATATGCCAATAAATTAAGCAACTTAGAAGAAATGGATACATTCCTGGAAACCCATACACTTCCAAGACTAAAACAGGAAGAAATTGACAACCTGAACAGACCAATAACCAGTAACAAGATTGAAGTAGTGATCAAAGACCTCCCAAAAACAAGAGTCCAGGATCTGATGGATTCCTGGGAAATTCTACCAAACAGTTGAAGAAGAAATAATACCTATTCTCTTGAGGCTGTTTCAAAAAATAGAAACAGAAGGAAAACTTCCAGACTCTTTCTATGAGGCCAGCATTACCTTGATCCCCAAACCAGGCAAAGACCACATCAAAAAGGACAATATCAGACCAATAACCCTGATGGATATGCATGCCAAAATTCTCAACAAGTTCCTTGCTAATAGGATCCAACAGCACGTTAAAAAGTTTATCCACCATGACCAGGTGGGATTTATCCCTGGGATACAAGGGTGGGTCAACATTTGCAAATCAATGTAATAAAACAAATTAATAAGAGAACAGAAAAGAACCACATGGTCCTTTCAATTGATGCAGAAAATGCATTTGACAAAATAACTTCATCCATTCCCAATTAAAACTCTTCAGAGTATAGGGATAGAGGGAACAGTCCTCAATTTCATAAATTCCATCCATGAAAAATCCACAGCGATTATCATTCTAATGGGGAAAAGCTGAAGCCTTTCCCTTAAGATCAGGAACACAAGGATAACCACTCCGCCACTTTTGTTCAACATAGTACTGGAAGTCCTAGCAACCACAATCAGACAATGAAAAGAAATAAAAGGTATGCAAATTGGCAAAGAAGAGGTCAAACTCTCTCTCTTCGCAGATGACATGATACTTTACGCAGAAAACCCAAAAGACTCCACGCCCAAATTACCAGAACTCATACAGCAATTTGGTAATGTGGCAGGATACAAAATCAATGCATAAAAATCAGTTGCTTTCTTATACCGTAACAATGAAACTGTAGAAAGAGAAATTAGAGAATTGATTCCATTTATAAAAGCACCAAAACCCATAGGATACCTTGGAATAAACTTAACCAAAGAGGCAAAGGATCTGTACTCAAGGAACTACGGAACACTCATGAAAGAAATCAAAGAAGACACAAAAAGATGGAAAAATATTCCATGTTCATGGATAGGAAGAATAAACATTGTTAAAATGTCTACACTTCCCAGAGTAATCTATATTTGCAATGCCATCCTGATCAAAATGCCACTGGCATTTTTCAAAGAGCTGGAACAAACAATCCTAAAATTTGTATGGAACCAGAAAAGACCCTGAATCTCAAGGAAATGTTGAAAAAGAAAAACAAAGCTGGGGAATCACGTTGCCTGATTTTTAGCTGTATTACAAAGCCATGATCGCCAAGACAGCATGGTACTGGCACAAAAACAGACGCATAGATCAGTGGAACAGAATAGAGAGCCCAGACATGGACCCTCAACTCTATTGTGAAATAATCTTTGACAAAGCGGGAAAAAATATCCAATGGACAAAAAACTGTCTCTTCAACAAATGATACTGGGAAAATTGGACAGCAGCTATGTATAGAAGAATGAAACTTGACCATTCCTTATACCATACACAAAGATAAACTCCAAATGGATAAAAGACCTTAACTTGAGACAAGAATCCTTCAGAATCCTAGGGGAGAACATAGACGTAAGCTCTTGGACACTGGCCACAGCAACTTCTTTCAAAACACGTCTCCAAAGGCAAAGGAAACAAAAGTAAAAATGAACCTTTGGGACTTAATCAAGACAAAAAGCTTCTGCACAGCAAAGGAAATAGTCAACAAAACAAAGAGGCAGCCCGCGGAATGGAAGAAGATACTTGCAAATGCCACTACAGACGAAGGGCTGATATCCAAGATCCATAAAGAACTTCTCAAACTCAACCCCCTCCCCAAAAACCCCAGATAATCATGTCAAAAAATGGGCAGAAAGCATGAACAGACACTTCTCCAATGAAGAGATGGTTAAGAAACATGAAGAAATGTTCATCATCATTAGCCATCAGGGAAATTCAAATCAAAACCACATTAAAATACCACCTTACACCAGTTAGAATGGCAAAAATCGACAAGAAACAGCAAATGTTGGAGAGGATGTGGAGAAAGGGGAACCCTCTTACACTGTTGGTGGGAATGCAAATTGGTGCAGTCACTTGGGAAAAAAGTATGGACGTTCCTCAAAAAGTAAAAAATAGAGCTACCCTCTGACCCACAACTGCACTACTGGGTAGTGAACAGAAGGGCCATGTGCACCCCAATGTTTACAGCAGCAATGTCCACAATAGCCAAACTGTGGAAAGAGCCAAGATGCCCTCAACAGATGAATGGATAAAGAAGACGTGGTCCATGTATACAATGGAGTATTACTCAGCCATCAGAAAGAATGACCTCCCAGCTTTAGCATCAACATGGATGTGCCTAGAGGAGATTATGCTGAGTGAAATAAGTCAAGCAGAGAAAGTCATTTATGGTTTCACATATTTGTGGAACATAAGGAATAGCATGGAGGACATTAGGAGAAGGAAGGGAAAAAAGAAGGGGGGATTTGGAGGAGGAGATGAACTGTGAGAGGCTGTGGAATTCAGGAAACAAACTGAGGGTTTTAGAGGGGAGTGGGGTGAGGGATGGGTAAGTCCAGTGATGGGTATTAAGGAGGGAACATATTGAATGGAGCACTGGGTGTGCTATGCAAACAATGAATCATGGACACTACATCAAAAACTAATGAAGTACCCTATGGTGACTAACATAACATAATAAAAAAAAATCAGTAAGACAAAAGAAGAGAGTTACATACGAAGGGAACTCCGTAAGGTTATCACCAGATTTCTCCGTGGTAACTTTCCAATCCAGAAAACAGTGACATGATATATTCAAAGTGCTGAATGGGAAAAATCTGCAAAAATAATACTCTATCCAGCGAGGCTATCATTTAGAATAGAAGGAGACATAAAGAGCTTCTTAGACAAACGAAAGTTAAAGGGATTCATGACTACCAAACCATTTCTGCAAGAAATATTAAAGAGTTTTTGAGTGGAAAGTAGAGTCCGAAGTGATAATATGAAGGTAGAAAACACAAAAGCAGTAAAAACAAATATTTATGTAAAAAAAAAAAATCAGTCAAGGAACTCACAAAGTAAAATGATATAAAATATAACACCATATAACTAAAACATGGAGAGGAGTTGAGTAAAGAATGGATTCAAACTTAAATAACCATCAACTTAATATAGACTGCTATGGAGTTCCTGGGTGGCTCATTTAAGTGTCCAAGTCTTGATTTTGGCTCAGGTCGTGAACTCAGGGTCATGAGAGCAAGCCCCATACTGGGCTCAGTGCAGTGTCTACCTGACATCCTCTTCCTCTGCCCCTCTCTCTCCTCTCTCTCTCCTCTCTCTCTCAAATACATAAATAAAATAAATCTTTAAAAAATATAGACTGTTACATGCAGAAGAGGTTATATATAAAACCTAATGGTAACTACATATCAAAAACCACAAATGACTATACAAAGAACAAAGAGAAAGAAATCCAAATATATCACTAAAGAAAACCAGCAAAGCATGAAAGAAAGACAAGAAAGGATCTGAGGAAATCTTTAGAAACAACCACAGAACAAATAATAAAATGACAGTAAATACATATCTATCACTAATTACTTTGTAATTGAACTAAACATTCCAATAAAAAGACACAGGGTGACAGAATGGATAAAAAGACCAGACGCAGCAGTAAATACATATCTATCACTAATTACTTTGTAATTGAACTAAACATTCCAATAAAAAGACACAGGGTGACAGAATGGATAAAAAGACCAGACCCAGCCATTTGCTGCCTCCAAGGGACTCACTTCAGACCCATAAACACCTGCAGGTGAAAGTGATGGGAAGGAGAAACATGCATTATCCAGGTGTCAAAAGAAATCCAGAGTAGCAGTACTTACATTGGACAAAATGGACTTTAACACAAAGACTAACAATAGACAAAGAAGAACCCTATATAATTAATAATAAAGAAGAAGATGATACATAACAACAACAAGAAGATGTAACAATTGTAAGTAGTTATGCAACCAGGATAGGAGTAACCAAATACAGAAAATAGCACACTGGAACAGACGGGCATCACAGATATGTTCAGAACATTCCATCCTCAAAGGGCAGAATACACATTCTTTTCAGGTGCACATGGAACGTTCTCCAGAATGGATCACATAATAGTAGCCCACATAACAAACCTCACCAGATTCAAGAAGATTGAAATCATAACCACGTATCTCTTCTGGCCAGAACACAATGAAACTAGAAGTGAACCACAAGAAAAACTCCAAATACATGGAGATTAGATAACCTGCTACTAAACAATGAATAGGTCAATTAGGAAATAAAAGAAGAAATAAAAAACACATGGAAACAAATGAAAACGAGAACACAAGAGTCCCAAACCTCTCAGGTGCTGTAAAAGTGGTTCTAAGAGGAAAATATACAGCAATACAGACCACCCTCAAGAAGCAAGAAAAATATCAATTAAACAACCTTACTTGACACCTTAACATAGCTAGAAAAAGAACAAACAAAATCTAAAACCAGCAGAAGGAAGGAAATAATAAAGATCAGAGCAGAAATACACATAGCAATAAAATAACAATAGAATAGATCAGTGAAATCAGGACTTTGAAAAAAATTAATAAAATCAATAAATCTCCAACCAGATTTATCAAGAAAAAAAGAGAAAGGACCCAAGTAAATAAAATCACAAATGAGAGAGGAGAAATAACGTCCCGCACCACAGGGACACAAACAGTTATGAAGGAACATTATGGAAAAGTGTATGCCAGCAAGCGGGACAACCTAGAAGAAATAGACAAATTCCTAGAAACATACAAACTAAAGCTGAAACAGGAAGCTGAAGCAGGAAGCCGAAAAATGGAAAGGAAGAAAAAAGGAAGCTGAAAAAACAGGAAGACAAAATTTGAGCAGTCTGATTACCTGCGATGAGACCGAATCAATAATGAAAAGACTGTCAACAAAAGTTCGGGACCAGATGCCTTCTCGGGGGCAATTCTAACATTTAAGGAAGAGTTTATTCCTATTCTTCTCAAACTTCCAAAACATAAACAAGGCACAAGGACTTCCAAATTCATTCTCTAAGGCCAGCATTCCTCTGATACCCAAACCAGATCAAGACACCACCGTACGAGAACTACACGACAATACCCCTGATGAACAGGGGTGCAAAAATCCCCAACAAAATACCAGCAAACTGAGTCCAACAATACATTAAAAAAAAAAAATCACTCATGATCAAGTGGGATTTATTCGTGGGTTGCCCGGGGGCTGTGTTGCAAGGGTACTTCAGTACTTACACTTCAATCGAAGTGATACATCCCATCAATGAGAGAAAGGAGAAGAACCATATGATCATTTCAGTAGATGTAGAAAAAGCATCTGACAAAATACATCATCCATTCGTGATAAAAACCCTCAACAAAGTAGGTTTAGAGGGAACGTACCTCAACATAATAAAGGCTCTCTGTGAAAAACCCACGGCTAACATCATCCCTAACAGGGAAAACCTGAGAGCCTTTCCCCGAAGACTGGGAATAAGACTCTTGTCATTTTTATTCAACATAAAACTGAAGTCCTTGCCTCAGCAATCAGACAACAGAAGGCATCCAAATCAGTAAGGAAGCAGTAAAACTTTCACTATTTGCAGATGACTTGATACTCTATATAGAGAACCTGAAAGAGTCCACCAAAAACCTGCTAAAGCTGATACTCAAATTCAATAAAGTCACAGGACACAAAATCCGTGTACGGAAATCTGTTGCATTTTTATATAGTAATAATTAAGCAGCAAAAAAAGAAATCAAGAAAACAGTCCCATTTACAACTGCATGAAAAATAATAAGATACCCAGGAAATAACCTAACCACAGAGGTGAAAGACATGTATCCTGAAAACTACAAAACAATGATGTAAGAAATTGAGGAAGACACGAAGAAATGGGAAACCCTCGATGCTCATAGATCGGAAGAACAGATATTGTTAACGTGTCTAAATTATCCAAAGCAATTGGCACATTTAATGCAATCCCTATGAAAATACCACCAGCATTTTTCACAGAGCTGGAACAATCCTAAAATTTGTATGAAACTTCAAAAGACCCTGAAAAAGAAACCAATCTTGAAAAAGAAACCCAGAGCTGGAAGCACCACAATTCCGGACTTCAAATTATATGACAAAGCTGTGGCAGCCAAAACACTATGGTACTAGCACAAAAAACAGACACACAGATAAATGGAACAGAATAGAAAACCGGGAAATAAACCCGCACCTCTGTGGTCAATTAATCTTTGACAAAATAGGAAATAATATCCAGTGGGGAAAAAGACAGTCCCTTTTCCCATTTCCCAACAAATGGTGTTGGGAAACTGGATAGCAACATGCGAAAGAAAGAAAATGGATCTCGTTTTGACATCATACGCAAAAATAAATTAAAAATAAATTAAAGAACTAAATGTGAGACATAAACCATAAAAATCCTAAAAGAGAACACAGACAGAAACTTCTTTGACATTGGCCACAGCAACTTCTTCCTAGACATGTCTCCTGAGGCGAGGGAAACAAAAGCAAAAATATATTGGAACTCTATCAAAATAAAAAAGCTTTTGCACAGCAAAGGAAAAAAATCAATAAGATGTTTACAAATGAATACCTGATTAAGATTTCATATCCAAAATACGTAAATAACATAAAACGCAACATCAAAAATAGGGCAATTAAAAAGTGGACAGAAGACTGACAAGTAAGTTAATTAAATCTTTTTTTAAAAAGTGGGCACGAGACAGGAACAGACATTTCCGCAAACAAGACATACAGATGGCCAATAGACACATGAAAGATGTTCATCGTCATTATCATCAGGGAAATGCAAACCCAAACATCAATGAGGCATCACCTCACACCTGTCAGAGCAGCTAAAATCAACAACACAAGAAACGACATGTATTGGTGAGGATGTGGGGGAGAAGGAACCCTCCTGCACTGTTGGCGGGAATGCAAACTGGTGTAGCCACTGTGGAAAACAATAGGAAGAATCCTCAAAAAATTAAAAACAGAACGACCCTATGATCCCGCAATGACATACACGAACACTAACTCAAAGGGATACACACACCCCTGGGTTTACTGCAGCACGATTTATAACAGCCGAGTGTCTCTCGATGAATGACTGCATGAAGATGTGGTATATACACAATGGAATATGACTCAGCCATGAAAAAGAACGAGCTCTTGCCATTGGCAATGACATGGACAGGGCCAGAGGGTATCACGCTGAGTGAAAGAAGTTAGTCAGACAAAGACCAATACCATATGATTTTGCTCATACGTGGAATTTTTATTTTATTTATTTTATTTTTAAAAGGAGATTTATTTATTTATTTGAGAGAGAGAGCAAGAGAGCACAAGCAGGAGGAGAAGCAGAAGGAGAGGGAGAAGCCGGTCCCCCATGGAGCAGGGAGCCTGACGTGGGGCTCGATCCCAGAACCCTGGGATCACGACATGAGTCAAAGGCAGATGCCCAGCTAACTGAGCCACACAGGTGCCCGCATATGTGGAATTTTTTAAAAAAAAGGTTTTTTTTTATTTATTTGAGAGATAGCTCAAGTGGGGGAGGGAAGGAGCGGAGCGAGAAGGAGAAGGAGCATCTCCCATTGCGCAGGGAGCCTGATGTCTGGCTGATCCCAGGGCTCTGGGATCATGACCTGAGCTGCAGGTGCTTAGCTGACTGAGCCACCCGTGTGCCCCCACTCAGAAACAAATGAGCAAAGTGGGAGATAAAAAAGAAAGAGAAACAAATCAAGAAAAAAAAACCTCACACAGACTTTAGAGAACACAGCGATGGTTACCAGAGGGGACGTGGGGGGGGGAGGGGTCAAATAGGTGATGGTGCACTTGATGGTGATGGACACCGAGTAGTGTGTCAAACTGCTGCATCACTACATTGTACACCGGAAACTAGTACAGCACTGTGTGTTAACTCTACTGGAATGAAAAATAAAACCGATAATAAATATTCTATACACGAGTTTTAACGAGCTGTGGGATCAGCAAACATCTCCTGCCGTTCCGGTCTTTACCTTACTAACGGTAACATTCGTAACTCGAGTTTTTCATTTTGACAAAAGCCAACAATCTATCTACCTTTATTTAGTTGCTCGTACTTTTGGTGTCATTTACCTAAGAAAAACATTGCATAACCCAAGATCGTGAAGATTTTCTCCAGATCTTCTAAGAATTTTAGAGTTGTAGCTCCTACATTCGGATATGCTGCATTCGATTTGTGCGTACAGTATTAGGAAGGGCTCCGAATTTATCCTTTTTTTTAATGTAATAGAAAATTCTCCCAGCACCATTTGTTGAAAAAACGATTCTTTTTCATTGAATTTTCTCGACATCTTTGTTGAAAATCAATTGACTGTAAATGTAGAGATTGGGGGGGGGTGCGTATCTCAATTCTCTTCCATTGATCTGTCTACTCTGAATTCTAGTGCCACTTACTGGAAAAACTTACGACGCCAACATTGTAATAAGTTTTTTAAATCAGGAAATATAATTCCTCCAGTTGTTCTTTTTAAAGATTGTTTTTGCCTATTCTGGGTCTTTTGGAATTTTCATATGAGTTTTAAAATCAGTTTATCAGTTTCTGCAAAAAGGCCAGTTGAGCTAGCCCACCTTTTATCCTCATCTGAGAATGTTGTTAGCATCTCTCACTCACCTCATCCGCTCCCCTTTCCCTCGATCCTTTGCTTTCTAGGGCTTGTGCTGTCAGGTTTTTCTTATAAGATGGTGACACTTGTTCGAGAGGTATTGATGCAGACACTTCCAGTATCTGTGTGTGTTTGGGACAGGGCATCTATGCGATCTGTACCTTTGGCCAAGACAGGTTGTAAGTCTTCAACTGAAGACATACATTGACTTGAGAGAAGTTAAAATGTGAAAACAATGTGTGTCTTCGCGTTGAAAAAATACGGTACTTGGTTTCCTTTTCCCATCTGTGCCGCACAGTGTACTCTTCTGCAGAGCAACAAGAGTGAACTCTTTAGAAAGTAAGTTGACCATATCAACTTTTTGGCTGAAGACCTTCTGAATGACGTTCCATGTCAGTCACCATAAAATACGAACTTTCTACCACTGTGTTCAGGACTTTATGGGATCTCTTCCCGTAAACAGTCAGCCTCTTAGACGGCATTTCTGACAGCTCTCACTCTGACTGCTCTGCCTCAGTCACACTGGCCTCCTCGACACTCCTGAGACACATCAGGCATATTCCCATCTCAGGGATATCGCACTTGCTGCTTCCCCTGCCCGGAACGTTTTCCCCAAGACACTCACATAACTCGGTCCCTTCCTTCTCTCAGTCTCTGCTCAAATGTCACCTCTCAGAAAGGCCTTTTTGCCCAACTGGTCTAGAAGAATCCCTCTACTATCACTCTTTCTTCTTTCTCTCTCAATTTCTCATTTTACCACCCACACCTCCATCACCACCTTCCTCATCTGGAATGGAAGCTCCGTGAGAGCAGAGACTTCGTCTGGTTCGTGACCTTGTGCTTAGAATGACCGACATATAGCAGGTACTCAATCAGGGTTTGCTGAATACATGAGTAAATGATTGGATGCACCAGCCCATGGAAACAATGCTGCTTGCTGCCTGGTTAAAACCAGAAGAACTGAACTTGCAAGCAGCGGTAGGAAGCGCAAACACGGGACTAAGCCTCAGACAGTAGAGAGTAGTGACGTCTGTGAAAAACTGGAGAGTGCCAGCCCCATGTCGGGGTCCCTGTTGTTATTGTTTCCTAAAGAATATTTGTGGTTGAATCTTGCTGAATGGGAAGGGGGCAGGTAGAGTGAGAAGAAACAGACTTTGATAAAAGGTGAAAGGAAACTTAATAACTTGCTTGAGAACAGTAGGGTCCCTCATGAGGGTGTCAGCATCCTGAGTCTGGTCTCCAAAGAGGAAAACATGCATCTCGGCTGACGTTCAAGGAAATCCACCACCCTCAGAAAGGGAAATATTAGGACTTTCATTTATAACCACTTTTATGAAAATAAAAAAATTAAGCTCTGCTAATATTTGCCATGTGTATTGAACCCAGGAGCCTCCATTTCTGCCTGTGTCTGGCAGTCATGGGTCCTGGGTGCCACACAAGGACTCCTGAAGAAAATTTGGGAATAAGGACAGCAGAAGTCTTCAGTGCCCTCTCTCAGTTATTCCCTTTCAGAACACTGTGACCAATTGCAATCTACTATTGGCTCGTCGAATGGATACATGGATTATATTATCTACGTAAAGCTCACAAAACCCTCACTAATGGACAACTGGCTTCAAATATTTTCTTCAAAGAAACCACAGATCAAAGATAACACTAATCAAAAAGGATGATCCACCACAAGAAGATTGCAAAGCTAGCACTTTTCACCAGGGGAAAATAATAATAACCATGTCAGATTTCCATACTGAAGCTTCTTTGCTGTGATCATTTATTGTAGGTATCAAAGAAAAACACTTTTGTAGCATTACAAATACATTTTAAAAATCATTTATCATAGTTGCTGAATGTCTGGCAGATCCTTTTACAATTTCTATGTATGTATTTTTACATGAATACAGTTGTACATGGAATTTAAAATGGAACAAATATGCATTATGTTGAAGTTGTGTGCACATTTTAAAGTTTTTACTGATAAGGCTGTATTATCAAACTAGCTTGGAGTCACAGTCCTGGTGTGAAACTCTCCTCATGGAGGCTCCTCAGAAGGCGCAGCTAGCCTGTCTGAGCAGCGCCCACGCACGAGAAGTGAACGGTGTGTGTCATTCCTTCGTCCACATTTCTACAGTAGTAGGGGAAAGGTAGTCCAGAGATATAAAGCAACCAGCATCAGAAGAAATAAGGTCAGCTTTCCTTGTCAAGCAATGTAGTCTCTTTTTCACAGCTGTGAATGACGATTCGGTATCTCCGAATATAAGACCAAGACCGAGATAAATAAATGGAACAAGAAAACCCAGAAAAAATAGGTAATTTGGTGAAAAGATAAATTATATAATTCTAAATTAATATCATAAGAGAGGCCAGATATTATGCAGAATAAGACCTTAAGACCCAGACAGGGAATAAGAGAATAAATAAGATAAGATATATTTCAGATATAAAGAGGCAATCCAGGAAAGTCCAATATATTTCAATAGAATATTGAATATTCTACAAAGATAAAAGAGAAATCTAGGGAGTAATTTCACCTTTAATTTTTTTTGCTAATTATTTCCATGAAGTATAACATCGATACAAAACTTGGTAAAGGTAATACAAATTTAAAAATTACAGGCCTAGATCACTTATGAATACTTATTTGAATGCTTTCTACAAAATATTAGCATAAAGGATCCAATATCACACTAAGAAAAGGACATACCATGGCCATGTGAGATTTATTTTAGGAATGCAAGGTTGGTTCAATATTTAAAAATTCATGGTGTTATACACAACATTAAGAAATGTAAACAAAGCGGCGCCTGGGTGGCTAAGCTGTTAAGCATCTGCCTTTGGCTCAGGTCATGATCCTGGGGTCCTGGGTCCTGGGATCGAGCCCCGCATCAGGCTCCCTGCTCAGCAGGAAGCCAGTTTCTCCCTCTCCCACTCCCCCTGCTTGTGTTCCCTCTCTTGCTGTGTCTCTGTCAAATAAAGAAAATCTTTTTAAAAAAGAAATGTAAACAAAAAATTTCATATGATTATCTCCATAAACACTGAAAAGTCCCTAAACAAATTAAACAACCTCTCCTGATAAAAACAATCAAGAAAAAGTTCATATTTGCCCCACTGATTTGAGATGTCACTTTTATTATGCACTGAAGTTCCACATGTACTTGTATCTATTTCTGGATATTCTGTTCTAGCTCACAGGTCTGTTTTTCTATTCAGGTACCAATATTACACTATTTGAGTTACCAAAACTTTGTGGTATATTTTAATATTTGGTAGGGCTAGTTGCCTCTCATAGTTTTTATTTTCTGGTGGTTTTGTGGAAATTATTTTTCCATTTGAAGTTTATTATTATTTACTGATACTTTCTTTGTTACACAATATGATCTATTCTTGTGAATATTCCTTGTGTGCTTGAGAAAATGGATATTCTATTATTGGGGTTAAATTTAATTCAAAATTTAATTCAAAAAGTACATGGTTTTTAAAAATTACAATGTTAATTTTTAATATCCTTACTTATTTTTGTCTACTTATTCCATACCACTGAGGTGAGACTTATCAAGGGATACTTCAATCCTGATGACTTTGGGCTTTTGTCTTTTGTTCCATTAGTGAAAGATTTTGTTGGTTTTTCAGAACTTCACCTATATACACTGTTCGTGGGGCTACCTGCTGTCCTTGCAAATTTTCTTAGATTAACAAGTATGATGCTTGACTTCTCTTTCCTCCCACATTCTCATAAGCTTATTTTTTCTGGAAAAAAATTCATGGTTTTTACCAAGTGATGGTTTAAAACCATTTTTGTCATTTCCTGATATCAGATCCCCTGGATCTGGGAAAGATGGGGTATCTTGCGATGTGGTACTGAGGTTTGGGATGTAATGGTAACCTGTAAAATGCTGGACAAATTCTGAAGAGCTTGACAGAAGTGAGATTAACTTCATGCCAGCCCCTTTCTGTTTCTCAAGATTTGCCTTAGCATATCTGACTCCCAGGGAGACCTCTCAAAGGCATGCTAGGAGGGTAATAAACTCCAACATGGCTATTTGAGTGGATTTTCATCCGAATCCTCAAACCCTCTAAAATCTCTCCACTCAGCCATCAGCAGAGACTGGAAACTGGTGGTATACCAGACTGACTTTTCTTAATGCCCCAGAAGACAGAAGATATGACCCCCTTCTCTCTTCTCAGCTCCCAATTGTTACTCCTTTATAACCCATTTTCCTCTCCAAGGTATTTTTCCTTGAATCTCCATATTGGGGCAGCCTGGAATGACTGGCCTCACCCCCACTTTCCTTCCATGACCCGAAACCATAGCGCCAGCCCCTGCACGTTCCTCGTATGTGTGAAAGAGACAGTGGGACAAGGGAGTGCTGTGGGCTGTTCTGGAAGGGAGCAGGAAACTGACTTGCAGACAGAGGCGAAGCAATTTGATCTACCAAGTGAAGACCTATATTATGGAGGTAAATTATGCTGCCAACCTTGAAACAGGGAACCCAGAAGACATCAATTTTTACAAAGGCTGTGTTTTGATCCACTTCAAAGAACTCACTGGGGTTAGTCTTGTGAGTTTCATAAGCCATCAGCCCACTGAGCCTGTGGAGTGATGCTTCACCGTGAAGACAGACTCATCAGGGAGCCGGTGAGAAGAACCAAAGACAGAACCGATTTATGTCCCACCACGTCAACGGGAGTCATTAGTTGGCTGCCATAATCTTTACTTTCGTGTTGTGCAGTTTCTTGAGCCTGAAAGGCACACCCAGGGAGTCGACCTTGATGGGGGCTCCTCACCTGGGACTTGGGCACCTGTATGGCAGAAGAAGGCACCCCAATGGGGAACTAGGACAAGGACACAGCAGGACAATAGGCAGCTTGTCTTGTGTCCCCCCACGCACTCCCCTTTCTCCCTTTTGCTGATCACTCTCTCCTCTTCTCCCTCCTGCGTCCCGTCTCTGGGTGACTGCACTGGTGCCTAGAACTCGGGGAAAAGCGCAGTAATTTAAAAAAAAAAGGAAACACTTATTTCTGTGAAATTCTCTGTGGGTCACTAATAATCCGACGCATTTCCGCCTGCCTGAGAGCCCGGGGAAGCCCCGGCTTCTGCCGACGCCCAGCTCCGGCCACAGCCCTCAGAGTCTCCCGGCACAGGGCGGCGGTGACTGCGCAGGGCCCGGGCGCAGCCGGACTTGGGTCTGGGGGCCGCGGCGCGCCGAATGGACGGGGACACGGGGTCCGAGCAGGGGGCGGGGACGAGGGCGGTCAGTCTCCAGGACACGTCGCGATAGGAACAGAATTTGGGGATGCGCGGGAAGGCAAGTGGCCACGGAGGGAGAGAAGAAACTGCGGCCGGCGGGGGCGCGGCGCAGCCTTCAGAGGCCGCAGGCGACTCTGAACCTGGGGTTCGGCCTGGTGGGAGCGTCTCCAGGATAAATCCCGGCCTCGGGGCTCCCTCCCGACCCCCCGCTTTGCTGACCGCCGGCCTCTGCAGAGCCCCGAAGTGCTGCCGCTCGGCGAGGGGGTCCGGGCTCCGAGACACCGGGCCGGGCGCTGCCGGGAAACGGGGGTCGAGGAGGAGGAGGAGGAGGAGCGGCCGCAGACCAGCGGGAAAGCCCTCCAACACCCCGAACACAGACCCGCACGAGGTCGCGGGAAGCGGAGCAGCGACTCCAACACCCCGAACACAGACCCGCACGAGGTCGCGGGAAGCGGAGCAGCGACTCCAGGAACAGAGAAGCCACCGTTTCTGGAAGGCGGGACAGCGGAGACCGGACCCCGGGCCCGCGGGGTCACGGGAAGCCCCGGGCCGGGCCGACCCCCGGTATCGGAGGGGGACGCGGCGGCGGGGACGGAGCCGACCGGCGGGCTCGCAGCGCGGGGACCCGAGGACCCGGGAGCCGAGGCGCGGTCGGGCCGCGGCTCCGCGCAGGGACCCCGCCGCGGCGGCCCCGGGGACACTCACCGTCGTCCTCCGGGGAGCGCGGGGCGGCGGGTGTGCGGACTCCGGACGGGCGGCGGGGTCGGAGCCGCGGTCCCAGGCCGGGAGCTCGGAGCCGCGGGGACCGGAGCCGGGAGGGACCGACCGCTTCTCTCCCGACGTCGGAGGAGCGGCCTGAGCTGCCCGCGCCTCCAGCAAGAGACCCGGCGGCCGCCATCTTCATTCGCGGCCTCCCCCGCGCTACGGAAAGCGCTCAGGGAACAAAAGCTCCAGCGCGAACTCGAGCCGCGCAATTCCGAATGCGGTAAAGATATTTAAGAATCGGCAACAGCCCCTCCGCGAGATCAGCAAGAACATCCCGCCAAGGCCAAGCTCGCGGATCAAGAACTGCGGAAGTCCAGAGCAGGGGAATGTAGCCCGCTGAATTCATGGCTGCTTCCCCATGATTCTTCCGAAGTTAAGTTTTTTAAATTTTATTTTTTTCTTATTCTATTTTTTTAATTTTTAAATTTTTCTCTTTCCTATTTTAACCTTGTTAAAACGATTTCATCTTATCACTACAAAAATCTTTTAAAACTTTCATTGTTATAGTCATATTCTATCCCTTCACTAGATTTGATGTTACTCTTTTGTATACATATAAGTTTTTCTTTCTTTAAAGTTTTGGGATACAGTTTCTCCTAACAGATCAAAATATACCCCAAATCTAGTGCAGAGCTTTGTTCTAATCTCCAGCATGATCATATTCTCTCCTTTTTTTTCCTGTTTTTTTTTTTTCAAACAACTCATCAATTCCTTTTTTAGAATCTTTTAAAATTTTCATCTTTACAATCATATTCCATCCCTTCATCGTGTTTACCCTTATTTTTTTGTATGTGTGTATATATATATATATATATATATATATATATATATATATGTAAATAATATATATATAAAATGTGTTTTTCTTTCTTTAAAATTTGGGGAGGAGGTTTCTTCTAACAGACCAAAAAACACCCAAAATAAAGTATGCGGCTCTGTGTGTGTATATATACACACAGAGCCATATACATACTTTATGTGTGTGTATATGTATATATATATACACACAGAGCCACATACTTTATTTTGATTTATATATATAAATTTGATATATATATATATAAATTAGAATATATATTTTATATTCTAATTTTTTTTTCTTTCTCCTTTCTTCTCCTTCTGGTTTCAGGTCTCTTCTGATTTGGTTAGTGTATATTTTCCTGGGGTCATTACTACTACTCTTTTAGTACTTTGTTCTCTCATTCATCTATTCTTATCTGGATAAAATGACAAGGCAGAAAAACTCACCTAAAAAAAAAAAAAAGGAACAAGAGGAAGTACAGACAACTAGGGACCTAATCAATACGGACATTAGTAAGATGGCAACACCAGAGTTCAAAATTACGATTATTTCTGGGCTTGAGAAAAGTAGAGAAGATACTTTAGAATACCTTTCATGAGAAATAAAAACCCTTTCTGGAGAAATAAAGGAACTAAAATCTAAACAAGTTGAAAACAGAAAAGCTATTAATGAGGTACAATTAAAAAAGGAGGCTCTCCTTGCTAGGAAAAATGAGGCAGAAGAGAGAATTAGTGATATAGAAGACCAAATGACAGAAAATAAAGAAGCTGAAAAAAAAAAAAAAAGAGAGAGAGATAAACAACTACTGGACCACAAGGGGAGAATTCAAGAGATAAGTGATATCATAAGATGAAACAATATTAGAATAATTAGAATAATAATAATAGAATAAAAAATATTATAATAATTCCCAGAAGAAGAAGAAAGAGGGGGGCAGAAGGTATATTAGAGCATATTGTAGCAAAGAATTTCCCTAATTTGGGGTAGGGAATAATTATCAAAATACAGGAGGCATGGAGAATCCCCCTTAAAATAAAAATAGGCCAGCACCCCATAATCTAATAGTAAAATTTACAAGTCTCAGTGAAAAAGAGAAAACCCTGAAAGCTGTTTGGGAGAAGAAATCTATAAACTACAGTGGTAGAAATATGCTCTAAAGCTAGAACTCCATCACAAGAGGAAAGTTGGAAAGAACTCAGATACATGGAGGCTAAGAGCATTCTACTAAAGAATGAATGGGTCAACCAGGAAATTAAAGAAGAATTTTAAAAAGTCATGGAAACAAATGAAAACAAAAACACAACTGTTTAAAATCTTTGGGACACAACAAAAGTGGTCCTGAGAGGAAAGTATATAGCAATACAAGTCTTTTGCAAGAAATAAGAAATGTCTCAAATATACAACCTCACCCTACACCTAAAGGAGCTGGAGAAAGAAAGCCTAAACCCAGCAGGGGAAGAGAAATAATAAATATCAGAGCAGAAATCAATGAAATAGAAACCAAAGAACAGTAGGATAGATCAAAAAAACTAGGAGCTGGTTCTTTGAAAGAATTAATAAGATTGATAACCCTCTGGCCAGACTTACCAAGAAGAAAAGAGAAAGGACCCAAATAAATAAAATCATGGATGAAAGAGGAGAGATCACAACCAACACCAAAGAAATACAAAGAATTATAAGAACATATTACAAGCAACTATACACCAGCAAATTTGGTGATCTGGAAGAAATGGATGCATTCTTAGAGACATATTGACTACCACAGCTGAACCAGGAAGAAATAGAAAACCCGAACAGACCCATAACCAGTAAGGAGATTGAAGCAGTCATCAAAAATCTCCCAACATACAAGGGACCAGGGTCAGACGGCTTCCCAGGGGAATTCTACAAAATATTTAAAGAAGAATTAATACCTATTCTCCTGAAATTGTTCCAAAAATAGAAATGGAAGGAAAACTTCCAAACTCATTTTATGAGACTAACATTAGCTTGATCCCAAAACCAGACAAAGAACCCATCAAAAAGGAGAACTATAGACCAAAATCCTTGATGAACACAGATGCGAAAATTCTCACCAAAATATTAGGCAATAGGATCCTACAGTACATTAAAAGGATTATTCACCACGGCCAAGTGGGATTTATTCCTGTCCAATGGAAAAAGTCTCTTCAACAAATGGTGTTGGGAAAATTGGACAGCCACACATGCAGAAGAACGAAACTGGACCATTTCCTCACACCACATTCAAAAATAGTCTAAAAATGGATGAAAGACCTCAATTTGAGACAGGAATCCATCCAAATCCTTGAGGAGAACACAGGCAGCAACCTCTTTGACCTCAGCTGCAGCAACTTCTTCCTAGAAACCCGCCAAAGGCAAGGGAAGCAAGGGCAAAAATGAACTATTGAAACTTCAACAAGATCAAAAGCTTTTGCACAGCAAAGGAAACAGTCAATAAAACCAAAAGACAGTTGAAAGAATGAGAAAAGATATTTGCAAATGATATATCAGATAAAGGGATAGTATCCAAAATCTATAAAGAACTTATCAAACTCAACACCCAAAGAACAGATAATCCAATGAAGAAATGGGCAGAAGATATGAACAGACATTTCTGCAAAGACGACATCCAAATGGCCAACAGACACATGAAAAAGTGCTCCACATCACTCAGCATCAGGGAAATTAAAATCAAAACCACAATGAGATACCACCTCACATCAGTCAGAATGGCTAAAATTAACAAATTAGGGCATGACAGATGCTGGCGAGGATGTGGAGAAAGGGGAATCCTCCTACACTGTTTGTGGGAATGCAAGCTGGTGCAGCCACTCTGGAAAACAGCATGCCTCAAAAAGTTGAAAATAGACCCACCCTATGACCCACCAATCACACTATTGGGTATTTACCCTAAAGACCAAATATAGTGATCCAAAGCGGCACGTGCACCCAAGTGTTTATAACAACAATGTCCACAATACTCAAACTATGGAAAGAATTTAGATGTCCATCAACAGATGAATGGATAAAGAAGAGTGGTGTATATCTACAATGGAATATTATGCAGCCATCAAAAATGAGATCTTTCCATTTGCAATGATGTGGTTGGAACTAGAGGGTATAATGCTAAGTGAAATAAGTCAATCAGAGTAAGGCAATTATCATATGATCTCCCTGATATGAGGAATTTGAGGGGCAGCAGGGGGGGCTATGAGGGGTGGGGAGGGAAAAGTGAAATAGGATGGGCTTGGGAGGGAGGCAAACCATAAGAGACTCTTAATCTCAGAAAACAAACTGAGGGTTCCTGGGGGTGGGTGGGAGGCATAGGGTGCATGGGTTATGGACATTGAGGAAGGTATGTGCTATGGTTAGTGCTGTGAATTATGTAAAACTGATGATTCACAGATCTGTACCACTGAAACAAATACTACATTATATATTAATAAAAAAAAGGAAAACAGGAGGCTTTAAGGAATGCATTGAATGGTGCTGGCCCCCCATTTGCCACATAGAATCACCCATAGTTGTGGTTATATAATTATATACAATGATTGACAGGTATAGAAAATAAGCAAATGAACTAATGAGACAATCATTTTTAACTCTGAGGTAGAGAAAATGTTATATAAGAGAGAAACTGTCTCTGAGTACACCACTCAGCCATGAATAATTTTCATATTGGCATTGAATATTGATTTAACCCAAAATTGTAACTCTATTAGGAGGATGAGGGAAGATTTCTAAGAATGTTAAATTCTCATCTTCTGTATTAGGAAGTCTATGTTTAATACCTGAATGAAAAATCAAGAAATAATAGGTAAATACATGTACACACAAAGCTACAAGATGGTGAAAGCATTTACTGTATAGAGCAAGGATCGGGGATGGGAGATTTATTTTAAATTTTTGAATGTATATGTTTTAATGAAGATGGTGCCAAAGGTGAAGAAGAAAGCCCCTCTTCCCCCAAAGCTAAAGCCCAACCAAAGCTCTGAAGGTCAAGAAAGCAGTGCTGAAAGGCTTCTACTGTCACACACACACAGAAAGAAGATCTGTATATCACCTACCTTCTGATGGCTCAAGACCCTGCATCTCCAAAGGCAGCCCAGATATCCTCAAAAGAGCATCTCTAAGAGAAACAAACTTGACCACTGTGCCATCATCAAGTCCCCCCTAACTACCAAGTCAGCCACGAAGAAAGTAGAAGACAACAGCACACTTGTGTTCATTGTAGATGTCAAGGCCAACAAGTGCCAGATCAAACAGGATGTGAAGAAGCCCTATGACATTGACATGGCCAAGGTCAACACCCTGATCAGGCCTGGTGGAGAGAAGAAGGCATATGTTCAGCAGCCTCCAGATTGTGATGCTTTGGGTGTTGCCAACAAAATTGGGATCATCTACCCTGAGTCCAGCTGGTAAATCTAAATATAAATTTTTTCACCGTAAGGATTTTTTATAGTAGTTAACAGAGATACAGTAAAGTGTTAGCATTATGGTTATATATAAAATATATTAAACATCATACATGGGTATATGTATGTGCTCACATATATATTTGTAGTAAGTATAGAGGATGTCACAGTTTGAAAGATATGTCAAAGCCCTTGCGTGTTTAAGAAATCTTGTATTTTTAGACTTCAATTGTAGTATGTTTGAAGATTCTGAATCTCATCACTTCTTCCATCGCTAAGCAACTCAGCAATGAGAATGTAATATTTCGACCTCCTCCCTCCCAACGTTTCTTCAGGAAACAGCGGGGAAATGAATTTCAGTAATGTATGAACATGTAATGCAAATACATCTTGAGGCCCTAAGTACTGACAAAGAAGCAAAGTCAGCAATTAAAAAAGTAATTTCGATGTTAGTAACATCATTTAACAATATTGTAATGGAGCCACAGTTTCTAGAATCTCCTTTTCTTTGTGCTTCAGTTTCCTGACACCCTGACTACTCCGAAGTCAACCACTAATTCTTCACTCTTCCCCAGACTAATCTCCAAGCATCTTATTTGTCCTGTTCTGGCATCTTTCTACCCAATCTCCTGGTTTTCTATCACCAAAGCTCTTGTTGTAAGGTGTGGGCAGAGAGAAAAGATAGCATTGTCTTCAGGAGGTAAAAAAGAAGAGAGAAGTCCTGAGAATATTTATTAATGAATTTTGTTTTCATCACCAATGCAAAAAAATTATTTTTAACTAATTCCTCATTATCACAAATAAATGAAATGATAATTCAGGTGTTCTTTTGAATGTTTTCACATGAACATTCTTATACGTTGTTATTTTGAGAAAAAAGTTTAAGATAACTCATACATAGTGACTCTGAAATGGAAATAACTAGAAATTTTTAACAAGTAGCTTTTAAATATAGAAATGCACAAAGAATAAATAATAAAACCAGTGCCTCACCACCCAAAATTAGGAGATACTAACAGGTTTTCATGTTTGCTTTAGGCATTTTTTTTTAAAATTTTAAGAAACAAGATGTTAAATGTTAAACAACATGTTAAAAATTAAATTAAATACATAAGGACCAGGGGTCACAGGATTTGGAGGTTCTCTAACAAGGGCAGTTGGCAGGGAAGGGCAGACGTGTTCTGAGAGCGGCTCCGTGAAGTCGATAAAAAAGAAGAAGAAAAAATTATAGCTGGGAATTTATAGCAAGAATCATAGTTCATGCTGGACTGTTAGAAAAATACTTCCTTATAGAAACAACGATTCTTGTGTATTTGCCTACTTGTTAACCATTTCCAGTATGTCTCATTCCTTTCGGTAGATCCAAATTCCCAATAGTATTATCTCCCTCCAGCTTAAACAACGTTTTCTAGCACAGTTTGTGATATGGGTCTGCTCACAACCATCTTTTATTATTTTTTTTTAAGATTTTATTTATTTATTTGACACAGAGAGAGAGATCACAAGTAGGCAGAGAGAGAGAGAGAGGGAAGCAGGCTCCCCGCTGAGCAGGGAGCCCGATGCGGGGCTCGATCCCAGGACCCTGGGATCATGACCTGAGCCGAAGGCAGACACTTAACTGACTGAGCCACCCAGGCGTCCCTCTCCTTGGTACTTTTTGAGTTTCCATATATTTTCTGAGATTCTTCATCTCCTCACTTATTATATCCATTTTTTTCTTGTAAAAATCCTTTATCATTTATCACTTATTTAAAGTCTTTTCGTCCTGAATCCTAAATGTGGAACTTTTTATTGACTTTTTCCTTCTTTTGACTTGTCTTCATATTTTCTTACTCCTTCACATGTATACTATTTTTTATTGCACAGGCACACTTTATTTTATTGAGCTTTGCTTTATTATACTTTGCAGATCCTGCATTTTTTTTTTTTTTTTTTTTTTTTTTTACAAAATGAGGGATTGTGGTAATCCCGCACAAAGCAAGTCTATTGGTGTCATTTTTCCAACAGCATTTTCTCACTTCATGTCTCTGCATCACATTTTGGTTATTGCACCATATTTCAAACTCTTTCATTATTATCATATTTGTTATAGTGATCTGTGATCAGCGATTTTGACTTGCTAAAAGCTCAGATGATTAACATTTTTAACAATAAAGTATTCTTTTTAAAAAAAGATTTTATTCATTTATTTGACAGACAGAGATCACAAGTAGGCAGAGAGGCAGGCGGGGACGGAGGAAGCAGGCTCCCAGCTGAGCAGAGAGCCCAATTCGGGGCTCAATCCCAGGACCCTGAGATCATGACCTGAACTGAAGGCAGAGGCTTAACCCACTGAGCCACTCAGCTGCCCCAATAATAAAGCATTCTTCAACTAAATTACTCACTTTTTTTTTAGACATAATGCCTTTGAACACTTAATAGACTTCAGTTTAATGTAACATAACTTTTATATGCACTGGAAAATTAAAAAAAATGAATTTGACTCACTTTATTGTGATATTTGCATTCTTGTGATATTAACTTTAAATGGTCTAGAACAAAGCCTGCAATGACACATTATAGAGAACCTGGATTCTGTTATCTTTTTCTGAAGAGTGTTGAATTTTGTCCTAGGACATCTAGCAGATCTGCGGGCAGATTGCCTGGATTTTGTGGAGGCTTGGCTCTAGGCTCTGTTATGGTGGATTCATTTTAATTTTGCTCTTAGTCCTGGGTTATGCTTCTTAGTCCCAGGGCATGACCCTTTTAGAATTTTTTTACGAGTCTGAAGTGTTTGCCACACTCCTCTAATTTGGGGAGATTTGAGCCCTAAAGTCTATCTTTCTATTTGAAATTCCTGTTCAGCATTTTCCACCTTCTAGCTCTTCCTTTCTTCTGGTCTCAGTGCAGTTTTCCCCTGTTGCATCTGCATTTTCAAATTCAGCAAGAACTTGTGGAGTATTTATGTAGAGATTTTACAGTCCCCTCCTTTCTAGTATTTCCCTCACCTTTCAATGCAAGCTTCTCTGGCAGCTCCCAACTCTCAAATTTGACTCCTCAGCCTGTGAAGACTGTTGCTTTTTACTTGAATTCCAGTTCTCATTCTTCAGGCAGACTAGCGAGTGCCTTCAGGAGAAAAGCTAGTCAGATGTGAATCTCACAAAGTTTACTTCCATTCTCCCAAGCCGTTATCCCCCTAATTTCCGCATGCTTTTGGTTACTTCCTAAGGATATTATACAATTGTTTTAGTATTTTCTCCATAATTTATAATTGTTATGAGCACGGTGGTTTTGCCTGATAGAAGGCACCCTGCCATTATGTAGAGCTGGAAGAAAAAAGAATGAAGAAATAAAGTAGTGATGTCCACTATCATTACTTCTATTCCACATACTAGAGGTCCTAACAAATGCAACAAAACAACAGGAAAAGATAAGGTACTTGAAATGGAAAAGAAGAAACAAAACTTGAATTATTTGCAGATGACCTGGAAATTGAAAGTAATCTACAGAAAAAAACTTGAATTATATGAAGAGTTAAGGAAAGATGCCAGGAATCGGTTGTGTTCTACATATTAGCTTCCAGTCTTTTGTTTTTTTATTTTATTTTTTCATTTTTTTATTATGTTCAGTTTTTGATGTATTATTCAATGATTTGAGAACAATAAATATTTGTCTTGGATTCAGAACAACTTTGCCATCCTAATTCTTATTCACATTTATCTGGTATCTTGAAACAATTTGAGTTTCGCTCTCTCTGATTCATTATCTCTTCCAGAAGAACTTTGGCTAAAAGAGAAGAGATTTCGCGGAGACCAGGTATAGAGAAGACAAGGGACCCCTTGCTCATGGGGTGTGGCACGTGCTTGCTGGAATAGACCAGGGAAGGTCAAGCACAATGAGCTCTTTGGAGGCAAAGACTGTGTCTTGTTCACTGAAGTATTCCCAGCTGCTAACACGATGGCTCTAGTGCAGAATGGGTCTCAATCAATGTTCCCCGGAGGAATGTGGTTGTTATTTTTAAATATTTGCAGGTCAGGCAGGGAGGAGGAAGTGACAGTCTGCGAAGGAGCTCTCAGAGGGTCAGCACCATCTGAGGACCTTGAATTCCTGCACACAAGAGGTCAGGCAGAGGCTGGAAGGACACCTGGCAGAGGTTGAAAGATGTGACTCAAACAACAGCTGGGAATTTGGGTTTTGACCTTCAGGTTGGTAAATGGAAGAAAAACTGAAGAGTGACAGGGTAGCCAGCCTCCAAGGTGGACCTCAATGACTCCTGCCTCCTGGCATTCAAGTCCTTGTGCAGGGCCTTCCCACACTGAACTGGGACTGGCTGTGTGACCGACATATTGAGATGCAAGTCATAGAAGGTGACTGCTGGGACCTGGTCATAGAAGGCACTGCAGTTTACAGCTGGGTGTCCTACATTATTCACTCTGGGAGAAGCCAGCCTCATGTGCTAAGGACTCTCAGACGATCCTGTGGGAGACCATGTGGAGAGAGGAGCAAGCTGGGCAGCCTGGGCTTGAAACTGTATGAGCCGGCCACCTGCGGGAGCAGACTGTCCAGCCCCAGTCAAACCTTCAGATGATTCCAGGCCCAGCAGACATTTGATTACGACCCCACAAGAGACCCTGATCCAGACACATTCAGCTGAGCCACTCCTGAATTCCCGACTCATGGATAGTATGAGAGAGAAAAATGACTATCATTGTTTTCAGCCAGTTGGTTTGAGAGTGGTTTGTGACACATCGTCCGTGATATTCGACTGTGGAATTTCATTCCAGTTCTCTTTAGTGATAACAATCTATGTCACTTTTATTTATTTTTTATTTTTTATTTCTTTACTTATTTGATTTATTTTTAACTGAGGTATAATTAACATACAGTGTCATATTTGTTTTAGGCGTATGATATAATGATTCGGCAATTGTATTCATTGCTCAGTGCTCACCCCAAAAAGCGCTCTTCATCTCCTTTATCTGTTTCCCTCATCCCTGCACTACCTTCCCTCTGGCCACCACCAGTTTGGTCTCTGTATGTGAGACAGCCCTTGTGGAAAACAGTATGGGGTTTTCTCAAACAAACAAACAAAATTACCATATGATCTAGTAATTCCACTACTGGGTATTTCTCCAAAGAAAACTAAAACACTAATTCAAAAAGATATATGTACCTCTATGTTTATTGCAGCATTATTTACAATAATCAGGATACAGAAGAAACCCAAGTATCCGTCCACAGGTGAATGGCTAACGAAGATGTGGTATTTACACAATGGAATATTACTCAGCCATAAAAAAGAATGAGATCTTGCCATTTGCAGCAACGTGGATGGACCTAGAGGGTATAATGTTGAGTAAAAGAAGACACATAGAGAAAGACAAATATCACATGATTTCACTTATGTGTGGAATTAAAAAAAAAAAAACAAGAAACAAACAGAAAAACAGACTCTTAAGTACAGAGGACAGTCTGTGCTATTTTTACATTTTATCCCTCGTCTTCACGCACCAGAGACAAGGGCTCTCAGCACCGTCTAGGTCCAGCACATCTGAGGTTGGGAAGGTTGTGCTGAGCAGGAGTGCCAGCAGGCGAGTGAAAGACCTTCTCCTCTGACAAGGAGCTCCTGAAAGACGAGAATCCTTGCCCTGTGTTTGTATTCCCACCAGCATAGTGCCTGCTGCCGTGTGGGTGACCTTTAAATGTCCTCTGAATAATGAACAAATAAAGGTGAGTCTGTCAGAAACAGATTCTCTGGACCTCGGGTGTCTCCTCACGTTCTTCTGCTTCAGTCTTGCTGGCACATTCCTCAGCAGAGGGCAGTGTAGTGCATCCCTGAGAGGCCTGACAATTCATCCGTTGAAATAGGTAATTTCCCCAAGTTTTATGGTTCTGTTATTTGGGGGATAATTGCTTCTTGCAATAAACCCTAGATTTATATACGACCAGAAAACTACAAGGGCAAAACACAGCTCAACACGCCTGAAGCTGATGAATCCAGTGGTTGCACATAGAGATATACAAATTAATTGACCGCATCCTGGTAATGATACAATGCTACCTACATTAGCACACTAAAAGCTTGGATACATAGAATTTATTTTCATTCTCATTTCAATAATAACCAAAGTGTTTGAGGGTAGCCCACAAGACACTTGAAGATCTAGAAAGGATAATGCAAGGACTAGAGAAGGAGAATTAATCTGCAGCACGGATGAACCTTGAAACATGATTACTAAGTAAAAGAGGCCAGTCACAAAGGACCACAGGATACAGGATTCCATTTCTAGGATGTGTCCAAAGTAGGCAAATCTATAGAGATAGAAAATAGATTAGCCTGGGGCTGGGGGAGACGGCGCAATGAGGGATTCCATCTAAGAGGGGGGGATCTGATTGGGGGTGTGATCAAAATACTTGAAAATTAAGTTGAGGTGATGCTTGCAAAACTCTTTGAACATACTAAAAACCGTTGAGCCGCATGCTTTCAATGGCTGAATTGTAGGGTGTATGAATTCTATCTCAAAGCGTAAAGGAGAATGAATAATGTTCAACCAGAATTTTACATTCATCCTATTACCCTCCAGGGTTCGTCTCCATCTGTGATGGAGGTAATGACTTCCCAAGGATGGAACATGCCATCACCCGTACATCCTGGATGGCATGTGTCGGGGGTGGGGGGTCCATGTAGAAACACGACTCTTCGATGCTTGGCGGCTGGTCTGTTTTCTGACTGTGGCCGTGGTGCTGGGAGGGGTGCCTCTGTTCATGGACAATGACCCGTCGGAATGAGAGGCAGGGCTCTCATTCTGATCACCAGTTCCACCGCTGGAGCCACAGGGGTTGACTTGGAGGCTGGCCTGGTGCCCTTGCCCTGTTGGCTTTAACTAGGGGTCTAATGGTGTTTGTGACCACAAGAAACAGCAACCCCAGGACAACAAAGGCGCCAGGGCTTTGCTTCTAATTCTCACTCGACTTCTATCAAAGAGGGGCCTTCTGCCAGTTTGCACAGCAGCTCCTCTAGTAAGCACTTCCAAGAAGGCGGTGCTCTCTGGAACCAGCGATCTCAGCGATTGGGGGGAAAGCCTAATCCGTCTTTAGAAGAAGCATCACCCGCTGAGAATTAGAGGTTTGGTCTCTAGTTCTGGCCATGTGGCTGACTGACCAAGATCAGACTGACCCTGAGTCCTTTCTGACCTTGGGTATGTCAGTACATTGGACTTCATATCAGAATTGAGGCTTAGAATGGTCAGGTTGTTCTCAGTTTTAAATTCTGGGACTTGCTGCTTCGGGAACAGGTGCAGTCCAAGTGTTGAAGACTAACAGAGAGGGGGTAAGCCTCTGCTGTCTCTTTCCCGTCTGCTGTCTTTGCGGTTTGCAACAGTCGTCATTGGAAAACCAGCGGTTCCTGTGATCACAGTGACCACAGTGGTTTTAGCAGCTATTACTGGGCTGGGTACCCGACCGTTTGCACCTGCCAAGAGGGGTGAGGCTGGGAACGTGACGGGGCCCTGGAGGAGCTGCCTTTGACAGCTTGAGCCTCTTGCTTGGCCTCTAGGGTTCGCCTCATATCTTAGTCAAGGTACAGTTCTCCCCACTATATATCTTCAGGAAAGAAATGTAACTCATAGCATCTGAAGTGACATATTGCCCGAAAGGACATGCTGATGTGTTCTACTTGCATGAAAATGATGCTTCTTGTTCCCTCAGGGCCTCTGGTCGTGTAGCAGGAAGAAAACAATGCAGCCATCGTGGTGGCTGTTCTTTCTTCTCCTCCAGTTCCCGTGATCCCAGTCCCTCCCCACTGCCGCCAGCTCTGCAGAGAGCAGAGGCTCCCCTCGCACAAGGAGGCCTGGTTTGCCCTCAGCAGACCTGAAGACCCTTGTGCGAAGCCTCGATGAATGAGCCTGGGTAGAAGGAGCTGCTGTCCGGCTGCCAGGCTGTGATTCAGCATGTGCGATACATATCATTGTACGAAATGGGGATGATACAAAAAATAGAGAGAGAAAGTTACCCGTAGTCTCACCACTTAGAAAGCCACATTAGTCAATAGTTTCCAATTTTTGAGCATTATTTTAAGCACTAAGCATTCTGCTGTGTAATAGCATACATTACGTAATGCAATTTTCACAAACAGTCTCTGAGATGTGTGCGATTATGTCCTAGAGCCGAGAAAGAAACAGTTTCAGAGAAGTGGGGCAACGTGCCCAAGGCAGCCCAGCCAGGAAGCCGCGGAGCTGAGATTCATTAAAATCCCATCGAGCTGACTCCCAGGTCCTTGTGCTCTGTGACCTTCCCTCCTGACCGTGTGCACTATTTTCTCGCAAGTTCTTTGTTTGTTTGTTTCCGTTTTTGTCTTCGTGACTTCTGTTTTGTTCTATCTGTGCATGATCGCAGTCCTACTGTGTTTTCTGGAGGCCTCCTACCGGCCAGACTCCCAACCCTCCGGCCCTCTCGGGGACTGGATCTAGGCAGAACTTCACCCTGTAGACACGGTCCCTTTCTGGAGGACCCCAGCGCACTCTACCAATACGGAAGGTCTTTTTCTGCTTGGCAGGGAGAAGCCAGGCTCTCTTTTTCAGTCTTTCCTCAGTTCCTAATCTCTTGAAGATTTACTTGCGATCCTTTGCCCAAGAAAGCAAAGACCTCAGAAGCGAGTTACCTGTGTGGGGGATGATCTCCACTGGGCTGTGCAGAGAGCTGTGGCTAGGAGCCAGGAGGCCCGGCTGCCTGTGAGTTGCCGGCAGGGGCTCCCTCAGACCTGCGGTGGCCACCGAGGACAGAGGAGGACACCTCCGGCAGCCCCGCAGTGGGGTGCTGAGGACAGGTCCGGGCGGGGACTCTGCGGGGAACGCAGCCGGACCGCACGATGACGGAGCCCGTCAGGGGCATGCAGGCTGGGGCTGCAGCACGGATCTTTCCTGGACAGGGCACCTCCCCTCACACCCCTTCCCCACTCCTCATGGACTCCTAGAACATACTCTTCTCACCCAACTCCTCCCCGCTGTCTTTTTGTTCTGTCCAGTTTTCAGGACCATCAAATAAGGGCTCCTTCAAGAGGTTTCCTTGAGGCAAACAGCCAGAAAGCAACATTTAGTTCTGCAGCGGGGTCGGGGGCTCCCTTGACGGGATTGAGCTGCCTTAAGAGAGAGACTCTTCCTCGAGATTCATGGCCCCAGCTCTGATTCCTCACCCTTCACAGGACATCAGGCTTACGCTGTGAGGAAAGTCTTATAAGGAAAATGTGAGCAAAAATAAAGAGCTCCAAACTCTGCTTTCTTACATCTGCTGTGAATCTTTACAGATTGTGTCAGAAATCAGAGCCCCGGGAAGGGCTGGGACCACAGGCCCTCAGCAAGGATGTCTTGCGTTGAAGTGAGAGAAGCTGTGATGATTGTTTTTGGTAAAGGGAGAATGATTTTCCAAAAGAGGGACACCCTCTGGTCTGTATCCTGTAGGAGGACCACGGAGGCGACAACCTCCACACCCATTCCCACCACGTACTTGCTTCTTACTTGGGCAGGTGGTGGCTGAGGTACTCCCAGAACCCAATAGTCCTTGGTCCACATCATCAGGAGCTGAGTCACTGCGTTTCGGAAGCAAAGAAAGTGTCCGCCACACCTATCAGGACCATCTGCCTCAGCCTCCTGTCCCCATGAGTAAGCCCTCCTGGGTCAGAACGGTGGCGAGTTTTGAGCAGTAACTGGATAGGTGACGCAGGCCCGTGGGCCTCCACGACACTGACAGTGTTAAGCGGAGACCCACCAAGGACTCTGGTCCAAGGCACATGTACAGCAGCAGAGTTTAGCAAAAGCTCTGTTCCTGGAGATCCTTAGGGACTATCGGACCATCAATAAGAATGATTCCTTGTCATCTACTGGGCTCCCCTTGTGTGCATTCTCTTACCTGCTGGAATCCTGGAGCAAAGAGGAAGGGATCCTTAAGCCCTTTAACCTCTAGCAACTTCCAAGGTACTTGTCCTTGAACTCAGGCTCCAACTGCCCTAATCACTGGATCGCTACTTTTTAATCTCCCAACAGGGGAATTTTCTTTCCTGGTCTCAAAGCCCAGAAGGAACTTCTTTCCCATCTTTGTCATACCTGTCAAACCTTTACAACTTCCCGTTTTGATCCTCACCTGGTCCCTACTCATCTTTCCTTTTTTCAGACTCTTCTTTTTAGCTTGTCGACCCCCGCAGATATCGGTCCATTCCTGACCCACATCGGAGAGCAGATAGAGACACATCCGCCTCTGTGATGATTACACGTAAGTGTGACACACACGTGTTGCACGATGTGTACCTGCGTACCGCATTCCCAGGAATGTCCCTGACTTCTGAGCCCTTTAAAGTTTTTTAGAGAAGCAAGCTAAATTTTGGTCTAGATGTATTTTTTAACTTTGTAGTTAAAGTAGCTATTAAAATAATTAATTTTGGTGTTTCATAAGAAAATCTACTAGCAGAGTACATGGTAGGTAATCAATGAATATTTGTTACAAATGGATGAATGAAAGGACATGAAAGAAAAATAAATGGCGGTAATAAAAATTTAAAAACATTAAATTGCTTTTTTAAAAAATCACTTTTTAGAGACCAATGTACAATAAAGAAACAGCATAAATATTACCATAGTAAAAAAGGGTATAGTACAGATGATTTACAGATTTACATGTTATTACTACAGCATCTTTGTTGAGAATTCCATTGTTAATATATCTATATTATATCCATTGCATTGTTATTGTTGTTATTGTATCTACATTTGGTCCAATACAAGTTAACTTTTAAATTAAGCAAAATGACCATGGATCAACTTAGCTTACGCACAGTTTGTACGTAGACAGCACAACTTAAATTTTCTTGAACTCCTTATTTTTAAATAAGATTTATGTATAGATTTGAAAAAAAGTGTTTTAATTAAAATAGTGAAAATTTTTAAAATAAATTCTATGATGATTCATGGTCACAACTATTAATGGTACATCAGAAATGGTGACCTGGTACAGAGAGGCTGAGGGTTATGTGCCTGTCTTGCAGGCTGGGTATAAGAGCCTGCCCTTTTCTCTCTTGCTTAGGAAACGATAGGACTTTCACTTCTGGTCAAGGTGGAGTGACAGGTGCCAGATTTACTATCCAGTCTTAAATAAACTAAAAACGAACTACGTAAAAACACTTTAAGACATTGGGCATCAGACTAAAAATGACAGTTCTCCCAAAGAGATGAAAAAACAAAAAAGAGGTGAGCCTGACAATTTACTCCCAGTTTACTCCTTTGAGAGAATACCCAGATAGTGCCGCAGGGAGGGTAAACCCAGGCCGGGCCGGACAGACTTCCTCAGTTGAGAAGAGATGGCTGACAGTCTGGGCGATGAGGGAGGCTAGAAGTCAAAGGCCTGAGAAGCAGGAAGGAGAAGCCATACAGAGGAGACCTGTGATCTGCAGAGGGCAACCCCTAAGTTTTGAGCTGAATACTGATGAGTGCTTGCGTGTGAGAAAACTACTCAGGAGAACCATTTGGAAGGATGAGAGGTAACAATGTTTGACACTCACACAGGCGGGGAATAGAGCTTACTCCTACCAGCCAGAGTAGAAAAACTCATGATTCATGGACTTCGGGTGGGGTACCCAAAGGGTTTTTCCTCAATAGAATAGCTAAAGACCCAAACATATAGAACTGATACCAAACAGCTATTTCATAGAAAAAACCTTGCAAACATTTATAATAATTAAAAAAATAGCCATCACCCAACAAGGTAAAATTCAATAGATATTTATTGGATACCACTGTCTGGTATCCGATAAAAAATTACCAGGCATGCATGCCAGGCATATGGCCCATAATGAGAAGAAAAATCAATAATTGAAACCAACACAGAGTTTACAAAGATGTTGGAATTAGCAGATATGATTGATAATGAGGCAACTATTGTGAATGGTATTCCATATGTTCCCAAAGTTAAGTGGAGACTGGGAGATATTTATTTTAAAAAGTCCTAAATCAAACTTCTAGAAACAAAATCCACAATATCTTGGATGAAGTATTTACTGGATGAAATTAATGGCAAATTAGTCATTTCAGAATAAAAGTGACTTTTTAGAGACTCAAAGTTATAGCACTAGAAATTGTCCAAAATAAACCACAGAGAGAAAAGAAAGAGCAGAGCCTCAGTGAGCTGTTGGGATAACTCCAAGAAACTTACAAATGTGTTACCAATAAATGTGTAACTTGAGTCCACGACAAAGAAGTTCAGACTTCTTCGCAAAGCAGAAAAATATTTGAAAAAATAATGACTGAAAATCTCTCAATTTGATAAAAATATAAACTCATAGATGCAAGAAGCACAAGAAACTTAGCCACACACACACACACACACACACACACACAGGCATATCACACGCAAACTACTCAAAACCAGTGATAAAGAGAAAATCATCAAAGCAGTCAGAGTGAAAAGACATGTTATATATAAAAGAACAAGATAAAGATGACAATGGATTTCTTGTTAGGAACAAAGGATGTGAGAGGATAGTGGAATAACATTTCTAAAATACTAAAAGAGTAAAAAAACCAAAAAATACATTTCACCCTAGAAACAAAATATCTTCAAAAATGAAATCAATAAAAAGAGTTCATTAAATATTTAAAAAAATGAAGAAATTAATGCCCAGCAGATTTCCAATATATGAAATGTTTAAGTAAATCTCTTAGGCAGATAGGAAATGATACTGGATGGAAATATAAAACTACATAAAGAAATGAAGAAAACCGGAAATGACACTATTGAATACATATACAATGTTTTCCTTTGTTATTTAAACTTATTAAAATATATTGACTTTAAACAA
The DNA here is from genome assembly GCF_011764305.1 of Mustela putorius furo. Lineage (NCBI taxonomy): Eukaryota > Metazoa > Chordata > Mammalia > Carnivora > Mustelidae > Mustela > Mustela putorius. The sequence continues at coordinate 1,200,082 of NW_025421293.1, forward strand.
AAATAATAATGGAACATTTGATTTATAACATGGGAAAGTAAAGTATATGACAACAGTAGCACAAAGTTTGGGAGTGAAGAGGTGGAAGAATATGTCTTATACTATTCTTACATTGTGTGTGAATTAGCAGGTATCACTTAAAGGTAGGCTGTCATAAGTTAAAAATGTATTCTGTAAACCTCAAAGCAACTACTAAAATAACAAAACAAAGCCAACAAAGGGGATAAAATGGAATTATGCAAAAAATATTCACTCAACACACAAGAAGATAGGGAAAAAAAGGGGAAAGTGACCAAAGAACAAATAGAAGGAATAAAAAACAAACACCAAGAAGATGGACTTAAATCTAACCATAAGGGGAATCATACTAAACATAAATGGTCTAAACATCCCATAAAAAGGCAGAGAAACTGGATTGGCAATAGTGATATAAGACAAAGTAGATTTCGGAGCAAAGAATATTCACAGTGATTTAAAAAGTATTGATTTCATAATAATATTTTGTAGATTGATTCATCAAGAGGATATAATGATTTTAAGTATTTATGCTACAATAACAAAGATTTAAAATATCTGGAGCAAAAACTGATAGAACTGCTAATAGACAAATCCAAATTAGAATGGAAGGTTCCAGTATACCTAAATTAATACTTGAAAACAATTAGACAGAAAGTCAGTAAAGATATAGAAGATTTAAACAACACTTTCCACCAGGTTGATCTATATGGCTTTTAAGGAACATATGGAGTCTCAGTAAATTTCAATTTCTCAATAGAAGTTTGTTTTATGACTGCAATGGAATTAAATTAGAAATCAAATTAAATTCTAAATCAGTAACAGAAAGAGCTTTTAAAAGTCTCCAAATATTTGGAAACCAAGCAGCACATTTTAAATTTTTTAATTTTTAATTTTATTTATTTTTAAGATTTATTTATTTGAGGGGGAAGAGGCTTAGGAAGAGGGAGGGGAGGAAGTAGACTCACCACTGAGCATGAACCCCACGTGGGGTTCAATCCCATAACCCCAAGGTCACAATCCAAGTGGCAATCAAGAGTTGGACACTCAATTGACTGAGACACCCAGAGTCCCCTAAGTTTTTATTTTAATTCCAGTTAGTTGACATACAGTGTAGTATTAGTTTCAGGCATACAATATAGTGATTCAGCACTTCATACAACACCTGGTGTTCATCACAATTACACTCCTTAATCCCCATCACCTATTTTAACAGACTGAGACACCCATGCGTCCCCCTCCATCACTTACTTAACCCATCCTCCCACCCCTTTTACCTTCTAGTAACCGTCAAATTGTTCTCTATAGTTAAGAGCCTGTATCTTGCTTTGCGTCTCTCTGTCTCTGTGTCTTATTTTTTTGCCCTTTATTTGTTTTATTTCTTAAATTCCACATATGAGTGAAATCATATGGTATTTGCCTTTCTCAGGCTGACTTATTTTGCTTAGAATCAAATAACACACTTTTAAATGAATCATGGGTCAAAGAAGAAATAAAAAATGAAATTGGAGAGCATTTTGAGTGGAATGACAATAAAAATACAACATATCAAAATTTGTGGGATGCCATTCAAGCAGTACTTACAGGAACATGTATAACACATTAGAGAAAAAGAAAGGTCTTAAACCAATAACCCCAGCTTCTACTTTTAGTGCTCTAGAAAATAAAGAGCAAAATTAACCCAAAGCAAATTAAAAGAAAAGAAAATGAAGGATCGGAATTTAAAAAAATCAGTAAAATAAAAAATAGAAAAAATAGAAAATAAAAAATAGAAAACATGGATATTCAGAGAATATCAATATTCTCTGAATATCAATGAAATAAAAATGTAGCTCTTTAATAAGATCAATAAAATTGACAGAGATTCTACGTACATACAGTTTGATGAGTTTGAACGTATGTGTATGCCCATGCATTATTACCACCATTAAAGTAATAAACATATTCATTACCTCCAAAAATTTCCTTGTGTCCTGTTGCTTGTTTTTGGGGTGTGTGGGGTAAGAACACTTAACATGAGATCTACGCTCTTAAAAAATTTTAAGTCACAACATTGTCTTACCTACAGGTACCATGTTGTAACGAAGATCTCTAGAACTGACTCATCTTGTATAACTTATACCCATTGAACCAGAAGTCCCCATTTCTCCCTCCCCTCATTCCCCAGGAGCACCAGTGTATGTTTGACCATTTCAGATACCTCGTGTACCTCATACCTCATACCTCATGTATTTCAGATACCTCATGGAATCAAATGTTCACTGATAGAAAGGTGGATGGAGAAAATGTGATATACACATACAATGGAATGAATACTCTTCAGCCTTAAAAAAGAAGGAAATCTTACCATTTACAACAACATGGGTGGACCTGGAAGACATTATGCTAACTAAAACAAGACATTATGCTAACTAAAACAAGACTTTATGCTAAATGAAAGTGATTTTTCATAGAGGCAAAATGTATTAAACAAAATCTTGATCCAATACAAGTACGAATGATAGAGTTCATCAATATTTTATTTTATTTTATTTTAAGTTCATCAAAATTTTAAGAATTCATTTGTCTGTAAGACACTGTTCAGAGAATGAAAAGACAAGGCACAGAAGTGTATTTGTGGGATAAAATATTTGCGAGGTATGTGTGTTATACAAATTTTGTATCCAAAATATATAAAGAACTTTCAAAGCTCAATAAAAAGGAAACAAACAACCAATTAAAATAGGTAAAATATATGAACCTATACTTCACCAAGAACTTGTAGGGATGGCGAGTAACCTCATGAGGAAGACATCATACGTTGGTCTTTAGGGACAAGCAAACTAAAACTATAATATACACCCTGTAATTTATTATTTTATTTTATTTTATTTTTATTTGACAGAGAGAAATCACAAGTAGATGGAGAGGCAGGCAGAGAGAGAGAGAGAGGGAAGCAGGCTCCCTGCTGAGCAGAGAGCCCGATGCGGGACTCGATCCCAGGACCCTGAGATCATGACCTGAGCCGAAGGCAGTGGCTTAACCCACTGAGCCACCCAGGCGCCCTTGTAATTTATTATTTTAATGAGGTTATTTGTAAATGTTGATTTTATTTTTGCCACCCAAATACTTTCGATACGCTCACAATTCATCCCTGCATACCAGTGTGTCCAGACACTACAGTGGTCAGGAAGAGTCAGTGGTGGGGCAGTATTTAAAAAATCAGGCAGACAGACACCCTTACTAGGCTTTGGGGTGTCAGGGACTTCCTCTGGGCTTCATACTCTCAAGGAAATAAATCTGCTCAGAATGGCGGGGCGGCTTACAGCATGTACTGATTACAGATGTCCCAGGCTCATGCTCTCGTTCGTTCAACCATTCATTCATTCATTCACTCATTCATCACTTGCCTGTTGTCTTCCAGGCAATGTGTTAGATCCTGAGGATGTACAGATGAATGCTACGTGATTCCTGCCTTAACAGAGCTTAGAAATTAATGGGTGAGGTAAGGATGTACGAAAAATGCTACGTGAATTCAACAGTAAGAGGCAGATCGCATAGAGGAGGATTTGGAGAAGAAGGACCTGTTGTCCTGGGAGGAGCCAGCAGACACAGAGGTGATCCTTGGCAAGGTGCTAAAAAAGAGAGGCCGGTGACAATCTCTAGGAACATCAGTTAGGTCTTTTCTAACTCCTCTGTGAACTGGTTGCTAACACTTGTCTCTTCCTTAACCCCCATCCCCAACTTGTTCTTTGCTTCTTTTGATACAATTCTGCCCTCGGGTCTCAGCTCAATGGATCCTTTCTCTCACATGCTCTCAGGACTCACCTTTTCTTTGTAGCTCTTATTCCAACCGTAATTTCATCATTCTGCATACACTTCTGCAGTTGGTTGCTTTGACCTCACAGCGTAACATACTCTCCAGTAGAAGACTGCCTCTGTGTGATTTGCTTACTTTCTCCACCTCCAGCACCTAATCTGGCACATGGTAAGTGTTCAGCAGGTTTGGGTGGAATGAATGAATGAATATATAGTCTGAAGAGAAGTGGAAAAGCAAGTCTGAATGTTACAAATGCTAACATTTGAAGGCTGAAGGGGTTGGTTGTGCAAGCCTCCAGAGTGCTGGCAGGCTCAGGTTGATGTGTGGCGAGCCCAGGAGAATTCCACTGTCTCTCACTCAAGAGGTGACTCACACCAGTACACTTTGTCCGAGGGCTGGGCTTTGCCAGCCGAAGTCGCTCCAGAACTCCCAGGAGCTCTCAGCCGTGTCCACAGTAGACGTTCTTCCTCCATGTCTTCATATTTCTTTGCGGAGCCAAGTTTGTTCAATTTTCAAATAATCTTGGGCATTCTGCACCGGGGACATGTGCCACAAAACCCATTTCCTCAGGGAACTCACGAAAATGTGCTCGAGCAGTGTGGAAAATAAAACATTCTAGAGCAGAGGAATGCAGTTATGCATCTGAAAGAACCGTGTTCGTGGGTTGTCTCAACCACTTTCCAGCTGTGTGATACTTATTTGGAAAATGGGACAAAGCTGTCTTCTGTTCAACCTTTTTATGAAAAGGTTTAAATTAGATAAGGTCAACCAATCAATGGATGATTTAGAATGAACACAGGCATATGCGAAGAACCCAGTAATTGCAGTGTTGTCAGAATTCACCACTACAGACACCGTACTGGGAGGGTTAGATCCCCCAGGTCTGGGAGAGTCCGGAAAGGGCACTTGGAACAAGTACCTTTTGCAGCAGATCATGAAGTAAGCACAGGAGAATCCCAGATGAGCAAGTAAGGGAAGAGTGCTTCAGACTGAGGGAATAATAAAGCTCCGGCCAAGTCAGGATAGAAGAGTCCATTGTGCTCCGGGGTCTGGACGAGAGTACATGGGGTCATTGTGAGATTTTGAACATCGCAGGTCTGTTTGAAGACATTTCCCTGAGAGCCTCGCTTGCCCAGGTTCCAGGGAGATCTTTACAACCAATACACAGAGTTCAGAAAAACATCTAAATCTTGGAACTAAGGCAAAGAAAGAACAACATCTTCTTTCAATGTCACACAGGGGTATTGTTGAACAGGCCCCAAAGCATTATTTAATTATAGGGGAATGTACCTTTGTTTGACTCACTATTCATCATTGATTAAAAGCCCAGACACTGTGGAGTTACATGTTAACTCGATGATTTTTTTTTTTTTTTTAACTGGTGGGGATGCAATTGATTTCTGTCTGGCAGAAAAGATAACTCCAAGTGCTTTACCACCCTATCAAGACATTAACCAGTTTTGTATCTAACCTCACAACTTTATTCTAACATGCTTTTTTCAAAAACCTAGAAATACCCCGTTCCTCAAATGCTTTTTGAATCAGCTTTACCCAAACCTCTGATTCTCTCATTAGTAAGTTGAATAAATCTTTGATGTGTGTTCATTCTATATTTGCGTGAAAACCATGTTATTAACATTTGACCTCAGCGTTTCAGCCAAAAATCCCCATGAAGGAGTGAGTGATAAAACTGGAAAGCAGGGAATCATTTTTTCGATTTTAGCCCTGGGTTACTCAGCTGAAAACGGATGAGGGAGCACCTTAAGTAGTGGGAAAAATTACTTTGAAGATTAGCGGAGAGCACTGCAAGTCTGAGGGGCATCTTGGGAGCTCGGCAGCTCTGGTCAATGGACCGGGGAGCTGATTCGGCTAATCACGGATGTATGACTTTGGGCCAGCATGGACACGGGCCCAGTGCATGGGACAGAGGGGAGGGCTCCCTGCCACCAGTAAGATCAAAGTCAGACTAGTAGCAGCATCTTTCCCCATGTGTTGCCAGATGCAAATCTGTTGAAGGCAGAACTCAAGCCAACAGCTGGACAACAACCAGACACTTGGGCAGCAGGACCTGCCACTTGTGGGAGGGTTAATGAGGGTTTTCGGGCTTCAGGGACCTACACTCCCCCGAAAAACTGGAAACAGGGCAAAAGGTCCGTCTTTCATGTCTGGCCCATGGGTTGGGGGCAGGTCAGAGCAGGAAGACTGCGATTTGAGAGCATGTGGAGTCGGGGGGCTCAATCCCAAATACTCCAGATACGGTACCTGGACGCATTCTTGGATGTAGCGTCTGGTAAATGCCAGGCTCAGATGGCAAGTGGGAAGGCTTCTGTGACTAGGGTTGATAGGGGTGGGGAGGGCAGCACGGTCATGTCCTGTTTTGTCTTTCTCTTGCCTTCATTGTGGTGGGATTGGGAGAAGAGCAATACTCTGTTTGCCAAGACTCTATGGGGCTTTGCTAGGACACCCCACGCGGTGGACTCAGCTTTTTTTGACCACCCCACAGTGCTGGAGGGATTCCCCATGGGATGAGTCAACGCCTCCCCAACATAAAGCTTGGAACAAGCTTCCCCAGACACCCCTGCAGCGGGAGGCAGGCAAGCAACTAAGGCTTTGCTAGTCACACTCTCCCTGGACAACCACACTTTGGAAGCAACTGACCCACAGAGGCAGGGGACCATGTGGACTCCACGTTGGCAAAGGAGATGCAGAGCCACTCAGCCTTCAGGAAGGGTGCAGGCGCAGCCCTGAAGTCTCCAGGCTCTCAGTGGGCTCCCTCTCCAATGCAGAGTCCAATTAGACACATCTGTCTCCACTTAGGGATTTACCTGAACATCCAGAGATGTTTCACACAAAAGAAATTCTGGGGAGCAGTTAGAACACCCTGTAGCTCTGTCTTGCCTGTGTCTTTAACCGAAGTGTAGGATCCTTAATGATATTGGTTCCCTTTCATCAGGGAGAGAACAGTGATTGGTTATCATTGAAACAGACCCTCATTCTGGGAATGAATTCTCCTTCCCTGCTCACTAAGCTTCTGGCAACATTGCTTGTGGACTCAATTATGGTATCCCACATAACACGTTTTACAAATTAATTAATCAAGAAGCTCATTTACAGAAAAGAAAATAAGGACATGTAAAAAAAACTAATGTCCTTCTATGCCTGGCCCGACTTAGGGTGTGTGTGCCTGCAACGGATTAAAAGCAGTCGAGGAACCTTTCCTCCTCGCACACCCTTCCAGAGCAGGTATGTAAGATCAGATCTCACCGTAGTCAGGATACGCCATGTTTCCACGGTCATCTCCCATTTCCATGCTGTGCTATTTTTTGAGCAGAATCTCTGGGCCAAATGCTTTTTGTGCATTATGGCACATATCCAGTTCTCGTAACTGCCCATTTTCCACATGAGAAAGCCAAGGGCCAAAGAGGCAAGTTGCCCAACACCACATAACTAAGAACTTCAGAGTTGGGCTTGAAACCCATTCATGGCCATATTCTTTTTGCTACATTATGTTCTTCCTTTTTAATATGGAACAAAAGGGGGATATTTGGTTTGTTTGTCTATTCAGTTATTGAGGGACAGTTGGCATGCAGTGTTACATTAATTTCGAGTGTGCAACACAGTGATTCGGCATGTCTATACAATATGCTATGTTCACCACAAGTGTAGCTACCATCTGTGACTGACCATACAATGGTAGCACAATATCATCGCGTGTATGCTCTATGCTGTGTCTTTTGTCCCTGTGATTTATTCATCCATATCTGAAAGCCTATATCTCCTACTCCCCTTCTCCATCTTGCCCATCCTCCCCCTAAAGGAGAACATTTTTACAGTGTTTCTCACAACTCTCCCACTTCCCTCTCTCTACTACTTCTACCCTGACTTCAGAATTAGACCCATATTCCAGAGTTTCAAAGGACATTTGAGAATAAGGGGTTGCTTATGAGTTAACCAGTTAGGAAAAGGAATACTGATTCAGGTCACCTCTTCTTGACTGAGTTCAGACAAGATTAAGGAAAGAGGTTTTGTAGCATATTATGAAGCTACAGTCATCAAAGCAGTGTGGTATTAGGACAGGATAGGTAGCTGTATCAATAGAATAGAATAGAGGACCCAGAAATAAACCCATGCATCTATGGCCAATGTATTTTGAAAAGGATGTTAAAATCATTCAGTGGGAAAAGAGTAGTCTTTTCAACAAATCGTGCTGAGAGCATTGGAAATTTACTTAAAAAAGAATGAGGTTGGACCCCTTCCTCACACCATACACAAAAATTAGCTCAAATTCATTCGAAGACTTAAGTGTAAGAACTAAAACCAGGGGCACCTGGGTAGTGCAGTCAGTTAAGCATCTGACTCTTGGTTTTGGCTCAGGTCATGATCTCTGCGTCGTGAGATGGAGCCCCGCATTGGGGTCCTCACTCAACGCAGAGTCTGCTTAAGACTCTTTCTCCTTCTGTTCTTCCCCATTGTGTGCATGCACCACATGCTCTCTCTTTCAAATAAATAAATATTAAAAAAAAAAAAAACCCAGAACTAAAACCATAAGACTCAGAAGAAAACAGAAGGGGCAAATATTCATGACCTCAGATTTGGCCATGGAGTTTTAGATATGACACAGAAAGTACAGGCAACAAAAGCAAAATATAAATTGTAGTTCACCAAAATTTTCATGATGAGCACTGGGTGATATATAGAATTATACCCCTGAAACCAGTATAATACAGTAAGTTAACGATACTGAAATAAAGATAAAAAACTTAATTAAAAATGTGCTCCAGGTCTTCAAAAAAAAAAAGAATATTATCAAATAAATGAAAAGACAACCTACAAAATGGGAGAAAATACTCGTATATCATATGTCTGATCAGGGTCTTGTATCTAGAATATACAAAGAACTCTTACAACTCAACAACAAAAACACAACCTAATTTAAAAACGGTAAAGAGATCTGAATAGACATTTCTCCAAAGAAGATATATAAATGGCCAACAAACACATGAAAAGATGTTGAACATCATTAGTCATTAAGGAAATGCAAGTCAAAAGCCTAATGAGATAGCTCTTCACAGCCACAAAAACGGTTATTATGGGGAAAAAAAGATGTTTTGGAGAGAATGTGCAGATACTGGAACTCTACATATTGCTGGTAGGAATATAAAGTGGTTCAACAGCTGTGAAAAACGTATCAAACATATGTTTAAATTAGGTTAAACCTACAAGTACTGCATGACCGAGCAGTTCCACTCTTAGATCTGTATCCCAAAGAACTCAGAACGAGTGTGCAAATATTTACAGCAGCGCTATTCACAAGAGCCAAAAGGTAGATACAACCCAAATGTCCATCAACAAAAGATAAATTTTGGTGCATATATACAATGGAATATTATTTGATCATAAGAAGGAATGAGGGTCCTACTATGTGCAACAATGTGAATGAACCTAGAAAACAGTCTGGTGAGTGAAGGAAACCAGACCCAGAGCGTCACATACCCTAGGACAACATTTAAGTGAAGTATCCAGAGTAGACACGTCTGCAGAGACAGAGCAGACTGTGTTGTTCAGGTGCCGGGAGCAGAGGGGACGAAATGCACGTGTTCCGCAGGTGCCGGGTTTCCTCTCGGGACAACATTATCTCACAGCCAGGTGGAGGCGGTGACCCTGCAGCATCCCGGATGTGTTCAACGCCACTGGAGTGTTCACTTTACAATGATTTGTTTTATGTTACGTGAATTTCACCTCAATAAAAATGATATTTTTGAAAAGCCTAGAGTGAGCTAAGAGTCGGTGACACAGCGGCAGACTCTGCCCGGGGGTGCTGCTGGGTGGGGGCCTGGCCCCGATCTCAGCCACAAGTTCATCAGGAGCACGTCTGGGGGACTACAGCGAGGGGCACATACCTGCCCCCAGCCCGGGCGGGGGTCTGCGGCGGCCCTGGGGGTGGTGGGCAGCCTGCTGCTGTCTCGGCTCCTTGGGAGTTAACGTGATGCTCTAGGGTTGCTACAAGGCTCTCTCCGGCTCCTCCTCCACCTGCCTGCCGCCAGAGAGGCCTGGCCGGGCTCCAGGATGCTCGCAGCTTCTCCCGCCTGCAGTCTGAGCCGGCAGCCGAGCCCGTGTCTGGCACGACCTCGGCGGGCTCCGAGGGGCCAGGCCAGGCCGGCTCCGGGGCACGGCGGCCGGCTGTGTGGACGCCGCCTACCCATCTCCTCACCCCAGCTCACGGCGCTGGGACCGCTCAGGCAGCCCCGGGAAAGGACTGGGGACCGTCTCCAGGAACACAGGTAAGCGCGGGGGGCTGTCAGCTGCGGGGCCCCACGAGGGGGACAGACAGGCTCGGACACACTGAGTTGTGTGTGACTCCGCACGGGCGTCCTTGTCTGGGACCTACGGGAAGGCTCGCAGCTGGTCTCCAGCATTAGGGGGTGGGGTGAGGTATTTTGGGGACATGCTTCTGGCTAACTTCTCCTTGATCGTCCGAGCCCGACGCAGATATCACCTTCTCCAGAAAGCCTTCCTAAGCCCTAAGGTCCCCTTTCTCCATGTCCCCAAAGCACGCCAGCACCTCCACATAGCACTTTCTGTACCCCAGTGTAGAACCCTGATGACCTCTCGGCCCCCCACTCTGGACTGTGGGCTCCCTGGGGGCTGGGTGCCTTCCTCCGGATGTCGCCTACCTCCCTGTCAGGGACCCTCGAGGTATCTTAGGTGCCCGCGGTTGACCTGGGGAGGGAGGGCTAATCTTTTCTCTTCCTTTGCCGGGCAAGTGCCTGTTCACGTGTGTACACACGTGTACGACTCACACGTGACCTCAAGGAAAGTTGAGTGTGTGCTTCAGTCCAGGTCCATGTGACGGAATCTAGACTATATGGAGCGGCCGTGGTAACGCGTTGGGGGTCAGCCACTGTGGCTTCAAACTAAGTAGCTCAAACTCCCGCATCATACCAAGCGTGGGGCTTCCCTGTCCAGACCTCGAGGGTGTTGGCTCCCACATGGAGGTCCTCCTGGTTGACCAGATCTCTCACTTAGACCTGTTTTTTTTGTTGTTGTTTGTTTTTGTTTTTTAATATTCATTCGCTTCATTTTGTTTTCTTCCTTTCCTGGGCTAGGGCGAGTCCCTTGGGGGGGGGGGTGTCCCCACTCGTCATTATATTACAGTCTCCATTCATTTTACTGGACTCAGAGTGAGGCGGAGACTTCGGTCCTAGAAGTCAGAGGAGAAAACACAGGGGACCCTTCTCTGCGCAGGAAACTTGTTGTTTTTTTTTCTTTTCTTTTCCTCTACAATCATCCCCAACTACTTTAAGCAACAAATCAGTTTTACTGCCAGTGTTCATCTCCTGCCCACAGACTCCGGTGATCTACATACAAGAGTCATGTCTTCCTGCTAGCATAATTTTTGGACTCTCTTATGCTGGAAGAGTGTCTGTCTCTTTCCCGACCTTGACTGTGACATTACAAAACCTTCTTCTATTGGTTTGGCCTTGGAGAGGTCTGTTTTCAATTCCCACTTCTCATTCCCCTAGCGGCAGCAGTTAAGGGTGAGAGTGTGTGGAAATATGTTAATCTTGGTGCAAATAGGCACAAACCAGGTCTTAAAACTCAAATGTACGCTTAGGGGGGTCCAGGCCACTGGCAAACACAGGAGGTCACTGCGCCAGCCTTCCAGAGGGACCGGTGAGACACAGCCCCTGGGCTCAAAAGCACAGAGTCAAGTTTGTTTTGGGAAGCAGAGAAATCTCTGGGAACTTACAAGATAGTGCGATAAGCCTAGGTGGGAAGCGCAGGATGCTTCGAGGGCACAGAGAATGGGAGCCTAACCTTGTGCGTGACAGAAGACTTCCTGGATGAGGTGATGTCTGGTTTCAGCCACAAAGAACACATAAGACTTACCCAGGAACATGTCCATCAGCACCCTGATTCTCCAAATTCTCTCCTCCTCCTGAAGGTCTGGGAACACTGGAGAGAGGCATCTGAGATGTCCTTCTGAGGTCTGTCCAGGACATTCGGGTTCTGGAGCCTGGACTCCGACACATTGGTTGGATCAGGAGTACGTGTAGACACACTCCTGCGTCCCTGGGCAGTGTGGAGATGGGACGGGCAGTTCTCAGAACCTTCAGGGGCTGACATCTGTGGGACCTGACTGCTGTCTAGGCGATTCTCCGGAATGGGTCCCCGTTTGGCATATAGGACACTGGTGGTTTCTGTTTTTAGCCTTTGCTGTGTGATGACTTCTATTTCAAGGACTAAAATTTAGGAATTCAAGGGGATTCATAAGCCTAACAGGGCCTGTTCTTCTTGTGGCGGAAGAAGGGAGCTGGGGACATTGCTCCAAGTTTACTGGAACGGTGACTTCCCAAAGCTGGAGCTGTTCGGGCTACAGGGTTACCTGCGGCAGCTTCGGTCAGAGAGTCTGGGGTGGGCTTGTCCTACGAGCAACCTCGGATGGACTTAGAAATGTGAAGAAAGGGGGCGCCCGGGGGGCTCAGTCGGTTAAGCGTCCGCCTTCAGCGCAGGTCATGGTCCTGGGGTCCTGGGGTCGAGCCCCGTGTTGAGCTCCCTGCTCAGCGAGGAGCCTGCTTCCCTCTCCGCCCCTCCCCTCCCCCTGCTTGTGCTCCCTCTCAAATATGTAAATAGAATCTTTGAAAAAATATGAAAAAAAGAGAAAGAAATGCTAAGAAAGGTTTAGCTGCAGAGGCGGGCCGCATACAGGACCCAGTACAGAGACACCTACGTATTTATGGTTCTACCTCATGTAACGCAACTTCGCATCCCTGTTTTTCTATACTTCGGCTTGTTCACACTCCCAGTGTCCCACCCCCCGGCCCCTCGGGGTGGTAAGGAGACCGTATGAACATCTACCTGCTCTGCACCAGCTACGCAGGGGTGGGGGCAGCTGGGGGACGGTTTGCTGTAACCAACAGCGAGGTAGGGTCTCATAAGAGACGAGCTCCCTCTCACTCCCAACCAATTCCAGTTCTGCCACCATAGATCCCTCCGTGTGCTCCCTCTAGGCTCGTGGCGACCTCCTCCCCTCCCCCTCTGAGCTGTCCTTGGATTTGTGGAGTTTCCTGAGTCCCTGGAAGACATGGAGGTTGGCGCCATGATGATCTTTACCTTTTAAAATGTGCAAGTTCTCTAACCTGAGAAGAAATGAGGGGGTCTGGGGTCTGCCTCCAAGGACAGCCTGCCCAGGTGGAACCCTGTGGCCCAGCCTCTGCCCGGCTGGGTCCTCCGGGAGAGGCTCAGACCCAGTAACCTCAGCGTATTAAGAAGCGGGTGGTGGTGGGGGGGGAGATTTAGCCAGGCTCCTGCTGGCAGTGAATGGGAATAAAATGGCAGGGACCCCTGGAGCCAGGACTCCAGCCAGGAAAACGCAAATCCGGTCCAGCTTCCTTGTGGACCGTAATTGGCCTGGAGGAAATGAGCCGGGGGGGGGGGGCGGGGGTCTTCGGCTGGGGGAAGGGAATGCTCTGGGCACTCTGGCAGCCCCCACCTCATTTCCCACTCACGCTTCCTTGCAAGACTCCCATCTCTTGGCCAGAAAGGACCGTGGTGCAGGGCTGGCTGGTGGCCATTCGCACACCCCCGACAGGGCTGCCCGTTGCCCGGTCCCCACTGTTTGACGGTAGAACCCTCTCCACAGCGGGTTTTCTGTGTTGGGAACTGGAACACCAGGACTGTGGACCTCACTCTGCTTTGCTTCTTCCGGCCTCAGTTTAGGTCTGTATATACAGGCTTGTCTGGCTGGTTCCTTTTCTCAGAAGCCGGTGGTTTTATTGTTGCATTTGGCATCTCCCTCGGCTATGAGATAAGGAGAGGAAGTTGGGCCTTTGAGCGTCAGAGATGGCCTTGCCGAGTGACAGCAGTGTGATTTAAGGAAACTTGACACTGCCGCTCACAATGCGCATTATCCAGAACACCCTGCTGGGACCACTGTCTTCCCAGCGGCTCAGATGGCGTGGCCCGCTGTGCTAGCACCCGAGGTCAGGTGGACGGAGCGAGGCCATCCATCAAGCTGCCTGGGAGCCACTCATTTCCTCCAGGAAATTCACCCGGGGATGCCCCATGCGTCCCCCCCCCCCCACCGGGTCCCCACGCTGCTGCATTAGCAAGTGAGCAGCCTGGGGACCCGACGTCAGCCGAGGCTGCACCGTTGTCAGAACTTAGAGGGGCTCTTGTGGCCCAGAGCTCCCCAGGCCCTGGGAGCAGATTTCAGGCACAATGCGTGCATCCGTCAGTCCAGTTCTCACATACGGTGTCCCGGGCCACGAGAGTGCTGCGCTCTCCGCTTAGGAAGTGGGATCGACAGAAGGAGGAGGCAAGGAAACTGGGGAGAGAGGGATCCGGGATGGGTGGAGAGAACGAATCAGGGAGCATGTGTTTGTTCCGGCCGGTACTGCTGTTTGCAGATGCTCTGTTCTGGCCATTATTGCTGTTTGCAGATGCTCTGTTCTGGCCATTATTGCTGTTTGCAGATCCTTTGTTTCGGCCGGTACTGCTGTTTGCAGATCCTCCGAACCCTTGACCTTCAGGGCCATGGAGCAAAACTCAGATTCATGGGGACTGAGGAAGGCAAATCTCTGTGCCCAGCCATCGGGGAGGGGAGGGGCGTGGAGCAACATCCGTACCAAATCCGCATCCACCAGGTAACTGTGACAGCGGAGGCTGACAGGACCGGTGTAGGAGCTGATCACCGAGCTTCACGGGGCACCCACGGGACAGTGACCAATACCTTGGATCAGTGCACTGGACCCCATGTATTCACAAAGGTCTCATGGGGCAATGAGTGTGCGGATTTTCATCTCTGCTTAACCAGTCAGAATGGGATGGGCATCTTTTCGCCTCTAAGTCTGTGCTGTGACTTTGGTGCTTTGTAAGCTGGTGGCTCCACATCTTGGGCCCCGTACTCCCTATTCATGGAAACGAATACCTTTCCTTCAACCGTGGACCCTCTGCCTTTCCTGTGGTCTCACAACTCATGGGCAAGACTAGAGAAGTGGTTGCCTTGGGGAGGCCTTTTGTTCCAGCATTTGGGTTGTGTCGTCTGAGTCTGTGGGCAAGGTCACATGACACAACACTAGACAAGTTGACTAATGTGAGAAAAGTAAGAAAATTAAGAAATAGTACTTGTGTATTATTCTAATGAACAAGATGCCTATTTACTTCCTGAACAGACTTTCCCATGAGTGGCTGCGGATTGTTGACATTTTAATAGAACTTTGCAGGTGTGAGTTCTACACGTTCTGCATTTTTCACCAAGGAGTTAAGGAAGCTTGTTGATGTAGAAGTATATGTTCCTGTTCATTGGAACCAGAGCTTGTTGTGGAATCACCATGTACCAAGCGCTAAGGATAGGCAGGCAAAGAACACCTGTTGTTACTGTTTGGAGTGGGACACAATCGTGTGGGGAGCAAATGGCTGTACAGTACGGTGATTGCTACTATAAAGGGAGGTAGGTACCTCTGCTGCCTGGGGAAGGGTACATATAGGGGGCAAAGGGGTTCTTGTAGAAGGTTTCCCAGAGAATGTAACATCTGAGTAGGGCCTTGACGGATAAGTAGGAGTTCACTAAGGCAGCAAGGAAGGACATTCGAGGCTGGAGGAACAGCATGAGCTAAGGCCCAGAGATGTGTAGGGATGACCTCTTATGAGGCTTGCAAGTGCCCTCATGGGGCTGTAGCTGACAGGAATTCGGAGAAGAGCCGGAGGAGACGAGAGTTGGCAAAAGGAACACTGATGCCAGCAGCTTCGGAAGGACGTTTCATTTTTTTAGATTTTTTTTAAGATTGTATTTGTTGAGAAAGAGAGAGAGAAGGGGCAGGGACAGAGGGCGAGGGAGAGAGGATCTCCAGCAGACTCTGTTGAGCGTGAAGCCTGACGTGGGGCTCGATGTCATGACCCTGAGATCATGACGGGGGCGGAAAACAAGAGTCGGGTTCTCACCTGACTGAGCCACCCAGGCGCCCATCCACAGGACCTGTCAGGTCGGTTAAGGAGTCAGGTTTTATCCCAAGCACCGTGGGGAAGCAAATGTTTTCTAGAAAGCTTAATTTCATCGTGCTCCCACTATAAACCCGTGTTCAATTTCTCTTCATTGCTTACGTGGATTATACAGCAGATGCCTTAGATATCCCATATCGAGGAAGGGTATTTCATGACGGCGCCTCCCTCACTAGGTCCCAGTCCCGCCCAGCCCTGTAAGAGCTTCCTTTCTCCCCGACCATGAAGTCCCAAGCCTTGTGAGTGCGCCCTGCTGACCTCCCCATCTGACCATGAACCGGTGTCCCTGTGAGCAATGTCGAGCTGGCTTTCTTCCATTCCCTGGCCTTGCCTGGTGCCCGGTGCCCTCGAGCCCGGTCTTTGGGGAACAATGTCTCCCCATCACGTCATCAACACCTACTGAGTTTCCAGGTCCCAGCAGCCTCACAAGCGTTCTCCAGTGCCCCAGAGGGAGTGAGTCCTAGGGTGGGCGCTGGTGTAGCGCTGGGTGCGCATTTCTTATCTGCCTCATTCTCTTCTGCAACTGTTTCATGGTTGTCTTCCTTCAACCTCCTGAGCTCCCCAAGGGCCCGGCTTTACCTCTGATGCCAGCAGGACGCTGGACGCTATGGATAGATGGAAGTGGGGCGCTTCACCTAGAAATTTCTTGTAGGAGACCAGACGAGATTGCAAACGGCTTCCGTGAAGCCAGTGGTCGTAGGACTGGGGTGCGGGGGGTGGTCGGTGAGGGTCGCGCACACCGGGTTGGGCTTGACATGGGTCCTGGGAGGTCCAGATGATGTGAGGGAACGCAAATGACCTTTGCTGCTATGCCTCACATCCGTACCCCTGTCCCCTGAGGGAGAGGGGACGGTTTTGCTCTCCGCGATCCTGCCTTTTTGCTCTACGGCAGACTTCCCAAAGGAAGGAGCCTCGGTGATCACCGTTCTGGGCCTGGGCACTGCGTCCGTGAGCCCTTCTGGCCCCTGTGCTCAAAGAGTTCATGCCACACAGGGTCACGCTGTCGCTCTTCTCGTGTTTCGGCAGACAGCCCACCCGGACAGGCCGTTGCTGAGAGCAGGCCTTGCCAGCCTCGTGGGGACCACTTCTTTCTGCCACCCCTCTCTGTCCGAGTCTGGGTGGCTCTCACACCATGGTCCGAGTCTGGGTGGCCTCGACATCATGTGTTCGGTGTGGAGGAGAAGACCCCAGTTCCTCCCTCGGAACTCCTGAGCCGGGGCACTGGTCCACACTCTGCCCAGGGGTCTCTTGTTCTCAAGAGGCTGTCCCCAGACCATAGACCCCGCACCCAAGAGGATGACATGGAGATGAATGAAGGTCCTTCACATCCCCAACAGCCTACACTGCACAGGTTCCAAAATAGTAGTGAAACACGCTACCATTTACCCAACACGCTAAAAACCCAGCAGAACGGAACATATGAGCTACCCAGAGGCCTTCCTGCTGGGCTGGCTCTCCGTTCCGTCTTCTCCCCGTTAACCTCCTAAGTTGGCCTTCAGATTCTTCTGTTTTGAATTCGGCAGATCTAAAATTAGACCAGGAATATTTTTCCTTTCTGATATGTTGAAATTGGTGTAATAAATGACAGCTATGTAATTTGAGGCTCCGACCTGCGGAATGATCTTAATACTTAGTTCTCTCCTGTAATTTCTTCCAATCCATAAACGTTAACATTCCCCTTCTCCAATGTGTCGTCACAAGTGCGAGGATGTTCAGAGGATGACTTGATCTTGACTTTTGGAATGCTCGAATTTGGGATCTCCAAGGAAAATTCTTGTCCAGCGAGGAAAACAAAGCTGCACTTGGCGTTTCAAGCAGATGGCATTCAGTACGCAGGGCAGGTTCTACAGGAACTGGAAAGCAGAAATAACCCCAAGAGTTGGTAATTGCAAGGGCGGCTTCCGTCCCGGGGGCGAGGGAACGAGAGAGGTTGGGTGGTCTCACCTGGGCTAGGAGGGGCCTGAGGGAGCTGGTGCTCAGATCCCCGAGGGATGCGTCAGCCCAGCAGGACTGTCCTGGCTGAGGAGACCCAGGGTTGGGGAGGAGCACGGCACAGCCGGCCGTCTGACCACTGAGGGTCACGGCCCAGCAGCTAACCCAGTGGGGTTAAGACTCATCCCTCTGCGGTTTGCTCCTTCCTGGCCTCCCCAGCTTCTTGGGGTCCTGCTTCGGCTGAACCGACAAGAAAGCCAGTGGGCAGGGGTGCCTGGGGAGAGTGGTCTGGAGAACTCGGCCCCAGCATCACAGGGTGTCCTCGGCAGCAGGGGCAGAGCTGAGTGCCCGCAGGGACGAGCCGGAACCAGGAAAGCAGATCTGTCGACAGGCCGATTTCCAGGCTCCCCCAGATCACTCCTGCCATCTACAGAGATCGGGCCTCCGGGGTTGTGTTCTGATAAGCTTATCGTGCCCAAGTCTGATAAAGCTGAGCTCCTGCTGGGGGGCACGAGGAGCAGGGACGTTCCGTCCATCACTCACGGAGAAGAGGCCCTCATTGGGGCCAAAAGGGTGCCCATGGCAGAGCTGAGATAGGACGGAGGGAGACCCTGCGTCTCTCTGGGTCCTAGTCTCTTCAGTTTGGACTTGAAGAGGTCAGAGTCATCCTGAGGGTACGTCCTGGTGGTGGAGGCCGCAGGCGACCTTTCCTGTCTTCCTCCGCTGGGGGCCTCCCCACGGGGCTGAGTGAGCCATTGCCTCTGCCAGGGGACGCAGCTTCCTGTTCAATCTCGGGGCTCACGGGTCTGTGTTCTGAGGGGCCGTGGGGAAGGTTGAGGAGAGCTTCGCACTGTGGCGCTCGGGGCGTGGCATCCCACGGGGTCCCGTAAGGCCATCACGGTGGCTGCTGTGGTTTCGTGGGGACAGTCCTCGGACGGCTCCAAGAAACGGGTGTCGGGGCCACAGTCCCTCCCGCATGGGAGCGTTCTCTTTATGCTCTCTTTACGGTCGGCCTCCAAACGGGGGGCTCGGCTTTGTTCCTGAAAACCGGGACAGAGACCCCGAGGGTCTGAGGGGCCGGCTGGGAAGAACAGGACTTGAACTTTCCCCTCCCCTTCAGACGTGTCCTTGTCCAGGGGTCCTTCTCGGGCCTCTCTAGGCCCCGCAGACCCTCCTCGGAGACGCCCGTGCGGGGCCGGGGCTGTGGGAACATTCTCGGTTCCAGGCCCCATCTCCCAGCCCCGGCCCCGGCCCCGCGCTGACCAGTCCCCGCGGCTGCCGTCTTTGAAAGGCGAGCGGAGAGGCCATGGGCTCCCCGGACGACGGGGACAGGCAGTCACACTGAACGGGTGTCGAAGGGGTGACCGCAGGTTCTCTGGGGACAGCTTTTATCGGCGGTGCGCAGGAGGCCTCGGGCACCTTGCGGTGGACGGAGCGAGCCGGCCAGGGGTGAGGAGGGCAGGGAGAGAGTTCGGCGGAGAGAGACCCTCCAGTCGGTGGATTCGGCCGCTGGCTCGGCAGGAACCGGACGCGGCTCTGCTCTCTGACCTGCTCCGGGCCACTGCGTGCCTCTCGCTCCCGGGGCAGAGTCCGGACCAGGGTGGGCGGACCTGACCCCCTGCAGCCCTCGCTGCTGCCGAGGCCCCTGGAGACGATGCTGCGCAGCGACTCTGCAGACTTGCCAGTGCACACCCTCTGCAGGGAGCCGTCCCGGCCCGAGATGTGGTCAAGCTTGCGGTTTGGGTAACGGAACGTGTTTCCTCAAAGTGCCGCGTCCCCCTCCTCGCGGGCCGGCTCCGGGAAGGGCTTGGCTGGCTTCGCACCGACATTTTACAAAAGAGAAAACGCAGGCTGAGGAGGGGAGGGGGTCCCACGGGAGTTCGCAGCAGAGCCGGGAGGAATCTGAGGTTCCCCCCATCCCCAAGCCCGATCCGTCTGGGACACCCCCTTGTCACTCACTCCAAGGCAGAGCCCCGAGTCTGGGGAGCCCCCGCAGCTGGGTTTCCTTTGCGCGCCTCCTGGAGAGACGGTGTTGAGCAGCGCCCGGGGACAACCGCACCGGCGTCAGCGAGAGTCAGGGGTCCGGGATGAGGGTGAGACCCTGAGGTGTCGCCCGAGGCGAGGCTTCTCAGGCAGCCTGGCAGGAGGGCAGAGAAAGAGGCTGTGGGGACGGAGGTTCCCTAGGGGTGATGGTCCTGAATCGAGGCTCTTCCTGACTCAATCTCCCCTCTGGGAAAGGCAGCCAAGGACGCTGGCCGCTGTCCACGAGGGTTTGCTCTTCCCCCCCCCACCACCATTCTGCAGTCTCTCTCCTGGCCATGCTCTGGAGCAACAGTCACAACTCTCTCTCTCGGTGTGTCTACCTGTAAAACGCAGGTGTGTGGTCAGGGAACTGGCTGGCTGCGGGCCATTGCCTTTGCGGTCTGGGTATCCGGAAAGGGGGTGTGTGTGTGTGTGTGTGTACATGGGCAGACGTGTGTGGGGGCGGACATGCGTGTGCATGGACAGGTGTGTGTGTGCGCAGTTTGCAGGACGGCTGTCACTGTGCATCGCTGTCAGGAAGGGAGCACAAAGCAGAGCCCCCACTTCCCACTCTCCCCGACACTGTCCGTCCCACCCCGGATCTGGGAGGGTTCCCCTGCTGCCAGCTGCACCCCACGAATCCAGCCTCCCTCCCTGGTCCGAGGACAGAGGGTGGGCGGTGCCGAGGTCCACAACACTGTGGCTTCGATTCAGACCCTGCGGCCCGAGCCCCCCAGATCACGGGCTGTGCTGCCCCACCGTCGGCGCTGCGGTTCCTCGCCGGACCGAAAGGTCTGCAGGAAGCTGTTCCGGCCGCCCGAGCCGTGGCTGGAGCAGCGGCAGAGGCAGCAGGCAGAGCGACACCGGCACCCTCCGAATTGGGACTCTAGCCCTTTAAATCTGCTCAGTTACCAAAAAACGAAGAGGCTTCAGACCCTGTTAATTAAAGCTCGCCCTGGCCCATCGCTCTGAGGAGCTGCTGTGCTCTGCTCCCTCCCGATGCCCTAGAGATTCTCCTCAGCTCCCAGCCATGGATCCCGGAGCGGCTCCCCCGAGACCAGCAGGAGGTACGGTCCTTGTCGGCTCGCTCTGGGGCTTTGGGCTGTGCATCCATCATCCCACGGACTGCCTGGCCCCCGGCTTCCCCTCTGCCCCTCTGCCTCCTCTCCAGGTTCCCAGCCTGGGTTCCCTGCAGACAAATCAAGTTTCCTTGGGGGTTTGGAGGGAGGGGAGGGGTGGGGAGGGCCGGGGTCGCTCCCTGCGCGTCAGTTTTGGTCCCGGCTTCACGGAGCTGCCCAAGTGGCCGGGAGAGCTGGGGAAGGTGTTTCCGCCAGCCTGGGCTGGTGCAGAGCCCTCTCCTCCCCGCGGGGTCCCTTCCCTCGGGGGGTCACGGAAAGGGCATAACCCTGAGTGGACTCGCTTCTCAGATCAGTGACCGGCCACCGGGCTGGCCTGCCCATGGCCCTGCGGCCGCTCCCCCGTGACATTGGAAAACTCGTTCCGTCCAACTTTCTTTCTGTCAAAGTGTCCCGGCAGGAACCCCGCGTGGCACCTGCCCCCCGGCCGCCCCTTCCCTACCCTCACGCCGCCAGACGCGAAACGCCGGCTGTGGGACTTCAGGCGTGGGTCCCCCCTTCCCTGCGCCTTTTGAGGAAACTCACTTCCAGCTGAGCCCAAGGTTCTGTGGCAAAGAGTTGTTTTTGTTCAGGAGCCGGCTGGAGGCTGGCGGAGAGGGGGAGGAGATTTATCCCCTTCCACACCGCACTTTGTAAATTGTACTCGGGCCGAGGAACATCTATCTGCAAATCCTTCATTGATTTGTTCTCGCCTCCACATCTTCCTTCTGGGTGAGATGCTCGTCTTGAGTCATACCCGAAGGAGAGGTTTCCTCTCAGTCAGCTTGACACGCCTTCACAGATGTCCCTGAGAGCCAGGCCTGGCGGAGGGAGCCATTTTCACTGTCCTGAGCTAGAGTCCCCGGAGCAGGAGTTCATGGGTGCTGATGGGGGGGGGGCACCCCCACCAAGGAAAGTAGCTTAGGAGAGAAAAAGCACTTTTATTGATTTTTTTCCCCCCAGGGTCTTTAAGACCTCCCAGATGATTAACACCACTTCTCCAGTCAAGAAGGATCTGAGCCAAAACACAGCTCGTGGGACTGGGATTTTCCCCCTGAGTTTTTGCCCGCAGGGTCCTAAACTGTTCCTATGAATAGTGGCTCTGGTGGGTGTAGCAAAGCTCTTTCCAACTCTCCAGAAAAGGATGGGAACTTTCTCTGAGTGCCTGTCGGGGAAGTCGGGATACCTGCCTCGCAGACGCTGTGGGTGCAGAGTGATTCCTGTTCTCAGAGCGGTAGAGCCCTCAGCCCCGGCAGAAAAGCCCTGGTTGGGAGGCACTGTCCAAACCCTATGAACAAAGCCCTCAGCGGCGTTCCTGATCGCTGCGCCCAGCAGTGGATCTGGGTCATGGTCTGAGGCTTCTGAGGGAGGCGCCCAGGGAGAGGTCTTTCCTGCAAACAGAAGCCCACCCCGGAGGCAGGATGGTGGGGGCGCCGCGCAGGGTGAGAAGGGGGCCCACGGGCGGTGCCGGGGCAGGTGTGGCGCCCGCGTCCAGGCTGTGCTTTCCGGCTGGGGCGTGGACGGCGCCACCGAGGCTCCGGCTGTCGCCTGGAGCTGGGATGTGAGCAGGACGGTGGCTGCTTTCGTGAGCTAACAGAGTGTCCCACCGGGGAGCTCCTCCATGGCCAGGGGCCCACTTCGAGGTCTCCTCCCTCTGTCCCCTTGGGGCCCGAACACCGCGGCCCTTCTGCCTCCCCGGGCACCTTGCTTGCATCACCCCTCTTCCTTGGCCACTTTCTAGAAGTCAAAGGAGCCCAGCCTTCACAAAATGCCCCCTCCACGGCAGGGAGAGGCTTGGGATAGACGTCACCAACCGTGTCCTTGGACGGGCTGGGGCCTATTAACAATAAGTGACTAAGTAGACTCTTCCTTGTGTCCATTTTTCTTTTCAACTTAATGGTGTGTGTGTGTGTGTGTGGGTGTGTGTGTGTGTGTTTTAATTTACTGGATGGCTGCTGGCTTTCAAAAGCTGTAAATGGCTTTGCATAGACATGGCAACTTTGCACAGTTCTGTGGTCCCTGGATATTCTTGGAACGGCCTTAGCGGGGGTTCCTGTTACCAGGGAGGGGGAGGAGGGAGGTCACGGCCTGGAGGGGCGGCGAACCTTCACCGGCAGCCGGGCACCAGCGCACGCTGGTGTGCGGCCTGGCCGGCCGTTAAGCTTCAGTGGGTCTCACTTTCAGCCTGGGGTACCGTCGGCTTGTCAGGACTAAATGGAACAACTTCACCGAAGTCTGTGCATGCAGCTGGTATGAAGGAAATCTTTCCTCTTGTCTTTTGATGAAGACATCTGCCTCTAATTAAGCAAAGCCTAACATGAAGGATAAAATCACTTAAACAGCTCCGGGGACCCCTTTACTGACTGCGGGGCCGCGTCTCCTCCGGGGGCAGGGACCCCTCTTCAGTGTCATTATCCTCCCCCAGTGGCACTGAAACTTCATAAAGGTTCATTGAATGAATACGTGATGGTGTGCGGGCACTTCACCTTCACCGTAGGTGATTTTTAATAACGAGGTGAAATCACTTCTCGCTCAGCCTACTTAAGACACGCGCTAAGCCAGACAGATCAAAGAGCCCGTGACTGCAATAAATTCGGACTAGACGGTATCCTTTGCAAGGAAATCTGAGTTGCAGTAAAAAATATATTGTGCCCTAGGACATGCATCAGGTGCCTGAGGCTCCAGAAGTGACCTTGAAGCCATTCTGATTGCTAAGGAGACATCAAGGTGACTTCTGCTGTCCCTCATGACGTGTGAGGCTCCGTCTTCTTCCAGCTTTGAGGAAGAGACCCTGAAGAGGGGAAGGGCTCGAGGTGGAAAGAGGCGCTCACTCTGCCACTCCGGTGTGTGACGGGAGTCAGTCCCTCTAACTGTCGGTTAACTGGCAAGCTGAGCCATGAGGACACAGTAGTACTGAGGCGAGCCATTGACTGAATAAATATTTATCAAAGATGATGGTAATAATGATTATCCCACTCCCGCCACCTCACAGAGCATGTCCTTGGCTAGGGCTGGAGGCACCCGCCTTCGACGGATGGGCGCCTCTGCTCTCAAGCATGAGGACAGACCAGCAGAGAAAGGGTGTCAGGGCAGACTGGTACAGGCTGGAGCAGGCAAGAGCCCGGTGCCTTGTCGGGGCCCAAGGGTGGGGTCTACTCTAACTTGATTGACCCCCAAATTGAGTCCCCAAACAGGTGGTTTTGGAAGAGCCCTCTTGGGAGAGGAGGCCAATCGCGGAGGAACCACTGGATGGGCTGCTGGGTGATTCCACTGGGCTGTGTTCTGGAAGGCCATGTGAGAGAGGAGGCCACAGGGCCAGCTCCCAAAGGGCCTCGGCTGCCCACAAAGAAGGGGACTTTATTCTAAGGGACATAAAGAGTCACTGAGGGGTTTTAAGCAAGAGAATCCCTTGGGAAAATTAAATTTAAAAAAATTAAATTAAAATTAAATTCTTAAAAAATTTAGTTGAAATTTTCATGAATTTACATAGACCATGCTGTCTTCTAGACTCTGAGGCTACAGCAGCGAACAAACGACACAGGAACTTTGTCGCTGCCGAACTTCCATCCAGCGGGGAAGACAAAACGTGAGGACGGAAGGGTGGGGTTGTAGGTTGAATAGCAGCCGGGGGAGAGAGAAAGCAGAGAAGGCAGGTGGGGCAGTGACCGTGAGGGGCCCTGAGCGTGTACAGTCCTACAAGGAGGGAGAGACAAGGCAGCATGGAAATTAGACCCCTGGAGGGTCATAAGACCTTATTAGCACGGAGGGTCATAAGAACTTTCACTTTTACTCTGAGACGGAAGTTAGCACCGGGCTCTGAGCGGAGGGGAGACTCCTAAAAACGATCCTTCTAATTGCCGTGCTGTGAAAAGGTTGTAGGTGGGCTTGGGTAGAAGCAAGAGGACTATCGAAGAAAACACAAAATCCCGGGGAGAGGGGTGGTGTCTGGCCCCGGGGGAACAGCGGAGGTGTGAAGAGTGCTGGGTTCTGGACTTTCTCTCTCTTCTTGAGGATGGAGGCGACGGGATTTGTGGACGGACTGGATGGTTGTGTGAGAGAAAGATGAGTCGAGGATGACTCAAGCTTCGTTGGCCTCCCACGGGGATGACTGTGGGTGGACGAGGTTTGGGAGAAGATCAAGGGTTCGGTGTTTCTCCTGTTAACTTCGAGGCGTCTGCTGAGCATCCAGCAGAGAGGCTGAGTGGGCTGTCCTGGGTTCACAGCAGAGATCCGGGCTGGATACAGTCCTGGGAGCCATCGGAGGACAGATGGTATTTAAACTACCTCAGATGAAATCATCAGGAGACAGATTATGATGGAGAGGACTGAGTTTTGAGGGATTACAACGATTTACAGGTTGCAGAGAGGAGGAAAAACCAATCAAGGATATGAAGAAGACAATGTCTCTTCTGTTCAAGACAATCCGCCCCGTCCTAACTTCTTCCTCCTCTCCTCTCCCGGGAGCAGGATTTGTAGATCACCCTCCTCATCGTCAATGTGTCTTTTTCTCCCAGCTTCTTCCCACCGCCCTGGAGATCTGCTCAGACCTCTCTCCTTTCAAAAAGAACCCTTCTGACCCCTAAGTCCTGCACTCACTTTTACCCGATTTTTCTCTCTCTTCTTTCTCTCTTTCAACATTAATCGAACAACCACTATACGCTGGGCATGAAGGATAGAGAGACAAAAAAAAAAAGCAGACTTTATCCTACTTGAAAGCCTCCTCATCTACATGAAGCACTGTGGATGTGCACATACAGTAAAGCCTAAGGTATATAGTTATAAGCTAAGGACACAGTTTTTGAACCACGGAGAGTATAATTTAGAGCCGGAGAGCAAGACTGGAAGACAATAGGATGCGCGCGTAAAGGTCAAAACGTTGTATAAGAATGTAATGGAGCCACCACTGATCAGGACTTCTGGAGAGAAAAGGGAACTCAGAATTCTGGAAGAAATTCACTGAAGTATAATATGTGTCCAAGAAGCTCTCATATCTTAATGATACGGCTCCATGCTTCTTTATATCCTGAATACCGTACCTACCCAGCACCCAGATCAAGGAATACGACGTCCTTCACACCCGAAACTGCCCTCCGACTCTTTGCCGTCCCGTCTAGCCAGTGTTCTGCCGGGACTGACATGACGGATTTGCCCATTTCAAGCATTTTGAGACTTGCTTTCTGAGTCTCATTGTTTATGAGATCATACGCTAGCTCCTCAAGGAAAATGAACGTTTTCTGGCCCTTACTTCTAAAAGACTATTTTTGTCTGCAGTTGCATTTGAAGGACACTGAAAGAAGTACGTAGACTCCCCCTTGTCTATTTCCGTAACATATTTCGGAGAGCGCACGCAAGACGGCGGGTAGGTCGTGAATCGTCACACTAGGAGCTCAGACGACAGACGGGTAAAGGCTGTTTAACATCGTCTGAAGCCTGACAAGGGACAGTCAGAAGGTAAAGCCTGGAGAGGGCAGAGGGTTACATGCCAGAGAGACCAGGCCACCGAGGGGCTGGGGAACGGCCCCCGGAGTGAAAGCAGGAGGCGGCTAGCGCGACGTCCTAGAAGATGGTGGCCACAGGCCGACTGACGGAGGTCCAGGACGGAGCGTCCGGAGCCTCGAAGTGACGGTCCGAGGGGAGACAGCAGTTCCAAGGTTGGCTCTCGTGGCACAGAGAGAGACGGGGGCAGACAGAAGAGGCTGCCGTGTCCAAGGAGGGGTTTTGTTGATCCGCCAGGAGAGCAGGAGAGACTTGCTCATGTTCTTGGAGAAACGGAGTCAAGGGATAAAGGGAGAGGAAAGAAACCCAGAGAAACAGAGACCTAGAGGCGCCTGGTGGCTCCGTGGGTCAGTGTCGGCCTTCGGCTCGGGTCATGGTCCCCGGGCCCTGGCATCGCGTCCCGCATCGGGCTCCCTGCTCCGTGGGGAGCCTGCTTCTGCCTCTGCTTGTGCTCTCTCCGGCTCTCTCTCTGCCTGTCAAACAAATACATTTTAAAAATTAAAAAGAAAACGGCAGGGACCTGGATGAATTCTCGTTCTGTGCGTGCGTGCTCGCACACACGCCCCTCCGCTCGGCTTCCCCCTGGGTGGGCCTGTTTCTGGTCCTGGACCCTCCCCTCCCCCTAGTTCTTCTAGTTGATGCGAAGACGGCCCTTAACCGCCACACCCCCCCCCGGTACAGGGGGCGGTGGGGAGGGTTCTAAGATGTGGGCCACTCGGTCTCTCCCTGAAGAGAAGGTCCGCTGGGCTCTATCGGAGTCCTTTGTCAGGGCTCGGGAGCGCGCAGCGAGTGTCCGGCCTGTGGTCTTATTTCTCACGGGGGACCCCGAGGCCCGAGTCTTCCCGGCAAGGGAGACACGACAGCAGCGGCCGAGCTTAAGCCCAAATCTCGCTTGATCAGAGCATCCCCAGCCTCCCTGAAACCTCTCGACCTCTCAAACCTGAGTGTGTCCCAAATTCGGGCGCATGTCAACATCACCGGAAAGGTTTGTGAGGACACCCGGGGGCCCCCCCGGAGTTTCAGAGTCAGTAGGACGGAGGTGGGACCACGGATTTGCCTCTCTCTCAGCTTCTCAGATGCTACCGAGGCTGCTGATCGTTGAGAAACATGCCGGGGGGTGCGGGTGGGGGCCAGAGTGGGCCGGGGAGGCGGAAGAAGGAGCGCCTGGGAGGTTTTCCTTGGGGCTGATCTCAGTCCCTCCCAGGTCAGGCCTGAAGGAGGCGGGGGAGAAGGTGCCGTGTTCCACCTTCCAGCCGCCGAAAGGTCCGGGGACCGCGGTGGGGCCGGCCGCGCCCGGAGACTGACCCAGCAACGCTGGCTGAGCCGGCGCGTCCCTCCCCGCACTCACAGCTCCCATTCCGCGTCCAGAACTCCCGAGAGCCCCTCGGGGATCCCCCAGGGAGGGAGGAGAGCCGAGCTGGGTGCGACCCCAGGTTTCTCTCCAGCATATTCCATTATCTTGGCGCTCAGAGCATCTGTCAAGCGAATTCCGTGTTTCTGGCAGGTTATCACGCCCTGAATGAGTGTGCTGAAATAAAAGTTATAATAAAGCTGTACCAGACTCTTAAATTGTTAAAATTTATTATAAAATGTGCATAGTTATTAACTGATTTTCGCCTGTGTGTGTTTGCCTGTGCCTGCAGCCAAAGAGATGAAAAGTGACTCTGTCAAAGGGAGGCCGGAGTTGGCTCCCGGAATTCTCCAGAGTCCCAGTGGGGCCGCAAATGCACAGACTCACAGAGAGCTGGCGTTGGCCTCTCCCCGCGGCCTCGGCCTCTCTCCGCGCTGCCCGGCGCTCCCCGGGCTGCAAGTCACGGTCCCCCGGGAAGGAGGGCTGTCTGTCCACTCGGCCACCGCAGGGAGGCCCCGGGCAGGCCGAGGGAGGCGGGGCTACGCAGGCCTTGGTTTCATGAGCGTTGACTCTCCCAATGCCCTGTTCCTCGAGGCCCCTAATCCCGGCACCAAATGTTCCGGCAACAAAAGCTGCCGCAGATGGGCTCCCACCACGTTCTGTCCTGCCGTCCCCGCAGGCCTGCTTCTCCCTCTGCCTTTCGAAAGCCCAGTGCAGGTGCCAAATAGTCCTTGGCTCAGCTCAGGCTGTTCCCCGCTCGGTCTGGCCCCAGGGAGCCGCCCACCGGGCTGCCGGAGCGTCCTGAACATTCTCTCGACAGTGTTCCCCGTGCTCACCTCTGTGGGCTGGAGGATGGGGTCCCTCTGTTGCCGAGAGAGAGGCTCCCTGCGCTCCTCCAGGTGGAGGGGGCTCCTGACTCCCAGGGCGCATTTCAAATCAGGTCCCAGGGTGCTCTCTGGATGCGGGATCCAAGCCCCTAAGACCTGGGCTTCTAGCCTCGGGGTCCCTATTGCCACCCCAAGACCAGCGAGGCTGCAAATTATCCTGAAGCCGGGACCACCTCGGCCCAAGAGAAGGAGAGAATGAAAAGCTCAGAATGTTTCCCAGATGCCAAGGCTGAGAGGGTTTTCTTTCCTCCGTGCCACTGTGTCCTGGGGTCGCCCTCCGGGGACTCATCCAGCTACTGGTGGACGTGCAATTCCCTCCGGAGCAGGCACCATCCCAGGGTACTCCGGGGGCGGGGGGAGAGCTGGCCCCTTCTCTAGGGTGGGGAGGGCTCCCTGCCTAGCACCTGTGTGGTCCCCGGTGAACCGAGAGGCCTAGGGCCGGCGTGGGAGAGCTCTTGGATTGTACATTCCCTCCAGGAGAGATTTTCCTCCAAATTGCCTTTATTTCTTCCCCGTGTATATGGCATAGCTGCTCCCTAAGCCTCCCAGTTCAGCATCACTCTGGGAACCGGGGAGTACGCTCCTGCTTTCTCGTGGATGTACTGCTTTGGTTGTTAACCCGATTCTCCGACCCTGGGACACCAAGTCTGCCAGCCAGGGGCGGAGTCGTGAGGAGGGCGAGCTATATCTTAAAGACAACTGGGTGGTTCTGATGGCTTTGTCCCTTCTAATCGCAGAGCTGGAGGAAAATAAAACTGTAGCAGCAGAAACCGAAGACACTTGAGTTCCACGGAGACTGGCTGTCCCATACCCCGAGTCCTCACTTTTCTTCCCTCTGCCCCGTCAAAGCTTTAGGAGAGTCTGGGCAGGGGCGGGGTGGGGGGTCAGAGATAAAAAGTCATAAATGTTTGGGTTCAAATATTTGGGTTTGGGTGAGTGACGGGTTTACTCCCCTCCCCCGGCACGGTTGTGCCGCCGTGCACCCAGGGGATGGAGAGATTATGAGGTGCCGCCGTGCACCGAGGAGATGCAGAGATTACGAGAATCCGTAATAAAGCGACGTCTAGTTAGTTCATGAGCATCGTGTCTTTGGCCAGGCAGTAATTTTCTAGTCTGAAAAGACAGTGAAATTGGCTGTACGAGAGCTGGTGCCTGCTGAAGTAGATCATAAAGTGGCGGATTGAAGAGAGCCGTGGTGCACTGCAGAAATCCCACAGTCAGGATCCGTTGATGCGTTTGCCTGCCAGTTCCAGAAAGGGTACAAGGTCGCTTGCAAAGATCATATGCAGTTGCCAGACGTAATCAAATAACCAGTACGTGGGCAGAGAAAATACGACAAAGGAGAAGACAAGACTGAGGAAGGAAGGATGGAGCCAGGAGTGGGGTCGGGACACAAACTCACGGCATCGGACCTGGCACGTTTGTTGGAGGTGGAGCCCTGGGGCGCCCTGGACCCTCCCCTGGGCCCACCCAGAGAAGGGAAGCAGTCTCTGGCTGCAGACCCAGCGTCTGTGCGACAGAAGCAAACCGGCTGCTCCGCAGAGGCCCAGCCACTTGTGTCACCAGAGGCAGGAAAAGAGTTCCGCGGGTCCCCCCAAACGGCCAGCGTGTGAAGCAACGAGCCCTAAACTGCTTTTACAGTCCGTACGGCGAGGGACTTACTAGAACGGCCCCTTGTGATGTTCCTCTAGGAAGGCGGGGGATGATGGGGGACCTAGAGGTGCCCCAAACACTCTCCGAAGGTCCGACTCTATCGGAGTTTCGAGTGTCCGTGACAGACTTTTCTTCATGCCTTTCTCCATGATGAGTGATTCCCTGTTGGAATGCCAGAGGCTGCTGCAGGGTTTCAGGGGTGTGTGGTGTGTGTGTCTGTGTCTGTGTCTGTGTGTCTGTGTTGTGTGTCTGTGTGTGTCTCTGTGTGTCTGTGTGTGTGTGAGAAGGTAGTGGTGAGCGGTGAGGGCGCACTGGCGTCTGTATGCCCGAAACGATCAGCTTTGTTCCTCTCATTGTTCGCGTTGGGGCTCCTCATAAGATTTACTTGAGGAAAGGAGTTCCCACGGCGAACATTAGCACGAAAATCATAGTTTAGAAAAATGAGATGGACTTCACTTCACTCATGGTTGTTCTCCCCACAGTGTGCTCACGGAGCAGCGATTTTGAGGTGATTCTCCTTGACAAGTGCTTGGAGGGCAGCTGCCTTGGGATGCTGGTTGGGTTCACTCCCATATGCTTTGACAGTTGGTAGAGCTGGAGGTGGCACCGAAATCCTCCTGTGAAGGCTGAGGAGGTGACCAGAACACCTTCCTAAACAGAGCGCTATGTAGGACGTGGCTCCTGCCCGACCAGCGCCTCAGAGCTGGCATCTCCTCTGACTGGTTGGTGTTTGACTGGCCTCCAACTGGATTGGTCAGTGTCTGCGCCCTGAGTGTTTTTACAAATTTTGAATATCACCCTGTCTGTGGGTAGGGTTGGGAAACTCCTCAAGAAGAATTTGGGGTCCCATCTAGAGTCCAGACCAAGGGTCTAACAACTTCCCAAACTCTGACTATGGCAGAAATAATTTTATCTGGAAAAAAAAATTTTTTAATTAATTTTTTAATTTTTTAATAAACATATAATGAATTTTTATCCCCAGGGGTACAGGTCTGTAAATCGCCAGGTTGACAGACTTCACAGCACTCACCATAGCACAGACCCTCCCCAATGTCCATAACCCCACCCCCCTTCTCCCAACCCCCCTCCCCCCAGCAACCCTCAGTTTGTTTTGTGACATTAAGAGTCTGTTTTGGTTTGTCTCCCTCCCGATCCCATCTTGTTTCATTGATTCTTCTCCTACCCACTTAAGCCCCCACGTTGCAACACCACTTCCTCATATCAGGGAGATCATATGATAGTTGTCTTTCTCTGCTTGACTTATCTCGCTAAGCATGATACGCTCTAGTTCCATCCATGTCATTGCAAATGGCAAGATTTCATTTCTTTTGACGGCTGCATAGTATTCCGTTGTGTATATATACCACTTCTTTTTGATCCATTCATCTGTTGATGGGCATCTAGGTTCTTAGAAAAAAAAATTTTTTTAAACATCTACCTTAGGGACTAACCTCCTTGATAAACATGGATTACGTCTGACCTTGGACATCGTGGTTCCCTCTGATACGAACTAGCCATACACTAAACACCCAGGCCCGGGAACAAGCTAACTTTACATATGTATTTCTTACTTTAAGGCAGTTAAGTGAAGAATGTTTTGTGAATAATGGTGACATTGGGTTTCACAATAGCTGATCGACATGCTTTCTTTTGGGCAGTAATTAGAGACTAAAGTTACTTGTCTATAGCAGCCGCTACTAACTCACAATCACACAACTGTGCTCTGTGTTCGAAAGAGAATGATTGTTCTCTGGTGGAGTTTGGTTCATCTAGGAGGGACCTCAAGGAATCAAGACAGAAAATAAGGAGGAAAAAATATAGTCCCGCTTCATGCCATGTTCATAGTTTCGGGGTGCTTCTCTATGCACCATCTGTTACTCTAAAAGCCAGGGACAGAGCAAGGAACAGAACTGATTAGGTTCCTGCTCCGATGGAGTTTACATCCTAGTGATGACACACAGATAATAAGCATTTAGCAAATGTTTTCTATTATGACTTTGAGCTAATCTGCAACCACGTGGTTTCTGTCAGTTGCCTTTCTTCTTGGTACGGATCATGTTTTCCTGTTGTTTGTACCTCTAGGAATTTTGAATTGTGCCCCAGACTTTGTAGACAAGCTGTGGTAGAGACTCTGGGTTCTGTTATGTTCATGCAAAGAGTATTTATTGGTTCACCAGTGTGTTTGTTTTAGCTGGACCACAGCTGAAGTGTCCATTCAGTTCTCTGAGGCTTAGCCGGCCGGCTTGAGTCTGCCCTGGCCGGGTAGATTTGGGGGGTTGACCTGATGTCTGACAGCATGACTCATGAGATTTGGGTCCCTCCCTCTGTGATTCTATCCTTGCCGGCGAGTCTCTCCTCCTTCCCAGCTGCTGGTGGTGCCCTGAACCCTGTCTTCTAATTGCTCGGCAGTAAGACTTCGGTGTCTAGCCTCACAGGGCACTGATGGGGGCTGCTCTCGGCTGAAAGTCACACAAACAGAAAGGTGCTCAGTGCATTTCAGTCTTTCCAACATCAACGTCCTTCAGCGTCCCCCTGCTTTGAGTCACTCTCGTGCCTTCTGAGCATCGTTTTTTATGCATCGCCCAGACTTTATGACTATTATTTGTTATGGATGTGATTTATGACAGAGAGTTGGTTTAATATGAGCTACTCTAGGACAATTAGGAGCAGAACATCCAAACTCAGCAAACAAATAGGTAGGTAGGTAGATGGGTAGATACGATAGTTTCAGATGGTGATACGTGGCAAAAACTCGTGTCTGGAGTGCGTCTGTGGACGGGGCACGTCACCGGAGTGACTGGGGAGAGCCTCTTAGGAGGTGGCATTGAGCTGGACCCGAGTGAGGAGGGGAAGCCGGGCGCTCATGGATCCGGGCGCCAGCCTCCAACAGGAGCGTCAGGCATACAGACGCGGGCATAAGGGTCTGGGGTGTTGCCGAGGCAGGGATTCGGCTGCGGGGTGCGTGGGTGGTCAGAGAGGTGGGTCACAGGGCCTCGGGGACCTCAGAAAGGCAAGAGCATTTCATTCTATATCTGATGAGAAATCACGGAAGAATTTGAAGCAAAGCGTGATGTGGCCCGATTGACACTTTCCAAAGACCACCCTGGCTCTGCAGAGAACAGGCAGGAGCGGAAGCAGACAGCTTGGGTCGTCTAGTTGGGGAAGGTGAAGCTTGGGGCAGGAGTGGCAGCCCACGAGAGGCCCTGCGTGGGGGACAGGCCCCAGCAGTGTGGAGGACTTCACAGTGGGAGGTGGGTCAAAGCTGGCTATGGGGGGGGTCAAAACTGGGGACAGTGACAAAAGACCTGGATAGGGTTGACAGAATGGCCCCTAAGAGACTGTTCCATCGCCCAGTGGTCAGAGCAGAACAGCCCCGTCTAGCCCCATCTGCCTCTCTGTGCAGCCAGGCCTGGAGGACATGCCTAATAGAAATGTCTTCTTAAAATCCCACAAGTAAGATGTCTGGGTCTGCGATTCGACCCATGTGACAGAGGTCAGTGCTGATCTCTCTGCTGCGTTTCCTGGGGGTTGGCCAGCCCTGGGGGCTCCTGCTCAGCGGCAGGAAGCTGGGGACCTCCTACCAGCCGGCAGGAAGGCACACATTCAGATGCATGTATTTTCCAGAGCAGCTGATTATGAAACGTGAGGTCTCCTTCTAGAAGGCCTAGGCTGTGTGTCCCCTAGGGAGACCACAATTGCAACCCTGTCCTGGGGGCGGGGTCTCAGGGGTCTCCTGGGGTGAGGTTATAGGGGAGTCAGCCCTCCAAGGGCAGAGAGAGGAGTCTCCTCCCTTGACATGGGTGGGTGGCCTGGCAATTCCTGCCCTGGGCCTAGGTGATCCCTGCGGCTCCTCAGAAAACTGAAGTTTGAGACTGAAAGAGAAGAAAGAGAAAAGGCAATAAAACAGACCCACAGATAATGAAGAAACACTCAGTACAAGTCAAGACGAGGCAATAAAACTCAGTTGAAATGGATGAGGTGAGTGTCTGAGAGGGAGCCCGGCCAACAGCACGAGAAGTTCAACACGGAGAGGCGGAAGGAGAGGAGGAAGATGGTAGGCGTGTGCGTGACGGAGTAAGGACACGCCTTCAAAACGGAAAGGACAAGTGTGTATTGACATGGAACCTCACAGGAGAGGAGTGTTTCCAGCAGTCAGCGGAAAGGGCCGTGCCAGGCGGCGCGGGTCTGTAGCCAGCTCGGGTCCCTCTTGAAAGTGTGGAGTCCAAAGGCGGTCTGGGCTCCTTCCCTCCAGGCTCATAGGCCTCCGGGCGGTTGTGGTCTTAGGCTCCCGCGTCTGGGCTCAGGACGGCTCCCAGAACCAGCGCCTGTTCCGCAAAGGCCGTGGCAGCAGGGAAGAGAGGCAGGCCGCGAGGAACCAGCGGGGTGGCTGTTCAAGAGGTGATCCCAGGGGATCACCAGGTGCCCGGGCGAGTGCCAGCTTCTCCCTGTCTCCGCCCCCGCCCCCGCCCCAAGGCATCCGGGGGAAAGGACCATGAACTTCCGGCGTCCATCTGCAGTGAACCAAGACTCGCAGCAGCACCTGCTAAGTAAGAAGCAGCAGCACCTGTGTAAGAGGCCGTGCGGCCCACGGGGCGTAGGGTGAGATCAGGTAGCCCTTCCTCCTGCGCTGGAGCAGAGCCCACTCAGAGAGTTCAGTCCCGTCTGCAGCCCCGGTGTCTGGCTACCTCTTACCTTATTCTCCCAAGCGTCTTGTTGGTTGTGTCTACATACAACGCTAGGCTCAGGGTCCGGGTCCGGGTCCCGGTCAGGGTCCGGGTCCGGGTGAGGGTCCGGGTCCAGGTTATAGTGAGCACCTGATCTGCATACGCACCCTGGGAACCCTCGGAAGCTGGCGCAGATCGCTGTGATGTCTCCAAGGCCAGCCGGGGGAGATGTCTGGGACACCAGTGTTCCTGAAGTCAGGACGAGGACCACCACCCAGCCTAGCCCCTGAGGATTACCCAAGAAGACCCAGACATGAGCCCTGAGTTAAAAAGGGGCAGCAGACGCCCTGCCCACTGGTCCCAGTGAGCATGCGTGAGGGAAGCCCAGGCGTTCCTGGGGCTCTCCTTTCTTTCATGCTTCTCAGGGGATCAGAGTCTGCCCAACCGGGACGGCAAATTACTCTAGGACGTAAAGAGCTTGAACCCCTGGAGGCCCATCAAGATCGGGTGCACCAGACCAGTTCCCCTCGGAAAGCTCTTGAGCTCCAGGAGACCTGAATGAGCCGGGACAGAGGCTGTGGCCGACCTTTTCCTGGACGCGCCAGCAGCGCTGGGTGTGGCGCCGTAGGTGGGTCCTGCGCCGGGTGCTGGGGACACTGTGCTGAGTGCGGGGACACTGTGCTGAGTGCGGGGGCTGCCATCCTCCAGGGCCCTGGAGTGGGGGTGCAGGGCTCCTCCCAAAGAGGAGGCCTGGGGAAGAACAGGAAGGCAGAGTGGGGAGCTCCCGGTGAACCCCGAAACCCCGCAATCCGCAGGTGGGGCTCAGAGCACAAGGTCACTGTGACGGAGGCTGAGGGCCCTGCGTCCCAGGGCAGCCAGGGTTACCCCAGACCTACGGATGAGTCCCCACAACCGTGACTAATGAGCAAAAAGAGCTAACGGACTCCTCTCCCTTCTCCAAGCCTCTGCCAGCACTGCCACCAAGAATAATAAGCATTTAGAAACTAATTATACATCCGGACAGATCTGTTTCAGTCTACTGGATTGAACATAATCATATTAAAATATAATGAACACATTCAAATACACCAGGCCCGATGGCACAGCCACTTAGAGCCCGCGCTGGCCAGGGCCGCCGACTGCGACCGAGAGGGGAGGTGACGGCCTGGTGGGAGAGGGGATCCTCGGGCCTGAAATTGATTTCCTTGTCCCTTTTGGTTTAGGTCCCAAATCTGCTGCCTCCTACCCCGACGCCGGCTTGTTCTCGCACACTAGCGGTGGCTCTGTGCCCTGACTTTGTCATCTGGGGCTTCGTCTGTGTCCCGCTGGGGCTGGAGAGACAGCGCAGGGGCCGCAGGGTGCTTCCGGCATGCTGATGGCCGCAGCCTGCACAGCTCCCGGCAGCCAAAGTCCACGGGGCGGAGGTGGGGGTCCTTGCCGATCCCACCGTGTGGGAGGCCTGGCCCAGGTCCTCCCTCGGAGGCCGGGTGGAGGGCACTGACCGGCACTGCTGTTTCCCAAGCCCCGGCCTCTGGCTCCGCATCTGGCCCTGCCCAGCTGGACGCACGGAGCCCATCTCCAGGTCTCCAGCTTGGAGGCGGACTCGGGCCTCTCCTGGGAGTCCCCCGGCACCTGTCGCACGTTTGCGCCCCCACGGCCTGGGTCAAGGCTCCGGCCTCCGCTCCCTGTGGCTCCTTGCGGCTGTCCTGCTCTTCTCGGCCTCGTGCGGTCCTCAGCTGGGAGCGACACCCCCGGTGGGGTTTGGAACGTGTCAGGGGTGGGGGGAAGGGGCCCCTGTAGGCGTGGCGGTCGGCTTGTGGAGCAGCCATAGCAAAGGCAAAGGAGTCTGGGGCCCAGGCCGCTGGTCTCTGGGCCGTCTCTACGCGGCGCCCCGGGACCCTGGGGAGCTCCATCAGAGACTGATGAGGGAAGCCACGGGTGCGATCCTGACTTCCCTTCCCTTCCCCGTCCCCAGGGAGAGGCCGGCGGGCCGGACACACAGCGACCCTCGGGCCTGGGCGCCCACCATGTCAGCCACCGCTCTGGCTTCCAGAATTGTCCCTCCCCTAAAAGAGGCTGGGAAATCGTGGTTCTCAGGCCAGAGCAGGCCCACAGAGAGAGTCTGGCCACTGCTGTTCCTGTGTGGTTGCGCTCTTTATCTTGTTGTCGCTTTGAAACTTGGGTGTCGTTGCCGGCATGTAAGAGTCAGCTGGTTTGTCATCGTCACCATCTGGATTTCCAGTTCTTTAAACACCACAGCCGGCCCTGCTGGACGTAGCCCCTCACGGCAACAGTCAGTCGGTGACGAGCTGTGGCTACTCCTTTGGACGAGGGGAATCACTCCATCGGAGTCTCCCGCCACCTTCTTGCTAGACGTTTGGCTTTTTGGCTCTTTATGTGACTGCCCTGTCCCTGCGGGCACTGGGGTCACCATGCCCTGCTGTGTAGCAAGGAGCCAGGACCGATGCGCCCGCAGTAGATCTCGTACTAATGTGAATCAGACCAGCGCCTGGCCAAGAGAAGGACGTCGGCTCAGGCTGCACCATGAAATACCGCTGACGGGGGGCCTTGAAGACGGACAGACATCTGCTCACAGCTCTGGAGACTGGAAGTCTGAGGTCAGGGTGCCAGCATGGTCGGGGTCCGGTCCGAGCTCTCTTCCTGGCCCGTGGACGGCCACCTTCGTGCGGTGCCCTCGCACGGAGGGGCGGGGGAGAGAGAGGGAGCAAGAGAAGAAGAGGGCGGTGATTGTTTCTTTCTTCTTAGAGCGCTACCGTCGTACAGGATTAGGGCTCCACACTGACCACCTCCATTAACCTTAACTGCTTCTTTAAAGGCCTTGTCTCCAAATCCACTCACGTTAGGGGTTAGGGCTGTAGCCCATGAATTTGGAGGGACACAGTTCTGTCCACAGGAGTGAGCGCAAGAGTGGCCGCGGGGGTGGAGAGGGGAGGGGTGAGGTCCTTGCACGCCTCACCCCAAGAGCTCCTGGCCTTGCATGGGGGGGGGGGGCTCTGGCCTGCGAGAGAAGCTGTGGGGCCTTCGGGCCTTACTCAGCCTCTCTGCTTCAGTCTGCCCCACTGTAAGTCGGGCAGTGCTGGGTTAGTCTCTTTTGCAGGTTGCTGTTTGGATGTTGACACATAATTTTACGGCCCGATGAAGGACCCAGCCCTGCGTGGGCACACGACACGAATGATCCCGTCCTAGTGCCAGCGCAGGCCCCCTGGAGCTCCCGCGGGACTTCCTGACCCTGGGTCCTAACATCCTGACCCCCGCGTGTGAGTCAGCCTGTTACCCCCAGCCTGTTACCGCCCCAGCGTGTGAATCAGGCTACCCCGCGGCTCCCACCCGGGGACGGCGGTGACGAGAGAGGGCGTTCGCTGATAGTTCAGTCTTCACCTGCCGGAGCCCAGCTGCCCGCAGGAGTGTTTTCATCTTAATAGGGGACTCTTCGGAGCAGAAAGCCTCTGAGACAGCAGGGACGGCGTGGAAGCAGAAGGGAAGGGAACATGCACGGACGGAGCAGCGACGTCTGCCCCCAGGGCCGTCTGCCCCGGCACGAGGCGGCCCCCAGGTCTGAGGGTGGGGCTGACCTGCTCCAGCAGGGTTCGGGGCATCGGGGCTCTGGGGAGGTTCTCGGGGAGCTGGCAGAGCCAGACCCGCCACGGCCAGGAGACGGACGCTGGGATGTCGTCCTCCCGGGACAGCCAGACCTGGGGCTGTGCCCTCTGTGCTCTGGGGGCTGCTTTTTAGGGGCGGGGAGAGGGATCCTCCAGGGAGAGCTGGGAACACCGGGGGTATCAGCGGCTATGCCCGGCTGGTTCCGGAAACTTCTGAGACTAGGGGACAAAGGACTTTGACCAAGGCCTGGGGCTTGCTTTGGAATGAATGTAAAGTATATTTTTAAGTTTTTGTTTAACTTCCAGCTGGTGAACATCCGGTGTGCTGCTAGTTTCAGGGTATGACACGGTGACTCAACACTTCTCTACATTACTTAGCGCTTGTCGTGATGAGGGTCCTTTTCTTTTATTTGGGGGTGGGGAGAGAGCACGCGCACGTGCACACGCACACGCACGGTGGGGCGTGGCAGAGGGGGAGCGAGGCTTCAGCAGACTCCGCACTGACCGTGGAGCCTGACGTGGGGATCGAGCTCAGGAGCCTCCAGTCATGACTTGAGCCGAAATCAAGAGTCGTGACTAACGGACTGCACCACCCAGGTGCCCCCCACAAGTGCCCTCTGAGCCCCCACCACCTGTGCCCCTTCCCTCTCCCCACCTCTCCCCTGCGAACCACCCATTCGCCGTCTCTAGCCGAGTCTGTTTCTTGGTTCCTCTCCTTTCCTTTGTTCGTTTGTTTCTTCCATTCCACACGACTGAGGTCACGGGGTCTTCTTCTCTGATGGACTTGATGTCCCAGTTCGTCTTTCCCACAACAGGTTCTGTGGGGCAGGACGGGCAGGACGGGCTTGGGGATCAGGTCATCCAGTGGCTGTCCCTGGATCGGCCCAGAACCAAAGGGCAGGCAGGCTCATCTGGGCGAGAGAGGCCAGGCGGGGGTCCTGGGGGGCAGGGTGGGGTCCCCAGTGGCAGTCGGCTTTCTGGGCCCACATCCGAGTATCTTCATTTTCTGGGGAAGAGAGACTAGCCAGGAGACTGGGTGTCTCAGGGGTAGCCATGGCTCCGGTGAGGGGACCGTGGTGGGGAGGCGGGGAGCCGGAGCCCACACTATAACGGAAGCCTGCACCCCAGAAAACGAAGATGGCCTTCCCGGCCTCCAAAGGTCTTGACATGCTTGGGACCCAAGGTAGGGTGCCGTGTTTGTCCTCCCTCCTTGGCCATGGCATGTGTGTGAGTGACACTTGGGTGGCATGCGAGGTCAAGAGAGAGGCTGTGGGTGGCCAGAGGGACCCTGCCAGGTTGCGCTGGTGGATCCCCGAGGGCTGGGCAGGAGGGACACTGGCCAGGCGTGCCTGTAGCATCTCTGCAGAAAGTTAGCGGGCCCCGGTGGGTTGCTGTGTTTGGGCGTGTGGTGCGCACCTGCCTACTTCTGCCGCCACCAGCTCCACAGTGCCTTGTGCCTCTGTTTCTTCATCTCTAAAATGGGGATAATGTTAATACTAATACCTTCATCCTACGGTTACTTTCAGGATCAAGTTAGGAAACTCAGGTACAGCACCTAGACGTATGCTTGGTACCGAGTACTTAATTTGCCTCAGACTATGACTAAGTATTTATTTCATCCAATTTAAGATCTCCGAGATTGTAAAAGTCACCCCGATTTCAGAGATGTTAAAACAAAATCATTAGAGTCTTGGAACTGATTAAATATGGTATTATTTGGTTATGAGGGATCAGAACGAAGGGACGCGAGGTCCCGCCGCCTCTGCCAACACAGCGAGTTCGACGTGATCTGACTTAGGGGGTCTTCTCCTTCCATGTCCCTGGGTCAGAGGCTAGGTGTGGGTCCAAGGTGGCAGGGGCTGGATGAGCTTCATGGTGGAGGGCAGCGAGGGGGTCCCAGCAGAGCCAACTGAGCCCTGCAAGCTGGGAGTGGCAGAATCACCAAACACCAAGTCCTGCTGGGCTGAACCCACGGGGGCTTCTGGAGACCAAACCGAGGAAGCCGATGTCCCCTCCTCTCTCGTTGTGTGCCGAGCAGGAGTCCCAGGTTACGTAAGGACCCTTGTGTTGTGAAGTAAGACTGGCGATGCACGTCTCTTTAATTTGCTTACTATTATTAGTAGGAACAACTGAGCCACCACGGACCTCACAAAATCACGACGCATCACTGCATGTAGACACTATATTTAAGACCAATTCACGTATCAAGGTCACGGACTGAAGGAGTGTCTGTAACTGCGGAAACTCTGGCCACTGCGGTGAGCTTCTGTGAGATCAGTCTGCGTGGAGGCAGATCACGGGGGCTGCCCCCCAGCACGCCCCGTAGACGGCTGACTTAATGGCAGCCGACATTCATTCAACAAGCATTTACGGGGTGTCTACTAGCGCCAAGCCCTGAGCACATCTGCAGGGACAGGCCCAACTACCATGTCAATGATCGTAGCAAGGGTGGCAGAAACTTTCTTGCACCATCTTACTCTGCCAAGAAAGCTAAGAAAGGGGCCCCGTCCTGTCCCCTCCTTTTTAACCTGGCTTCTCCATCTCTGTAACTAATTATCGAGGATTCTTTTGGGGTTTCAAATGTATAATTATGTCCTCTCTAAGGAGCGAGGATGGTTTTATTTTGTTTCTTCCTTCCCAATGTTGAGCCTCACACTGCTTGTCTATTCCTGTCCGTTAATGCCCACAGCACGGTGTTAATAGTAGCGGGGACCGCAGCAGTGAACAGTCGTGGTGATCGAGGCTTTACCTTGACTTTAGCCCGTAAGTAAGGGGCTGGATGCTGACTTTTGAACAGATGTGGACACAAGGAAATATCCAGTTTCCTATTTTACCTATT
Organism: Mustela putorius furo; assembly: GCF_011764305.1. Lineage (NCBI taxonomy): Eukaryota > Metazoa > Chordata > Mammalia > Carnivora > Mustelidae > Mustela > Mustela putorius. Next base: position 1,241,475 of record NW_025421293.1, read on the forward strand.
TCACCTCCAGTTTAACTGCTCAGAGCCCTTGATAGTTCCCGGCTTTCATTTGGAGGAACTGGAGTTTAGGCTGCTTTGCTGGTGCGACTCTGAGCCAGGCCATGCCGCGACATCCAATCCCTGGAGGACTACTACTTGCAGAATCATCCCACAGGTGCTTCTGAGGAACCAGTTCCCGGCTTTGGACTTGGGTTAGAATCTCCGCTCTGCCTGGGTGTACATGTTATTTCCATATATCCAAACTATTTTGGATAGAAATGGGTAGAAAGTGAATTTTCACTATTACAGTACATTTAAGGGAGCATTTAGCCTGCGCTTTTGTATTTTTCAGGCACTCAGTGGACATTTCCTACATGCAAACCAGCAGTTTATTCTTTTTCTTTTATTTGTGCTTTTGAAGACTCCTTGGTATTAAAATATTTTAAGGGACGGTGAGCAGTCACTTCTGCAGGACAGTCTCAGAGTCAATAAACATGAGCACAATGGTCCGGATTTGTTGTGCAGCAGCACTTTGAGCAGCGTTTCCCTCTCTGACGACATCTCTCCTGCCGAAGGAGCTCCAGGGCTCACGGGTTCCGGTAAACACAGCACTTAGCTTTGGGGCTGGTTGGAGCTCAATCTATGCCCTAACTTCTTGCTCTTAGCCATGGTACCCACTAACCACCACATGGCATGACCCACTCCACTCAACCCTTCATTAGAGGCACCGTCCAAACAGGATTAAAGTAAGGGAACACTGGGCTACTCTTGGAGAGATTGTCAGTTGGTACAACCACTGTAGAAAACGTTACGGCGCTTCCACAAGCAGTTAAAAATAGAATTTCCATAAGATGCAGGAAACCCACTTCTGGGTGCGTATTCAAGGAAATAAGTCACCATCAAAGAGACACTCACACTTTCATGTTCGTTGTGGGGTTATTCACAGTAGCCAAGATGTGGGAACAACCCAGTGTCCATCAACAGGTGAGTCAAAAAAGAAAATGTGATACATATACACATCACACACACACACACACACACACACACAGAGTCATTGGAATATCAATCTGCCAAAAAGGAAGGCAATCCTGCCATTTGTTACAACAGGGATGGACCTGGAGTGTATTCCGATAAAAATACAATTTATTTGTGGATCAATTTGATGACCCATGTGTGGAGGGTTTTGAGAGAAAGACCCACATGCAAAGCCCTCTGCAAACATCACGGAGCATACAGTCACAATTATAACGTGCCTAGGGCTGGGGCTACGAGACGCAAAGGCTCTAACTCGATGCCCGAGGTGGTCAGAGTGGCAGGAGCATTCTTGGTGGACACTTGAAGTGGGTCTCAGTCTGGATCATCAGTCTGGGAGTATTTTGCTGTCCTGGCAACTGAACAGAACCACTCGCCCCACACGTATGAATTATTTATGTCAAACAGATGCAGGCTTGGACACTCCAATGGTAAACACTAGATTCTCAGCCACACCTTACTCCCACAGGTATTGCAATTTTTAGATATTCCCAAAAGGGACCAAAATCCACGAAGGACTGAGTTTGCCTGTGACCCACGTACCCAAACAGATCCTAGGAGACCCCGATGCTGGGATGACAAGGTGGCCCGTCCATGCAGACTCCAGCCCCGTCTCTCCCTTCCTCCGAGGCAGGCACGGGGACCCACCATGTTCCTAAATGGTGGGACCGGAGGGCAGAGTCCACACCTCCCTCCCAGACACTCTCTAGGACAACCTGGTTCTTTGAACCGGAGGGACAAGAGAACCTCCTTTGGCCTGGGCTTGTGTCTGTGCCCCATCTTGATTCTGGGTCCTGTGAGGCTGCGTCTTGTGGTGCGTTCACTTCTGTGCCACCGTCACCCCTGTCCCACTGTGGGTTCAGCCAAACACCCGCCTGAACAGAGTGGTTCGGCCACTGTCTGTGAGGTGCAAAGGGAAGGAATTAATCGTGATGGCTGGCATGTGGCGTGCTTACCCCGTGCCAGGCGCTTACAACGGCCCTAGGCAGTAGCTGCTGTTATCATGAGGCCCATGTTGCTGGTGAGGGAAAGGGAAGCACAGAGAGGTCAAGACACCTGTCCGTAGCCACACGGCCCACAAGCGGCAAAGCCAAGACTTGAACTGCATGGTCGGAGGCGCTCAGCCGTGTTCTTAAACACATCACGACCCCCAGGCCCTGCATACCATGGGCTGGTAAAAGAGGGAGCCGACGGAGCCCGTGAGTGCCCAGAGTGCCTCCCGGTGAGGGACCAGTGCTCAGGAACGCTTCGGGTGTTAAAGGAAGTGGCTGTGTCAGCTGGGTCATTGGTGGTGACATGAAAAGCTGAAGAAGACAGGAATGTGGGTCAGGAAGGAGCCCAGAGCCCTCACTTCCAAACCTGGGCTCAAAAACCCAGCTCCTGGCTGACCTTTCGGGTGATAATAAAGATAACTGGCAAATGGCATGAAGGAGACATTCTAGAAATGAATTGTCCTGAGGACTTTCTTGAGGCAGTGAGGTAAGCAGTTAACCTGGGAACAAAGAGCTATTTTCAGTAGGTACTTACGGTGGGTCCCAGCGTGCGTACGGCCACTGGGGACTTGGGAGGGCACGCAGCGTGGCTCTTGTCTTTGAGAAGCTCCGAGCGAGACGGGAAGACATGGGTCCGTCCTCTATGCAGATGCCAACGTAGAGTGTCTCATTAGTTGGCCCTGGGCCATCAGTCCCAGCCTGTGGAGGGCCTCTTGGTGTCCCCCATGGTGTGTCAGGCCAGCTATGACCTGGGGGGAAGCATTCTGGTGAGATGGCTTCTGGCTGGACCAACCCTTTCTGGCTGAGGCACCAGCCCCTGGCTTTGTGTTTCTCTGGCACAGTGTGAGTGCCGCAGGGAAGGGCACCAGAGGCCAGCTGAGCAGCAGGAGAAATCGTTCCTTATGGGAAGCTGCCATCCCCAGGGCCCAGGACTCCTGTCCAGCTGTGAGCAAGTTCCAAGTAATTAAGTGGATGGGTTCTAATGCCCTTGTGACCGTCAGCGTGGACATCCTCTGCTGAAAGCTCCTGGCAGGCCTTATTGTGGTCTTGGCAGCCAGACTAGCCCTGGAGGGTGCCCCTGCCCTGGTGTCCACTCTGCCTGGAGGGGACAGAGGAGGGGGACGACTCAACACATCCAGAAGTTCTTGTATATGGGGGGTGGTCACTCTCTTTTGAAATCGGTGTTTGCTACAACGTGGATGGTGCTAGGCCTTTCATGGCCACCAAAATAATAGGTCACTTTTCTTTTGTGTTTCTACTGTCATGACCCAGGATACTTGTTTTTCCTTTTTAACTTAACATGACAACTGAAGGTGACGGAAAGACTTTAGACGTGTGTGCAGCCCGCGCGGGCAAGCGGAGGCTCTAGTGTGTGTGAACCCGAGTCGTGTGCGCATGTGTGGGAGCGTGTCTCGGTGCCTGTGTCGATGGGGCAGTGCGTGCAGCCGTGTGGCTGTGGATGAGTTCTCCTGGTTGTGTGTGGGTTTGAGGATAGGTGCTGGGTGTGGGTCTGAGATCACACAGAGACCGTTAGAGGATGTCTCTTTGTAGGGGGTCTCTGCGGCCCCAACCTTTGGGGATTTCCAGCCCAGTCACACAAAATAGAGCCTCAGTTTTGGGGGACTATCCAAGTCACATGCCCAAACCCTCAGAGAACCGAAGATCTTATGTCAAGATTATCCAAAGACCATCATCTAGATGGTCTAGACTGACCTAGATTTGCAGGTTTCCGGTCCAGGTGGAAGATGCAAGCGCATAAGCGCGCGGTCAGTTAACAGGCCTGGCGTTCATCCTTCCAGGAGCTGACCTACCTTGGGCACAGGGCAGAGCCTGTCTCACGGAGCAGGGATGGGGCTCACATTCAATGCCTACCATGCAACAGATTTGAAACCATCCTTTACTACAGTGATAATGTCCACACACACCTCTTCAAGGCTTTGTGTTTCTTAAAGGCACTTTCTGAGCCTCATCGCCTCTGGGCTGGCTTCTGCAGGGGATGCTTCCCGGACCTGGAGGGGCAGCTCTCCGCAGAATCAGAAGGCTGCTCTAGAGCAGGGAGCCTTTCCCAGGAGGCGCTGTGCAGGCGCCGGGTGAGGAATGGAGACTCATCTGTCTTTGCCAGGAGAGGCCGGCGCCCGCGGCGCTGGGCAGACCTCCCCCCGGGCCGGCTCTTTCAGACAAGGGCTCGTGCAGGGCGACCAGAGCTTGCTTGGTTCATCACCAAGTTTCTCCCAAACTCTCCGTACCTCGCATCTCTTGCGACTCTTTGTTTTAATTTCCTTTTAACTTCAATATGGAACCAAAGAGAGCCAATATTGATTAAATGTTCGTTCAATAAGTGTTTGTTTCACAGCAGTTATTTTAAGGTTGTCCCTGCGTGGGCCCACAGGACACAATGTACATCTGAAGGACTCCCCGCCTGGAGCTTTTCTCAACGCAGTGTTGCCAGGAAAGAGGGAAAGCATTTGGACAACCGCAGAAGTGGGCACCGCTGAAGGGTGCCTTCAGCCCAGCCAGGTGCCCTCACCCGAGCCTAGATGTAAAGGCCGAGTAGGGATGAACCCGGTGTTGGAGAAAGAGGAGAGGTGAGGCCAGGAGGGACCCCAGAGGCTCCGTACACGTGGGAGCAAGCCTGACGGCAGCTGGTGAAGAGATGCTAATCTTGGGTGCCCCTTGTTTTGTCCAAGGAAGATGAGGTGACGTTGCCCCGGGACTGGGAGCAACGTCACGGGCTTGGCAAGGATCCTCTCCCTGGGGCGGCTATTCCTAACGTCTGGCCCCATTAGTTTCTGTGGCTCTGCTGATGTCGACGGCAAGGCAACAGATCGTGCGGGCCAGGTGCTGGGCTTTCTTGCAAGGTGCAGCCGTGTTGGAGGTTCTGTGGCTCTCCACGTGGCTTCTATTACAGCAAAGCCCTTGGGAGTGTGAAGGGAAAAGTACCTGTCAATATTAAGGTTGGTTCCAAATGCACATTACCGGTCGGTTGTGTAAGGCCCTCGGGTGACCCTGAGGCCTTGTTCGTAACTAAACATCTGTCACGACTGTTATGACTCATCTCGTGCCACTGTCCTGTCTCAGCGCGGAAGGGAGTGTGCGGACCACCGAGGCGGCGGACTTGAGTAAATAACCCACCAGCAGGTGCCGGCAGTAAGTTTCTGTCAACTCCTTGCAGAGCGTGCGTCTCCGCCGGCGTTCCCTTGATGGGCTCACAAACCTCTCTGAGAACATCGCTCTGGACCTCCGATGCGGCTGCCCGAGCAACCTGGAGAGGGGAAGCCTGAGAATGAGGAAAAGGGGGGCAGAGGAGCCCCCGGAGGGGGAGAGGAGCCGCCGAGGAGCCAGGCCCCCGACTTCCCCACTTGGCAAGTCTTCTTTCCCCAAACCCCCTCGGAAAAGCGCTTTCTCGAGTGTTTGCTCAGGACTTGATTGTTTTCAGCCCGCAGGTAGGGGGTGGTGCAGGGGCTGGGAGCCTTTGCTGCTGCTGAGTGTCCCCCTGTGGGCAGGGAGAGGACGCCCCACCCCTCAGGGAGGGGTCCTGGGAGGAGGGGTGTCCCAGCCGGGTACCGGGTCCTGGGAGGAGGGGTGTCCCAGCTGGTGCAGAGATCGTACGGTTCGCCGTGAGCCTGACGGGTTCCCACTGACTGTATCTGAAACGTGTGCATGGGGCAGGGGACGGGTTTGAAAACGGACCTTCTCAGGACCGATTAGGTTGGAGGGTGCTTGTTAGGACAAATGGAAACAGATGTCCCTTATAGAGTGCGTACCCTGGGGCTGGGTGGGCGTGGAAGCCTGGCAAAGACAATCTCCGTGAATCCTCGTGATAATCCCAGAGGAGGATTGTTAACCCCAGACATTCAGCAACTGGCTCTGGATGGCACAAAGGTCCACCCAGGGTTCCTACCCAAATGTCTCTGAATCCAAAACGTACCTTTGTGACCACCGGCCTAGCTGCCTCTCCGCACTCACAGGTGAGGAGGTCAGTGCAGGGCCGAGGGGCTGTATGTGCTCCAAGCCACAGGTTTCCTGGGGTTCGATTCTGCTTTTTCTTTCCCTTGGAGACATTCCAGGATATAAACACTCAAGAGGAATTTCAGCTCTGGGTGGTTTTGTAGGGAGGGGGACTGTGATCTATGCGATGCTGGCGTCGTCGAGTTGGTCGGCGGTGAGTCATTCAATCAGATGTTCGCAAATGGTCCCCCAAAGGCTTTTTGGAATGGGCTCTCGGGCCCTCTCTGCCTCCAGCAGCCAGAAGTGGCCAAAAGTGGCCGTGGTGGGGGCCACGAGTTCATGGTTGGGCTTTCGGGGGATAAAAAGGAATATCTCAGGGGACTGCAGCTCCTGATTTTCAGCAGTTTGTCCCTGGGGCCGAGGCTCGACGGCAGGGCCCAGCACACGATGCGGTAAGACTCTGTCCAGAACCTTCTCTAACACCACTGTGGTTTGGGAAATCAAAGCTGGGAGCTGACAAGACCCTTGGCCAAGGGCGTGTTCTGCGGAAGGGCAGGCTCGGAGGGTCGGCTCGCGAGGGCCGGCGCGGTGTGGGAGGACGATCTGGGCTGGCCTCCCCGTCCCAGCTCACCCCTTCTAGGAGAGGAGCCCGAGAGGAGGCATGACCCAGTCCAAGGGTGAGTTTCCTGGCTGGCCTTTGCTCAGACTGGGATACGGGATAGACTCCTGGGTGCTTGCCCTGAGAAAGTGGGGGGCGGGCACTTTGGGGGAAGGATCAGGACTGGGGCAGAGACACACGTCTGCATGTCCTGTGTGGGCTGTGGCAAATAGTAAGTGTGGCTGGTGCTACAGAGGGAGAGGACCGTTGTCTGCCCTGACGGCTACGGAGCTGTCGCCCAGGACGTCACCAGGGCGTCCGACGGGGTCAGACTTCTGCTCAGCGTATTCGGACACGAAAAATATTTCCTCATTTGTTCCTGTGGCTTTGGGACTTAGAATTCTTTAGCCAGATGTGTGATGGGCATGAATTCGAGAGCGTAGGTACCCCTGTCTCCAGGGGCAGCAGTAGCCCAGGCAGAGCAAATCTGCTTCTCCCATACCTTCTCCCTGGGGGGCGGCATTCATTGTCTTTGGACCCCAGGCTGAGGGCCTCTACGGCTCCAGGATGGTTCCCATCATGCATTCACACCCACAAACCGGTTTCCGTAGTGTAGTGGTTATCACATTCGCCTGACACACCCACAAACCGCCACAACCATGCGTTTGCATACTCCTTCCTTGGGGGCACACCCACACATTTCTCAAAGATTTCCTTATGCAATGGGCAGAAGGAGAAGATTGAGGTGGGCCACAGGAGTGGCTTCCACCGTCACGGTCTCAGCACAAAGGCTGGGCACGGAGGGGAAGGGCACACAGCCTGCGGGGACATGTCCTCACGTCCGTCTCCGGCACAGTGACTTGTGGAGCACATAGTCCCCTTGTCCTTTGTTCCTAAGCTGCGAACCTCCTTCTGAGAGTACCGTATTGGGGCCTGCAGAGTGTCGGGCTGTCCCCAGACCCTGAAGCGTGCTGGGCGGTGGCTCATGTGCTCACACCCGATACAGGCAGAGTAGGCAGAATTATAAAGCAGGGAGGCATCTCTCCATGTGTCCCATGTACCTGCCCCAGGCCATTCTCACACCTCCTGGTACCATTTTGGCTGCAAGTAACAGAAATGAGGTAGAGTCTCCTAAATGAGAAGAGGAACGTGTTTGGAAGACTTCGGGCAGGGGTTGCCGGTGGAGGGGTTGCCTCCGAGACTCCAAGACCTCAAAGAGGGCTGGAATGAAGGCCTGGGTGATGCAGAAAACCCAAGAAAGCTGCTTCTATCTGCCCGTCTGCATGTCTCCAGTCTCTCTGTCCATAGGAAAATCATCCTTGCCAGATAGCTGCCAATTTTGGCAACCAGCTTCGACGGAGAGTCGGTGTGGTCTCAATTCCAAACTCCCTCACTGCTCTTTGCTGCCAACTCCCAATCAAGACAGCAGTCCGAGGGAGGAGAGTCAGAGGGTGAGCACTTGGGTGCTTCCGCTGTAAATACATGGATGCAAGAGCAGGGCAGTGACCAGAGAAGTAGGTACCTTGTCGACACAGCCCCGTGAGGTACTGGCTTTTGTATACCATTCTTGAAGCTGGTTGTCCATCCATGAAGCGGTTAATAGTAACGTGCTTGCTGTTAATGCTCTAAGCTAGAGCATTTAAAAGAAGGTGGTCCCCAGAGAAGAGAATTCACTAACAGAACCAAAAAATCACTAATGGAACCGAAGCGATGAGGTAGATGAAGCTGGCTAGCGGCACTAGGTGCCGTGTGGAAAGAAATCCTATGTGGAGGGCAGGGACTGGGGCAGTAGGGTACCCCTTTATACCTCCCAGTTTCCCCCCGATCTCATCCTTCAATTTATAAAAGAATTCTACAGACTCTCTAATCCCGTCTTTGCCAAGTTGTAGGTAGACTTTCTCTTGACATACCTTCTACTTCACTTCTACTTCATTTCTTTGAGCCTGTGAGGGCACAGGTCGTGAAGACCTGACTTCCTCTAGCCAAGGTGCTCACTGCTCAGCCTGGAAAACTGAGGGTGGGGGGGTCCTTCCTCTTTTGTCCAGACTTTGGACTGGGTCTAGAGCGGACTCATGGATACTCAGTAGGCCCAGAAGACCAGCTGGAAGGGAGTCCCCAGGAGTAGAGAGATGCCCAGGTGGTTTCAACAGATGACAGCTCAGTCAACAGCCCTACCGCCGTGGTGCTGCCCCAACCCAATCCGAAGGAGGCTTTTCTACTATGGGGAGAAAGGGATGTGCACTCTTGATAAACGAGCTAAAAATAGCCCATGTTCCAAACAAAGTGTTTTTAGTATTTTGAAATGAAAACGTGGAGACAGAGCAAGGATTCAGAATGCATGACTCATTGAATGGCGGACTCTGAAAGCAACGGAGATTCAAAGGGAATCTTTCTTTCGGTATTTCTCCCTCCCACCCTTGCTTCGAATAGCTTATCAAAAGAGTCTCCACATAAACAGGACCCATCAGTTCCTCCACGACATAAGGTCCCGCGCGGTGAGAGGCAGAAGGAACTCCATCTCCGTGGCCTGCTGACTCAGCCGGCCTCCCTAGCTGGGCTGGAACCGGCCAGAGCCGCGCCGCGGCCAGTCCTTTTCCTCCTCCTCCCCGCACGGTCCCTAAACGGTGTCTGCGGAATTCCACGGCACCTCTGGGGCCGCCGCTCCTCGCTGGATCTCAGCAGTGCTCAACTCATCGGCCATACCCAGGATGCCCCATCGCTAAGACGTGGCTCCAGGGACGTCTTAGGGGAGACTGCGTATTGGTTGGTGCCTCGCGGGAGGCAGCTGTGGGCAGCTCCGTCAACTCAATGGATCGTCTATGGGCTCATCATGGGGTTGGGAAGGCTTGGGCTGCATCAGTGGTGTTGTTTTCGGTCTCATGGAAACCTTTCTATGGTCTAAGTCTTATGGGGAACTCAGTACTTAAGGCAGAGAAGAGGATCTATTCTCAGTGGAGTAAGGTGTGTGTGTGTGTGTGCACGTGCACGTGTGCGAGCGTGCACCCTTGGGAGACTGGGGAGGTCCTCCAGGACCCCTGCGATGAGGAGGGCTGTGTTACCCCTGAAGAGGCTGTTGGGACACCTCCATATCACCAACCCTTAAGAACTGTGTAAAAATCACCCCCAACCCCTCCTAGTCGCCATGACATGCTTCACTGCTGAGATCACCACGGTTCTCGAGTGCCTTACTCGCTTGTTAGCGGCTGGTCGAGTCTCGTGTCTGTCCTGAGTCCCGGTGTCGTGGGAGGAAACTAAGACGGCCCTTGGGTCAGCAGTCAACATTTTCACCTCGCGGTGCCTCCACTTCAATGCCAGGGACTTTCCTCCCTCTCGGCCTTCGGTCCCGCGGCCTCGGCCGTCCTCTTGTCTCCTTCGGGAGCGCCTCCCTTCCGAGAGCTCACGCGGGTTCTCCTCTCTCGGACAATCTGCTTTATGGCTGTTTATGATTGCTGTTCCTACTTCAGGATGTGCGGCCCTGTGAGAGAAAATCCTCCACGGGTATGGGGCCGGCGTGGGCGACCTCGCCTACGCACAACCTTCAAGCCCAGTGGGCCCTTGCTTGGCTCAGGGCTTCTTCCAGGGGTCAGGGCCCCTCCCGATTCTCCACCACGACTGAGTCAACCCCACTCTTCCAAAAACAACGTCACTTCCTCCTTCCCCAAGAAAACGAAGCTCCCAGGAAGAAACCATCAACCCCCAGCTCCTGCGTTCCCGTTTTCCCCTCCGTGCCCGTCACCGTGGAGGAGGGGGTCCCTCTGCGGGCCCAAGGACCACCTACCACGCGTGCAGATGTCTACTTCCTTCTTCGCTCTCTCAGGAACCTGATCCCTTCCGTCTTACCTCCTCTGTTATTCGTCAGCCTCTTTCTTCTACTAATGATAAACACCTGCTGTCTTGTCACTTATCTTTTTAAAAAACTGATAGGTTGTAATTTTCTTCAAACTTCTTGAAAAATTGGCCGATGCCTGTCGTAATTCTCCACCTTTCCTTCACTTTTCTCCCCCCGCTCACGGTGGTCTGGCCTCTGTCCCTGTCAGTCCGCTGGTCCCCGTCTGGCTGGAGGAACGGACAGTGTTAGAGGAGAAGGAATAAGTCCGAGATAAGGGCCAATGCGAACTTCAGCTCATCAAAGTTACCGGGGGAGTTTACAAGCTCGATGTGTGTGGGCTCTGCCTACTAAATCAAGAGCGTTTCAAGCAGAACCCAGAAATCTGCCCGCCGTCCCCTTTTCTTTGGGACGTTCACTGACAGCCTGTCAGGTCCCCACGTGCTCCAGCTGGGAGGGTCCCCCCGGCCACGGCGTCACGTCCATAAGCGCGTTTTGCTCTCCCTTGTTACACCGGCCACTTCTCGTCTCCTCTCTTCCTTCCCGTCCTGGCCATCCAGTCGGGACAGCAGAGGGTCTTAGCTGCGAATCTTACCCTCACTCATTCTCAGGGAGACTGTCTGACCCCGACTCGGGATTTCTCTCCTCCCCCCGCCGATGTATTTATTCCAATGATTTTTCTAACGCGACGCCTAGCAAAGTGATGATCCTCTGGACGTCACGTAAGTCAATATTCCTCTGAAAGGGCTTCATGCTGAGGAAGGTTCAGAGGACGCTCGTGCATTATCTACCTCCTGGAGAACATCAACGCACAGGACACTCTTAGACATGCCCTACCGCAAGGATCGTGGTTTATCTTTGTTCCGCCGGCTTTTCCAAACAGTTTGAGCCTGGAACACTGAGCGTGAATAAATGTGTGTGTGCGAAAGCCTGGAAGTCACACACTGCGTGGTTGTTTTCTCTTCCTGGGGCACGCTTGGTTCTCAGATCGAGCGAATGGGAAGAAACTGGAAAACGGGGCCAGCGAACGTTCACACCGAAACCCATTCACATGCCGCAGGCTGGTGCGCCAGGCTCTGTGCCGGGTGCGGGGACAGAGTGAATCGTCTTTCTCCTAACAAGCTTGTGGGAAAAGATGGACTTGTACTCACCGTGGAGCTTGTGTGTTAGGATAAATTCACGCACGGGGCACGCCGAGGAGCATGTCACACGCGCACGTCCACACACGTGGAGGCTACGGGACCACCCCGGGGCGCATCATTCACTTGCAAAACAAGGTTGCGGCGTGGCGGCTCCCCCCGTGGCTGTACAAGACACACGGAGGAAATGAACACGCGTCCGTCCACACTCGCCGTTTGTAGTTATCAGCAGCCACGCTGCTCCCGGGTGTTTATTTCGCGTAACGATGTATTACCCACGTCCTTCCTACGGCTGGTGCTTTAGGCCGCTCTGTTTCGGCTCCCGCCGGCAGCGCCGCCGGGAGCGTCTTTGTACCGTCATGGAACCGGAGCGAGTCTAAATATACATTGTCTAGAAGGGAAATTTCTGGGTCAGAAAGTCTACGCACGTGTCCTCATGCCGGACTAGCCAAGTGGCCCTCTGGAATGATCGTCCGGGTTTGCCTGAGGGAAGGACCCCCAAGGACAGGGCCCTGGAGGGGCGGGGAGGGACAGGAGAAGGACTGGGAGGTGGTGACCAACGCCGCAGCGACCCTGAGGAAGCGAGACGGCGCAGGGCCGGGGCACCGTCTTCACGGAGGAGAAATTTCTACGTGCACAAAGCGTCCATCCCGGTCCGCACAGAAAATGCCACGCGTGGTCTTAGCTCACGCGTTTCAATCGTTTCCACCTGCCTGGAGATTTTCTCCAGGATCTTCCTTTCGCCAAGGATCCGTTCATTTTCTGTGAGTCTCTAATGAAACAATGACACGAACCTATGATTGACGCGGACGTTCATAAGGGGCGCCGGGGTAGCTCGGTCGGTTAAGCGTCTGACGGCAGCGTGGGCCGCAGCCTCGGGGGCTTAGGACCGAGCCCTGAGTTGGGCTCTTTACCTGGTGGAGACTCTGCCCTTCCTGCTGCTCTGCTCTCTTTCTCTCAAATAAATAAATAAAATCTTAAAAAAGAAAACACTAAAAAAATTTTAAAAATAAAAAGACCCACGTTGACATTAATAAACATCCTCTGAAGGCCCTCCAAGCTCAGTAATCCCGTCAGCCCCTAGAAATTTGCTTTCTTTGGAAGGGCTTTGGGCATTAGGCGTCTGCACGCTTGTCCTTCTGGCCCTTGCATCAGGACGCAGCGGCAGACGGGGCTTCCTGGCATCTGGGATAAACACAGCACCCGCTCATGCACCGTCCGTGACCCTTCTCAGCTGGAAATCTAAGACAATTTAGGGTAAACCGAAAGTGGATACGTGATGGTGCGGAATGCTAGTTTTTAAGACAAAAACATTCAAAGAGGTTTCTTGCTGGCAAAGGGCTATTTCGGACTATGACCCCGTAACGATCCATCATCAGAAGCCCTTTTAGGAAAGATTTAGAATCGTTGGGCTGGACCCGATGCATCCAGAACGCGCACGGTGTTTGTATCAAATTTTTATTTGAGCATTTGGCTCCTGCTGAGAAAGTGGGGCAGAGAAGGTGTCTTGCTGCTGGCGGAAGACGGCAGAGAAACCGCATTTTGCCTCAGGATCAAGTCAGCCTTGCCCGTCCCAGGTGCAAAGGGAACTGAGAGACACACCCAAGGCCGGTCCCGCTGGTTGTCTCTCCAGCCTGTGCCACTGGAGCCACGTCCGGCTCTCTACCTGCGGTCCACACGTGGCCACGGTTGGAGCCACTCCCTCCTGGACCTCTTATCCCTCCTTAGTCTGGCTTAGTTTTGTGATAAACCCTTCCAGACCTGCTGGGGCCATAAACCCAAAACATCTTATGCTCCTGGAGTCTGTGGGCCAGGGGTTCCGTGGGGACAGCGCCTCCCTGCTCCGGGACGTCCGGTGCTTCCGTTGGAAAGACGCAGACGGCTGAGGCTTGGAACCGCTGGGTTGATTTTCAGGCTTGGAGCCCGGGCTGAGGAGGCTGAAGGGCTGAGTCAGCTGGATTCCTCCGAGGGACTCGTGCTTCTCATCCAGGGCCTCCGGGTGTGAGGACAAGCATCTAGGGTCAGGCCTTTTAGGAGGACCCACTGGGACCTGATTGGCCTTTTATGACTTTGTCTTGTAAAAATCCCTTCTGCCGTGTTTTAGTGGCCAGAGCAGACTAAACCCTCCCAGATTCAGGCAGGGGGGGTCGAGACAGCGCCGATCAGGGGGAGGAAGTTCAAAGAATTTGGTAAAGCTTCTTCTTCATGGACGCTGGTCCTTCTGCTGCCGGATCCCAGGGACGCGCCTCTGCTCCTGGGGGATGTGGGAGAACCAGATGCTGGGGTGGGTCCAGGTAAGGGGCGTTCCCAGTGCTCTGAGAATCCTGAGCGGGGTTCTGAACACTGTGTTAGAACAGCCTTAGTCTCTTTAAGTTACGCAACCTGGTACGTCCCATATGGGCAGAGATGGCAACGCGGACAGGTTTCTGGAAAAGTGGCAGCGAGCGCGTTCCGGAGGGGAGAGTGGCCGGGGCTCCGACACGTCATTACGCGAGTGGGGCCCCCCACGGCTCTAGGGGACGCTTGGAGGGTACAGTTGATTGGCTGCTGTTCCCCCAGGCCTTCGAGGAACCGTACTTCAGGGAAGCAGGAACGAACTCCGCGGGGCTGCTCTTGGCCGAACGTCTGCCCCCCTCCCTGCCCGGGTCCTTTTCTCATTTTGTCCTCGGGGGAAACAAGAGCTTCGGGTCTGTTCCTGGGTCAAGCCACGCAGCACTGACTCTGGTCACCTGCTCCCACCCACGGGCCGAGCTCCGCGTCAGCCCCGTGCACCTTCTCTGGGGGTTCACGCCCCAGTGTGGGGGTCACCACCAGCCTGTGGGGCAAGGGTATGACGCCAGAGGGCGATTTCCTTCGTCGGACCCTCTCAAATCCCAGCAACGCCACCAACACACCGCGGACGGACGACGACCGTGGGTTTCACCGAAGGCTTAGGAGTAACCAGAGAGTTTCAGTTTAGGGGGGACAGTGCAGTCTACGAATACATCTTAGAGTTCCCCCCAAAACAAAAAAAATGTATTTTAAAGGGGTGTTTTCACGCTTGGATCCCTTTGGCCATCCGGCGTGAACTCGAATAATCGAGGCAACAGCAAAGGAAATCGATATGTTTAAGTACACGACCAGACGTTACACAGAACAAACGTGCGACACACTCCTATACGCGCTTCCTTGATGCATTGAATAGTCGACCTAGCAGCGGGAGCGGTAGCTGTCACAGTGTTGGAGTATCGCAGTCGTAAGTGTGAGCAACAGTGTGGAGGACTCACGACGGTGCCCTTGTAGGAAAACGATTTGGCAGAGTCGGTCCTTCCGCTGCGTCTCGCGGCTGGTGTTTATGGGAAAACCTGGACTCCATGCAGAGGTCGATGAACACAAAGATACATTCTTCCCCATCCAACGTCACGGACCCCTCTCCTCTGTCCCCGGGTGAGAGTCCCCCTGGGCCCGGTCTGCTGCGTTCCTTGGCCAGGTGGCCCGGCCTCAGGGCCAGCCCTGCCCTCTCATTTCCGGAGCTGGTGCTTCTCTCTTCAGCCCTCCCCAGGGCAAACCTCCCTCTCTCTTTAGAAAACCCAGCCTTGGGGTCCCCGGGTAACTCGGTCGGTCGGACGCCTGCCTCTGGATTTAGGTTCAAGTCATGATCTCAGGGTCGTCAGATCAGTTCCGCTCCGGGTGGGGAGCCTGCTGAAGACTCTCTCTCTCCCTCTCCACCAGCCCCTCCCCTGCCTCTCTCTGTCTCTCCCTCTCACAACAAGACAAAAAACTCCCCCCAAACCAACCCAACCTCTCCTCCAGGGCCATCTTGCCCCACTCCCCCGTCCCACACAGGGACGCTGCACAGAACTCAATACTGGCAACGGACGATAGGAATAAGACTTTGGCAATCTTCACACCCTGGCAGGGCGATGTCAAGGCTGAACCCGGGTGGAGAGACTTCTTACCCCGGGGCTGGGCGGCAGATGGGTGACATTTCCCTAGTGCCTAGGAAGGCACTAGGCTTCGAGGCCGCGCTGCGCAGACAGAAACTTTGCACAACCAAAGGCTATAGAGCGACGAGACCTTCGGCTCCTCCCAGTGTGAGGACGATATATACCTCTGACCCTCTTTCAGGCTCAGCGGCGAGTCTGCAGCGAGGAAGAGGGAGAAGTGAGGAAACTTCTCTCCCTTTTCTGGTCTTGGTTTGGAAGGAGAAGGACAAAAGGTAAGAGGAAGCGGCAGAGCTAAGAAGACTGTTCTGCTTCTCTCCCTCTCACCCCAGAGAACAGAGGCTCCTGCCTGTCTCTTCATGGGGGCCCTGGGAGCCCACACACAGGGCACCTGCCCTGGGATGCTGCCTTTGGTCTCATTAAACATGTGCAGAAGGCAACCAAGTCGTTGCCCTGAACCTCACTCCGTCCCCGAGAGGCAGAGACACTAAATGAAGAGCTGACCTGTTTGCCACAGTGGCACACCGAGATGTCTCCAGAACAGAGGATGTGTGTAGACCCCGGGGCCACCCCTGGTCTACACAGCATGGAACCGAAAGGGGGTCCCACAGGAAGGGCAGATCCCAGGATCCTGTAAGAGCTGCGTAAGGAGAAGGAGCCCCACGTTGTCAGTTCCAAGCTTCAGGCTCAGATGGGCGAGGAAGACGCCTTGGCGGTGCGGCGAGACACGTCACCTGGGGAGACACTATGAGGGGCTAAACATTTTTTAAAATAAACTCATTTTGGGGAGCACTCTTAGATTTGCAGAAAAATCGAGAAGATGGTACAGAGTTCCCATATATCTAACACTCAACTTTTTCACTGTCATTTCACCGTGAGGATGGCGTATTTAATGAATGGATATCGACACAGTATGGCGGACCAAGGTCCGGACTTCATTCAAATTTCCTTAGGATTTTATCTAACGGCCTTGTCTCTTCCGGGACCTCATCCAGTATGTGCTGGTGCGTCTACTTGTCCTGTCTCCGTAGGCTCCTGTTGGTTCTTCCCGTTTCTCAGACTCTCTGTATTTTTGATGACCCTCATAGTTTTGAGGGGTATTGATTAGGTATTTCGAATGTCCCTCCACTGGGATTTGTCTAATCCTCTTCCTACGGTTATACTGGGGTCATGGGTTTTGGGGAGGAAGACCGTGGAGGTGAAGCACCATTTTTATCACATCATATCAAAGGTTCCTACTATAAACTTGACTTAGCACTGTCCACGGTGACCTTGACCACCTCGCCGAGGGGCGTGTCAGGATTCTCCACTGTGAACTCATGAATTCTCCCTCTTTCCACGCTGTACTCTTCTGAATCCGTTTTCCTGAAGTACAGTCGGCGTTCGATGCTCATATCAGTTTAAGTGCATGACACAGTGGCTCGACAATTCCACACGTTTCACAGTGCTCCCCACAATTAGAGTCCCCGTCCGTCCCCATCCACTATCACAGCGTCATTAGCTATTTCTCCGTGCTGTACGTTCATCCCATGACTTATTTACTTCACAGCTGGAAGCTTGTACCTCTAGTCCTCTTCTCTTCTTTTGCCCACCCCCTACCCGTCTCCCCTCTGGCCCATCCCCTACCCGTCCCCCTGCTGTTTCTGGTTTTTGTTTTTTGTTCTTCTGCTTTGTTTTTCAGATTCCTTGTATACATGAGATTATGTGGTATTTCTCTTTCTTTCTCTGACCTATTTCACTTAGCATTATAATACCCTTTAGGTCCAATCATGTTGTCACAAATGGCAAGGTTGCATTCTTTTTTATGGCTGTATAATATTCCACTATTATACATAAGCTCTCTGTGGGGGGGGGGGGGTTCCCCGTCTTTATCCATCCATCTACTGATGGACACCTAAGTTGCTTCCAGGTCTTGATGCCTGTAAATAATGCTGCAGTAACTGTCGGAGTGCATGGATCTCTTTGAACTTGTATTTTCACTTTCTGTGCGTGAACACGCAGAATGGAAGCCCCGGATTGCGTACTGTGTGCTTGGGAAGAAGCCGCTATGCTGACTACACGTAGGAATCGAGGAGTCCTGCTCCCTTTTGGTCTGTGTGAGGACAGAGTATCTACAGAAACTACCTGGGATGCTGTACAGGAGGTTTTGCCTTTATTCAACCATGAGTTTACATACATACAGACTCGTGGACATTCATTTTGTATTTTGGGTAATAATTCAATACAGCTTTGTTGTGTTGCTCAAATGGCTGCCACCTTGGCGACTGGGAGCTCTTGGCTCCTGTGTTCTGAGCCCTTCCTCACCTCCTGGCACAGAGGATGCTCCAGGCTCGGCGTGCCCACCACAGCGCACTGGCCTGCCTTCTCCAGTAGAGAGTGATGCCAGAGACCAGCATCCGAGCCCTCCATGTGCTTTTCTGCCCCTGAGGCATTGTTGGCTCCGGGCCTTCCCCGTGGCAGGGCGAGGAATGAATGTGTGTGCATCAACCTACGTGCGGGCGTATGTGTCTGTATGTAACCATCCGTGTCCGTAGTAAGCCAGACGGGGGTCACTGCTGTCTTCCGCTCTGATCCCTTATCACGCAAGTCACTCTAGCCGCCCGCCCTTCCTTACCGACCTGTAAACCCCCGCTTCCACAGCGAGAAAGCCGGTTCCTACCCATCCGTTTGCTTGTTTAACTGCGACACAGTCCGAGTCGCATCAGACTCGTGTGGGAAACGTTACCAAAGACAACGCTTCTATGTGCAATTCCTCTGTCCTGAGTGGGCCAGACGCCCCTCATTTGCGGAGGTGCTTGTGCCAGCCCTGCCCCCCACCACCATCCCCACAGGGAGCTCACTTCGTGCATTTAAACACAGATTGATTGGTCACATTCTGCATTCCATCCTCAGGTTCTGCGGACCTCCTAAATGATTTTTTAAAAATCTGCGTACATTAAGGTTCACTTTCGGGCTGAAGTTCAGCATATCTTGACAGACGCATGCCGTCGCATATCCGCATTATGGCATCCTGCGGAATAGTTTTGCTGCCCCCGAACACCCTGAGCTCTGCCTACTTGACCTTCCTCCTTCAACCCTGGACACCTGGCAACACCGACCTTTCCGTGTCTGCGGACGTTCACCTTTCCCAGAATGTCCCTTCCTTGGAACCCCACCGCCCGCACCTTCCCCAGACTCCTTTCTCCCGCGGATGTCCGTTCAAGATCCGTCTCTCTCTCTTCTGGTGGCTCGATACCTCATTTCTTCTCACTGCGGAACAACCTTCCACGCAGTAAATGCACCGCAGTTTGCTTATCTCTACACCCCCTGGAGAACGTCTCGGTTGCCTTCAGTTTTCGGTCACTATGACCGACGCTGCTGTCAGTCCGTAGATTTCTGTATAGATCCCAAAATGCTTTCAGTTTACCTGTAGATCATAAATATGTCACACCATAAACCTGCTTGCAAAGTTTGGCATGGACGTGTCGTTTTGATTGTTTGGGTAACTACCAAGGAGCGTGACTGCTGGAGAGCATGACGAGACCATGCTGAGCTTTGTAGGAAACCCCCGGGCTGTCTTCCGAGGTGGCGGTACCAGTTTTGCAGTCCCACCGGCCGGGAAGCGACATCTTACGGTGGCACGGCTTCGCGAGCCGTGGATATTCTCATTTTTGGTTTTGGATTTCAGCCGTTCTGATACATGCGTAGTGGCCTTCACCGTTGTGGTTTGTATTTCCTGATGAGATAGGACGTGGAGTCTCTTTCCATATCCTTATTTGACACCTTCATGTTTTCTTTGGCGGGGTCTGTTCCAATCTTTTCTCCATCTCTTTTTTCTTCGAATTGCTTGTTTCTTTATTATTGAATTTCAAGATTTCTTTGTGTATTTTGGCTGAAAGTCCTTTGTCAGATATGGATTCTTTCAAATATTTTCTCCCAGTGTGGGTTTGTTGTTTCATTCTCGGGACGGGACCTTTTGCAGAGCATACTATTTTAACCCTAATGAAGTCCAACTTACTATCTTTTTCTCTCATGGATCATGCTTTAGGTGTTATATCTGGAAGCTCATTACCAAACACAAGGTCACCTAGATTCCTCCTATATTTTATTCTAGGTATTTTGTAGTTTTGTGTGGTACACTTAGGTCTATAACTCATTTTGAATTAATTTTATGAACTTGTATCTAATTTCATTGTTTTGTATGCAGATGTCCAACCAGCATCAACACATGCTTTCATTCTCCCTGTGGCCTTCTGGTCTCCCAGGAGTGGGCCTTGGGTAGAATATGGACCCATGCACACAGGTGCAAGCACTCACTCACCTCCCAAAGACAAGCAATAATTCCCAGAGATAGTTCAGCATAAGTCCTTGTAGAAGAAGGAAAACTATTTTATTAAAGGCAATATAACCTGCAGAATGTTCCCTGCTCATCAGGGAGAGAGCATCTTCCTCCTCCTTTTGCTAAGTCATACTCAGGGATGAGTTTGTGTACAAGAAACGGGTGTGGTTGTGACAATGATGCGGCAACAGAGCCAAGTGCTTACTTTCCCCGTGGATTGGAAATAAGCTGTGAAATCATCACATTGTTCCCCTTGACTGGGCAGGAGCCAATTTTCGGAGAGGGCCTTTCTCTTCTCCAGTGTCCAGACTCCCCCCCAGCCTTTCTCAGAGCAGCCCCTGGGAGGGGGGAATAAAGTCATGTGCTTGCAGGTCCCCAGGGACCTTTCCTGCCAGCTGTTGGGACACAAGTGAAGACAGTGTCACATCGGTGCTGCTCTCCAGGGCTCCCATTCTCACTCAAAATAGACTTGAGTTGCAGCAGTCGGAACAGTCACCAGAGAGCACCTGCCTGCCGGCCTGCGCGCACTCTGGGGGAATGCGAGCCTCCCAGAGTCTTCGAGGCGCTTCTCACACGGTGCTGCGCCCAGGCTCTCCTGACCCTTGACGGACAGTTGTCATTTTTCTTCCTTGCATCCATCATCCTTTACCAAGGTGCCTCCTCCTCTCCATGAACCTTTGCTGCCTGACACGAACGTTGCTGTTGCTGATCCTCGTGGAGGTGACCGGCGCTGGCACTCGGCTGGGCGATGCCCACGGAGGCCAGTCCGCTGCACGGCTGACCGGCAACACGTACAGTTTTGATTCATCTTTGCGTCTTTCCACGAGGCTTGGGGTCTGTTGCATCCTGCGCTGTGTTCGCCTTTCCCTTCTAGCGATTCCCGCCCCACCACCGTTCTTGAATTTCAAACAGTTTTCCAGCACATTTCACACGGGCGTCTCTTCTTACTGACTGGGTCAGGATGCCGCGGTCCATTTTGATCTTCACACTTACTCTTTAATCAATTTAGGGAAAAAAATCTTTATTTTCTTAACTCCCTCTTTTCTGTAGCTTAGGTTTATTCCGAGGGAGCATGTAATTCTTGGGTTGCGTCTCTATTTCTTTGCCCGACGTACCTAGTATATTTCCTTGTTAACATGCGTGACCTTCATCCTCTCCTTCCGCATGCTTTGTCCTTTTCTTCTGATTTTTCTCCCTGGCAAAGCCTAGATTTATTTTTCAGCGAAACACCCATCCTTCCTCACCTCTAATGAGCATTTTTATTCTGCTGCCAGACATTTCTTCCTTTCTCACTTGTATCTCTGCCTTTGCCTTGGTTTTTCCTCTCCCCATCCCAAGGTCACAAACCTCATGTCTTCCTTATCCTTTATCATGAGCCCAAGCACATGGCTTCTAAAATTTACTTGTTTCCTGAGATGTCATCTTCGGGAAGAGGCTCTTTTTTGGAGCCTCTTGGGCCGTGTATCCCTGCCCGCATGTTATGATGTTGTCTGATAGGCTCCGTGTTCGGCTTTTTCATTCTTCCTGAAGCTTGGCACTTACCAATTTGCAAAATTTAACTAGTCCCCATTTGGTCTGGGGCTCTGAGACCGGTGTGGGATGTTTTATTTTTCTGATTACTGGATTTCCAGACTCTTACAGGATTCACAAAATTAACAAAAATGTGCCCTGCTTTCAACTCTCCATCCATACTGCTTTTTCATATATTTCAATAACAAATATCTTACTTATAGCACTTTTGAATATGGAGAGATAGATGTCTTTATAGTTATGCATCTATATTTATCTATCACATATCTACCCACGTGAAGTTTGAGGAGCTGTCAGCCGGTGTGGCCCTTAATATTACCTTGATGCTAGGACATGGTAACCACCTCTCAGGTGCACAAAAACATTATATTATATATTATTATGTTATATCATTATATATTATTATATTATATTATTTACTCACCTCATTTATTCACTTTTTTAAAAAATCTCATTTATTCACCTGTTCTTTCTGCTTCAATTCTCTGCAAATCTTACAATGCAAGAAGCTAGGTATGCCTCCTGGTATCTGGTATAGAAGGAAAAGTAAATAAGATATTTGTTATTGAAATGTAGTTCATGAAAATCTTTGCAATATATGTAGATATAATTATACAGGAAAAAATCATAACGATACCCCTTTCTCTATGGAGAGCTAAAAACATTACTGACATAAATGAGAAATGTGATGGTAGTTAATTTAGATTTCTACGCACACCTTGGGTAACCGCTAAAAGATTGATTGGTCCTGTGATCACGATAACAAGAGTACCTTCCAATCGTGTGAAGAACACTTTTCACGGGTAGCGTCCTATTTCTGTTGGATAGTTTTATGCACATGCTCGTGCCAGTTGCATGGCGAAACTTGGTCTGTCATTTATACCATGTCCAGAGAAAAGTCCGATCGTTACCTAGAGTTGGCAGTCAGAATTCTGCACCAATATAATGAAGGGAGTAGTGCAATTGACAAAGGGAAGAATTTCACTGGGGTGACTGTTGTATTAAATGAGATCATTCATAGAGAGCATTTAGCCCAGTGTTTGACATGTACCATGTGGTTAGCTAGCAGCATGGTCATTAATTGAATGTACGTTATCTAAGTTTAAACTCTTCAATATAACCTTTGAAATCTACCTTATTATCAGAAAAATAAGAATACACCGTATTCACTAGGGTAGACTTTATCATAATCACTTCAAATCGTCGAGGCTTAATAAATAAAGTGTATATGTCGCTCCCATGAAGGCTAATAGAGTTGGAGACGCGCTTCCTCCATCTGGGAGCTGTGCCAGAGTCACATGGCAAGGGAGGAGAAAGAAGAGGACACACACCAGCTTTTAACTGATTTTATCTCCAAGTGGTTTGTATCACTTGAGCACACATTTCATTGGCTGGAACGAGTCATCTGGCACCAGTCCGGCTGTCAGGAAAAACGGGAAATAGATCATGAGTCCTAACAGAGTCTACCACACATGAGGACGTAGAAAATCCTAGTTTCTAGATGTGTTTTTGACAAGACCTCAATAACAACTGCATGTAAAGTACGTCTAGCTATTTCAGAGAGGTATTAATTCCAGTCAACTCTGTGGGATGGCAAAACTCACCAATTTGTACTAACTCGAAAGGGGGAAATGTTACAGTTCCGTTTTGTCCCATTCAGTACATACAAGAAAGTCCTTATTTTGAAAATAGGTATTTCTAAAACAACTATAAGTCCCCAAATTCCCACTAAACATTGACCAATGTTGGAAGAAAATCATTTTGAAGAGGAACCAAATTATTAGCTTCCTCGTCTTCTCTTCAGTCTGGAAGCGGCTTTCCCTGGAGCCAGAAGTAGACAGCAGGTCTGAATCAGAACCTGCCCAACATTCTCCGAAACGGCTTGTGCCGTTCCAATACAAGCAGTGAACACATTTGATTTAAAAATGGGGTTTCAGGAGACTTCTGCTTCAGGTCAAGAAACAGCAACACGAATCGGATTCACCCTCCCACCTGAACCACTAACAATAGAAACCGGAAAATTCACGAAACAGTGGTTTTCACAGCAGCGCAATAAAAAATGAATGGGAAAACCTGGGAAACAGGAAACCAAGTGAGTGCTACGATTGCAACAACATACCGCCTGAGGAGTTTCTAGGCCTCTGCTGACGGAGGATGGCAGAGCTTCAAAGTACGGGTGGTGAAAACTGATAAGACTTCAAGGAGAAACAGACATATCCAAAATTATAGTTGGAGATGCTACACAAACTTGACTTGAATAACACTACCATTCAACTTGAGGTAATTAGAATTTGTAGAATATTCCTTCCAGTAACAGCAGAATGCTCATTCTTTTTTATGTGAGTATAGAACATCTACCAAAATAGACCGCGTTACGAGCTATAAATAAATAACCCAAAAGAATCCAAGTCTTACGAGTTATGTTCATGAATCACAGTGAGATTAAATTAGAAAGCAGGCAGGCAGATAGTTGGGGGAAAAAACCCCAAATATTTGGGAAATAAACAATGTACTTCTACATACGTACCCTATACATCAAAGAACTTGAAAGAGAAGTTGGAAAGTATGTTGAACTGAATGAAAATATGAGTGTATCATATTGTGTAGAATATAGACAAAGTAGTACTTAAAGGAAAACTTTTACCACTAAACATCCACATTGGAAAAGAAGAAAGGTCTCAAACCAGTAATCTAAACTTCCACTTTAAGACATTAGAAAAAGAAGAGAAAATAAATCTAAAGCAAGGAAGGAAAGAATAAAGATCAAAAAGAAAAAAGAAAAATCAGGAAAAAAATTAATAAAATAGAAAAACAATAGATAATATCAATGAAACCAAAAAGCTGGTTCTTTGAAAAGGTGGATAAAATCAAGAAGCTGCTAGCTAGATTGATCAAGAAAAAAAAGGTGAGTCAAAAGTTACCAATATCAAGAAGGAGAGAGGTAGCATCGTTACAGATTCTGTAGTTTAAAGAATAAAAATAGAATATTGTGAATAATTTTATGGCAGTAAATTTGACAGTGTAGATGAGATGGACTTATTTCTTAAAAGAAATAGACACCACCAAGCCCACTCAAAAATAAATATATAGCCTGAATTGCGCTATTGCAGTAAAAAAAAAAGTATGTTTGCAGTAAAAAAAAAAAAACTTCCCCCCCTCCCCCCCATCAAGAAAACCCTCCAGAGCCAGATGGCTTTGCAGGTAAATTCTACTAAACAAATTTAGTAAAGAAATAATGCCATTTTTACATAAACTCCTAAAAAAAAGCTGCAAAGCAGATAATACTTCTCAACTCAACCAGCATTATCCTGATTGTTTAAACTCAACCAGCATTATCCTGATTGTTTAAAAGCGGACAAAAACATTATAAGAAAACTAAATATCTTTTATGAACATAGATGTAAAAATTCTTTATAAAATTTTGACAAATAAAATACAGCATTACATAAAAAATAATACAACATAGTCAAGTCGGGCAGCTTATGTAAAAAATACACAGTTTGACATTCTAAAATCAAATATTGTTCGCTATAAAACAGGCTGAAAGAAAAAAATGATATAATCATCTCAATAGATGCAGAGAAAGCATTTGACAAAACCCAACATCTATTCCTGATTTAAAAAGAAAAAAGACTTTCAGTAAACTAGAAACAGAAGGGAACAGCGTCAACCTGGTAAAGAACATCTATAAAAAAACGTGCAGCTACCATCATCATCATGGTAGAAGACTGAATGCTTTACCCCTAAGATTAGGAACAAGAAAACTATAGCCATTTTCTCGACTTCTATCTAACATTGTACTAAGGCTCTAGCCTGTGTAATTAGAAAAATAAATAAAAGGCATCCAGACTGAAAAGGAAAAAGAAAAACTCTATTTACAGGCGACATGGTTGTTGTATTACAAAGTTAGTGGCTTAAAATATCTAGTTATTGTCTCACAGTGTCTATAGGCCAAGAGTCTGGTTAGGTCTAGCTGGGTTCACTTTTTGGGGTCTCCAAAAGTTAAAATCAAAATATTCAGTGAACTACATTCTCAGATGTGAGTCTGGCTAGGGAAGGCTCTGCCTCTTAGCCCCTTTAAGCTGCTGGCCAAGTTCATTTCCTTGACGCTATAGAATTCCTGGCAGAGAGAGAGGGGAATTGGAGAGAGAGGGCAGTGGGAGGACAAAGAGAGAGAGAGAGAGAGAGACTTTACTACTTCAGACTCTGCCCTGTAGATCTTCTAAAGGGATCATTTAATTAGTTCAGGCCCATCCAGGATAATCTCCTTTTTGGTTAACGCAAAAGTCAGCTTATTTGATATTTTCATTACTTTGCAACTTTGAAATTTAAATTTATTGCTCTGCCTTTGCCATATTCTATTTGTTAGAAGCACGTCACAGTTCTGCCTTTGCTACGGGGAAGAGATTACACAAAAGCGTGGGGACTGGGAAGAGGAAAGGCAGGAGAGCCATCGGAGAATTTTGCCTACCATATTCACCTATGAAGAGAATCTAATGGCATTGTCAAAAGGAAATTCAGAGTTTTACTTGATGCGAATGTTTTGTTGGGCAAGAAACAAATTTTAAACAGGGAGACTTCAGAATCGAGAGGTAAGAAATCCAGCTCTCTGCAGTTGTAGCTCAGTTTATAAAACACGATGAGGAAGTACATGGTTTTGTAGGTTACTAAGAAATTTCTTTTCGGAGGAATAGCACTACATAAGCTTACTTCTTTGTAGATGATCAGCTAGGAAGCTACAAGGTCACCCTGACACGAAGAAAGCTTAAGTTTTAAGGTCAGAGTCCGCATTTGGGGAAAATCAGGACAGTGTAAAGAGGTATAGTGGTGAAAGTGGATATTCTTGTCTGGTTCCTGATTTTAGTGGGAAAGACTTGAGTCCTTCACCATCAAGTATGCTCCTCTTAGCTTTTTGGTAGATGCCCCATAGCAGGTTGAGGGAGTTCTCTTCCATTCCTATGTTGCTAAGAGTTTTTTTAGTATGGGTGGAGGTTGAGTTTTGTCAACTTTTTTTTCCCCTGTATGTATTTATGAGATCATTTGCGGTTTTTGTTTTTGTTTTGGTCTAGTACTATGGTAGATTACATTGATTGGTTTTTAATATAAGTAAACAGCAGTTGGTTATGTTTCATTGTCCTTTCTGTTTTGCGGATTTGATTTGCTGGTTTATTTAAAGGAATTTTGCATCTACATTCGTGACGGATATTGTCTGTGGTTTTCTTCCACTGTATTTTCTTTGTCTAGTTTTGTTATCAGGATAATGTTGGCCTCCAAAAAGGAATTGGACAGTCTTTCTCCTTCTCTTCTATTTTCTGGCAGAAATTGTGTGAAACTCTTGTATTTGCTTCTTTAAAGGTTTGGTAGAATGGGATAGTGGAACCAGCTGGGTTGTTCATCAGAAATTCAACTTCTCTCATAGTTATAGGACTATTCATGTTATGTGTATCTATATATTTACATCTGTATTCTAGTCATGGCGATACTCAGGTTATCCATATCTGTATCAGGTTTCATCTTGGGCGATTTTCAGAATTTGTTGGTCCCCACCCCCCAAAGATTTTATTTATTTATTTATTTGACAGAAAGAGACACAGCAAGAGAGGGAACAGAAGCAGGGGGAGTGGGAGAGGGAGAACAGGCTTCCTGCCGAGCAGGAGCCTGATGTGAGGCTCGATCCCAGGACCCTGGGACCATGCGCTGAGCCACCCAGGCACTTCAAGCATTTGTTGGTCCTTTTAATCCAAGATCTTGCATCTATGTTGCCCGTGCTATTTCTATTACCTTTTTAAAATGTTTACTAGATCTAGAGTGACATCTTTCTTTCATTCCTGAAACAAAGATTTGGTGCCCTCTCTCTTTTTTTTCTTTTTCAGTCTTACTAGGGGGTTTGTCAATTTCATTATCTTCAATCAACAAGTTTCTGGTTTTATTGATTTTTTTCCTATTGTTTTTGTTATTAATTTTACTGATTCCCACTTTCCCTTTATTTTTTCTGCGTTGCTTTTCTCTAAAATGCTAAAGTAGAAGTTCATATTATTGGTTTGAGACTGTTTTTCTATTTTAATATGAGTATTTCATATTATGACTTTTCCTGTAAGCACAGTTTCATCCTACAAATGCATTTTAAATTTTGTTTAGCTTAAACTATTTCCTAATTTACTTTAGGACTTTCTTTTTGTCTCATGGATTATTTGGAAGTGTGGTGTATAATTTCCAATCCACTTAGAGATTTCCCATAATCATTTGTTACTGATTTAAATCTAATTCTACTACAGTTCTAGATCATAGTCTGTATGATTTCAATTATTTTAACTCTACTAAGATATGCTTTATGATTCAGGATATAGTATAACTTATTGACTGTTTCATGTGTACCTACAAAGAATATGTTCTTGGATTTAGAGCACTGTAGGTATAAATTAGATCCAATTGGTTGATGGTGTTTTTTAGTTCTACATTTTTGCTGATTTTCTGCTTTCAATTACAGAGAAAGATATGTTGAAGTCTAATTATAATTGGGGGTTTTGTCTACTTTGCCTTTTCAGTTCTTCCAGTCATTGCTTTTTGTATTTTAAAGCTCTTTGTTATGTACACACACTAATTATACTTCTTGGTGAAGTCACCCATTCCAAAAAATATAATGTACTTTTCTGCCTGATAGTTTTTTCACTCAGAAGTCTATTTGTAACCTACCTAAATCATGATATATGATGTGAGTTTCTTGTAGACAACATATAATTAGATCAAGATCTTTATCCATTCTGGCAATCTCTGTCTTTAATTGCACAAACTCTTTATATTTAATATAATTATTAATACATTTGCACTATGTCTATAATTTTATTGTTTGTTGTATGTTTGTATTTTTTGCTTTTCATTCCTCTGTTATTTCTCCTTTCTTCTTTTGGCTTATATAAATGCTTTTTTTTTAGTATTTCACTCTAATTTATCCATTACTTTTTACTGTATCTCTTGATACAGTATTTCTGCTTTTGCTCTAGGAATAACAATACACATATCTAGCTTTTTATAATCTAATTAGAAATCATATTTTAAATTTTGTTTTTTTAATTTTTAAATTTTTAAATATTAAAAATTGATCTCTTGACATACATATTGCATAGCATAAAGTTCACAATTTTAAAGTATATAACTCAGTGGCAGATAGTATATTCACAATTTTGTACAACCATTGCGACTATCGAATTCTAGAACATTTCCATCACACCAAACAGAAATCCTGTACTTCCCATTTCTCTCATCTCCCCATCCCATGGCAAATACTAATCTATGTTTTGTCCATACAGATTTGCCTATTCTAGACCCTTTCTATAAGTTGAATTATACCATATGTGGCCTTCTGTGTCTGATTTCTTTCACTTAATATACTGTGCCCAGGTTCAGTCATGTTGTAGGATGTATCAGTACTTCATTCCTTTTCGTGGCTAAATAATATTCCATTTTATCCATTCATCACTTTGTGGCCATTTGGTTTTTTTTTTTTTTTTCAATTTTTAGCTATTATGAATAATGCTACTGGAAATATTTATGTACAAGTTTTTGTGTGTGTATGTACTTCAGTTCTTTTTGTATATCTTAAGAGTGAAATTGCTAGGTTGAGTGGTAATTCTGTTGAACTTTTGAGGAACTTCTGACTTTTCTAAAGTAATTATATCATTTTTTCATTCCCACCAGCAATGTACATTCTTGCCAATGCTTATTAATTTTTTTAAATTTTCATTACTATTGCCATCCTTGTGGGTTTTGATCTCATTGTGGTTTTGATTTGCCTATCTCTAATGACTAATGATGTTTTAATTTGCTTATTGACCATTTTTTTATATATCTTCTTTGGAAAAATAGCTATTTAAATTATTTACCTATTTTAAGATGGGTTATCTTTTGTTATTAAGTTGAAAGAATTATTTACATTCCAGTATTAGACCATTCTCAGGTATCTGAGTTGCAAATATTTTTTCTCATTCTGTTGATTATCTTTCTTGATAGTGTCTTTTGATTCACAAATTTTTCTAATTTTGATGAAGTCCAACTGATCTGTTTATTTTGTTGCATATACTCTCTGTGTCATGCTTAAGGAGCTATTGCCTAATCCAAGGTCATGAAGATTTACAGCCATGTTTTCCTCTAGGAGTTTTATAGTTCTAGCCTGTACATTTTGATTTTTGATACATTTTGAGTTAATTTTTGTATGTGGTGTGAGATAGGTGTTCAAATTTCTCTTTTTGCATTATGAGTATCCAGTTGTTCCAACATTTGCTGGAAAGACTCTTCTTTCCCCATTGAATGGTCTTGGGACCCTTGTCAAAAATCTATTGACCATAAATATATGGGTTTTATTTCTGGGCTTTCAGTTCTATTCCACTGCTGTGTATCTCTCCCCTTGTGCCTATCCTTAACCTGTTCTGATCATTGTACGTTTGTAGTAAGCTTTGCAAGAAAGAGTGAGTCTTCCAACTTTTTCTCTTTTTCAAGATTGTTTGGCAGAAGTGCCTGGGTGGCTCAGTTGGTTAAGCATATGCTTAATGCTTAACCAACCTTAAGTCATAACCAGTGTCATAAGCAGCATGGGTCATGATCTTAGGGTGCTGGGATTGAACCTCGTGTTGGTCTCCCTGCTTAGCAGAGAATCTGTTTCTCTCTCTGCCCCTCCTCCCACTTGTGTACTCTCTCTCTCTCTCTCTCTTAAATAAATAAATTAAATCTTTAAAAAAAAAGATTGTTTGGCTATTTAGGGTCCCTTGAAAATCCATATGAATTTTGAGATAAACTTTTCCATTTTTGTGAAAAAGGAGCTGAAATTTTGATATAGATTTCATTGAAATTTGGGGATTATCCTTTAGTTCTTTATATATAGTTTTCTTAACTCTTTGAACATTTTATAAATAGTTAATTTAAAGTATTTCTGTATTAAGTCCAACATCTGGACTCCCTCAAAGACCGTTTCTATTGATTGTCTTTCTCTCTGTGGACCATATGGGCAATACTTTCTTTTTTCTTTGAATGTCTTATAATTTTTCTTAAGTACTGGACATTTTACTGCTACTATTATAAAGGGATAATTTTAGAAACTAGATCCTCTTCCTAACCCCAGGATTTGTTACTGCTTGCTTTAGTCATTGCTTTTGTTTGTTTAGTGACTTATCTGAATTAATTTTATAAAGTCTATATACTTGGTCATGTGTAGTCACTGAAGTCTCTGTTCTGTTAATTTATAGTTAGTTAATAATTGGGTAGAGATTTCCTTAAACTCTTGGAATCAAAAACTCCCCCAGTCTTTGTAAATCAGCTCAGTTACAGCATGTCTTTAACACTCAGTCAAAAAACTGATGACTACCATAGTCTTCACTTTCTGCTTGCATAAAGGCTGAAGGCCAACCAGATTTGAGTACTAAGGGCCTTCCCAAGGCTTTTCTGAGCATGCCCACAGCCCTCAGAATGCATATTGTCCTCTAAGATCTCAGGAATATGTTAGAGTTTTTCAAAAGTCCCTTTCTCCCAAAGTATCTAGTTTCCCAGGCTTTCCTCCCCAGTTTTTTTTGTTAGATTATCGTTTAGCCCAATTGTTTTCCCTTGACTCAGGCAGCCGTGACTAACATATTTGCCTCTCAATGTTTTCTACTGATGTCGCCTGAGGAGCGGCATTAACACTAGGCAACCAAGTTAGGTGAGATTAAATCAAGTCTTTTGAGCCATCAGACAGATCAAAACAAAGTAATTACAGGTATTTGTGAATGAGGTCCATTCTGCTATCTCTGCTACCAGTGTTGGGAATGTGGACTGTCATTTTCCTTTTTTTTTTTTTTTTAAGTTTTATTTATTTTTATTTTTTAAAAGATTTTATTTATTTATTTAACAGAGGGAGAGACGGTGAGAGAGGGAACACAAGCAGGGAGAGTGGGAAAGGGAGAAGCAGGCTTCCCATGGAGCAGGGAACCTGATGCGGGGCTTGATCCCTGGACCCTGGAATCATGACCTGAGCTGAAGGCAGACACCTAACAACTGAGCCACCCAGGTGCCCCTGACTGTCATTTTCAAGGTATCTGGGGGAACAAAGATTGGGATAAGTTAGCATACTCCAAAACTCATTGTTCAACTATTTTTTTCTTGAGTAAGTGGTTCTTAGGTTTCCATAAGCTTTTGGCTAATTTCCAGATATCCAAAAAAGTTAATTCCGCTTTTTCTTTTTATCATTTTTTAAAAAATTACTTTTTGGGAATGAAATCTTGCCCTTTGCAAATATGTGGATGGAAATAGAGGGTATTATGTTGAGCAAAGTAAGTCAGAGAAAGACAAATGTATGACTTCACTCATATATGGAATTTAAAAATAAAACAGATGAACATAGGGAAGGGATAGAAAAACAAAATAAGACAAAATCAGAGAGGGAGACAAACCATGAGACTCTTCGCTCTAGGAAACAAACTGAGGGTTGTTGGAGGGGAGGCAGCTGGGGGGATGGGGTAACTGCGTGATGGACATTAAGGGGGGGCATGTGATGTAATGAGAACTGGGTATTATATGCAACTGATGAATCACTAAATTCTACCTCTGAAACTAATTTTAAAAATCAGCTCTGGTAAGATATGTGAACTTAGAAAAGCATTTTTAAGAATAACCATAAAATAAAATTTAAATGTGAGTAATGATAAAAAAAAATTACTTTTTTGGAGTAACAGAATTTTAGAGTTCCCTATTCTGTCATTTTCACTGATGTCACTTGCTATGTTATCACTCCAAATAGAATGTGGAAAACTAACTACCACATAGGACCCTTTAGATTCCTCCTCTATGTTATAGTTGTCTTGTGAATATACTCTTTCTACACACATTGGGACCCCATCAAATAATGTTACAGTTTTAATTTCATTCAGTAAGCATATTTCAACAGAAGAATAGTCTATTACACTAACTCCAATATTTACCTTTCTATTGTTTTTCTTCATTCTCAATGTTCCAAGTTTCTTTTTTGTATCATTTACCTTCTATCTGAAGAACTTCTTTCAGCAATTCTTTTAGAGCAGTTCTGCTGGCCAGAAATTCTCATTGCTTCCCTGCAGTTGAGAATGTCTTTATTTCCCCTCATTCCTGAGGGATATTTTTACTGTCTAGAGAAATCTTTGTCAATAGTTCTTTTCTCTCAGCACTTCAAAAGTATTGTTCTATTTTCCTCTGGCCTTCATGATTTCTCATGAGAAATCCAGTTATGTGATTCAGACTGTTTTCCTACAAACAGTGCATCATCTTCTTCTGTCGGATTTCAAGATTCTTTTTTCTTGGGGCACCTGGGTGGCTCAGCTATTAAGCATCTGCCTTTGGCTCAGGCATGATCTCAGGGTCCTGGGATCGAGCCCCACATCAGGCTGTCTGCTCAGTGGGGAGCCTGCTTCCCCCTCTCTGCCTGCCTCTCTGCCTACTTGTGATCACTCTCTGTCAAATAAATAAATAAGATCTTTAAAAAAAAAAAAAAGTGAAAACACAATTTAATGGTGAAAGCATTGTTTGTCAATAAAACCTGTTGAGATGCCTGGATCTCCACATGTATGTGTTCATACACACACACATACACACACATACACACACACATACTTCAGTCCATACATCTCATCATATTCAAAACTTAACTCATAATGAATCTTAGACCTAAATGTAAAGCATAAAATTATAAAACTTCTAGGAGAAAACTTTTGTGATCTTGGGTTAGGCAAATATTTAAAAAATATGATCCCAAGAGTATGATTCCAAAAAGGACAACTTCATAAAGTAGACTTCATCAAAATTAAGAATTTTCTCTTTGAAAGATACTGTTAAGAGAATGACACAATGAGCCACAGAGTGAATGGAAAAATTCGTAAATCACATATCTTATAAAGGACTTACATTCAAAACATATAAAGATCTCTCTAAAGTCAACTAAAAAACTCAACATAAAAATGGGTAAAAGATATGAACAGATAATTTCCCAAAGAAGATATACAGTTGGCAAATAAGCATCTGAGAATATATTCAATTTCATTAATGATTAGGGAAATGCAAATAAAAAATGCAATGAGATGCCATCACATACCTATTAAAATCTCTAAAATTAAAATGATTAACTATACCAAGAGATGGTGGGAAAATAGAGCCACTGGAATGATTATACACTGCTTGTGGGAGTGTAAAATGGTGCAATCACTTTGCATAATTGGCCGGGGTTTTTACAGTTAAACACACATCTTTTTTTTTTTTTTTTAAGATTTTATTTATTTATTTGACAGAGAGAGATCACAAGCAGGCAGAGAGGCAGGCAGAGAGAGAGAGAGGAGGAAGCAGGCTCTCTGCGGAGCAGACAGCCCGATGCGGGGCTCGATCCCAGGACCCTGAGATCAGGACCTGAGCCAAAGGCAGAGACTTTAACCCACTGAGCCACCCAGGCGCCCCTAAACACACATCATAATACATTAATTAATACATCCTAAATACATCTGTTATACGATCTGCCATTCCACTTGTAGGTATTTAATCAATGTAAATGCAAGCATACATTCATGCAAAGATCAAACACAACTGCTCTTTGCAACTTTATTTATGATCGTCAAAACCTGGAAGTAACCTAAATGTGCATCAACTGGTCCGTGGATTAACACATTATGGTAGGTTCATACAATGAAATACTCTTCAGCAAACTATTGTTACATACAAAATTATGGGTACATTTCAGAATACTGTTATTAATCATAATAATTAATAATATTATTAATAAAGAAGCCAGACAACAAAACTGCATACACTAAAATTCTGACAAAGGAAAACATAATGATTCCTATGGGATGAAGGAAGTGGAGGGAAGAGATATCAGGAAATTTTGGAGGCAACGGATACACTTATCACCTTGATCATGGGGGTGGTTTCACAGGTGAACACATGTATTAAAAATTTATTAAATTGTATGCTTTATGTGTAGTTAAATATACATCAATTACACTTCAATTATCTTGTTTTTTAAAATGGGTTTTTACATCATTTCCTGTGATTGTGAAATTGGCAGAAATTGCCCTAGTTCTTTGGTCTATGGTTAAAGGACTATTTCCCACACTGCCTATTTGTCTAAATTCATGAGTTCATTAATGGTCAATCGGGGAGAAGCATCTTAATCCCTTCACATCTACATTGTATCTGGTTGTTTTCTAGCCCTTTGTCACTTCATTAATCCCACTTTCTAATTTTGTTTATTGTTCTAACTTTCTGAGTTGACTGTCCTGTAAGTTTGTTTCTATTCCTTCAGTTAACCTGTGTTTTCCTGCGTATAATTGTATCTATTGATACAGACAAATACAGAGAAGGAAGCCGAAGTCATGCTTGACGCCCCTCTCCAGATAAGAGCACTACTGGCATTTTTGCCGGTACACTGCGCGACATCTTCCTGTCCGTGGGCAGTTTCTGTGTGTATGTTTGTATGTTTGTATATGTGTGTGTACACAGAGAAGTACACAACCCATAAGTGTGCAGATTAGTTAAAGGTGACATTGAAATAAAATTTAAAATCTGGCAAAGGTAATCTATGTCATTAGAAGATTAGAAGAGGGGCACCTGGGTGCTCAGTCGGTTAAGCAGCCGACACTTGATCTCAGGGTTGTGAGATCGAGCCCCATGCACCTTGGGCTCCATGCTCAGTGGGAAGTCTGCTTGAGGTTCTCTGTCTTCCTCTCCATCTTCCCCTCCCCCCTCTTAAATAAGGAAATAAATCTTCTTAAAAAAAGAAGTCAAGAGAGTAGCTATCCTTGGGTTGGTGGGGAGAGGGTTGTGACTGGCAGTGGGTATGAAATGTCTTCTGAGACGCTGGCAATGTTCTGTTAACTGAGTGCTGGTTACATGAGTGTGTTTAGTTCGTGGTAATCAGATTTTAAATTTTATTTCAATGTCACCATGAAGTATACATTCGGTTTTCTCTGTCTTCTTTCACTCACTATTTCATTTGTGAGGTTCACCCCTCTGGTTTTAGGGGGCAGTAGCTCATTCATTGTGGAGCTGTATTATCTCTCTGTTCTGTGACTGTATCCTAATTTATTTATCCATTTTATTGTGGATAGGCATTTGGGTGGTTTCCAGTTTGAGCCTATTATGAATACTGCCGCTATAAATATTCTAGTGCGTGTCCTCTGCGAGCTTACGAGTACTGTTTTATTGGTCATATACTTAAGAGAGGAGTTGCCAGGTCACACACAGCAATTAAGATGCATCTAACTTTGAGTAAGTGCTATCATACTGGACAAACTGTTCTGCAACTTGATTTAAGCACCGAACAGTCAGTCGTGGGCATATTTCCATGTCGGGTAACAACATTCACTGTGTGAATGTACCGTGCTTTAATCATTCGGTTGTTTATTGATGGGCATTTGTTTTGCTTCCAAGTTTTCATTAATATGAGCAGTAAAATACTCCATATCCCTATAAACATAGCTTTGTTCAATTGACTGATTATCATTTTAGGATAAATGTTGAAAACGGGAATTTCTGCACTCAAGGGTAAGCCTGTTGCATATAAATTTTGATACACATTGTCCAACTGCATTTTTAAAACGAGGTACACTTTACAATCTCACCAACACTGACTAAGAGGGAACAACTTTCTGTCTTCACTCACACTGGATGTTTATGTTTATTTTTAAGCTCTTGTCCATCTGACGGAATAACCTCACATTTTTGCATTGAGTTATATTTCTTTTCTCTCTCTCTCTCTTTGGGGAGGGGGAGAGGGAGAGAGCACATGCATGAGGAGCAGAGAAAGAGGGAGGGGGAGAGGGTCTTGAGCAGGTTCACGCCCTTCATGGAGCCGACACAGGACTTGCCTTCACCACGCTGAGACCGTGACCTGAGCCAAAACCAAGAGTTGGAAGCTTGGCTGACTGAGCCACCCAGGCAACCCAAGTTATATTTCTCTATTGTGAATTTAAACGTAGTTTTATGACCGTATTTCTCCTTTGATGTACTTCGTCAGCTGTTCTCATCTTTTCCTCGTTGATTTATAGTTCTTTATACGCCGACAAAATAATTCTTTGACTTGTCTATGTTGTCAGTAATTACTCTCGGCGTTTGTTTACCTTTTAATTTGGTTCTGTGTGTTATGGTTGTTGTTTTTGTACATATTTTTTATGATGTCGTTATGATGCTTACCTTTTACTTTAGTGAAATCAACTTTATAAATCTTTGTCTTTGTAATGTCTGGCTTTTGTACTTTAAAAAGCTCTTTACACTTGAAGATCATAATATTAACTCTACTTTTCCTTGTAGTGTACAGTGGCTTGATGTTTTATGTTTACATCTTTGATATACGTGAAGTCCCTTTAACTATATGGAATGAAGAGTTTAGTTTGATTCTTTTGTGAATAACACCATGACTGTTTCTACTCTAATTTGAAATGCTACTTTACACAGTATCCCAAATCCCCAAGTATCTGTGTGTCTATTCTGTTCTAAAAATTCTATTGCTTTGCTCATCCATTCACCCAACAAACATTTTTGTGCCAGGCATCTTCTAATCCCTGGAGCTATATCAGTATAAGAAGGAAAAAAAACCTCCTCTCCTCATGGGGAATACCTTTCAGAGAGAGATATAAGGGCAGATAATAAACTGTAAGTATTATTTGTACTTCATCTCCTGAATTGGTATGAAGAAGTTTTAATTACTATAGAATTATAGAATATTTCAACATCAGGTAGAGCTAGTTCCTCCACATTATTTTGTTTCTTTATAAATACTAAATCCTACAGATGAACTTTACAATCATTTGATGAAATTGTAATACAAATCACACTGGGATTTTGATTGTGATTGCTTGGAATTTCTATCAATTTAGGGAGATCTGGATATTATTATCCAATAATAAATTATGCTTTTCTACTCAAAATTCATTTTATTCATTTTGTTCAATGTCTCTCAGTAGAATTTAAATTTTTCTCCATATAGATTGAGTATTTTGGGTTGCTATTGTGAATGGAATTTTATTTTGCTTTCATCATATTTTATGCCTTGCTATTATAGATAAAGGAGCTATTGGTTTTGGTATGTATTTTTATAACCACCCACTTAAGTGAATTCCCATATGTTCCTAATAGTTTTTCTTTTTTAAAAACATTCATTTATTTATTGAGAGAGAGAGAGAGTGCAAAATGGGGGAGGAACACAGGGAGAGGGAGAGAGACTCTCAAGCAGACTCCACGCCAAGTGCAGAGCCTGACATGGGACTCAAACTCACAACCCTGAGATCATAACCTGAGCTGAAATCAAGAGTCAGATGCTTTACTGGATGAGCCCCCCAGACCCCCACACCCAATAGTTTTCCAGTTGATTTGGTCTTAGGTTATTTGTTGCGTGACGATACATTACAAATATTTTCACAGTGGATTATACTCTGTCATTATTAGGCCGGTGACTCTCCTTGTCCTATTTAAACACTTTCATCTTGAATTTAATTTTGTTTGATATTTAAACCGTGAGCTCTCTTCTTTTTCATTGAAGTATAATTGACATAGAACCTTACGTTAGTTTCAGGTGTACAACACAGTGATCTGATATTTGTATACACAGTGAAATAATCATAAGTCTCGTTACGTCTGTAACCATCCAAAGTTACAAGAACTTACTCTCTTAACAACTTTCAAGGATGCAATAAATACCATTGACTCTAGTCACTAGGCTGTACGTCACACGCCGTGGCTTACTTATTCTGTAACTGGAGGTTTGTACCTCTTTGTGCCCGTTTCACCCAGCCCTCACTCCTGCTCCCCTCCGGCAACCACTCATCCGTTCTCTGGATCTGGGAGGTTTGTTTGGTTGGTTTGTTCATTGGTGTTTGTTTTGGGTTCCATTTACCCGGGAAATGACACAGCCCCTGTCTCTGTCTGACTCCTTTCACTCAGCATAACACCATCCGGGGCCAGCAGTGTGGTTGCAAATGGCAACATTTTATCCTTTTGTGGCTGACTTCTCCAGGGTATAATGTACTACATCTTCTGTATCTGTTCATCCACGTGGATACTTATGTTGCTTCCCTATCTTAGCTATTGTAAATGATTTTGCAATGAACATTGGGGTGCGTATATCTTTCCAAATTAGCGTGTTTATTTCCTTCAGGTAAATACCAAAAGGTCGTTCTATTTTTAATTTTGGGGGGAACCCCCTACTGTTTTCCATGGTGGCCTCCCCAGTTTGCAATCCCACCAACTGCGCACCAGGGTTCCCTCTTCTCCACACTCTTGCTAACACTTGTTTTTGTCTTTTTGATAGTGGCCATTCTGACAGTTTATGTATGAGGTGAGATGTGATGTCATTGTGGTTTTGATTTGCATTTCCCTGATGATTAGTGATTGAGGATCTTTTCATGTTCCTCTCAGTCATCCATGGATCTTCTTTGGAAAAATGTCTATTCACATCCCCTGCCCGTTTTTCAGTCCAATTATTGGGGGTTTGTTGTTCCTGAGTTGTAGGAGTTCTTTATATATTTTAGATACTAAGTCCTGATCAGATACATGATTTGCAAATATCTTCTCCTGTTTAGTAGGTGGCTTTCTCGTTTTGTTGATGTTTTCCTTCACCGTTCAGATGCTTTTTAGTTAGAAGTAATCCCTTTAGTTTATTTTTACTTGTGTTACCCTTGCCTTTGGAATCAGGTTTTTAAAAATCACTTCCAATACTGGTGTCAACAAAGAGCTTACCCTGTATGTTTTCTTCTAAGAGTTTTACAGTTTCAGGTCTTATATATTCCAGTCTTTAATTCATTTTGAGATAATTTTTGTGTATGTGTAAAGATTCACTTTCATTCTTTTGCATGTAGCTAATTAGTTTTCCCAAGACCACTTATTGAAGAGACAGCCCTTTTCCCAAATTTTTGTCTTCTTTGTCTTAAATTAATTGACCATACACGCATGGGTTTATTTCTGGCCTCTCTATTCTGTTCCACTAATCTGTCTGTCTGTTTTTATGCTAGCATCAAAACGGTTTGATTACTCTAGCTTTGTAATCAGAAATTATGATGCCTCCATATTGTTCTTTTTTCACAAGATTATCTTGACTATTGAGGATCTTTTGTGGTTCCATACAAATTTTAGGATTGTTTGTTCTATTTCTGTGGAAAAATGCCACTGGAATTTTGATAGGAATTGCATTTAATCTGTAGATTGCCTTGGGAAATATAAACATTTTTAACAATATTAATTATTTTAATCCATGGGCTTTTATTCAGTTTGTATGTGTGTTTATTTTTAATTTGTTTCATCGATGTCTTATAGCTTTCAGTGTACGGGTCTTCAGCCTCCTCAGTGAAATTTATTCCTCAGTATTTTGTTCTTTCTGATGCAGTCGGAAATGGGATTCTTTCCTTAATTTCTCTTTCTGATTGTTTGTTGTTAGTGTGTAGAAATGCAATAGATTTTGTATACTGATTGTGTACCCTGCAACTTCATTGAATTTATTAGTTCTAACAGATTTTCTATTAGTTCTAATAGATTTTCTAATAGATTTTTAGGTCTTTGGGGTTTTCTATATGTAAAATCAAGTTTTCTTCAAATAATAACCATTTTACTTCTTCCTGATTTAGATCACTTCTACTTCTTTTTCCCACATAACTGTTCTGGTTGGGATTTCCAATACTTTTTTGAGCAAAAGTTGTGAGGGTGGGCATCCTTGTCTTGTTTCTGATCTTAAAGGAAGAATTTTTGGCTTTTTGCTGTTGAGTATGTTAAATGTGGGTTTGTCATCTATGACTTTTATTATACTGAGTTACATTTCATTTATACCCACACTGCTGGGAGTTTTATCCCAAGTGGTATTTAATTTTGTCCAATGCCTTTTCTTCTTCGGTTGATCAGATGGTTTTTATCCTTCATTTTGTTCCTGTGGTGTATCGTGTTGCTTGATTTGCAGATGTTAAATCCTCTTTACATCACTGGAATAAATCCTACGGTCACAGTGAATGATCCCTTTAATGTACTCTTGAATCCAGTTTGCTAACATTTTGTTGAGGATTTTTGCATGTATGCCCACCAGAGATACTGGCCTGTACTTTTGTGTGTATAATGTCCCTGTCTGGTTTTGGTATCAGGGTCATGCTGCTCTTGTAAGATGAGTTTGGAAGAGTCTCAGTTTTGGGGAAGATTTTGAGGAGGAACTTTAAATATTTTGTAGAATTCACCCCATGAAGCCATCTGACTCTGGACTTTTGTTTGTTGGGAATTTTTTGCTTACTGATTCAGTCTCTTTACTGGTAATCAGTGAATTAAGACTACATATTTTTTCATGATTCCTTCTTGGAAGATTGCATGTTTCTAGGAACTTATCCATTTCTTCTAGGTTGTTCAATTTATTGGCATATAGTTTTTCAGAGTAGGGTCTTACAATCCTTTGTATGTCTGTGGTGTCTCTTATTACTTCTTTTTTGTTTCTGAATTTGAGTCTTCTGTCTTCTCTTCTTAGTGAGTCCAGCTAAAGATTTGTCAATTTTGTTTATTTTTTTAAAGAACCAGCTCTTAGTTTCATTGATTGTTTAATTATCATTTTAATCTCCATTTTATTTATTTTTGCTCTAATTATTTTTCCTTTTTACTGTTTATTCTTCTTTTCCTAGTTCCTTTAGGTATAAATTTAAATAGTTTATTTAAAATTTTTCTTGTTTCTTGAAGTAGGCCTGTATCTCTATAAACTTTCCTCTCGGAACTGCTTTTGCTGCATCCCATAGATTTTGGCATATGGTATTTTCATTTTCATTTTTCTCAAGTTGTTTTTTTTTAATTTCTCCTTTGATTTCTTCATTGAGCCATTGGTTGTTCAGTAGCATGTGCTACTGAATCTGTAATATGTAATATTACATGTGTAATATGTAATGTGCTGCTGAATATGTAATCTGTACATATGTGTGATTTTTCTTGTTTTTTCTTGTGATAGATTTCTAGTGTCATACCACTGTGGTCAGAAAAGTTGATTTATGATTTCAATATTCTTAAATTTATTGAGACTTATTTTGTGGCCTAAAATATGGCCTATTCTAAAGAAAGTTTCATGTACACTTGAGAAGAATATGTAGACTGCTGCTTTTGGATGGAATGCTCTGTATATATTTATTAAGTCCATCTGGTCTCATGTGTTATTTAAGGCTGATGTTCCCTTCTTGAATTTCTGTCCAGATGATCTATTCATTGGTGTGAATGGGGTGTTAAAATTTCCTACTATTATTGTACTGCTGTCAATTTCTCCCTTTAGGCCTGTTAATGTTTGCTTTATATATATATCTAGGTGCTCCTGTGTTGGGTGCATAAATATTTACAAATGTTATATCTTTTTGTTGAATTAATTCCTTCATCACTACGTCATACCCTTCTTTGTCTCTTAGCGCTGTCTTTGTTTTAAAGTCCATTTGGTTTTGGGGTGCCTGTCAGTCAGTAGATCATGAAACTCTTGATCTCAGGGTTGTATGTTTGAGCCCCATGTTTGGTGTAGAGATTCCTTAAAAATAAAATCTTTTTTAAAAAAGTGCATTTGATTTCACATATGTACAGCCACCCCAACTTCCTTTTAGTTTCCATTCCCATGAAACATCTTTTTCTAGGCTTTCACTTTCAGTGGTGTGTGTCCTTACCTCTGAAGTGAGTCTCTTGGAAGGCAGCATGTAGATGGATCTTGTTTCTGTTACTCATACAGTCACTCTATGGTTTTTGACTAGAGAATTTAGTCCATTTACATTTAAAATAATTATTGATATGTATGTGATTATTTTGTTCATTGCTTTCTGGTTGTTTTGTAGTTGTTCTATATTCTTTTCTTTTTCCCTTGCTTTCTTTCCTCATGGTTTGAGGCCTTTCTATAGCATTATGTTTATATTCCTTTCTTACTAAGTTTTGTGTATGTACTATAGGTTTTTGCTTTGTGATTACCAGGAGGCTCACGTATAACAACCTATATGTAGGAGGGTCTATTTTAAGTCAAAAGCAAGTTGGAATGCATTCTAAAACTCTATCTTTTTTACTACATCCTCCCCATGACATATTTTTTATGTCACGTTTTGCCACATTTTGTGTATCCTTTAACTAATTATTGTAGTTATGGTTATTTTTACTACTTGTGTCTTTTAATCTTCATACT
Organism: Mustela putorius furo; assembly: GCF_011764305.1. Classification (NCBI taxonomy): domain Eukaryota; kingdom Metazoa; phylum Chordata; class Mammalia; order Carnivora; family Mustelidae; genus Mustela; species Mustela putorius. The sequence goes on from NW_025421293.1 coordinate 1,283,893, forward strand.
AGCTTTATAAGTGATCAATACACTATCTTTACTATATATTTACCTTTTCCAGTAAGATTTTTAGTTTTATATGTTTTCTTGTTTCTAAATAGTGCCCTTTCTTTTCAGCTTAGGGGTACCTCAGTGGATCAGAGGATTAAGTGTCTGCCTTCGGCTCAGGTCATGATCCCAGGGTCCTGGAATCCAGCCCCACATTGGGCTCCCTGCTGAGCAGGGGGTCTGCTTCTCCCTCTCCCTCTGCCTACCACTCCCCTCTGCTTATACTTTCTCTCTCTCTTTCTCCATCAAATAAATAAAACCAAAGAAAGAAAGAAAGAAAGAATTCCCTTTAACATTTCTTGTGAGGCTAGTTTAGTGGTGATGAACTCCTTTAGCTTTTGCTTATCTAGAAATCTTTATCTCTCCTTCAATTATGAATAATAACCTTGCCAGGTAGAGCATTCTTGGCTGGAATGTTTTTCCTTTCAGCACTTTGAGTATATAATATCACTCACTTCTGTTCTGTAAAGTTTCTGCTGAAAAATCTGCCAGTGATCTTATGGGGGTTCTCTGGTATGTAACAAGTTGTTGTTCTTCTGCTGCCTTAAAAATATATATATATATATAATTTTATATAAATAATATAATAAATAAACTTTATATAAATATCTATATCTATATATTTTTATAAATAGCTATTTATTTATTTATTTATTTATTTAAATATCTATATAAAGTTTATTTATTTGCCAGAGAGAAAGAGAGAGCACAAGTTGTAGGAGCGGCAGGCAGAGGGAGAAGCAGACTCCCTGTGGAGCAAGGAGCCCAATGTGGGACTCTACCCCACGACCCTGGGATCATGACCTGAGCTGAAGGCAGATGCTTAATTGACTGAGCCACCCAGGTGTCTCTCTTCTGTTGCTTTTAAAATTCTCTCTTTATCTTTACTTTTGGTGTTTTAATTATAACATGCCTTGGTGTGGGTCCTTTTGGGTTCCTCTTCTTTGCAGCTTTTCTGGGATTCCTGGATCTGGATATCTGTTTCCGTCCCTAGGTTAGGGAAGTTTTTGGCTATTATTTCTTCAAATAAGTTTTCTGCCCCTTTCCTTCTCTGTCTCTCTAGATCCTCTATAATGAAAATGTTATTCTGCTTGATATTGTCTCATGGGTTATTTAAGCTATCTTTACTTTTAAAAAAATTTGTTGTTGTTGTTATTGTTGTTGTTGTTTTTACTCTTTTGGGTGAGTTTCATTAACCTGGCTTCCAGAGCACTGATTCTTTCTTCTGCTTCATCTAGTCTGCTATTGAAACCCTCCAGTGTATTTTTTTAGTTCAGTTATTGCATTCTTCAGCTCTGTGACTTTTGTTTAGTACTTTTTTACATTTTCTATCTCTTTGTTGAAGTCGCTGCTCTGCCAATCCATTCTTCCAAGTTTGGTAAGCATATATATGACCATTACTTTGAACTCTTTGTCAGGTAAATTACATATATTCATTTCATTAAGTTTTTTTTTTTTTTCATTAAGGTTTTATCTGGGGGAGGGGTTATCTTGTTCTTTCATTTGGGTTATAATCCTGTTTCCTCATTTTACTTGACTCTGTATTTTTTCTTATGGATTGGGAAAAACAGCTATCTCTCCCAGTCTCAAAGGAGTGGCCTTGTGTGGGAGCCAAAACTTATCACTTAACCTTGCCCTAGCTCTTGATCGTCTCTCAGACCTTTGTGATTTTCTAAAAAAACTAACTCATTTTTGGTAGGATCCAGTTGTTGAGGATGTGCCAAGACCTGTGAGGGTTCCAGAGGGAAGGATCTCAGCACCTAGTTTCAGGCAGATTGAAACCTAGAACCTCAGACAGCAACTTTTAATGTATGATGCAAATATATACAATCCTGTGGGATCAGAACTGTAAACCTGCTGTCCTTCAGACCAGGTGACTTGGAGGTGTCCCCTTAATGACAGTGCAAAAATCAAGGGTCCAGATATGTGTACCAGCTCCTTTCTGGAGCAAGGTATGGCAAGGTGTGGTAAGACCAAGGGAGAGCATAAAATTGGTATCCCTAGCCTATGTTTTCTGAGAACATTTCTGTAGCTTTTTGATATGTGGTAGGCCCAAAGCCTGTCCCTCAGTCTGAAGTTCCAGGACTAGTAAATAGGCCTTTTTCACAGGAAGACTGCAGGTGTTTCAGTCTGCTATCTGTGCAGGCTTGATGGCCTGCCAAGAGCCTTTTTCTCCAATTATTTCAGACTCATGGGGGCCCTGAACACAATCTACTAGAGTTATGTGCTCAGTGGGCATCCCCTGTCTGGGCTGTGTACCCAACATTGGCAGGACCAAGGGAGTGGTGCCGGTGCAGGGCACTCCCCCTCGGCCTTGGTGGGGCTGTGGGGGCAGTGTGGAGGCAGGGTGCACACCCAGACACTATCAGGTTATGGGAAAAACACAAAAATGGTGCCTGCCAGTACCTTAGTCCCTAGAGAGAGTTAGAACAGGCTCTTGCCCTTCTGGCAGATGCTTTTAAGATTAGCAAATAAACCTCCTTATATGGTCTAGGTTCTTTTCAAAGTGCTGGTTTTGTGCTGGGTCCCAGGGCAAGTGAATGTACATCTCCCTTCCTTACAGGCTTATGATTCTTCTGGAGAAGGGGGCTTACTCCATTGATTGTTAAAGCCAGACATTTTGGGGACTCGTCTCTTCCTTGAAGGTCCCAGGGGTTGGGTGCCTGATGTAGGACACAAATTCCTCACTCCTCAGGGAGAAACTCCATATTTGTGAGGTCCCTCCTGATTGTGGGTTGCCACACCAAGGGTGGGGACTGTGGTGAGATCAGATATCTTTCAGCGAGATTTCATGTCTTTTTCAGAGGGAAATTTTGCATATGTTGCTGTAATTTTGTTGTGTCCTTGGGAGGAGTTAAGTTCAGGACCTCACTATGCTACTGTGTTGTATTGCCTACCCTGGGTTTCATTTTATTATTTGAATTGACCTACATTACCCACATTTTCACTTAAAAATTTTTTTTGTTTCTATTACAAAGAATTAAGGCTCATTATTCAAACATTGGGTGTCCTGTTCCAATCTTCCATGTTTCTGCAATTCAGTTCTAGCACTGGTGCCTGGAGTTAGCGCCAACTCCGTAAGTTAAAGGCTTAGTCCTCCAGAAGAGTGCCCCCACTTCAGACACCCGCCTCAAGTGCATGGGGTTCCCAGCACACACACTTCTGACCAACTAACTACAAATTTGGGGGTACCCAATACTCCCTCGAGTTTAATAATTAGAGTGATTCAAAGAAATCAAGAAAGTGCTGTACTGATAAATGATACAACTTAGGAATAGCCAGATGAGGAGACCTGAAGGGTGAGGTCGAATGGTTCTGAATGCAGAGCTTCTCTGCCCTCTCCCTGGGAAATGAGGGCGCATCAGCCACACAGGGCACATCGGTGTGTTTACCAACCAGCAGCTCCAGCAAACCTCAGTGCTCCGAGCTTTTACTGGGGTTTCTCTCCACAGACACAGTTGATCAAACCACTGGTGACATGAGAAATGACTGACCTCAATCTTCAGCTTTCTTTCCTCCTTAGAGATTGGGCTGGCTCAAAGTTTCAACCCTCTCATCACAAATTTGGT